>NC_138776.1:97635722-98269055 GCF_965119305.1 Pelophylax lessonae
AGGGTGTGGGTCCATGGTGGCCGAATAAGATTGCTCGCAAGCTGCCTCCACCTGGAACACAAGGGAATCCAGGACCGCCATCAGTGCGTGGATGAATGGTTGGGACGTGGAGGACCCCGCAACCTCAGAGAGGGGATGAAGTGGGGAAATGTGCTCCAAGGACTCCATGACAAACCCCACCACGCTGGCAGCACCACCCGGTCGCCAAGCACAAGGCACAGAGCGATTCTCAGCAGAGAGGGAGGAGAGGACCCCACCAGACTCCCCACCCGCCGGCAGAGGCACCTGCAAGCAGCAGGGAATGCTGCACTACATGTGCGGCGATCAGGAAGCAAAGAGATCCAGGAGTCAGCACCAGGTGATAAGGAGGGGCTCCCACTGCCAAAATTGCCACCCAAAAGGCTTCATTGTCAAGAAAATGGCCGCCAGACTAAACAAACATGCCCGCTGTGTATGGAATCACACAAGCTACAACAAAATGGCAGCACCACAAGGCATAAAGGGACTCAGAATGGGGGCACCGGGCCTCAGAACAGATTTAGGCAAGATGTGGGGCCCAGGCAGAAGCCCCCACCAGGCAACCCCCCCCCCCCCGCACAAATTGATTGTCCGGCCACGCAGCCCCCCATTCCCCACCCTGGGAAGGTGGCTGGACCACCCAAAAAAATACATCCCCAGTGCAGCGTATGTGGAGGGGGGGGGGGGCAAGGATAAGGGACTTGGGGGGGGGGGGGGGTGCCTGCGGAAAGGAGGGAACCCGGGGGTCCGACTGGCCCACGTCCACCCCAAAACCCTCCAGGGGGAGGAGGGGGGGACAGCTACTCCCCATACCAGGAACCAGGTGGGCATCACTCCAGACAGATCCTCCTCTCCATCAAAATGGGGGGCTGTCGGCCAGGAGGAACACTGCAACTCAGGCCGAGGCCAGGTTGTATGCGACATTGCGAGATGTTTAACTCTCAGGGCCAGCCCCCCTCCAGTGGGGCTAGATCGAGGCCGACCTAGCGTGGATCTGAGGCCTGCGCACGCTCGCTGGCCAGACTGGGATGACCACTGGATCTAGATTATCCAGCCCGCCACCCAGTCCGGCAGTTGATGGTAGATCTCACAGTAAAAATACAGATGGAAAACATTTTCTATCTAAAAAATGCTGCCAGGACCCAATATCCCAGCAAGGAACTAGTTAGAAAAAAAACTGAGTACCTATAGCAGGGAGAGGAAGTATACCCCCTTGAGACTGCCCATGGATGTAGCCAGAAGTTTATTTCTGCCTAGTGTTCTACTCTTGTAGGGGGCAGTATAACCCAATGGTCAAGAATGACAGGAGCTGTGTCCGTAAATGAATGAAAGAAAAAAAAGCTAATTTTCACAGCAGCCAATTTTTATCCCATACTACACTACAAAGGTAATTTTGATAGGCTGCCACATACATCAATAGTAGTATCTTCTGCAGACACTTTTCAGTTGTGAAACCTAATTTAGATGTCAATAACTGTATACATAGTAAACAAGCACTGGTATTAATTAGGTTGTAAGCAAATCAAGACCTTTGCCAGATAACCGTCTTGGTTGCGTTCCAATACATATACTCCTACTGTCTTCCTCATCTTCCGGTGGTCGACTCAAGTCATCCCATGCACATTTGGCACTGACCCCGCTGAGGTTCGACCCTTCCGTTTCGATCCCTTTATCAACCCTCTCCTGCTTGAAAATTTAAGAGAAAAAATAAAAAAAACACTCCTATGTAAATTTATTCTTAATCAGAGGCTTCTAAATCATGGCCTCCTTGATGCTCATTTTGGGAGGCTCATCACAGATTGACACATTTGAGATACAAAAAAAAAAAAAAAGAAATCAAGTGATGAGTAGTTGATAATAAATGTTGAAAACATGAAGGGTGCATGCACACAGACATAAGGAGGGATGTAGAGCATCTAGAGCTGCCATAAAATCTTTCCCAAGGCCCACAGCTGCTGCACATCCACTATAAGATGAGGCTGTATGCACCCACACAGACGTATATCCCAAATGCACACTTTACACATTCTAGGCAAACGTGTGTGTGTGTAAATACACGAGAAAGGATCTAATTGATGTGTAGCAGCTGAAGTTCTTCGGAAAATTTTACAGAAGCTCTAGACACTAGTGCATGAGTACTAAATAATAATAATAAAAAAATAAAAAAAAAAAAACCCCACAAGGCTACCATTTTCTATAAAACACATTTATAAAATGCTTGGTATACATAGATTTGAAACTTAAAAAAAAAAAAAAAAAAAATCGTTCTCCAATACTCAAACTATAATGAAATAAACAAAATCATGGGGATTCAGTTTTGGAAAGCTTTCAGCGGCCTATGTAGTATTTACAAATACTCAACATCAACTTCAGACCATACAACTTCATCAGCTACTAAAAAAGTTGAAGGAGAAGTGTGTTTTTAACAGAGTTTAGAAACCCTTTATAAAAGATTTACTTTTTATTGAATTAAGAATACATACTTAAATAGCTTCTTTTTTTTTTTCTTAAATAGGTATGTACTGTCACTTGAAGCCACCACCTCTTAAAGCGGAGTTCCGGCCACAAAATCGACATAAATCGATTTTGGGCCATCCGCTTGCTTTTGGTCACCTGCAAAAGAAATGGATAGTTACGATTTTTTTTTTTTTGTTTACTTACCTTGTTATTGAAGAAAGATATACTCACCTTTCTTCCACTTCCTCCCTCTGCGGCCGCGGCCCGCGCCGTCACTTCCTCTTTGCATTGATTCCTGGGAGCTGAACGTCATCGTTCCCAGGAATCAATGCATCTGCACCAGCCCCGCTTGTCACTTCTGGTGTGGCGCCTCATTCCCTGCTAAACAGCTTCTGCCCAGAAGCTGTGGAGGGAGGACGCGCCCGCACCGGAAGTGACGAGCGGGGCTGGTGCAGGCACATTCTGGGAGAAGAGGACACGGAAGAGGATGCAGAAGAGGACGCGCTGGCTTCAGCTGCCCACATCCGAGATGGCAGCGCTGGAGAAGAAATTTTAAAGGTTAGTATTTCTTCTAAAAGGTAAGTGCGACCCGGGACAGTACAGAGGCTATCCATTGTGGAATGTACTAGCCCTGACTGTCCCGGGGGTATTTTTATTGAAAAAAAAAAAAAAATTTGTGGCCGGAACTCCGCTTTAAGTGAGTGGTTACCCACCATGCATTAAATCAACCCTGTCAGTAATATTTAAATTCTAGTCAACCCTGCTTTTGCAAAAAAGTAAATACTTGCCTCTTGCCACCCATGCTGCTTCAAATCAAGAGAAATCCAAAATCTACACTTCTGGGAGTGGCGATCTCATGTATTCTAAGAAACACCCAGTGGTTCCTTCTACTGACCCCCTACACCACTACAGGACACAGTGGTCGAGATGGGAAAAGTTAACACTGCAGAGGACACAGGAGGAGACTCCCATTATTGTCAGTTTCTTCACAGACCTCACTCTACAATGCTTCAGAGAGCAGATCAGCAGCACAAGCATTAGAAGGGGGTAATTTGTTTTCCCCAGGGGTACCACTTATCTGAATTTAATATTTGCTGACAGGGTTGCTTTAATAAATGGATGAAAAAAAAAAAAAGATGGGATGTTCACTGACGCTTCCGATCTTCAGAACCATTGGGTTATACTGCCCCCTGCAGGAGTAAGACACTAGGCAGAAAAAAAGTCTGGCAATGCCCATGGGCAGTCCCAGGGAGTTTACTCCCTCTCTCTGCTATAGGCACTCGGTTTAGTTACAAGCAGGGTCAGAAGAATTACAACTCCACAGAGTGGTGGGTGCTGTGTCCGTCAATGAACACCAGAGAAAAGGATTTAATGGCAAGTAAAAAAACGATTTTTTAAGAACTTACCATAGAATCCGTTTCTCTGAAGTTCGACAGATGCAGCTCCTTATCTTCATGACTCATAGGGTATGCTCATCCTTCTAGGAATAGGCACTAGGCAGGAAAAAAAAAAAAAAAACATGCCTATAGGGGCTGTCCCTGCAGGCCTAACCCCTCAGACTGTGCTGCCAAACCGTTTAGTTGCAAGCAGTGTTTAGAAGACAAAAAAAAACATCTCTCAGAAGTAGAGGGGTGGGTGCTGCGTCTGTCGAACTTCAGAGAAAAGGATTTTATGGTAAGTTCTTACAAAAAATCCAGTTCTCTATTGTTCATCAAAATAAACGTATAAATATAGCCCAATCCGTATGTCTCAGTCAAATATATTATACATTCAGCAGCGCTATTACACACAGCCTCAGTGTGTGCAAGTATGGGAATTCAACCTCTGAAAAGTTAAAATCTTGCTGAGATTATACAGTCCATGCATATACAGGAAAAAATCGTATCCACAGTCCGTAAATATCCTCCTTAGATGACAGGCACCAGTGATTCCACTTATAGTATATCAAAGCCTCCACCACACCGACTGTGCTCCCCTATGCAAATCCGATCTGGGAACCGGGACACCGGACTGAGACCCGGGACTGGCGGACGAGCCTGGTGGTGATTCCTGGTGGATTCTGGAGACGGCAGAGTAACCAGAAGCAAGGGCTCATGCAGCTTATGCATAAAGGCTTGATTTTGATGGCTATTTGGTGAGTGTCCATTGCATAGGGGAGCACAGTTGGTGTGGTGGAGGCTTTGATATACTATAAGTGGAATCACTGGTGCCTGTCATCTAAGGAGGATATTTACGGACTGTGGATACGATTTTTTTCTGTATATGCATGGACTGTATAATCTCAGCAAGATTTGAACTTTTCAGAGGTTGAATTCCCATACTTGCACACACTGAGGCTGTGTGTAATAGCGTTGCTGAATGTATAATATATTTGACTGAGACATACGGATTGGGCTATATTTATACGTTTATTTTGCAAGTTTTATCTACAGCGGCAGCTAGTGTATACAAAGAATGCACATATTGATAAGATCTATATGCTTTTATGACAGATTGAATTTTATATATAAGATTTTAGTGGATATATATTTTATATTATAAACACTGTTTTATTCTCCTAAGCGCCGGGCGGGTGGTTGGGGTTTTAAAGCATCAGACACCTTTTTATAACTCTATTGTTCATCGACACCGTTCATCGAACGATGCAGCTCCTTCTCTTCATGACTCATAGGGATGTCCCAAAGCAGTATAATCATGAGGGGTGGGAAACGCAGAAACAAAACAAGTCCCCAATGGCTAAACTTAGCCAACAAGGTAACATGGAGATCAACCAGGAACAACTGGAGCCGAAAACAATTGAACCCTCAAAAGAGAAATTAAACAGAGTTCTCTTTTAAACTGCAGCCTGCAAAACATTGCGGCCAAAAGAAGCAACCGCGGATGCCAACACATCTACCTTGTAGAATTTTGTGAACATATGCACAGACGACCAGGTTGCCGCCTTGCCAACTTGTAGCATCAACGCCTGATGGCGAAAAGCCTAAGAGGCACTCAGCTCTCGTAGAATGAGCCTTCACTTGGAAAGGAGGAACCTGACCCCCTCAGCGAATAGGCCTGTACCACCATCTGCCTAATCCATCTGGAAATGGTCGCAGCAGACGCAGCCAATCCCTTATGAGGCCAATCAGTAAGGACAAAAAGAGCGTCTGATTTTCTAAAGGACTCAGTGGTCTCTAAATAAACCCTGATCGCCCGAACCACATCCAAAGAATGCAAGGCATACTCCTTAGGATGCTGAGGTTTAAGGCAAAGTGAAAGCAACACAATGTCTTCATTCAGATGAAAATCAGAAACCACCTAGGAAGGAACGACTGACTAGGTCAAAGTACCACCTTATCCCTGTGTACCACCAGATAAGGTGAGCAGCAAGACAACGCCACCAATTCAGATACCTTGCTGGCAGAAGCGATCGCCACCAAGAAAGGCAACGTTCTGAGACAAAGAAAGTAGCGAAATCTCCCAAATTTTTTCAAAAGGAGGCTTTTGAGGAACAGCCAACACCAGATTTAGATCCCACGGAGGTAACGGGATCGCCTCGGAGAAGCTATATGGCGCACACCCTGGATAAAAGTTCAGATTAGGACATGCGTGGCTAACGGGCATTGAAAATATATAGCCAAAGCCGAAAAACATGGCCTTTGATAGTACCCAAAGCCAACCACTGTTAAACCCCTTTCTGCAAAAAGGCAATCGAAAACAAGCGAGGGTGCACCTTCAGCGATTTACACCATGAAATGTATGATTTCTACATACGATGGTAGATCTACCTTGAAGTTGACTTCCTAGCCTTCAAGAGTGTAGGAATCACAGTCAGAAAGACCCCTATCTCTCAACACCTGGCTTTCAACAGCCATGCCGTTAAACTCAGCGACTGTAAAGCAGGATGGAAAATCGGGCCTTGAAACAGCAGATGTTCCCTGAGAGGAAGTCTCCAAAGGGTATCGGCGACTAGCCTTATCAGGTCTACATACCAAGACCGGCGAGGCCGGTAGGCAGCCACCAGAATGACCGGAATTTTTTCCACCTCTATCCTGTGCAGAAGACGTGGCACAAGTTTACACATCAGCCGATAGTGATCCCAAGGACGTAGATGAAAAAGGCGCTGGTGATCTTTTATATTTACTGGAATAAAACTTGTTCAGGGTAGCACGTGTATTAAATATGTATTAGAAGTGCTTATTAATGAATAAATTATTATAATTAAAGGTAATAGATATATTTTGAAGTGCACAACTCAAAATTAAAAAATATTTCTGTTGCTTATTGGTAAATAAATATATAAATAGTTATATATAAATAAATAGATAAATAAATCTATTGTACATGCAACAAGCAAATCAATTATATAAATATATAATATTCCGTGCAGCAAACAAATAAAAGTGCTTAATAGTGCGTGCAAAAAAACTCATCAAGTATAAACGGATATATTCGTGCTCTCCAGTGAGAAATAATTATATAGCAAGTGTCTCTGCAATTCGTGCAAAAAAAATATGCTCCTTAAAGTGCTTCAGGTAGTGGGGTGTGACACACGTGGCCTCTTACCAGCTTCCAATGAGTCACAATGACTCCCAACGCCTGTGATCCCTTTAATTGGGTGGATCAGACCTCTCCTCGATATCTTTTGGGATGGATCTCTGCTCCTACATTAGGCATGTATGGACCATATAGTCCGCATAAAGATAAGCAAAAAAAGCCTCCAATAGTGAAATATTGTATGCTTTATTTGAAAATTAATAAAAAGGTATACAGTTGGTCCCTTACTATTAGTTGTGCCCTCCTGGCACTGGGCTATTCGGCAGTACACAAAATCTTTCAGTAGTGGGGAATCGTATCCGAGGATCTGCAGCTTCCTCTTAGTTTTCCTCTCACTGTGCTGTGTGCGGCGGTCGGCGAGCGTCCCTGCCTCTGCTACGAATGCCTGTGTGTTTTGCTTCCGGGTTTGTCAGTAACCACTGACAAACCCGGAAGCAAAACACACAGGCATTCGTAGCAGAGGCAGGGACGCTCGCCGACCGCCGCACACAGCACAGTGAGAGGAAAACTAAGAGGAAGCTGCAGATCCTCGGATACGATTCCCCACTACTGAAAGATTTTGTGTACTGCCGAATAGCCCAGTGCCAGGAGGGCACAACTAATAGTAAGGGACCAACTGTATACCTTTTTATTAATTTTCAAATAAAGCATACAATATTTCACTATTGGAGGCTTTTTTTGCTTATCTTTATGCGGACTATATGGTCCATACATGCCTAATGTAGGAGCAGAGATCCATCCCAAAAGATATCGAGGAGAGGTCTGATCCACCCAATTAAAGGGATCACAGGCGTTGGGAGTCATTGTGACTCATTGGAAGCTGGTAAGAGGCCACGTGTGTCACACCCCACTACCTGAAGCACTTTAAGGAGCATATTTTTTTTGCACGAATTGCAGAGACACTTGCTATATAATTATTTCTCACTGGAGAGCACGAATATATCCGTTTATACTTGATGAGTTTTTTTGCACGCACTATTAAGCACTTTTATTTGTTTGCTGCACGGAATATTATATATTTATATAATTGATTTGCTTGTTGCATGTACAATAGATTTATTTATCTATTTATTTATCTATTTATTTATATATAACTATTTATATATTTATTTACCAATAAGCAACAGAAATATTTTTTAATTTTGAGTTGTGCACTTCAAAATATATCTATTACCTTTAATTATAATAATTTATTCATTAATAAGCACTTCTAATACATATTTAATACACGTGCTACCCTGAACAAGTTTTATTCCAGTAAATATAAAAGATCACCAGCGCCTTTTTCATCTACGTCCCATATTTTATATTGTTTTCACAATTAAAAAGGGCAGCAGGTTCAGATATATCTTTAAAAAGAGCCAGGCGCCTTCCTATAATTTGCTAGTGATCCCAAGGAGCCTACGGCCTATGGCTACGAATCTCTGCTCATCGTCGTTGAGGCGAGAGGCAATCAGATTGACCTCGGGAGTCCCCCACCGAACACACAGGAGGCGGAACACCTCCCGGTGTAGGGGGACCACTCCCATTGATCCAACACCTGACGGCTCAGGTAATCCGCCTGCCAGTTGTCCACACCTGGAATGTGTACAGCAGAGAGGGCAGGAACAAAGTTTTCGGCCCAGACCAGAATCTCTGCCACTTCCTGGGCCGCCAAGACACACTTGGTGCCCCCCTGGTGATTGAGGTAAGCCATGGCAATGGAGCTGTCGGATTGAATCCGAATCGGACAACCTTGCAGACGAGTCGTCCAATGACTGACAAAGCTTTATCGCTCTGAGCTCTAAAACATTTATTGGAAGCTTTGACTCTTCCATTGTCCAGGTACCCTGGGCACAGAGTTTCCACAGCACCCTGCCCCAGCCCGACAGGCTGGCTTTCGTGGTTACCACCATCCAAAACAACTGAAGTAAGGACTTTGGATCCTTGTACCATTTTACAAGAATCTCCGGAAAGGCCTTGTATGGGACTGAGCAAACAACCGCCTCGAACGTTGATACCATCAGACCCAAGGCTCCCATTCAAACTCATAGAGAGGACAGATTTTTGTCCAACAACTGAATCGCCCCCCCCGCGCAACTTTTGCAGGTTGTCCGGGGGAAGAAAAGCTCTCGCCAAGGCTGAATCCAGAGTAAAGCCCAGATAATCCAGTCTCAGAACCGGAGTCAGCACGGATTTCTTGAAATTGATGTTCCAACCGAACTCCTGCAGAGTTCTGACCGCGATTGTCAGATCCCCCAACAAGGCTGAATGAGAGTCCGCTCGCAACAGGAAATTGTCCAGGTACCCCAGTACCGCAATCCCTCACCGGCGCAGCAGTGCCAATACCGGTGCTAGTACCTTGGTAAAAACTCGGGGAGCAGTGGCGAGACCAAAGGGTAACGCCACAAATTGATAACGATCCTCTGCTACCGCAAAGAAACCGCTGGTGTCAAGCGTAGCTAGGGATGTGTAGATATGCATCCTTAAAATCTATGGAGGCTAAGAAATCTCCCTGATGCAGAGACGCTACTACCGTGCGGATGGACTCCATCAAAAACCTCTGTACCTGCACAAAGTGGTTCAGGGCCTTGAGATCCAGGATGGGACGCACCTCGTCTTCTTTTCTGGGCACGGTAAAAAGGTTTAAAAAAAAAAAAAAGGCGGTAAACGTTCCTGAGCGGGAACCGGCACAATCACTCCTTGCGACAGCAAGTCGTGTACCGCCCCTTGGGATAATTGAAGATTGGACAGGAAGAAGGAGGAGCATGGCCCTATGAGTGGTGAAGATGAGGAGCTGCGTCTATTGAACGATAGAGAAATCCCATTTTCTCTTCGTTCACTGACGGACAAAGCTTCAGATCTTCATAACCATTGGGAGGTCCCAAAGCAGTGTTAAAACATGAAGGGTGGGAACAGCAAAAAAAAAAAATTCCCAAGGCTAAAACAGCCAACCAGGCAACAGGAGCTCAACCAAAACAACTGGAGCCCCCCTGGAAAAAAAAAAAAAAAAAACCATACACCCTCGAAGAGGAACAAGTCCTCTAAAACAGCAGCCTGCAAAACCTTGCAGCCAAAAGAAGCATCCGCAGATCCCAACACATGAACTTTATATAACTTTGTGAAAATGTGCACCGACGACCAAGTGGCCACCTTGCAAACTTGCATCACTGGAGCCTGATGACAAAAGGCCCAGGAGGCACTAAGTGCCCAAGTAGAGTGCGCATTAACAGGGAAAGGAGGGACATGACCCTTGATAGACAGTGATTCAGGCCTATTCGGTCTGATCTATCTGGAAATGATCGCAGAGGAAGCGGACAACCCTTTACGAGGTCAATCTGTGAGCACAAATAGTCTGACTTCCTGAAAGACTCCATAGCTGCAAGATACACCCTAATTGCGCGAACCACATGCAAGGCAATTGCCTTCGGATGTTTAGGCCTGGGACACAGGGAAGACAACACAATGTCTTCATTCAAATGAAAAGCAGAGACAATATTTGGAAAGAACGACAGACAGGGGAGCACAATCACTTTATCTCTATGAATCACCAGGTAAGGTGAACGACAGGATAACGCCGCCAGTTCTGACACCCTGCACACAGAGATGAAAGCCACCAAAAAGGCCACCTTCTGGGACAGCGTAAGCAGGGGAATCACCCGAAGATTCTCAAAGGGAGGCTTCTGGAGAACCGAAACCACCAAATTGAGGTCCCAAGGCGTTAACGGAGCTCACACTGGAGGAACCAAAATGTCAGACACCTTGAAGAAAGGTACGCAGCAGGGAATGTGTAGCCAAAAGGTCATTGGAAAAAGACCGCCAAAGCTGACACTGGGCCCTTAATTGTACTCCAGACCAATTTCTGTTGAGCCCCTCATTGAAGGATGGTCAAAATCCGAGCCACCGAGGAGAAGAGAGGATGAACCCCAAGAGATTCACACCATGCAATGTATGCCTTCCATGTACAATGGTAGATGCTCCTAGAAGTAGATTTCCTAGCTTTTAACAGTGTAGGAATCACTAACTCAGAGAAACCTCTATCCTTCAGCAACCGGCGTTCAACAGCCAAACCGTCAAAGGCAGCGACTATAAAGCAGTATGGAAGATCAATCCTTGGGACAGCAGATCCTCCGAGAGGAAGCTTCAAAAGGTACGGCGGGGCAACCAGCCGCACCAGATCGGCTTATCAAGCCCGGCATGCCCATTCCAGAGCCACTAAGATGACCGAAATCCCTTCTGCCTTGATCCTGCGTAGAAGTGTTGGCAGAAGCTTGAATCCAGCCGAACTCACGCAGAGTTCATATTGTGATCTCTAGGTTTTCCACCAGAGCTAAAGGAGATTCTGCTCGCAGAAGGAGATCGTCCAGGTAGCCCAGTACTGCAATCCCCCTTTGGCGTAGCAAAGCTGGCATCGGGGATAACACTTTTGTGAAGACCTGGAGAGAAAATGGTGAGACCAAAGGGTAAACGTCACAAACTTATAATGCTCCTCTCCCACAGCAACGCGGAGGAAGCGCTGGTGACCGGCACATATTGGAATGTGAAGGTAAGCATCCTTGATGTTGATAAGAGGCGAGGAAATCCCCCTGACGCAGGGATGCCACCACCGTGCGAATGCACTCCATTCTGAACTTCTGCACCCGCACAAAGTAGTTCAGCGCCTTGAGGTTCAGGATTAGACGCACCTTGCCTTCCTTCTTGGGAACTGTAAACAGGTTTGAGTAAAAACCCTGAAAAAGTTCCCAAGTCGGAGCAGAACAATCATCCCTTGATGTAACAGGTCTTGTACCGCCCCAAAACAGACCCCGTTAGCAGTCTGGGGACAGGCGCAAGTTGGAAGGAAAGAACCTTGTCGGGAGACAAGAGCGAAACGTGACCTTGTAGCCGGACCGAATGACTTTGTGGACCCACTTGTCTTGCATCAGGGAAGTCCACTGGTCCAGAAAACAGCGAAGATGTCCCCCCACTGCGGATATGGGTGAGGGCGCACCTTCATGCTGATGGAGCCTTGTCCGAAGGTCTGGAAAAACCCGCTCTCGGCTTGCCAGACAAGGTTCGTTTGGATCCTTCAGCGGAGGCCCGAAAAGGCTTCCAACCCTTGTCAGTCGACCCTGAGGGACGAAAAAAAACGTATGAGCTGAAAAGGAAGATCCACATCTAGGACGAGGTTCCTTGCCCTTAGTAGCCTGCGGAAGAAAGGTGAGACCTTTAAAAAGTGGAGTTCCACCCATTTTTAATAAATTGGATTACATAGATGTATGTAATCCCCTTTAAAACGACTTTTACCAATGGAAAGTTTTTTTTTTTGTTGCTAGTAAATACCTTATTTTCTGCTTTATTTATCCTCTTCTCACTTCTGGGTCTGGTCGGCGATTACGTCATTCGGCGATTCGCAGTGTGTGCTGGGATGTATCTCAGGGCATGAAATCTCGCATTACACAGGAGATGAGCTGCACTGTGTGCTCTGCCCCGCCTCCTCTCAGTGAGCTGTACTGTATGTATTGTATTGAGGCCGTGCTCCGCCCCGCCTCCTCTCAGTGAGCTCAGTGAGGATATAATGCTTTCAGTCCTCGCTTACTGAGAGGAGGCGGGGCGGAGCACGGCCTCAATACAATACATACAGTACAGCTCACTGAGAGGAGGCGGGGGCGGAGGCGGGGCAGAGCACGCAGTACAGCTCATCTCCTGTAATAACGCGAGATTTCATGCCCCGAGATACATCCCAGCACACACTGCTAATCGCCGAATGACGTAATCGCCGACCGGACCCGGAAGTGAGAAGATAAATAAAGCAGAAAATAGGTATTTACTAGCAAAAAAAAAACAAAAACTTTTCATTGGAAAAAGTCGTTTTAAAGGGGATTACATACATCGAAAGTCACTAAAATGGGTGGAACTCCACTTTAATGATGTCATCCAGGGTAGCCCCAAACAGGCGATCCCCTTGAAAGGGGAGATCAGTCAAGATCTTTTTGGTAGTCTGCTCCGCAGACCAGCATTTAAGCCAAAAGACACGCCGAATGACCAATGCCGAAACAGAGAGCCGAGCCACTAGGGGAGCCGTATCCAAAAGAGACATCACAGATAAACTGCAGACCCTGGACCAGCTGGTATGCCAGCTCACCAAAGGTGGGGGGAGCCGCTCTCCCTCCAGGTCACGGCGTAAAAGCTTAACCCACTCAGTCAGAGTTTGCGACACCAGGGCAATGGTGAATACCGGCCTCAGTGCCGAACCGGCCAGAGTGTACATATTGCGAGCCACAGCCTCCGTCTTCCTGTCAGCCGGATTCTTAAAGGCCGAGGTCTCAACGGGAACCATGGTTGCCTTGTTTAATCTGGAAACAGGAGGATTCACCACTGGTGGAACAGCCTACTTCTTAAGAAAGGAAACTCCTCATAGGGGGCAACGCCTAGTAAAGCACTTAGGGACCCTAAGGGGACGCTTTGGTCGTCTCCACTCTTTAGCAACAATTCTGTCAAAATAGGCAGGAAAAGGAAACCCCTTTGCCGCTCTGGATGGCTTGTGAGTACCAAAGGGACCTGCCCCTCCGTCGCAGCTGCAGCCTTCGTCTTCAAGGTCTCACGCAGAGATACAATCAGTGCTTCTACCAGTGCCTTTTCGTGCGCTGTTTGCTAGCCCGTCACCCAAAGACCACCTTTACCTGGGAAACAAAGGACTGCCGCCAGTGCATCGATGGATGGTTGGGAACCGGAGGACCCCGAAGCCTCAGAGAGGGAATCAGGTGGGGAGATGAGCTCCAAAGACTTTGTGAGTCACCAAGGGGACCCCACAAAAAGTGTAAACACTTGCAAGGGACAACCTCCACTGCGCTGGCAGCACCACCCGGTCGCCAGGCACAAGCACCAAGTGATCCTTTGCAAAGAGAATCCCACCAGACTCCACACCCAGCAGAAACCGGCACCTGCAGCCACCAGAATAATCTGCATCCTACGTGTGGCGATCAGGAAGTGAAGGATCCAGGAGTCCGCACCAGGGGATGAGGAGGGGATCCCACTGCCGAAATCGTCGCCCACAGGGCTCCACGGTCATGGCCGCCGCTATTTTAAATGGCAAACCACCTCAAAATGGCAGTCGGACTATACAAACATGGCCATCATGTATAGAAACACACAGGCTACAACAAAATGGCAGCACCACGAGGCTTACAGTGACCCAGGCCTCAAGTACAGACCCAGTCAGGATGGGGGGGGGCCCTGGCAGGAGCCCCCTCCAGGTACACCCCCACCCCCCGCACAGTCAAGCGTTTGGTCACCGGAGGCACACCCTCCCCTAGCCTCTATCACCAGCATAGTGCCCTGCCCCCACCCCAGGAGGTGGACCAGACCACCCAAACTGCCCCAACATATGTGGAAGGGGGGGTAAAATGGGGGAAGCTACTTCCTATACCAGGAACCAGGTGGGCACCGCTCCAGACCAAAACCCTCTCCATCAAAATGGGGGGTGGGGGACTTTCGGCCAGGAGGAACACTGCAACTCGGGCCGAGACCCCAGTTGTATGCGACCTCGCAAGGCGTTTAACTCGCAGGCCAGCCCCCCTCCAGTGGGGCTATGTTGCGGCTGATTTAGCGTGAAGCTGAAGTCTGCGCGCGCTTGCTGGCCAGACTGGGGTGACCGACAGTTGATTGTAGAGCTCACAGGAAAAATCCAGGAGAAAAAAAAAATATTTCTAATGAAAAAAATTGCCAGGACCAAAGATCCCAGCAAGGAACTAGGTCTTTACTCCTGACTAGGCCGAAAAAAAACTGAGTGCCTATAGAAGAAGATAGAGGGAGTATACCCCCTGGGACTGCCCATGGGTGTAGCCAGACTTTCTCTGCCTAGTGTCCTACTCCTGCATGGGGCAGTATAACCCAATGGTTATAAAGATCTGAAGTGGAGTCCGTCAAGGAAAAAAGACCATTTGTTAGGCAGAGGCCTTTAGGCCTCATGCACAGTAAGCATTTTTTTTCTGCCGCTTCTAGGAGCGGTTGGGCTTTTTTGTTCCTGCCTGTAAATGCCCCTGCATGTTAGCCTATGTGTCCATGCACACATAGGCATTTAAAGGAAAAAAAAAAAAAAAACCACAGTCAATGCATCCAGGAGCAGCAGAAAAACGTTTGACGCACCCAAGCGCTTGTAAATGAGCCTAAGCACTAGCCACATTTAGCGCTTGAGCGTTAAATTAATTTCAAAGGCTAGAATGATTGTTCTGGCGGTTTGTTGAGAGGCCAAACCAGGTGTCAGTCAAGGCATCTAGGCGGATCCCGACTGTAAAAGTCAAGATCGATCCAGAGCCGGATCGGCTCTGTGACCTCAGTCAACAGCGGACTTTAGCCTGGGTCACAGGGAAACAGGTCAGAATGAACTACACTACTGTGATCCTTAGGCAAAGTAGGGCCAAAAGAGCTTTGCTCATACTTCTACTTTAAATACCTTTATAGAGCTTCACACATAAGCGGTCATTGGTTGGATGACCTCTGCTTACACCCTAGATACGAAAACAAGTAAACATTTTAGTGTACACCACCATTAAATCTGTGTCCTTATAATTAGACATACCTGCAAATGAGGGTCAATTTCAAAAATGGTCTCCCCTCTTCTCATATCGGTTATTAACCAAGGTCCTCCTGCTCTGAATAAAGAAATATGTCATTTTAAAGATTTTTGTCCAATACATAATAAAGCAAACAAGATAGAAAAAAAAAAAAAAAAAAAGTTAAATGGGCCAAATGTAAAAATGACACCCACCACTGCCCTTTACTAAAACAAGCTTGTCAGAAAAAAAATGAATCCCATACATCTCGAATGAAAGGGAGAGATGTTCTGAAGAGCCAAGCCTAGCCTAGCGTTAAAAGTCATCTGGTCCTAGGCCACCACAGAATCCCAAAGTCTTCAAGACTCAAATGTCTTGATTTCTGTTAAAGTGGTTCTAAAGCCTAAATAGGTTTTACCTTCAAGTAGAATGATAGGAAAAACTTTTTTTCGTTTTGGATAGAGTATGGGAGGGTTAAAACCCCTGTAATATTTTTTCTGCCCTCATAGCCAAACAGGAAGCGAGAGGAAATCCCTACAAATTTAAGTGGAGCTCCACCCAAAAGGGAAAGTTCCGCTTAAAACACTCCTCCCCCCTTCCTTTGGCACATTTTGCATGTCATTTTTTATTTATTTTTTCTGAGGGGGGGGGGGGGGGCCCCAGACAACTGCCCGACCATATAGGAGGTGCAGCACAACTCAAGCATGCAGTGTGCACCTGGCTGTGAAGCCGCAAGGTACCCACAGTTGTAAGGCCAGCGCCCGGGTAGAGGAAAGGGAGAGAACCAAGGGTTCAAGCAGGCCACATTGCTGTATCCTGGGACAGGTTTGTGTGTGTTTATTAGAAGTCACCAGCTACACTTTGTTGCTGTTGACTTTTAATAAATACAAAAATTAATGTAACTCCCCTTTAAGGGAATTCCTAGTGAATCCCCAGATTTCTCCTCTATTACTTTTCTGGGGACAGCTAAAAATTTGGGATTTTTTTTTTTTTTACTTTTGCTTTCAATGCCAAAATCGGACAAACGGAGGGATCTGAAAATCATTAACGGGGGGGGGGGGGGGGGCACAGACAGCAATAAACTGACAGCTGTTCTAATCCCTCTGCACGCTATGCAAAACTAAAAAGGTTTTGCCTTTAGCTTTGCTTAAGGTAAAAATTGTTTAGGCATCAGCATACCCCTCCTATTTTACTTACCTGAGCCCCTCATCTGATCAAGTGCTGCGCACTCTACAGCTCTTCTCTCCCTTCACTCCCTAGTCTCACAGGCTTTGCTGAGGCAGCATGAGCTATTGGCTCTTGCTGCTGTCAAAATCAGTAATGAGTGATAGGGGATGGTGGCGCGGCCTGATGTCTGTGTCTATAGACGCACATACCAAGGCTTATACATCCCCACAGAAACTCAGGAGTGCCAGCATGGGTCCCCGAGAAGAGGTTCGGGGCTGCTCTTTGCAATTCCATTGCGCAGAGCAGGTAAGTATAAACCTGGTTATTAAAAAACAAAAAAGAAAACACATTTACAATCACTTTAATTCTTAACTTTTATGCAAAAATGTATTCATGCTGGTTATGAAAAATAAGAGAATGTTGTCTCTCTACTGACTAATCTACTAATCTTCACATTTAGTATAACAAAACAATATGGATGATCAAGAAAAAAAAAAAAAAATATATTACATCAACCCCTTCCCACCGGCTGCATGCCTATATGCGGCTCACGGAAGTTAGTCTTTTTCCGTGGGGCTGCATATATATGCATCTCTAATTGTTCTGGGAGCGTGCCGCACAGTGCGCTCCCAGTGCAGAGACTAGGCTCTAATCGAGAGTCCAGAGTCTCATACTCCCGATCAGGACCCAGGACTCCGGGTTCTGGGTGACCTGATTTCTTTGATAACCTGTGATTGGCTATCACAGCTGTCACTGTGGGAGCCCACATTTACTTCCTCTTATAAACGAAGGGGGATATAAACGAAGGGGGAGTTACATGGTATCTCTCTCTTCTTGCAAGTGTGTATGCATGTAAAAGTGCTCCTTATGATTGCAGCAATACTACATATATGTGTACGTTCGTAGTTGTTTGTACCCATAGCAGAGCCTGGAAACAATGGTGCGCATTTTGCATTTTTTATCCTGCCTTAAACACACTGCAGGGGCAGGGAGAAGCTGTTTGTTTCCCCTGCAGATCCTGGCGCAAAAGCTTTGCCCATTCTTTTAGCTTCCCTGGCTGTCTGATTAGGTCAGAATTTTTGTGCTAAAAAGCGATACATTGTTTTTGCACGGAAATAAGTGGTTTTAGATTTTAGGCCTGTAATTCTTAGGAATAACTCACTTAAATCTGTCCAAACAAAAGTCTAGTAGACATCCCGGGTATGATAAAGTTTGAAACACAAAATCATAAATTAGAATACATTTTATTCAATAATATAATCAAACCAAAAACACTGAAATGTGTACAAACAAGGGGTGTGATATTACTAGTCACTGTAATAAAGTTACTGTAATAAATTTAGTAAACATCTAAGGTATGAAGTATTTTGAAACATGGGACTGCACAAGTCCGACGTCACAATCGGGACAAAAGAATCTGGTTTCTTTTCTTATCTTCCTTCCACTGCCATCTCTCTTCGAGCAACAAACCACGCACATCCTTGTAGGTGCTGACTTTTTCTCAGTTGGTGGGATATAGTCCATGAAGTTCGACAACCAGTCAGGTGTTCCGGGTTGACAACGCCAACAGCACGACTTCCAGATCTGTTCACAGCCATTGATGGTGTTTGGCGACTCAAAGATTTGTACGGCAACTTTACGAATGAATGACATGCTTGTCACTTTTTTTTTTGAGCAGAATGTATGCATTCCACAAGCATTGCTCAAGAGGATGTCTGAAGATCTTCTTAGAGTATTTTTTTGCGGCTTCCTCTTAGCTGGGTAGAATGTCATTGCTTGGTCGGCTCTGTCGACAACTCCCATGGTGTTGTAGTCTATCACTACTTGTGGCTTCATGTCTTGTTTCCAGCCTTTCATGCGTACCATAACAGTGGAGGTGTTATGCACTGTACTCATTAGGCACACATCTTTCTTGTCCCTCTATCGCAGTGCCATCATTTTGCCTTTGTGCCAGGCAACCATTTCTCCTTTCATGAGCTTCTTTTTGCGAAACATTGGCGGCATGTCACAGCGGTTAGCCCTTACGGTTCCATAGGCATCATTTTTGTTGTGCAGTAGAACCTCAAAGTTTAGGAGATGTATAAAAGTTGTTTGTTGTTACACAATAGCCCTGATTTAGCAATGGCTCAATTAGTGAAAGATCAGAAGAAGATGTTGCCATTCCATAATTGCTGTATTTTTGATTGATTGAATTGTGTTCCTTTTCCAGTGTATATCACTGAATTCCAAATGTAGCCAGTAGACGATTCACATAGCATGTAGGATTTTATGGTAAATCGTGCCATCTTTGATGAAATGTATTGCACCCAGCTCAGCCTTCCCTTGTAAGCCACTAGAATTTTTCTATGCTGATGTCTCTTTCTGGCACATAGCTCTGTTGGAAACTCTGAAGAATCATTTGATATACTTCCTAATTTTCTTTAGTTTTGGTGCAGAATGAGTAGTTTCATCAAATTCTTCATCATTTTCAAAGTGGAGATATTTCATTAGGAGGGAAAATCTGTATTCTGACATGACCGTGCCAAAGAATGAGGTGACAAGTAATGTATTGGTTGTCCAGAACCCCTTCTGCATTGGTTTCCCCACCACTCCCTGAAGAATTATTAGGCCCAGAAATTTCCAAAAGGTCATCTTTGGTCACTGGTTCCCACTGGTTCTTGCAAACCTCTGATGCGTAGCGCATTGTTGCCCTTTGTACCGGTTGGTCTCAGTAACTACTTTTTCAATAACCTCATCGGTCAAAAATAATTGTAGGTATGCCAAGGGGTTGTCATGGTCAAAGTCAACTTTTATACCAGGTGCTCCTGTAAATTGGAATCTTGGGTGGCGCTGCATGATCCGTACATCGCTGAGCTCAGTCGCAGAATAGTCGCTGTCGTCTTTCTGTACCTGATGACGTATTTTCCCACAAATTGCTATCGCTCAGTTCAAGTAACTCAGTTTTGCTGTTGCCGTTTTCCAGTTTATCTAAAAGCACTTTTGCGCAAAAAGAACGCTTTTTAGACGCCATGGTCATTCTCAATTTTCCAGGCACAGAGAACTGGAAAAGCACAGGCAGGGCTCTGGAAAAGCCACCAGGTAAAATCCTGTGGTGAAATGGCTTGATACAGGGTAATCTGTAAGGATCACAACTTTGTATCATGTCACTTGTTTTTATTTACATTTTTGAAATTGCCGCCGGTCCCACCTCCCTGCGTTGTGGTGCTCTCAGGTAAAGGAACCGAAAAACAGGTGCTGGCATCGGCCGAGCACAGAGTGGGAGATTAGCGTGAGGATGCCTGGTGGACAGGGAGAGGATGGCGGGGGATAGCAGGGGAAGGTGTTTTATTGTGGGGTAATCCCGAGTGTTGCTCGGGGTTACCGCTTTTGGTACTCTATAATAACCCCCGAGCCACACTAAGGAATACCACTAGGGAGGTTGGAGTCTGGGAAACCAAAAGCTATGGTGAACACCGGCCTAAGGACTGAACAGGCCACAGTAAACATGTGGTGGACCAAAGTCGGCTCTCCTGTCAAAGGGATCCTTAAAAGCTGGAGACCTCTCCACCGGATTAGAGAGGATTTATTCAGCCTGAAACCTGAGAATCCACACAGTTGGGACTGTCCACTCTAACAGGGGCTCTTCAAAAGGGATTCTGTCTAGCAAAATACTTAAGCACAGACCTAATGCATTTAGATCACTGACTCGCAACAATTTTGTCAAAGTAGGAGGGAAAAGGGAATACCTTTGTCACTTTTGGAGAGCGGCGGGTACCAAAGGAGACTTGGTCCTCCGAAGCAGCAGCTGCATCCTCCATTTTTAAAGCTGCCAACACCAATAAATTTTAGGTCGGATCTGGCCGCGTGAGGCGCGTACACGTGGATGGTAAAACATCCTCTCCCCCAGCCCAACAACCGCTGCAGGGAGCTCAGAGGTCATCCCTGCCCTAGTTACCAACCCCCAGGATGGCAGGTAGACCCAGGAAAAAACTCAGTCAGCAGCAGCAGCTTGGCCAGCAGCAACTAAAGCCAACCCCCCACTGGAACATGTGGCAAAGCCAGCTCACCGCTGCACCCGGGGAGGGGGGCCGAAAGACCCACAGTGACCGTTTGGAGGGGCTGGGGGGAAGGAAGATGAACCCGGGGGTCCACCCCAAAAGACCACCAGGGGAGAGGGGGGGGGGGGAACACTACTTACCACACCATGGAACCGGATGGGCACCGCTAAAATCAGACCACAGCACCATCGGAATGGGGGTGCTGCAGGCAAGGAGGCACATTGACTCAGGCCCGGGACCAGGTCAGATGCTTCCTCACAGGACGTTTAACTCCCAGGCCAGCCCCCCGTCCAGTGGGGCTATGTGTAACCTCTCACAGGAACACAAAATAAGAGGAAAGAGGAAAAAATACCATTTACAAAAGGAAAAAAAATCTGGGACCAGGGAACCCAGCAAGGAACTAGGTCATTACTCCTGACTAGGCAGAAGAAAAACTGGATGCCTAAAGCAGAGTGAGGGTATAACCCCCTGCCCCATAGGCATGGTAAAGCTTTTTCCTGCCTAGTGTCCTACTCCTGTAGGGGGCAACATAACCCATTTGTTAAGAAGATTCTGGAGCTGCGTCCGTCAATAAACGAAAGAGAAAGGGGCTTTCTACAAAACATGAAGCATTAAGAGCTGTGTCTGTCTTAATTTATGGGAGAAGCTAGTCTGGGCTAAAATTGGTAGTAAAGGCAGTACTTAAAACCTATAACAGAAGAGACCATAGAGGTGTCTTGTCATAAATGTCCCCCTGTCTGTCAGCGGGTAATGCGATCTGAGCCACTAATGCACAGCTCAGACCACCTTTACAGCCTTCTGTGTGCTGCGGTGATGGGACTCCAGCACCCATGCGTGGCAGTGACGTCACCTCGGCCCAGTCAAACAGTCAAAAATACGAAACAAGAAGGGCCGGTTGAGGATGGAAGCTCAGTACATCTCTGGATGGGCTTTGTTTGCAAGTGTACTAGCATGCAGTGTATAATAGTACATTATGACTTAAAACTGCAGGGGGGGGGGGGTCTCTGAGCAATTAGTTTTAATGTTGCTCTCAAGACTTTACTACCACTTTAAACAATGGTGGACTTTTCAGGATTAAAAGGCTATCCCAAGTGCTGATTTTTTTTCTATTTAAAATTTGGTGCAAGCATTGTACATTGAGGATACAATTTATGAGCAGTGCATGTGATGTACAGTTCTAGGTCTTTGCAAGACTAGGAAAAAAAAAAACACTAACATTCTTGTCTTTATGATCTTTAAATCTCACCCTACACATTACAATCTCCTTTAGATTTATAAAGCTGACACTACATAAACTATTTTTTTTTTTTATCCAATCCAGCAGACCCCTGTACTACATAGTTGCTGGTAAGGAGATTGTACAATTAGATGGTAACATGTACAAGGAGTTTTAGAACAGCATTATCACACAAAATAATTGTGGGTTCTGACTTAACTGCAGACTTGCAAAACAATCTTACTTACACTGGTAGTGTTCGAAGTAGTTCTAGTATTCCCTGCCCATTCCATTGCTGAGCTGCATGCAATTCTTCAGTGCAAACACCAACTATCTAAAATAATAAAATATAAGGTTACACCAGGGCTTGACAAATTTGCTTGAAATCTAGGAGCCAGCTAAAAAAAAAAAAAAGTTAGGAGCCAGTTTTTTTTTTTGCGCATGCCGATGGCCGGCTTCTGTCGGACCAGCTGCCATAAACAAGGGCCCAATAGCGGCCAGTTTTTAATGAACCGGCTGATGCTGCCTGGCATTCAACCCGTGTGTACTTGGGTATACTTCTGAAAGCTAAAAAACGCACAGTAAGAATACCATTAAGAGCAGAACTTCAGCTTTTTTTTTACAATTTACATAGTTCATTTGGTTCAAGCTGGCCCAAAAAAAAAAAAAAAAAAAAACTACTATGTCCCTCACTAACCTGTGAGGCCGCTGGATGTGCGGTATGAACTGTATGTAGCTAAGGCTACATACAGCATACCGCACGGTGTTCCGTGTGCGAGCCAAGACCTTCCTGTCTCATACCCGAAACACAATAGAGTGAGTGGCGCTCAGCAATTCATAGATAGCGATGTATTCTAGCAATGAATACAAAGCTTCTTTTGATGGCTGGGTGAGATAAGCAGGCTGGTGATGCAAGTCTTTGACCCAGCCAATAAAAAGGAAGCTTTGTATTCATTGCTAGAATACATCGCTATCTATGAATTGCTGAGTGCTGTTCAGACAGACTACTGGGTTCCGGGTATGAGACAGGAAGGTCTCCACTTGCACCCTGAACACAGTGCTGTATGCAGCCTCAGCTACATACAGTTTATACCACACATCCAGCGGCCTCACAGGTCAGTGAGGGAAATACAGTAATGGCCAAAAATATTGGCACCCCTGCATTTCTGTCAAATAATGCACCACTTCCCCCTAGAAAATGGTTACAGTTAAATGTTTTGGCATGTCCATGTTTTTTTTTTTTCTTTGGTTTGTATTGCTAGGACACAAAAGTGGAGAAACAAAAAGCCAAATCTGACACATTCCACATAACTCCAAAAATGCACTGGACAAAATAATAGGCACCCTCAAATTAATATTTGGTAGCACACCCCTTGGGAAGAAAAAAAAAAAAACTGAAATCAAATTGCTTCCTGTAACCATCAATGCGTTTCTTACACCTCTCTTTTGAATTTTGGACCACTCTTCTTTTACCAACTGATCCAGGTCTCTCAGATTGAACGGGTTCCTTTTCCAAACTGCTGTTTTGAGTTCTCTCCACAGGTTCTCTATGGGATTTAGATCTGGACTCATTGCTGCCCAGTTCTGTACTTTCCAACGCTGTGCCTTAAAAAATTTCTGGGGCCTTTGGGTCACTGTCCTACTGTAAGATCCATGACCTCTGACAGAGACCCAAGTTTTTGACACTGGGTCATATATCGCTCCCGAGAATTTTCTGGTAGTCTTCAGATTTCATAATGCCATGCACAAATAAGTGAACTGCCACCATGTTCGACTGTATTATTTTCTTTAAAGGCCTCTTTTTCTGAAAACAGGAAAACGATGAGCTTTACCAAAAAGCTGTATTCTGTGTTGTCTCCACAGCACATTTTACCAAAAGGATTTTGCCTTCGTTGTTACGTTTTGGCAAACTCCAATGTGGCTTTTTTATGTTTGTGTCAGCAGTTGGGTCCTCATGTGTCTCCTACCATAGCGTCTCTTTTTATTCAGATGGCAACCTATAGTGCGGGCTGACAGTTGTGCCTGAAGGTCAGCTTGAGTTTGCCTGGAAGTTGATCAAGGTTCTTGATCCACCATTCGAACAATCCTTCATTGCAGTCTTTGATCAATTTTTCTCTTTGTCCACATCCAGGGAAATTATAGCTACAGTGTCATGGGCTGTAGACAGTTGCACACAGTGGACACAGAAACATTAACCACTTCCATAACGGGCCAATTCTGGCACTCTGTTCCTATATGTAAAAACCATCATTTTTTTGCTAGAAAATTACTCAGAACCCCAAAACATTTTTTTTTTTTTTAAGCAGAGACCCTAGGGAATAAAATGGCAGTCATTGCAACTTTTTGTCAGACGGTTTTTGCGCAGCAATATTTCAAACGCGTTTTTTTGGAAAGTAAATAACACTTTTATGAATTAAAAATAAAAAAAAACAAACACTAAAAAGTTAGCCCAATTTTTTTGTATAATGTGAAAGATAATGTTATGTCAAGTAAATAGATACCCAACATGTCACGCTTTAAAATTGCACACTTGTGGAATGGTGGCAGACTTTGGTATTTAAAAATTTCCATAGGCAGTGCTTTAAATTTTTTTACAGGTTACCAGTTTAGATGTACAGAGAGAGTCTTGGGCGTGACTTGTTGCTCTCGCTCTAACGTTTGCGGCGATACCTCACATGCATGGATTGAACGTCGTTTACATATGTGGCCATAACATACATATGCGCACATGTGGACGGGGGTACTTTAAATATTTTTTTTTTTATTGTTTATTTTGTCTTTATATTTCGCCTTTAAATTTTTTTTTTTATCACTTACCTTGCAATAGGAATAGTGCATGGCAGGTCCTCTTTATGGAGAGATCTGGGGTCAATAAGACCTCAGATCTCTCCTACAGGCTGCAAAGCCTGAAATCAAAATAAAAAAAAAAAACAAAAAAAAAAAAAACAACAACAACAACAGCACAAACATGATCTCGGCTATGCAGCCAAGATGACGGCAGTATTGACAACTGCCAGGCCGGGCGTGACGTCATAATGACGCGCCTGGGCCTCCGAGAGTCATAGAGACTGCCGGGGACCATCTGATCCTCGGTTTTCTCTACGGCGTACTTTCGCCAGCGGTGGATTCCTTCTGGAGGGTGGTGAGAGGGAGGGCGGGAATGTCCCCTCCTGCCGCCTGTTAGAACGATCAAGCGGCTGAACAGATGCTATAATTGTTCTTACTTTGCAGCGAATCACCAACAAAAAATGACGTCCTATGACGTCCAGCGGTAAGGAATTGGTAAGGAAGTGTTTAAGATCTCTTGAGATGGACTTGTAACAGATTTGTCCATGCGATTTTTTTCTCAAATCCTCAGACAAGTCCTTGCTCCTCTCTCTCTCTTTTCAATGCTATGTATGGCATACAGACACAACAGAAAGGTGATTTGTTTTTCACCACTTTAACTGGTTGCCGGTCTGATTTCTATATTGTCAGCACCTGTTAATTGATACAGGAGAGTTGAATTACAAATTACAGGTGCATCATAATTTTGTCCAATCCATTTTCTGAGTTTTGCGTTGAATGTGTCATATTTGGCTTTTTGTTTCTCCACTTTGTGTCATACCAATACAAATAAAAAATAAACTTAATGCCTAAGCATTTGTAATTTTGACAATTTTCAGAAGTGGTGCATTAACTGATAGAAATGCAGGGGTGCCAATATTTTTGGCCATGACTGTAGTTAGTTTGCACCACCTTGGTGTTCAGCTTTAAAACAAGTTAGAAGCATTTACGTGTGTTTAGAAATGTCCTATAAAAACACACAACACATAATCGTAGGTTTGTCAATACTGGCATGCATAATGCTTTACACCAAGGGTCTTCAAACTTTGGCCCTCCAGTTGTTCAGGAACTACCATTCGCATCATGCCTTATGTCTGTGAATGTCAGAGTTTTCCAATGCCTCATCGGACGTGTAGTTCTGCAACAGCTGGAGGACCGTAGTTTGAGGATCCCTGCTTTACACAATATACTTTTTCACTTTACACTTAGCAGCCTGCACACTCCCCTGCGCACATTTATCACTACAAATATCTGACAGTTATTCCTGTAGTGCACTCACCTGCAAAAAGGATACAACACCAAACGGCGTCTGCACTGGCTGCATTTGGGGGTCTTCTGTCAGAAGCATATGCTGAATACGAGACTCACTGTTGTCCAGTGGACTGTGCCATGACACATGATCGCCGCTGCAGAAGGTGTTTTCTGTAATCAGCCATACAACAAGTTATCACAAAAACACACCCACCAAGAGTCTTACTATATAGTCAATCAGCTGTCTAGCAGTGTTTTAAAAAGGAAGATGTGATGAGGTTGCCCCTAGCACCAGGGCTTTTTAGCGACTGAGTTATCAGAGAAAGAGAACAGTCAAACCGTTTTTTTCAACAAAGCTCTACAGTTCTTGGCTCTATCATCAAGTACTGCTGACACATAGGTCATGTTTTGTCACGCATTTATAAAAAGGGCCGATAGGAACTTTGCTGCCAAAAAATTGTTGCATCTCAAAGGTTTTATGGTTGAGGGAGAGAAAAGGTCTATGAGGCCTGGGAGCACAAGGTATACAGATGCTCTAGTTGTGGATTTCTAAATAGGTGCATAGGAGGTAGCCCTTTCATGGGACCAGTTAATTAACTAAGCAAAAAAACTCAAGTACCAGAGCCTGAAGTTTAGAATACTTCCACACCATGAATCTAGGCAGCTATGGTCTCCACTATGAAAGGACAATTAATTAGTAACAGAACATAGATCTTTCATGCTCAACAAGGAGTTTAAATACTCAAGGGATGGCCTTAGACTCTCAATAGTTTCCAGTCACAGTTATCACATTCGATTAAGTAACAAAGAGCCAGAAAAGTTCAGCTTGCCCTAATAATCAGGAGGGAACACCAATCAGCTGGTGTCCATTGCAAATTTGATGTGACTAAGAATGCAGGCTTTACAAAAAAAGAAAAAAAGAATAGAGCTTAAAGGCTGAGGTAGAATTCCAAAATACAAATAATATCCCGGTTCTGAGGGCTGCATTGGTTGGATAAACTGACTGTAGAGGTAGTAAAAGTCAAAAATTTGACTCTTCTCAGAGGCTTCCTTGAATACTGAACTTGGGATTCATACTGAAGATATTCCTATAAGCAGTCAATGGAAATCGCAGCATAGATAAGAACAATATACTGTAAAAGGCTGCTTTTACAGCGTTTTCCTCTAAAGGATAGGATTGGGTCTAGACAGTTTTGTTTATTTGATAAAAGATAAACAAGGGCGCTCTTCACTTGCCTTTGAGACCCTTTTCTCTATCTGACTTCTACAACATCAGACACCTGAAATAAGGTCACAGTTTAAGATTAAGGACCTTTTAGCTATTGCTCTATCAAGGCAGCATTTACTAGAGTAGACCAATACGATTTCACCACGAAACAAAATCACTGGTGCAGGACGAGGCAATGGCAAAACCCTGTAATATAATGACAAGCTTAATGTTGGTTAAGCCCATAACATAACTGCCTGCAGTGAATAGGTGACAGGTACACTTAATAGTAAAATCTTCTTTTTAAAAATTCAATTACGTAAAAAAAAAAAAAAAAAAAAAAAAAAAAAAAGGAAGGTGTGTGTGTGTATATAGTGATATATATCTATATTATATATATCTATATATCTATATATCACTATACACACACATCTCTATCTCTATCTCTATATATATATATATATATATATATATATATATATATATATATATATATATATATATATATATATATATATATATATATATATATATATATATATACATATATACACACACACACACACATACATACATACATATACACACACACACACACACACAGTACAGACCAAAAGTTTGGACTGGTAGTCACAAGAGGTAGTCACCTGAAATGGTTTTCACTTCACAGGTGTGCCCTGTCAGGTTGGTTTAATAAGTGTGATTTCTTGCCTTATAAATGGGTTTGGGACCATCAGTTGTGTTGTGCAGAAGTCAGGTGGATACACAGCTGATAGTCCTACTGAATAGACTGTTAGAATTTGTATTATGGCAAGAAAAAAGCAGCTAAGTACAAGAAAACGAGTGGCCATCATTACTTTAAGAAATGAAGGTCAGTCAGTCCGAAAAATTGGGAAAACTTTGAAAGTGTCCCCAAGTGCAGTCACAAAAACCATCAAGCGCTACAAAGAAACTGGCTCACATGCGGACCGCCCCAGGTAAGGAAGACCAAGAGTCACCTCTGCTGCGGAGGATAAGTTCATTCGAGTCACCAGCCTCAGAAATCGCAGGTTAACAGCAGCTCAGATTAGAGACCAGGTCAATGGCACACGGAGTTCTAGCAGCAGACACATCTCTAGAACAACTGTTAAGAGGAGACTGTGTGAATCAGGCCTTCATGGTAGAATATCTGATAGGAAAACACTGCTAAAGAAAGGCAACAAGCAGAAGAGATTTGTTTGGGCTAAAGAACACAATGAATGGACATCAGACCAGTGGAAATCTGTGCTTTGGTCTGATGAGTGCAAATTTGAGATCTTTGGTTCCAACCACCGTGTCTTTGTGCGACGCAGAAAAGGTGAACGGATGGACTCTACTAGGGCTGAAACAACTAATCGATTAATCGACAACTAATCGATTATGAAAATAGTTGTCAACTATTTTCGTAATCGATTAATCGGTCAGCCGATTAGTTGTCCTGCATACAGAATGCATTGTTTGTTTACATATCAGAAAATACAGTGCAACGCACATACAGCTCAGTACACCACCCATACATGTATGTAGATGGCAGAGAACTTGTGTATGTGTGAGGAGCAATGCCTCATGGGAAATGTAGTCCTGGGCAAGAGAAGGAACCAAGTGATTCTAAAGGCAGAGGTTTTTTTTTACCTTGCTATAGGGACACTCAGTCTATACAGTACTATACTTTGCTGCTTCCTATAGGGGCACTTTGAAGGCAGGAGGAGCCAGAAGTGCTGTGGGGGGGGGGGGTGTTAAGGGCAGAAGAGGAGAATCAGCGCTGCTCTGTGCAAAATCATTACACAGAGAGGGTAAGTATGACAAGATTGTTAAAAAGAAAAAAAAAAAGAAAAAAGTTTACAATCACTTTAAGGGCTCTGTGCAGGGAAGATGAGCATCTGAACCCAGAGAAGGTGGAGGCCGATAGACTAGGAGGTGATATAGGCCATTACAATTACGTTTAAAGTAAAAGTTTACTAGTATTGTGCATTATATTCAAAATTATTATATCCATGAAAAAAACAGCTTTTAGTACTACTTTAATATAAAAATGTTATTTTCCCCCTCCACTCCCAGTTACAATATCCTGCATATCCGACTTCTGGGAAAATTTTTTATATACATACACATGATACAAGATATAATACTTGTTTCACCTTAGAAATTATATTACAGTAGCGATATCTGCCGTTTTTTTTTTTACTATAAAATGCTATTTTTTTTTTTTTAACCCCATCATGACAGGTGATGATAAAAAAAAGCATGCTGCTGCTACTAAATGTCCTCTGCTGCCCATACATGTATTCGATTTTTGTACAAAAATATTTGCATCTATATTTGTACAAATATTATTTGTATATTCATTCAATGGACAAGTGTTTGAAAATTCCACTTGCTTTCAACATTCAATTTTAAAATGAATATAACTTCTGAGCAAAAACCACATACAATATTTGAAGATTCGATCGAGAAGTTTTCTATTCTCCTCCTCCTTGAAATTTTCCTGTCACTGTGGTTAACAACGAACACCGAATAGACCCTCACTAATGGTTAGAAAAATCGGATGAATGTTTTTTAGAATTTTCTAAAAAAATGTAGTTTGTGTATGGCCAGCATAAGTGACAGCAGGTGCAGGGAGCTTGTATCAAACTACCTGTCTATTAATAAGGGAGTCTGTCATGAATATTGTATACCAATCCAGTCTGAAAATTAGCAAAACAGTGTTTTAGGTCTTTTAAAAATATTGATCTCTGAGTCTATGTATACTGTAACATTTAAACCTCTAATAATACATATATCTGTCTCAGAGTGGATTAAATATCCAACTATATAGCTGAATATTTATATTTACCACTGCATATAGATATTCAAGAATATTAACTAAATTACACACTAACCTTTTTTTTTCTTTTTTTTTTTTTTTTTCTTTTTTTTAGGTTTTTATCCGATTAGTCGATTAATCGAAATAATAAATCGGCCAACTAATCGATTATGAAAATAATCGTTAGTTGCAGCCCTAGACTCTACATGCCTGGTTCCCACCGTGAAGCATGGAGGAGGAGGTGTGATGGTGTGGGGGTGCTTTGCTGGTGACACTGTTGGGGATTTATTCAAAATTGAAGGCATACTGAACCAGCATGGCTACCACAGCATCTTGCAGCGGCATGCTATTCCATCCAGTTTGCGTTTAGTTGGACCATCATTTATTTTTCAACAGGACAATGACCCCAAACACCTCCAGGCTGTTTAAGGGCTATTTGACCAAGAAGGAGAGTGATGGGGTGCTGCGCCAGATGACCTGGCCTCCACAGTCACCGGACCTGAACCCAATCGAGATGGTTTGGGGTGAGCTGGACCGAAGAGTTAAGGCAAAAGGGCCAACAAGTGCTAAGCATCTCTGGGAACTCCTTCAAGACTGTTGTAAGACCATTTCAGGTGACTACCTCTTGAAGTGTGACTCTACAATTTTCATAGTCATGAAAATAAAGAAAACTCTTTCAATGAGAAGGTGTGTCCAAACTTTTGGTCTGTACGTACGTACGTATGTATGTATGTATGTATACACACACACAGTATGTGTGTATATAACAATACCTATAACTAAAAATGCATTTACCTGACTGAAAAACATATCTAGCAAGCCCCTGCATCAGCTCTGCTGGCCATGTTGGTGGTGCAGATTCCTCAGGTTCCCTTTTAAGTCTGAAGGAGAGTTCAAAGCCAAAGCCACTAGGTCCATCAACTCCCGTGTATCTATAAAAACAAACATTGCAAATTAGAAAATGGAAGGTGCCCACTAGAAAATCTTGTAAATGTAGCTTACAACAAGTAACGTTAACAGAAAATCAGGGACATTCAATAAAGTAGTAACGTCACTTTTCTGGTGGCAAGACCCATTTAATATGGGAGACTTGCGCCAGTTTTGCCACCCGAGCCAGATTCACGTAGTTCTTAAAAACTCCAGTTTTAAAAAGACTGTTACCATGGCTGTGACAGACTCTAAAAGATGTCCCGCCAATTTGTACATAAGCAAACTAGCAGCAAGATCAAATCCAAGTTGGCTACCAGGGTGGGGACTGGGCAATTATGTGTTCCTTACTTTAATATGTTTGAATGTGTTTTACATTTACTTTGTTGGTTGCTAGGATGAAGGCCGTCCACAACCTTGCAACGGCGCAGGTTAAGCACAGCGGTCGGAGCCTGATAGGGGACTTAAGAGACTAGTATTAGAGACAACAGGTCAGCCTTGCCTGCGATTGACAGCAGATGGCAGAATGCAGATTCCATATCTGACATTTAATCGAACATTGGCTTTGGAATCCACCCTCTGCCAACTCTCAGTGTAAATTTTGTTGAAGAAATTAACACGGGTACTGAAGGTTTTAGTTGACTAAAATACGACTAAAACTAAAAATGGCATTTTAGTCAAAAGACTGGGAAAAACTAAAATGAGATTTGACGTTAAATTTAAAACTGGTTGTCAATCACAGGAAAGGCGGAACTGATTAGGGGGGCTACTCTGTTAGAGTTCCCCCATCAGGCTCTGTGTACACTTCACAGCTCAAAATCATGGCTGTTGAACCAGCTGGGTAGGCAGAGCCTGAAGGGGGAACTCAGACTAGCACACCCCAGTGGGCAGACTCAAAAGCGGTTATTGGACTGAATAGTGACTATGGATACACCCAATGCCACGCTCAGACAATGAAAAGTTAGGATGACCTGATGGGGAAACTAGTCTGTGCTGCCTTGCCTTAGTACAAAATTCCTCTGCCATGCAGTGGTCAAGAAAGCATACTGGAGAAAGGAGGCCAGTAGGTACCTATACTGAGGAAGTCAATGTGTGATGCAACGTGTATAGGGGGCGAAGCCTGCTGTCCTACGCCACTTGGCTGTCAGTTGCAGTATGTGTGATTGTTTTTTGATTGGATGAGCGAGAGCATTTCCTCTGATGTCCATGTGAAGTGCCCTGGAGAAAGTTTATACCTGTTGGATCCTGTTAACAATACTGCATGTGTAAAATAAGAGGATCATTAAGTACCGAACAAGATTTACTGTTCTATATCTTGGACAGCAACTGGGTCTGGTGAGTTTGCACTCTTCATGGGTAGTGGAGGCAAAGACAGTACGGTGGAGGATTTCACATTATTGATCATTACTGTCTACATATGAACTTTATTATTTACACATTTGATGGGTACTTGATGTAGGAGACATAATTAATGCATGTGGTAGAATAATTTTTTTCATTGCATGTTTAATGCTCTTGTTATAACTTTTCCACGCTCCTACTGGCTCATAGATTCAACACACTAACTTTTGAAATATCAGTTTGTCCACCCTTGCTAAACTGGGTACATAATTTTGCATAACAAAAAGGCCTGCAAACAAAATGTTCACAATCCAGTGAACACTTGTAGAGGTTATTTACACAATATAAATGTTCTTCCCCTCTAGTGACAATAATAAAGGCCCCCCAAGGACAGACCACTTTATGCTGTACCAATATATACCCATCTCTAAAGCTCAAGAGCTGGTTTAAGGAGCAATGTGTGTGGTCACATTAGGAGATGAAGGGGGAGGGGGAACACACAGAAAGACAGAATACTCTGCCGTCAAACCCCACACCACCACTACTTCTATCAAAAAGACATACCAATGAAATATTTGTATCAAAAAAGCAGTTTTAGGGCCACTGCTATTTAGCACATATATATGCAGGTGTAAACGTATGTGATTGCTTGTCAGAGATCGGTTCGCAGAAGAACTCGCACATCTACTAATGCCCAACGGTAGTGCAGATTGGCACACAAGAATTTGCGAATGCACATGCGCACACAGGAACGGTCGCTAAAACAGAAGTGCAAGTGTGCACACACTTGTGCCAAACCGCACGCAATTCGTGACTGGTTCTTGCCTCCAGTGCCCTACATAAAGCCAGTAGCATCAGCCACTAGTTGCTGGATGATCTTCAGCTCCCCTCTGTGTTCCAGAGTTCCTGTTTGTTGTTGGATTTCCTGTTACCGACCCTGCTTGCCTTTGAGCAGTCTTATCTCCATCCCTGGCTGCTACCCTGGGCTTGTTTCATTGACCAGCTTTCTGCCTGCTGATGGGTGTATGACTTGACTTGCTCTTTGGACTCCGCTGCTGCCAGTTTACCAGTGTAAGACCCCGGCTTCCTCCTGACTCTGCTTGCTTACTGATATTCCATGTAGGACTACTGGCCTGGCTCCTGACTCTGCTTCCGGCTTTTTCCCCAGTCTCATCTGGAACATCTGAGGGACTCCTGCCCAGCAGTGCATCCTGCTCATCCAGCAGACATCTCATTACTTCAGCCCCTCGCAGCTGGCAACCCCCACTTCTTTGGGCATAGCACTCGCTGTTACCACCTTCAGGAGTGCCCTACACTCAGCTGCAAGGGAAGCCCTCTCAGCACTTCGGCCTCTGACCAGGTACATGACATGGCTTGTGTTTATATAAGAATACAACCAGGATTGGCCACCATTAGCATCTCTACATTTGCTCAATTTTTTCCACAGTTTCAGTGTGTGCGCAATTTCTAAGCGACTTTGCTGTTTTTTGCAAGGAGGGGAGAGGCTTTTGTCTTGTCACTAGCCATGAAGTCCAGATTGGTGGAGGGCAGCAGTGATTGTTGTCCTTCTGGAACATTGTCCTATCTCCACACAGGATCTATGGAACTCAGAGTGACAATTGGATTCTTGGTCACCTCTCTTACTAAGGCCCTTCTCCCCCAATTGTTCAGTTTGGTCAGGCAACAAGCTTTTGAAAGAGTCCTGGTTGTGCCAAGCTTCTTCCCTTTGAGAATTATGGAGGCCACTGTGCTATTGGGAAACTTCAGTTCAACAGAAATGTTTTTGTAGCCTTCTGCAGATCTGTGCCTTGCAATAATCTGGTCTCTGAACTCTGCAGGCAGTTCTTTTGCCATGATACAGTATGCATTGTCAGCTGTGAGGCCTTTAAGAGGGGTGTACCTTTCCAAATCATGTCCAATCAATTTAATTTACCACAGGTGGATTTCAACCAGGGTTTAGAAACATCTCCGCAATGATCAAGAGAAATAGGAGGCATCTAAACTAAAATTTCAAATGTTTTGTTACAAAGGGTATAAATACTTACTCCAAGGTGATATTTCAGTTTATCATTTTTCATAAATGTGCAAATATTTCTAAAACTCTATTTTCACTTTGTCATTTATGGGGTACTGAAAGTAGGATAAGGAGAAAAAATAAAAAAAAAAATATATATATCTATCTATCTCTATTCCAATTTGCATACAAATTCCACTTAAGAACAAACCTTCAGACCCTTTCTTGTTCGTAACTTGGGGACTGCGTATATCCTCTTATCTCCTCTACATTCCATTCAGAAAGTATTTTTTTCAATTGTATGTATATATATACACACATACATACATACATATATATATATATATATATATATATATATATATATATATATATATATATATACACACATACATACATACATATATATATATATATATATATATATATATATATATATATATATATATATACACACACATACATATATATATATATATATATATATATATATATATATATATACACACATACATACATATATATATATATATATATATATATATATATATATACATATACACATACATATATATATATACACATACATATATATATATATATATATATATATATATATATATATATATATATATATATATATATATATATATATATATATATATATATACATATACACATACATACAACTGTAGTATCAGGCTGCAACATACAATTGAAAAAAATACTTTCTGAATGGAATGTAGAGGAGATAAGAGGATATACGCAGTCCCCAAGTTACGAACAAGAAAGGGTCTGAAGGTTTGTTCTTAAGTGGAATTTGTATGCAAATTGGAATAGAGATAGAGATATATATATATATATATATATATATATATATATATATATATATATATATATATATATATATATATATATATATATATATATCTATATCTAAGTGCAACTCAAGCCAAAAAGTAATTTTAATTTTTTTTTTTGGATAGCACAGGGATTTATGTTATGTTTGTTTTGCTGTCCATGCTCCTGCTCATAAGGTTTAACCTTAATTTCGGTCCTTGTGACAACTGGATTTTGAACATTTTGGGTTGTTGTGGATAGGAGGATTGGTGATAAACCTTCAGTGGGGACACCTTTTTCCCCCCCATGATAACCCTTAGAGGAAATCGACCCCTATGAAGGGGAATTCACTCCTATAACTTCATGTTACTCCCTGGTCATATCTCGAATGTTCATAACTTGGGACTTCCTGTAATCATACATTATCCTAAAGAACTGTCCATGGAAAATCTGACCCAGAAACTTTTTTAAATTAAACCACTACAGGACTATGTAGCTGATAACTAACTGAAATGGGGGGGGGGGGGGGGGGTTGTACAGGCCTAGAGTACATTTAATAATGAAATAACCCAACATTTGTGAATCTGATCAGAAGACAAATGTGCCTGGTGTATAAAACGGAGAATCTGTTATACTCAGAGATTAGAGTTTGCTGCTGAATATATAAAGCCAGCCGTGCTTGGTTGGTGGCCTCAGTGTTCCTGTGTTATTGATGGTGTTAACTAGCTCAAACAAATCACAATCTGAAACCAAATACACTGTAGGAAAAGGTTTCCATATGTTAGTTATTTCTTCAGGGGAGGTCTGCCTCCAGCACACAGACAGCAGCTCTCCAGTGGTGCCCCCTCCCCATCCCCTCTGTTCCTGATTTATTGATTAAATACTCTCTCACATGTTAAACAAGGGCAACTCTCTTCAGCAGCACCATCAACAATGCAGAATAAAATGTTTAACATAAAAGACTCTCCCAAAAGGTGCTAGATGCATTTATGGTCAGCTGCACATCATGTTAAGTTTGGAAAATGCAAATGCTAGGTTGTGTGTTTTTGATGCATTCTGAAGGGACCCATTTAACAGGCACATGCAAAAGTAGCAGAAAATGCTGCATTGCCCCGTTAAAAAAAAAAAAAAAAGATTTTCAAGATCTATTGTGTGTTGATAAATTGAAACAAATGACATTTTTGGTCTACCTGTAAAATCCTTTTTCTTGGAGTACATCACAAGACAAAATGGCTTTTCAGGGTTCATACACATTTTTACCAATAAAATTCTATAACTTTTCCATGACTTCACGTAAATATTCATGACCTAATGTTTCATGAAATGTCTATGTATACATGTTAAGAAAATCCATGTCACACCCAGCATATTTTTATTAAAATAAATGATAAGCTTTGTAGTGTACAGTACCTCTGCAGTTAGGGTTTCGTTTCTGGATACAGCGTGACTCAAAATGGAGAAAGAACATTAAAGCAGAGTTCCACCCAAAAGTGGAACTTCCGCTTTAGGGAGTCCTGACCCCCCGACATGCCACATTTGGCATGTCATTTTTGGGGGGGGGGGGGGAGTGGGTACCTAGTTTTGACAGGTACCCGCTCCCACTTCCGCTCGGAGCGCCGCGGCGCCCTGAGCGGAAGTTCTCCTCTCCCCCTCCCTCCCTGCAATCTTCTGGGACACGTAGTTCTTCGTAGACACGTAATCTTCTGGGACACGTAATCTTCTGTAGTTCCCCCAGTGCCGGCAGCACTCATGCAGCCCCAGACCACGACACTCCCACCACCATGCTTGACTGTAGGCAAGACACTTGTTTTTGTACTCCTCACCTGGTTGCATCAAGCCTGTCCTTTTAAACCGCCGTATGGTCTTGGCAACTGTGCTGCAGCTCAGTTTCAGGGTCTTGACAATCTTATAGCCTATGCCATCTTCATGTAGAGCAAGAATTCTTTTTTTCAGATCCTCAGAGTTCTTTGCCATGTTGAACTTCCAGTGACCAGTATGAGAGAGAGAGAGAGAGACCGATAACACCAAATTTAACACACCTGCTCCCCATTCACACCTGAGGCCTCCTTTTAAGAGCATTAGGGAGATTTCTCAGCTTTCCATGTCACAGAAGGTTGTATTCCTGATGGCTATTACTTCTGCTCACAGAGTATCTGAATTGGCGGCGCTGTCCTGTCAGTCACCTTATTTGGTGGTCCACAGGGATAAAATGGTTATTCAATCTAATCTGTCTTTTCTCTCTAAGGTGGTGTCGGATTGTCAGCTTAATGAAGATATCGTGTTTCCTTCCATATGTCCCAAGTATCCCAAAGAACTTGCCTTGCACTCTTTGGATGTGGTTCGGTCGATCAGTTTTATCCGATGGTTACGGAGTCCTTTAGAAAATCTGACTCTTTGTCCTTACGGACGGTTTGGCTGCATCTGCTGCAACTATTTCAAGGTGGATCAGGCAGACGGTTGTTCAGGCTTATTCTCTCAAGGGTCAGGTTCCTCCTTTCCCTGTGAAGGCGCATTCTACTAGAGCGCTGGGTGCCTCTTGGGCTTTTCGCCATCAGGCCTCTGTTCTACAAGATTGTAAGGCAGCGACTTGGTCGTCTGTGCACACCTTTACAAAATTTTACAAGGTGGATTTGTTGGCATCTTCAGATGCTTCTTTTGGCCGCAAGGTTTTGCAGGCTGCCGTTTCGTAAGAGAATGTTTTTTGTTTCTCTTAGCGGTCTTTAACATGGGTGAGCTTTTGTTGAGCTCCATGTTACCCAGTGGGCTACGTTAGCCTCGGATTTTACGTTACTTCCTGGTTGCGTTCTTCCCACCCCTCATGCCTACACTGCTTTGGGACGTCCCATTCAGCTAATGAAGACTGAGGCTACGTCTGTCAATGGACAATAGAGAAAACAAGATTTTTGTAAGATATTCCCATAAAATCTTCTTCTCTGAAGTCCATTGACAGATGCAGCACCTGTCCCTCTGATATGGGGATGGTTTTTTTCTTCACTGCTTACAACCAAACTGGTTTGATGAGCAGAGGGTGCGTGGGTTATGCCTGTGGGGGTGGCGCCATACATTTAAATTTTTCCTACCTAGGACTACTCCTGCAGGGGGCAGCATAACCCATTCAGCTAATTAAGATGGAGGCTGTGTCTGTCGATGGACTTCAGAGAAAAAGATTTTATGTTAAGATCTAACAAAAATCTTGTTTTTTTTTCCCCCCTTACTATGGTGTATAAGGCCATTTTAACTGCAAGTGGCGCTAATCTAAAATCTTTATGTATAACATTTTCAATAAACAAGATATAGTGCAAACAGGGACAAAAGGTATAGGGTTCCTGAAAAACGAGATGTACACCGATTAGTACATTCCTTGTGTAAATAAAAGAACTACAGTAGTCAATTCCTCTCATACAATCCTCTACAGAGCCTCAAACACTATACAACACTTGGCAGGCCAGCAGCTGGATCCGCTGACATGGCTGCATTGCTGCCAACTTGAGGAGAACATGTGCAAAGAGCCCAAACAGTCTAGAAGCAACTACAAGGCCAGATGATAATCGAGCTATGTGATCCGGAAGAGCGGCAAATGTAATTTATTAATAGAAGTAAATTTAAGTGTAAAAGTTTTTAGTGAATATCCCTTAGAATGATCTAAACCAGTTTACTGCTCATCTGCATAAATATGAAACAAATGAAATAATGCTAAAGGGTTTTTGGGTGGCTACCATTAGCAAACCGTATTTGTAACATGCTTTTTAAATTTTTTATTGGTAATTTTATACATTGAGAACCCCCCAAACCATTATCCCCACTTTTTAAATAACAGGCGTCTCGGCTAACTCAAAGTGGTCCAACCACTTCTTCCCTTTTTTACCCTCGGGCAACCACTATGTTGAAATTTAAATTTTTCTTTAAGTATATTCTCCTTTATTTGTATTTGCCAACCCTTTACTGTTGACGGATGTGATGACAACCAATTGTGTGCTAGAAGTTTGCGGCCTTGACTCCATATCTACAATCATGCTCAAAAGTCATATTCCAGGGTCTAGTGGCAGTTCTATTTTAACCGCTTCCATACAGAGCAGTTAGACCCCCTTCCTGCCCAGACCAATTTTCAGCTTTCAGCACTCTCACACTTTGAATGACAATTGCTCAGTCATGCTACACTGTAACCAAACAAAATTTTTATCATTTTTTTCACACAAATAGAGCTTTCTTTTGGTGGTATTTGATCACAACTGGGGTTTTTTTTTTTCGTGATATAAGCAAAAAAAGAGCAAAAATTTTGCAAAAAAAACACTTTTTTTTAGTTTCTATTATAAAATTTTGCAAAAAATTAATTTTTCTTCATACATTTGGGCCAAAATTTATACTGCTACATATCTCTGGTAAAATTAACCCAAATTAGTGTATATTATTTAGTCTGTGTGAAAGTTATTGAGTCTAGAAGCTATGGTACCAATTACTGAAAATTGATCACACCAGATGTACTGATGGCCTATCTCCTTTCTTGAGGCCCTGAAATGTCAGGACAGTACAAATACCCCCCAAATGACCCCTTTTTGTAAAGTAGACAGTCCAAGGTATTTAGTAAGAGGCATGGTGAGTTTTTTGAAGTTATAATTTTTTCCCACAATTCTTGGGAAAATGAAGAAAACATTTTTTTTTCTTTTTTTTTCCCAAAACGTTGTCAATTTATAAGCTATTTCTAACACATAGCATGTACACAGCAAAAATTACACCCCAAAATTCATTCTGCTACTCCTTCTGAGTATGGTGATACCACATGTGTGAGACTTTTACACAGCCTGGCCACAAAAAGAGACTCCACGTCCAAGTAGCACCATAAGGCGTTTTAGGAGCATAAATACACATAAAACTTTCTTACTACCTATCACACTTTTCAAGGCCCTAGAGCAACAATACAATGGAAAAGTCCACAAAATTACCCCATTTTGGAAAGCAAACACTCCAACGTATATTCTAAGAGGCATTATGGGTCCTTTGAACATGTCATTTTTTTCCACAAGTTTTTGGAAAATGTGGGAAAAAAATAAAAACTTTTTTTTTTTTTTACACAAAGTTGTCAATTTATAGGATATTCCTAACACATAGCATGTACATCGCAAAAATGACACCCCAAAATACATTCTGCCACTCCTCCTGAGTATGGCAATACCACATGTGTGAGACTTTTTCACAGCCTAGCCATATAGAGGGGCCTAAACATCCAAGGAGCATCATCATGCATCCTAGCCACTTGCCTAGGCCTATTTTTGACATTTGGTGTTTACAAGTTAAAATCAGTTGTTTTTGCTAGAAAACTACTTAGAACCCCAAAACATTATATATTTTTTTTTAGCAGAGACCCTAGAGAATAAAATGGAGATTATTGCAATATTTTTTATCACACCGTATTTGCGCAGCGGTCTTCCAAACGCAATTTTTTGGGAAAAAAATCACTTTTTTTAATTAAAAAATAAGAAAACAGTAAAGTTAGCCCAATTGTTTTCCATAATGTGAAAGATAATGTTACGCCGAGTAAATAGATACCCAACATGTCATGCTTCAAAATTGCGCACGCTCACAGAATGGTGACAAATTTTGGTACTTAAAAATCCCCATAGGCGACATTTTAAAAATTTCTACAGGTTGCTATCTTAGAGTTACAGAGGAGGTCTATGGCTCAAATTATTGCTCTTGCTCTAACGATCGCGACGATACCTCACATGTGTAGTTTGAACACTGTTTACATATGTGGGCGGGGTTTCCGTATGCGTTCGCTTCTGCGCGCGAGCTCGCGGGGACACGGCGCTTTAATTTTTTTTTTTTTTTTTTTTTTACTATTTATTTTATTTATTATTTTTTATTTTTACACTGTTTTTTTTTAAAAAAAAAAATTGATCATTTTTATTTCTATTGCAAGAAATGTAAACATTACTTGTAATAGAAAAAGGCACGACAGGACCTCTTTTTTGTGAGATCTGGGGTCAAAAAGTCCTCAGATCTCACAAGTACACTAAAAGATAGAAAAAATAAAAAAAAAAAAATTAAAAAAAAAATTAAATAAAATGAAAAAAAAAAAAAGGGACCTTTAAACTGGTTGCTAGGCAACGACGTTTGCCGTAGCTCCGGTCCTCCAAGACCATAGAGTCGAGTGAGGGCAAGCTTGCCCTCACTCGACATCCTGTCTGTGAGGATCTGGGACCGGATCGTTTTCCCCGCTGCCGGCGGGTCCGGTAAGCGGGGAAAAGGACCAGAATGCAGCGGGAGGGGGGGGGGGGCACCTCTTCCGCCACCCCGGAAGGGTGATCCCGCGGCGAATCTGCCGCTGGGACCACCCTTATCGGAAAGCCAACCGTCCACCGTTTAAAAAAATACCAGGGTTATGGCAGCTATCTGCTGCCATAACACCGGTATTTAGGTTTAAACGGACGACGTATGTTAACAGTGTGTGAGGAGGAGAACACGGTGACAGCTAGTTACCGTGTTCTCTGATGACATTTGTGACCGGCTGTGATTGGACACAGCCGGTCACGTGGTAAAGAGCCAATTTCATTGGCTCTTTACCTAGATCGGGGATGGGCTCTGTCCGAGGGACGAGCCTCGTCCCCGATCGCCGCGCTGCGCGCCCCCGGGGGCGCGCATTAAGGAAGGAACGAGCGGCTCGCGCTGGAGCCGCTCATGTGATCGGCTGTGATTGACACAGCCGATCACGTGGTAAACAGCCAATTTCATTGGCTGTTTACCTTGATCGGGGTTGGGCTCAGTCCGAGGGACGAGCCTCACCCCCGATCGCCGCGCTGCGCGCCCCCGGGGGGCGCGCAGTAGCGGGGAGATCCGGGCGCCGTCATATGACGTCGGCCCGGATCGAGAAAGGATTTGTGCCGACGTCATTTTACATGACGCGGTACGGAAGGGGTTAAAAACCAAATTAAAAGTAGAAATAACCCCTTGCCAGTAATGAAGTTTCAGGCATCTCCACAAAATATGTATTAAATTGGCCAATCCCCGATTACACCTAGGGCATAATGGCGAATCTCTACGTCGCCGCTTAGATAACTTCTCCAGGGTATGAGAAGATCTGTGTATTATAAACATTAAATTTCATTTTTGTGGGGGGGGGGGGGGGGGGGATGAGGAGACCATAGGCAATGTTGATAATGCCGCCTCCCATTGATCATCCGATATAGGCCCTAGATCTTGTACCCACTGAGCCCTTGATGGTATTGGTACAGAGTCTTGAAAATTATAAAGTATGCAATATAATTGCGATGCAAGACCTTTCTTAGCACCGCTTTTAGTCAACAATGCAATGATTGTAGATTTATTTAATTCAAATACCTGGGAGCAGGCTTGTGCCTGTAAAGCATGTCTAAGCAGGAGATACTGAAAAAATCTTTGATTAGGGATCTCGTATTCAGTACACAGTTGTGAGAACGTTTTTAACACTCCATTATAAAACTGTGATAAATACCAAACCCCACTATTCTTCCAAGATTCAAACCCCTCTAGTTTCTGTAATTCTACAGTGCTCGAGTTATTCCATAACAGGGTAAACAGTGTATATCCCTTGACAAGGTTTTTAATTTCAGCCATGTTTTATCAAATAATTTACCTGTTAGAAAACCCTTCACCCTTCATAGGGTTCTTGATTCTAATAAAGCTGTTAATGGATAATCGCCATGGACAACAACAGACCCTGTATTGGGTCAGCGTCTGTCACTGTCACTGACAACCATCCAGCAAAATGCTGATATTGCGAGGCTAAAACATTTTTAGCATGGGGTACAGCTGATCCTCCTGCATCTTTGGCTAGCATTAATGTAGAAATGTTTATTACATGGTTGTTTCTTCCGCAAAATAAGCTGTCGAAAAAGAGAATCTATTTTATTAAACCAAAATGATGTAATCCATATGGGAGAGTGTTAAAAAAAAAAAAAAGTAATTGCGGTGTCCATATCATTTTAATGAGACTGGCTCTACCAATCACTGACAGTGGGAGTTAACACCAGCATCCTACATTTATCTATGAACTTTAGCCAATAATGGCTTAAGATTTAAATCTAGATAATCCTTCACATTAAAAAGATAACTATATTCCCAAATATTTTACTGTATGTTCATTTTTAAATTTGAGATTTTAAATCTGGTAAGGGTGTTTTCAATTCGTCCAAGGGTAACAATATTGATTTCTCCCAATGAATACTAGAGCCAGAAAATGACCCAAACAGAGACAAGCTCCATAGGTTCGATTAATGAACTTAACATATCCCCCAGAAAAATAAGAACGTCATCTGCATATAAGACTATTTGACCTTCTTTACCAGCTTGGCAGAATCCAATGACTCCGGGTGTTTGCCTAATAGCAAGGGCCAAGGGCTCTATAGCCATAGCAAATAAAAGTGGGGATAGAGGACAGCCCTGTCTAGTTCGTCTAGATCAGGGGTGGGGAACCTGCGGCCCGCAAAATCATTGCATCCGCCCCCCCCCCAGTTCCGCAGAGCTGTCAGAACAGAGCCGATTTTTCCTTTATAGTTCCGGCTCCGTCCTGACAGTGTGAGTCACAGGCGGAGTGATATTGAATGCACTCCCGACACAGACTAAGACATGGAGACAGGAAGCATCGGCTTCATCCAGCGCGGCTCTTCTCTGGTAAGCATTTGCTGCCAGAAGCACACACAGCGGTACCCAGAGCATTACCACCCAGCAGTACCAGCCTGAGCCAGCAGTACCCAGGGCATTACCACCCAGCAGTACCAGCCTTAGCCAGTAGTACCCAGAGCATTACCACTCAGCAGTACCAGCAGTACCCAGAGCATTACCACCCCAGCAGTACCCAGAGCATTACCACCCCAGCAGTACCCAGAGCATTACCACCCCAGCAGTACCCAGAGCATTACCACCCCAGCAGTACCAGCCTTAGCCAGCAGTACCAGCCTTAGCCAGCAGTACCCAGGGCATTACCACCCAGCAGTACCCAGGGAATTACCACCCAGCAGTACCAGCCTCAGCCAGCAGTACCCAGGGCATTACCACCCAGCAGTACCAGCCTTAGCCAGCAGTACCCAGAGCATTACCCAGCAGTAAAAGCCTGAGCCAGCAGTACCCAGAGCATTACCACCCAGCAGTACCAGCCTGAGCCAGCAGTACCCACAGCACAGCACCAGCCTTAGCCAGCAGTTTCCACAGCAGTATCCACAGCAATACCAGCCAACATTTCCCACCAGCAGTACCAGCCAGCTGTACCAACCAGCAGTTCTTATCAAAACTTACCATCGCAAAGAGTCGACCGCGCTCCAGACTGACCAAAGAAAACCTGGAAAACCAGTTGCGAGTAGCATCATCATCATCAATATAAGCTAACATCAAGAGACGCAGTTGCAGCCATCACATTAGGGGTGAGTTAATTAAATGTTTGACCAAATATAACAGGCACATTTTTAGGTTGATAATTTTGTACAGCCCCCGAATGAGGTTAAAAAATATCCAAATGGCCCTTGGCAGAAAAAAGGTTCCCCACCCCTGGCCTAGATAATAGAAAGGTGGATGACAAGGTATCGTTAATTTTCAATCTTGCTTTAGGATCTTTATATAACATTTTTAACCGTGTTAGAAAAACCGAACCAATGCCAAAAACAGTAACTACAGCCCATAAGTACTCCCATATCAAATACTTTGTGGGCATTCAGGCTCAATATAGCTCTTGCACCCATATTGTTCATAGGCAATTGCATTTTTAACCACTAAGGACCGCAAGATTTTGCTGCTTAATGGCCAGGCCCTATTTTGTGATTCGGCACTGCGTTATTTTAACGGACAATTGCATGGTTGTACGACGCTGTACCCAAATAAAATTGACGTCTTTTTTTTCCCCACAAATAGAGCTTTCTTTTGGTGGCATTTGATCACCTGTGCGATTTTTATTTTTTGCGCTATAAACAAAAAAAAAGTGAAAATTTTTAAAAAATAAAAACAATTTTTTTTACATTCTGCTATACAACATTCCCCAAAAAAAAAAAAAAAATGTTTACACATTTTAGGCCAATCTGAAAAAAAAACAAAAATCGCAATAAGCGTATTTTGATTGGTTTGCGCAAAAGTTATTGCGTTTACTAACTACGGGAAAGATGTAATTTTTTTTTTTACTTACTAGTAATGGCGGCGGTCTGCGATTTTTTGTGGGACTGCGACATTGCGGCAGATAGATCGGACCCCTAACTGACATTTGTGACACTTTTGGGGGGGGGGACCAGTGACATTACTACAGTAATCAGTGCTAAAAATATGCACTGTTACTGTAATAATGCCATTGGCACGGAAGGGGTTAATACTATTAGTGATGAAGGGGTTAAATGTAAGCCCAGGGGAGTGATTCTAACTGTGGGGGGGGGGGGGATGGGCTTGTGAGATCATCACAGAGACATGTGATCCTATATAGCAGGATCACATAGCCTCTGTGATCACTTCAGAGAGAATGACAGATGGCTGTGTTTACATCAGCCGTCCGTCTTTCTCTGTCAGCGGGGGGGGGAGATCGCGAGTGGCCCCCCTAGGGTCTCCTGAGCGAGTGACGTAGCACTACATCTGCAGTGGGCGGTCGTCAAGTGTTTAAAAAGAGTCCACGAATATTTGTTGATGCCGCTCATGTCGGAAGAAAACCCGTTTGGTCCTCATGGATTAATGTATTACTATATCGTGACAACCTTTTTGCCAGTACACTGGCCAAAATCTTAACATCAGATGTAAGGAGGGAAATAGGCCGGTATAATTCCAGCATTAATAGGTCTTTACCCTGCTTGGGTATTACTATATTATTGCCTCCTGCATTGAAGGAGTCCATCTGGTACCGAGGTTTTATTAGCGCACATCTGTGATACAGCTTGCTCTAATTCTTCTAGGGATAAAACGTTATCCAAAATTAGGGATAGGGTTCTATATATCTTCTGAGCCTCCTGCAAGGCTAGTCTGCTATTTTCAGTGGGGTTCGTAATAAAGTCCTGCTCTGCCTGTTTCACTATCTTCATTACCCACATTGCCTTGATGAGCCCTTCCCTTTAGAGATTTCCTTAATTATGCCCCACTAATAGGCTTTCATTAAATCCTATACCACCAATGATGAGGCTGAACCCCTTATTTTTAAAATATTCTACTAAGAGTTGTTCAATTATACCCCACTCAGGCATTAACAACAACCATTGAGGATTGAACTACTACTTCAGCGGCGACTTGTGAAGTCCCGTGCACCGCGACTTCGGCGCGACTTGCACGGACTTCATATAATGGAAGTCTATGCATGTCGCTCCGAGGTCGCCCCGAAGTAGTACAGGACCCTTTTTCTAAGTCGGAGCGACTTGTGTTGCTCCTATTAGAACCACCATATGCATAGCTATATTTAGTGCTATGTACCCTCTTTTTTCCCGAAATGCCCGACGTCTCTTCCCATGGGGGGGGGGGGGGGGGGCTTGAAATGGAACCGAACAGCCTCCCACCATGAGGAAGGAGCGGAGAGGGGGGTCAACTCTAAGTATACCAAAAAATATTAAATTCACCTGCCAATACTAAGTACCAGTACATACAGTCAGACTTGTATAAAGTACTCGAAATTTCTACTTGAGTAAAAGTACAAGTGCTCGATCAAAAAATTACTTGAGTAGAAGTGGAAGTGCTCGCAGAAAAAGTTACTTAAGTAGAAGTACTAAAGTATTCAACATTTTTTTTACTTAAGTATTGCAAGTAGTTTTTTCAAAAAATTTGCTACTTAAGTACTAAAAGTAAAAAGTACCAGTAGTTTTGAAAAAAAATTTCTACTCAAGTACTGAAAGTAGAAGTAGAAGTACTGTGTTATGTAGTTATTAAAGAAATAAGTCAAAAGTTTGAACATCATATTGTTTTTATTATTTCAAATGATTTATTCAAATGATTAACCTGTGTTTGTTAGTAGTTTCTTGATGCACTTTAAGCGCTGTAGCACCATTTATTTGTTTGTTTCATATTTTCTTTTTATTGGAAAGATTTGGTATAGCAGCTTTTATTATACACAGCCTTTATTTTCGTATGCGCTGATTTACAAATGACATTATACACATTTTTTTGAGCTTTATGCAACCTGCCATCTACTGTTCTGGCAGTGGTAATTTTTTTAAAAGTAACGAGTAACTATGCAGCACAAAAAAAAAATACTTGAGTAGAAGTATCGAAATCATCGAAAAAATGTAGTGAAGTAAAAGTAGAAGTAGGAGAAAAAAATTCTACTCTAGGAAAGTACAGATACCGCATTTCGGTACTTAAGTACAGTACTTAAGTAGTTCTACTTCGTTACTATACATCTCTGCATACAGTACTAATACAGAGAGATCCTGTCGACCCTCCCTCCCCCCCTCACCACCCTAAATGTATGCATATTCTTAAACACCATTATTTTAAACCTTTTATCCAACCAGGCATTACCTGCCTCTGGGGTAACAAAAAAGTGTACAATGTCTCCAACAATAATCCGCAATTTAGCTGGATATAGCATTGAATATGTTATTTGCCTTGACCTTAATCTGCTCTTCACTTCTGCAAATTTTGCACATTGTTTCTGTACCTCAATTGAAAAATCTGGGAAAAAGAAATCCTATTACCCTTATACTCAATATTAACCTGTTTAACCTGCTTACAGGCCTTTAATAAGAAAAGGTCCCTGTCTCTATAATTCAGTAACTTTTGAATGACTGGTCTAAGCGGAGTTCCTGATGGCGATAAACAATTTGGTATACAGTGGGCACGTTCTATCGTAAATAAACTTGGGAAGCCTTTTTGCTTCAATACATCTATTAGCCATTTCTCAAAAAAAAAAAACAACTGGAAATTGACCTTCCTCTCGCTCAAAGACCTAGAATACGTACATTACGCCTTTGTCTATTTTCCATATTTTCTAATGTCCATTCACAATATTTTAGCTCTACTTGCACCAGCTGTAGGTCCTTTTATTTTTTTACATAGGGCAGGGTATCTTCCACCTCACTGATTCTACCCTCCACCACAATGGTGCGATCTTGAACTTTTTGGGTCTCCTGTCTCATCACAGTATTGTCTCCTTGTATTTCCAGCAATTGATTTGTTAAGGATATTAATGAGTTGCGACATGCTTGTACGGCCATAAAAAACATCACTCAGTGTGGTCTCAGATATTACTAAAAATTTGTAGCGACATTATTCTGCAAGATTGACTTTCCTGAGAGCGGATTGACCCTCCTCCTCTTGATCACCTCTAATAAGGCCACCAGAGACAACGTTACTATTTTGGCGTATAGCTGAAGTTAAAGCAATATTCGGAGCACAGGCCTCCTGTGGCTGCTGCAATCTATTGAAAACGCTCTCCTGTATATTCTCCTGTGGGCGCTCCTGCGTTTCACTTGTTCCAGACCTAGACGAAAATCTAGGTACAATGTGTATTGGGTGCTCCTGCTTTTCCCGCCTCCTCTCCAGCACCAACCCTTAGCACATTCTCAGATTGTGATTGAGCAGCGTTAACAGCATTATCAGCAGTAATCACGACAATGCCACCCTGATGCATTTGATGTGGCTCAGCAGCTCCCTGTAACACCTTCTCCTGCTCTTTTTTTTTTTTGGGGCGAGACATCATTGCCCAATGTTCCTGCCGATTATTTTAATGGTTTTTAACTTTTTGCTCCAAATGCAACTAGTGGAACTTATCCAGCTCGCACTGCGAACAGGCACAGCACACCAGCACCCGACGTACCACCAATCCTCTGAAAACATAGAGTAGCAGTCCAGCCAAAGGGCAATTTTAGGCAGTTCACCGGGTCAGCTCCTTCTCGTCCCGTGGTTTCAGGGGCAACGATAATCCCTCTCACAGACATTCTTGCAGTAGCCACAGTACTCGGCAGCCAGCTTACCACTGATGACTACCAACTTCCGGCAGGCAGCAGACAGCCTCAACCTGGGAACAGCCGACTCCAACTGTCTCCACCTGCCGACCCCGAAGGCACCCAGACACCTGACATCCAAAACCAGGTCTCAGTAAGCGGTGTGATGTGTGACGGACCACCTACTAAACCAGCATCTCTGGAGATCATTTTCAGCAGTTACAGGATAATAGTTGTACCATGCAAGCTCATGAGCCACCTGCTTGCCTCCTCACATCTGCCCGCTCACTTCCGCTACCACTCCTGTGTTTAACATTCTTCAAAACTAAAAATATATAGGATATAGAATAGCAGTTCCTAAAACAGATAACTCAAAATGTTTGCTTGCGTTTAGTAAAATCAGATGTAGTGTATAAATTATAATGGATGTTATGTCTAAAGGATAAGCTCACTTAAAAAAGAAGACACAGACAGGAAGAATCAATCAACTACCACAGCGCTCAACAGCACCCTGGTAGTTCATTGAGAACTACAAACCAACAGCTACAAAAGGATGTCAGTCCTTGTAGCCAATTAATTTACAAAACTCTGTGAATGAATAATGCGGCTGTCTGGGCGGAGCCCTGGGCAGCCGTGCTCTTCTCAAAAAGTGACAGCTAGTACATGCATTTTCTCCCCATACTGCTGTCACAGGGAATTGGCCAGCAGCTGGAAAATGGGTGGAACATGTAACATATTCCCAAAGGTGAACTTATCCTTCAAGCCTAACATTTTTGTTTAAAGTATTCCGATAATTGAAATTTTGGAAATGGGCTCGAGTTTTATGAACTAAATAATGAGCTAAAATACCAAGACTTCCCTGATGTCATTCTTCAACATAGCCACTAGGTTTGAGAGGAATATGCACAGTCCAATGAAGGAACCATATGCAAGTAGATATGTAAAAACCCAAACAAAATTATAACAGAACAAAGGCCAAAAGTTTTGTTAAGCCTAGTACACACCAGTAGTTTCTCATCCGCCCCTTTCAGCCCAGTGGGCTAAATCTCCCAGACAAACAAGGGAGAACAGATATAGCACAATAAAACAAAGTACATGGTATCTGCGAAAATCATCACAGAGCATGCAAATCTATGACAAAAGTAAAATGAAAGCTAAATCATACATCTATGAACATTAGAGAACAGGAAACAAAAAGAGGAGAAAGCCAACATTAGTCAATAAAGACAGTGGCTTGAAACAACATCTTCATCCCAATCAACTCAATACAAGAAACTCAGCAGTAATAGTAAATGGTTGTCAGTACTGTACTCATTTCCCCAAGAGGTGTGCAGAACCAGAAATGGACCCCTCAGTGCCCACGCGCTCCACTCAGTTATACCAAAGCAGAGCTACAGGTGTCGGCCTGGTCAACCCATCCACCTCAAATCTTTGTAAATTTCCCCGGGCAGCCCCTGGCTTCATATGTTAGTTTGTATAAGGGTAGAACTTGGTTAATTAGATTTTTCCAGAGATCAAGTGGGATCCTATCCGTATGTACCCACTGCATTACCACGGTCTTCGTGGCATAAAACAACAGAGCGCCGTGGTAGTTTAGTGAGAACTACAAGCCGAGAGCCGCTAAGGCTGGCCAAACATGTTCTTGTACAATTTTGTTAGATTTACCAAAAACCATATAATAGAAGGTCAAAACTAAACATCACTTTCAATTGTATCCTATAAAGGCAGGACTACGTACTACATAGTGAAGGTAAATCTGAAGAAAATTGTATAATGTATGGCCAGCCTAAGGATGCAGGGGCTTGTGGTTCATTCAGACACACGGGGCTGTTTGAATGACGCGGCCGTGTGGGAGGAGCCCTGCTGCTTTCAAATAGTGGCAGCTAGTACAGGGAACTTCTCAGCGAGGGGGGGGAGGGGGGGGGGGGGTCAGCAGCTGCAGCACTGGGAAAATGCAACATGTTTTACCCCAATAACGGGTGGAACGTCTAACATATTCCCAAAGGTGAACTTATACTTTCATAATTGTGTGAGCAATGTGACATTTCAGAGCTTCACACCACATTTCAAAGTAGTTGTTTAGGCCACTGGGATGTCTGCTGACCACTTAATTCCCTTCAGCAAAAAGTGGACAAGCAAAAGCATGACAACGGTGTAAATGTCACTGAAACACATTAAAAACTTACTCATGTACTCTATTGTCTCCATACAAGTCGCTCAGCCCAAAACTGACGTAATGCCAGTGCTCAGGAACACCAAGTGATGAATTTCCAAGGTTTCTGTACATGCTCACATAATCTAGGGGATCTGGTCCACCCAACCTAAAAAAGGTAAATAAAGAACAGATACATTAAAAACACAAAAATAAAACATTGGGCCAGGCCACACAAAACAAAATTTCAAAATTTAGGTTTTAGGCACGTTGTGGTGCATTCAACAACCCAAATGATTCCTTATATCCTTGGGAACCAATGTACTTGAACTGCCAGGTTCTTCAACCCACAAATCCCACTAGAAGGGCCACCTATACTGTTGCGGGCTTCAAGTTTCCGTCCTAGAGTAATCAAAAGTGAATCATACTAAATAATTTTTCCATGCTGAATAATTTGTATTTCATGCCATTACAATACCAGTCGGGTAAAGGCATCGGCCACCCATGAGCTGTGCGCACTACAGCCGAGTGGTGCTCAGTTCAGGGATAGCTGTGCAACCAATTGTAAGCAGTTGCAAAGTGATAAAAATTCACACCACAGCTGGATATTACTGGGCCTGGTGGCAGGGGAGTTTGCTGGGTTAGAGAAACCCATTGTAATCATGTATAGACCCTTGTTACACATTTACAGTAAAATGCCTAATCCTGTTCCTGGACGATCACACTGAAGAGTCAAACCAAACATGGCAACCTACAAAGTCTATTACACAATTTATAGTAGTAGTTGTGTTTTCTTATTGCCTAACATAATAGTAATCTCTAATGACAAAGAGAAGAGCACTTACATTTCAAGCCTTAGCGACAGTTGTCACAAATAGAAATTAAAACAAGATTATTGCCTAACACTTAACAAAAAGCCTTGAGTATCCATCACCTTCAGTCTTTGTCTTCAATATATTAAATCATAAATGCAGTAACCTGCGTTAGAAGGACCCCCATTATCCACCGGCTCCTGTTTGATCTTCCTGCCATTTCAGCGCTGCAGCTTCCATCAGTGTCCTTGGTTTTCTACAATTCTAGAATGTCAAATGTCTGTGCCCCCCCGCTGTGGCTCCCTTCTGACTCTGTCACTACAGGACACAGCATTTATGTAGAGGATGGAAGAAGGAACTACAGCACAGAGTGGGGGGGGGGGGGGGGGGGACACAAATACCTGACACTCCCAGAAGTGCTGAATGCCAAAGACACTGATGGAGGCTGCTGTGCTGGAATGAAAGGAAAAAGAGACAGGTCACCAGAGAGAAGAGTATAGGGGCTCATCTTGCAGCCAGGGTATTGTGAATACAATATTACTTTTTTAGAAGAAACCAAGAGTGTTGGTCGTGTGACAAGAGATTCAAGCCTGGGTAATAAAGAAATAGATTTGACAAGTGTTTTTACTTGAATTGAAATGCTTTAGGCTGCATTCACACTTGAGCGTAGCGTTTTCACGCAATTTTTACCGCTATTTTCAGGTGTTTTTTTACAGGCGTTTTTGGAGGCAGGCATTGACATCTATCAAAAACGCTGGTAATCAGCCCAAAAAGAAGCTCATGTACTTTTTTCAGCTACAGGCGTTTTGCAAAATGCTCAGATGTGAACAGGGGCCATTTAAATGAATGGAGTTTTACTTGATGGGCGTTTTGGAACGTTTTTTTTTAGCGTTTTTGGAGCTGTAAAACGCTCAAAAACACCCAGGTGTGAATGGAGCCTAAGGGACAAAATTTACAGAAAGTTAGGAAGATAAAAAGGGATAAATTGTGGCCATATATAGAGAGTAACCAAACATGCGCACATGGTCGCCTTATTCTGATGATGTCTGCAAACACAACTAGCTTAGGGGGCATTCACACGATCACCATTGTGGGTCTCTGGCCAGAGCTAAAACAAGGGAAACCGCTTTACCTCTCATGGCTTCAATTCACACTAACCGGCTGCATTGGTGTGCAGAGAAAAAGAAGACTTGGCATTTATGTTCCAATGTGCTGTACCACACCGTAAAAAGCATGGAGTTAAAGAAAAGAATGCATCTATCTGAAATACTATTATATTCAAACTGAAATGCAGGCAAACAGCTAAACACACTACTGGAATACACAGTATATGAACTCTGTAACCTGCCAAAAGATTTGTAATACTGTTCAGTCTTGTGATGTAGCATAGTTAGCCATCAGTCTCCAACCTCCTATTGGACAATAATGGAGGAGCAACACACTTCTTTCTCTCCACACTCTCTTTGCCTGTCAGTAACTAGTGTTAGATTGATAGCACCAGATTCACTTATACATAGAGCTGCACGATTAATCGTATGAAAATCGCGATTCGCCCCCCCTGACGATCTAAACCTGACATATGCTTGATTCTTTGCATAGCTGAGGGAGCAGAGAAAACAGCTGTGGAAAACTCCCAGTAACTATAAACAAAATGATTACATTGTATCTTTTCCTTCCCTCTGCCAGGGAGAAAGGAAGTTTAACCTCTTCTGACACTTGTTGCTTGCAAGTTAAAATCGTTTTTTTTTTTTGCTAGAAAAGTACTTGGAACCCCCAAACATTTTATATATTTTTTTAGCAGAGACCCTACAGAATAAAATGGCGATTGTTGTAATATTTTATGTCGCACTGTATTTGCGCAGCAGTCTTTCAAACGCAATTAATAAACTTTAATGAATAAAAAAAAAAACGTAACAGTAAAGTTATCCCAATTTTTTTTTGTTACACAGAGAATCATGAGAGAATCGTGATCTTTATTCCAAGCTAAAAAATCGTGATTCTCATTTTGGCCAGAATCGTGCAGCTCTACTTATACAACATGTACAAGTTTTCCCAAAAGAAAACCACATCCACAATTCAAAATTTGTTGTGGTACACCAAAATGAAAATTCTGAGCCCAAACCAAAAAATTTGGGATGCACTTGGCTGAAAACCAAAATGGGAAAAAAAATTATATTTATTTATATTATATTTCAGTTTTTAATTAATTTAAATGAACATGAATTTATTTTCAGGCCATCACCAGCACTTTTTCGGAAGATAGGCTACTTTCACAGTAAGAAGTTTTTGAAGTTTCTTTGCGTTAAAAAAGCACAATAAAAATGTATCCTTTAAAATTCTATGCATGTCTTCATACTGGTTCATTGTGCTTCCGTTGCAGTGTTAAAAAATCCTGCTTGTCACCTTTTTGGTGCATATTTGGTCAGTTAAAAAAATAAAATAAAATTGCAGCATCCTACTGAAATGCATTGCACAAGTGGGGACAAAAAAAAAAAAACCATGTAAGAAAAGAAAATAAATGGCTGACAATGCTCAGCTTGTGATAAAAAAAAAAAAAAAAAAAAAAATTATATATAAAATATCTCTTTAAAATATAGGGCCTGTTCACACCAGAATGCAGTGATGAATTTTGAGGGGGAGCCACAGAATTTTAGCAGTGTTGCATTTCTAAAATGAGTCAATGAGCTTTTTTTCCTTTAAAGAGAACCTACATTTTATTTTAATGAGCTGCAAACACATGCTTTGTGTTTATACATGGTTGTGTGCATCGTAAAAAAAAAAAAAAAAAAAAATTACAGAATGCCATACTTTTTTCAATCACATGCAACTGAAGTGCAATGCAGTAAACTAGACTCATTGAGATACATTCACTTTTTTTGCCATTACGTTTGGAATGCATTTCTTTCTTCATCCAAACACATCTGGTATGAACAGGCCCTTAGACATTGTTTCAGTTTCAAAACCTCCAGGAGGTGAGGTAGTACAGAGACGATTAACACATCAAATAAATGATATTTAAAAAAAAATTCTAGGGAGTTTACAGCAAGTGCGGTTGTCTATGAAGGGAAAATTGTACAAGAGGCAATACTACTATTCTACGACTAGATTTAGATGTGCGTCTAAACCTGCCGCTCATCTCAAAAGCATTACGCCTTTGGATCGCTTTTCAGAGGCGATTAACAGGCAGCGAGATGGCGACACGACTCCTCCTTATCACGTTTTAAAGGAAAGTACAGCCGAAGCTCATTTGGCTGTACTTCTGTGGATCACAAGAGTGCAGTTCGTTCTGCATTCCTGCGACCAGTTTTCAGCAGAGAGTGAAGTCCACTCTCTGCTGATGTCACAGAGTTGGACCAGGCTCGGGCATCATCACGACCACAGATTAGGGATCCGCCCACATGCCTGGACTGACACCCGGCTCAGCCACTCAGCGAGCCGCTGCCCGCACCTCCACAGCCCAGCGCTCCAGTGAGTGAGGAGGGGGCAGAGCAGAGAGCTGCTAACACATCTCTTTTAAGCCCAATTTTGCCAAACAAAGGCACCGCAACTGCACATGCATTGCACACTGTTGCTGGGTGTTTGTGGTGCTTCCCGAATCACTTACCCACCGATATGTCGCAAATTTGCTGTATAGTTCTTGCTGCGGATGCAAAGCATTGTGACTGTGGCATGCAAACACCCCAACAACCGCAAATGCAACTCAACTGCGCAATTTTAACATCCCCAAAAGTGTCTAAACAAGACCTTACGCTTCTTTATATACACGCACCCACCGACAGCCAATCACAGTAACCTGCGGCACTGCGCTTATTTCTGCAGTCACAATATAGCAGAATAGAAAGTACATCTGCCTTCTAATCTCATGTCATTAGTATGTCACTCGACTAAACATAGAAGTGACCAATAAGCATCCAACTTGTAGTTTTCTGACTTCAGAAAAGTACGCACACTAATGTGTGTTGCCTAAGGCTTGCCATACATTTTACAATTTTCTTTAGATTTACCTTCAGCTATGTAGTACAAAGGCCTGCCTTATAGGATACAAGTGAAAGTGTTTATTTTTGACCTCATATTATATGGATTTTGGTAAATTGTACATGTATGGCCAGCCCTAGGGACCAGTTACACAGTTTTTGTGTTGTGTTTCGTGCACTACATTAAAGGCAGGCAATTCAAATGTGCAAGGGCACAAAAAATGCAAACATGCTGCATTTTTCCATAGTGCATCGGATGGTAGCAAGTCATGATGCAGAGCTGCCGTTCAGAGACTTGAATGAAGTGTAACTTTGTACAAAAAAACAACAAAGTTAAAAAAAAAAAAAAAAAAAAAAAAAAAAAAAAAAAAAAAAAAATGTAAATAGTTCAATGCACATTTCCGTTGCCCCCTCAGCAAAACAAAACACCAGTAGGCACACAAAATCATTTTTAATTTTCTTTTATGTAGCTGCAGATCTCTTCTATCTGGAAAAATGGTGTCAGGAGGGTAGGAAGTGAGGGGAAATCTTTATTGGAGCTTCAGATAGCAGAAGGAACCTGTCAGGTGGTTAAAGCCTTCTTCACTTCCTAAAGCTTAAAAGCTTTTGGCTGTGTATACACTTTAAGGGCCAATTCCTTTTGTTGTGCAGCAGTGATGCATTTTAAATGCATCAGCACATTGCCATGCCTTTGATTTTTAGTAGGCACTAGGACAACACACATGCTTTGCAGCACAATGTAATAATGGACAATTCACATGAGCAGCACACTAAAGCAGCCCATAGACGATTCAATTTTCTTTCCTTCCAACATGGGCAGAAGGAATGAAAATCTCTTGATTGCCCCATCAGCGCCATTGTGTTCTGCCAGCAGGGGGCGCAGGATGCCTTCCCAGCTGGCAAAACACTGATTATTGCTAGCGGCTATAGCCACTGGCAGTAACTGCATGTAAAGAAAAGAAAAAAAAAACACGTCAGGCTGGTTGAACCCAAATTGGTCGCTGGATTGACTAAAGCCCCGTACACACGTACCAATCGTCGGCCGAACGATCGGCCGTCTTTTGTCCGAGGGCTGTCTTGTCTGTTGAAAACTGCAAAAGACTGCACACGAATTTTGTCGGCCAACAACAGCCGACTGCAGAAGTGATGTCATGCGATGGTTAACTTTCCTGGTCTTTTTTCCTTTCGGAGCATGCCCAGTCTTGCAAATCTGCTGTCTGTCGGCCGAATTCTATACTGACTGGCGAACAATCGGCCGTTCTGGTGTTGGCCAACAAAAATTGTAATGCTTGCACGACAGATTCTTTTCGGCCGAAAGTGCGCTGTCGGAAGCATCATACAAACAAGCCGAAAATCGGCCGATCGTTCGGCGGCCGAATATTTTCGGCCGACAATCGGTACGTGTGTACGGGCCTTTAGTTACAAATCAGAATATCCATGGATGTATTGAATCTCGGCAAGTCCCTGCTGAACCGACTGAATGTTGATCCATGTATGGCCGGCCCAAAACACTCCATTTTCTTTAGAAGAGTAGGGGGAAGAATCATAGGATTTTTGACTTACTGTACAATCCATTTATCTTTCGTTCACTGACGGACAAAGCGCCTATACTTCATAATAACCATTGGGATATACTGCCCCCTACAAAAGTAGGAAACTAAGCAGAAAAAGAACCTGGGTACTCCCATGGGCAGTCCCAGGGGGTTATATTTATACTCCCTCTCCCCGCTATAGGGAATAAGTTTTGTTACAAGCAGTGTCAGAAAAACTTCAACTCCACAGAGGTGTGGGTGCTGTGTCCATCAATGAACATCAGAGAAATGGATTTTACAATAAGTCAAAAATCCCATTTTCTCTTTGGTTCATTGATGGACACAGCTCCTGATCTACTTAACCATTGGGATGTCCCAAAAGCATTGTAAAACATGAGTGGTGGGAACTGCAATAAAATCCCAAGGCTAAACAGCAGCCAACCAGGTAACAGGAGCTCAACCAAAACAACAATACATCCTCAAGAGGATCAGGTCCTAGCAACAGCAGCCTGCAAAACCTTGCGGCCAAAAGAAGCATCCGCAGATGCCAACACATCCACTTTATAGAACTTTGTGAAAGTGTACACCGATGACCAGATAGCTGCATTGAAAACCTGCGTCACTGACGCCTGATGACGGAAGAGTGCAACACTTTGGGCACAACAAGTGTTTATAATTGAATGCTGGATATTATTTGCTCTCTGGTGAGTGTTTTGACACATCACACTGTCACAGTAGGCTTTCCAATAAAGAAAGGATTGTTTGTTTACGGTAGTTGGTTACAAATAGGACTTCATTTATCTAAAACATGGACTTTTTTTCATTTATGTAAAGCGCTGCACCAAATTTGTTTTTCATATGCTCTCCTGTCCTTGAAAATATAATTGGCTGAATTGTAAAAATGCTGGATTAAGATTATGTGGGGGGGGGGGGGGGTTGAATCGAGATTGTGATCTTTTAACGATCAAATATGCAGCTCTACTAGAGATACACTTCATCTGAATGGGCTGACAACACATACACACAAAAATATAATACCCTCCATTTCTTCTGAGGCAGCACATCACAGTGTGCTGTGTTACTGCAGTCTGATAAATGAGCTCTGACTAAGTTTATGCTGCTGTTATGAGGGCTCCCAGAGACAGTCCCATGTTATCAATATGTCCCTGGAAGACTGGGGTTCCTGGTTACAATTTTTGGTCCGAAACCACTACTGGGCCCCAAGTTACACTGCAGGTCTCCACTCACTATTGGGTCTCTGGTTACAATGAAAGAATCCCCATTCACTATGGGGGTTCCTGGTTACAATGCAGGTCTACAGTCAATGTTGGGTTGCAGTGTTTGTCACTATGGTGGCTCCCACTTACAGTGCGGGGGTCACTCAGCCGCTATGGGGGCTCCCACTTACAGTGCGGGGGTCACTCAGCCGCTATGGGGGCTCTCACTTACAGTGCGGGGGTCACTCAGCCGCTATGGGGGCTCTCACTTACAGTGCGGGGTCACTCAGCCGCTATGGGGGCTCCCAATTACAGTGCGGGGTCACTCAGCCGCTATGGGGGCTCCCAATTACAGTGCGGGGGTCACTCAGCCGCTATGGGGGCTCCCACTTACAGTGCGGGGGTCACTCAGCCGCTATGGGGGCTCCCACTTACAGTGCGGGGGTCACTCAGCCGCTATGGGGGCTCCCACTTACAGTGCGGGGGTCACTCAGCCGCTATGGGGGCTCCCACTTACAGTGCGGGGGTCACTCAGCCGCTATGGGGGCTCCCACTTACAGTGCGGGGGTCACTCAGCCGCTATGGGGGCTCCCACTTACAGTGCGGGGGTCACTCAGCCGCTATGGGGGCTCCCACTTACAGTGCGGGGTCACTCAGCCACTATGGGGGCTCCCACTTACAGTGCGGGGTCACTCAGCTGCTATGGGGGCTCCCACTTACAGTGCGGGGTCCTCAGCAGCTATGGGGGCTCCCACTTACAGGTGAGAGGGAGGATCCCTGGTTAGAATGGGGTCACCGGTCACTACAGTTACAGTGGAAGGAGGGCGTACAGTAGCCATGGGAGTTCCAGGTCACAGCTGGAAGGGGGGTCCTCAGTGACTGAGGGTTCCTGCTTAGTGTGAGGTCACCATGGGGACTCCTGGTCACAGCTGAAGGCGGGGGGGGGGGGGGTAGTCCCCAGTAACAATGCTTGCCAGTATAGAGTATGAACTCTCCTATAAGATGAGGTCCCGCTGCCCCAACCAATGTAAAGTTGCCTCCACTGCCGTAAAGTGAGGACTCCGGTGTAGTGAGTACCCCCAGTATGAATGGCCCATGGTACACACATATACAGGACACATAGGAGTGTAGTGTGGCCTTACCAGTACTTGACTATTGCGGTGACCTGGAGGGGGTTGGGCTGCTCCGGGTACAGCCGCCGACACTCGCCGTATATGGCATGTAGCCCCGGGGGGAAGATGGACGGGAAGGCCTGGGGTCCGCTGCTAGGCCTCATCTCTTCCATGCCCTCCGCACACTCGCAGCGCTCGCACACTCAGCGGACACCCCGGCCGCCTCTGCTGAGAAAAGTCCGCTCCTCCTCACACGAAGTCTTCGGAGCGCCCCCTCCCTGCCGCCCTCCTTCCCAGCAGCCTCTAGGAGAAATCTCTGGAGAAGCGGCCACACAGATCGCTGCTGGAGTGTAGATGGTGGTCTAGTAGATGATTCCCATTGGCTGCAGAGCTAACCAATGGATAATACTTGTAACCAAAGTCTTCGTTTCCCAGCAACCCAGTGGATAGTGTCTCACCCAATCATCCTATGGATAAAGGATGTCGCCAGTAGTGAGGTTCCGCCATATTGTTGGTTTGATATATATATATATATATATATATATATGGTTTTTTTTTGCTAGTTTTTCCAGTCCTTTAGACGTTTTTGTTATAGATAAAACGTGATATAAAATGAGTACTTAGCCCATAATTGCTAACTAAAATTCAAATTAAAAAATAACTTTTTGGGCCACATGCATTGTTGCCAACATTTAAAAAAAAATTCCAGGGACACTTTTTTGAATGGGGACGCTCTGCAAAGCACTACTTTTACAAACCACGCCAAACCGCATAATACTGCAGTACCACCGCAAAAACCCTGTCATTAACAATTAATGGGACCCGCGTGCGACTCACAAAGACAGCATGGTTGCATGCAGTGCAGGAAATGCACACGGAATGCGCCTCTCCTGCATTGTGTTCAAGGGTGAACCAACCCTTAGGAAGAGAGATTTGAGAAAGGGAAGGACCACTATGGTACAAGGAAGAAAGGAATGAGAGACCACTATGGTACAAGGAAGAAAGGAATGAGAGATCACTATGGTACATGGAAGAAAGGAATGAGAGATCACTATGGTACATGGAAGGCAGGAAGAAATGATCACTATATTGCATGGGAAGCAGGAAGAAAGGATCACTATGGTATATGGAAGGCAGATAGAAAGGCTCACTATGGTACATTAAAGGCAGAAAGAAAGGCTAGTACATGGAAGGCAGGAATAATGTATCTCTATGGTACATAGAAGGCAGGAGGGATCACTATGGTATATGGAAGACATTAAGGAGGGATCACTACAGTACATGGAAGAAAAGGAGGAAGGAACACTATGGTACATGGAAGAAAGGGAGGTAGGATCACTATTGTACATGGAAGGCAAGAAGGATCAATATGGCACATGGAAGGCAGGAAGGATTACTATGGTGCATGGGAGGCAGGAAGGATAACTATGGCACATGGAAGGCAGGAAGGATTACTATGGTACATGGAAGGCAGGAAGGATAACTATGGTACATGGAAGGCAGGAAAAATCAATATGCCAAATGGAAGGCAGGAAGGATCACTATGGCACATGGAAGGCAGGAGGGATGGATCAATACAGCACATGGAATGGAGGAAGGATGGATCACTACAGCACATGGAAGCCAGGAAGGACGGATCACTAGAGCACATGGAAGGCAGGAAAGATGAATCACTATGGCACATGGAAGGAAGAGAGAGAGGGGAGAATTCACTCACCCCAGGGTTAGGCAGACATCGTGTACACTGGCTGCTGTAAAGTTCCCACCCACACAACCCCTTCACAGGTACAGCATTGGCTGCACGCCAGGGGTTGTGGGCGGGCACAGGGGGACATGGGGAGGAGGTGGAGGAGAACTAGCCTACATCCTCCTCCCCCCTTGTTCATGATCTACAGGAGGCGGGCGTGAGTTGGCGGGCTGTGCTGGCTGCGCACTTAGCGAGCCTCAGCCACTCCGGCTGCAGTGTGGAGCGATACGCGCCAGGCAGGGAGATTAGTGGAGTCTGGTATCGGATCTTTTTTTGGTACTTGGCTCCGCTGCCGGACTCAGCCCGGATTCACAGGACACTAGGATTTACTTAACTTTACTTATCTGGGATAATTGGGAAATATGAGTATGTAGTGGCAGGAAGCCACTGGGCAGTCTGTAGTGGCAGGGCAGTCAGTGAACAGCATGTAGTGGCAGGCTAATGAGTGAGCAGTATGTAGTGGCAGAGCGGTCAGTGAGTAGTACGTAGGGATGGGGCGGTCAGTGAGCAGTATGTAGTGGCATAGTGGTCAGTGAGCAGTAGATAGTGGCAAGGTGACAACTGAGCAGTATGTAGTGGCAGGGCAGTCAGTGAGCAGCATGTAGTGGCAGGGTGGTCACTGAGCAGTATGTAATGGAAGGGCCGACACTGAGCAGTATGTAGTGGCAAGTCAGTCAGTGAGCAGTATGTAGAGGCAAGGCAGTCAATGAGCAGTATGTAGTGGCAGGGCCGTCAGTAAACAGTATGTGGTGGCAGGGTGGTCAGTGAGCAGTATGTAGTGGCAGAGTGGTCAGTGAACACAATGTAGTGGTAGGGCAGTCAGTAAGCAGTATTTAGTGGCAGGGCAGTCAGTGAGCAGTATGTAGTGGGAGGGCTGTCAGTGAACAGTATGTAATGGCAGGGTGCCAACTGAGCAGTATTTAGTGGCAGGGCCATCAGTGAGCAGTATGTAGTGGCAGGGCGGACACTGAGCAGCATGTAGTGGCCGGATAGTCAGTGAGCTGTATGTAGTGGTGGGGCGGTTAGTGAGCAGTATGTAGTGGCGGGGCGGTCAGTAAGCAGTATGTAGTGGCAGAGTGGTCAGTGAACAGTATGTAGTGGCAGGGTAGACACTGAGCAGTATGTAGTGGCAGGGTGGACACTGAGCAGTATGTAGTGGCAGGATAGTCAGTGAGCAGTATGTAGTGGCAGGATAGTCAGTGAGCAGTATGTAGTGGCAAGGCAGTCAGTGAGCAGTATGTAGTGGCAAGGCAGTCAGTGAGCAGTATGTAATGATGGGGCAGGCAGTGATCAGTATGTAGTGGCTGGGTGGCCACATAGCAGCTTGTGGTAGCAGGGCAGACAGTGAAAAATATGTAACGATATTGCAGTCATTCAGTCATTTACTATATGGCTGGAGATAGAAGGCTTCTTGGGTTGCTATGTCTGCTCCTTCTCTTCATCCTCAGCTGCTATATGAGCCTGAATGATGCAGCCATCTGTGCTAGGAGGAGGGGAGGAAGTGACCACACCTCATTCCCTGCCCCCTAAGTCCAGTAGCCCTGCCTTTGCCCTGGTTCCTATTCTGGGTACTTTGACAGCAAGATCCACCTGCATTACCTACTACTCTGGGCTCCCCCACCCTGCCTAGCCCCCAAGACCCCTTCAGTCAGAAAATCTCACAGAGGCTGTGTGGGAGGGGGAGTCAGGGACAACATGTGGGAGGTGGCCAATGAAGGAGGATATCGGTGAGGCACAACTGGGGGTAGATTGCAGGATGGGAGTAGGAGGTGTAGAATAGATGTGTTTAATAATAGGTTACATTTTACTTCCACCACACCATCCCACAGTTATAGGAGTATAATTTAATCTGTTTTTTTTTTATTGCAACTGCTGTGGTAGGTTAAAGGAGCTGTCACTGCGGCTCTGATTCCAGGACAAATTTTGGGACAGAGCCATTACAGGACATCAGACCAAAAAATGTGACTGTCCAGTGTCCTGGCAGATCCGGGACAGTCCGCACCTGCACACTTGTGCAGACACATTTTAATGCCACATGGTAAAATATACTGTTTGGCCAAAAAAAAAGTCACCGCCACAAAAAAGTCAAACACGTTGAACCACCTTTAGCTTTGATTACGGCGCGCATTTGCTGTTGCATTGTTTTGATAAGCTGCTGCAATGTCACAAAATTTAGAGTGCTGCATTCATTTTTCACCAAGATCTTGCATTGATGATGAGAGAGTAGGACCACTGCGCAAAGCCTTCTCCAGCACATCGCAAAGAATCTCAATGGGGTTAGGTTCTGGACTCTGCGTTGGCCAATCCATGTGTGAAAATGATGTCTCATGCTCCCTGAACCACTCTTTCACAATTTGAACCCGATGAATCTTGCCATTGTCATCTTGGAATATGACCGTGCCATCAGGGAAGAAATAATCCATTGACGGAATAACCTGGTCATTCAATATATTCAGGTAGTCAGCTGACCTCTTTCTTTGGGCACATACAGTAACTATCCAATAGGATAGTTACTGCATGCTTAGTATAATTAATTGCTTAGTTTATTCCAGGTGGCAACTTTTTTTTTTGGCCAGGCAGTGTCATTTGCTCTGTACACCCAATACATGCCAATATGCTGCATTCATGTTTGCCAGGTGAAAATGGAACATACTGCATTAACAGCCCATTCACAACAATGGGCTGTGTTTTACTCAACACAGGCTTAATGCAATGACAAGGTAAAATGCATAGCTTCTCCTGAGCCCATGTCACAACAATGAACTACACTGATGTGAACTGGGTAATATGGAACATGGCGCATTTCAATGCAGTGCAACAAACTGCAGCATGCGTTAAATTGACAATAAACAATACAGTGGGGATCGAAAGTTTGGGCACCCCAGGTAAAAATTTGTATTAATGTGCATAAAGAAGCCAAGGAAAGATGGAAAAATCACCCAAAGGCGTGACCAAAGACCATATTTGTACAAGTATCTATTTATAGTGGAATAGTGTACCACAACCAGGGCCGCTGATAGGGCAGTACAACCGGCCCTGTTGTACCGGGCCCGGCCATCAGCTACACAGTGGGGGCCCGGCCCCGGCCACATTAAAGTTCGTTACTGCATATTTAAAAAAAATAGCTTTCTAAACTCTCCCACTTCTACTTGCCTATGGGGTGGTGTTATATAATTTTCCTGGGCCCCATCCGGTCTACAAAGGGGCCCAGGAGGTGAGCGCAGTGGAGGGACTATTTCTTTATTTTCGGGCGCAAGTACATCATGCCGCCCCACTATTCAAATAGTCCCGGCCGGCGGAGTGATACTACTGTTCTCCGTTCGGCTCCCGGGTTCTGTCCTGAGGAGATATGAAGCAGTTGAGCGGCTGTCAGCGAACAGCAGAAGGAGAGTGCTGCAGCAATGGACACAGTGAGTGGAGAATTAGAGGATAGAATCCTCACTGTGTCCTATTATATCACAGCACAGCAGGTTATCATTAGCAGCACAAAAAGCAGGGGCTCTATCCTGTCTCTGTGTCACACGGCTGTTGGGTGCTGACTTTGTCAACTCATGGCTGTTAGATGTACTGAGTTTTACAGATTGTAACACAGCACAGCCATAACAAAGTTAGCATCCAACAGCCATGTGACACTGAGCCATGATAGAGCCCCTGCTTATTGTGCTGCCTGTGAGATGATCATAGGACACAGTGAGATGCTACTTTACACTTCAGTTGGGGGAGCAGTAAACATGTGCAGCAGAGCTGCATTTTTACTGCCCCCCAAACCAATCCCCTACATACCAATATGTCACTGGATTGGAAGGGTGATATCTTGGTCATTACTACAGCAATGAACAAGATATCATTTTTTTTTTTTTTTGCCTCAGTGATTCTGAACACAGTAAAAGTAATCCTAGTGGCTAAGAAGCCAATGGATTACTTTTACAGGCAGTGGCATCCCTGCCTTTACCACCTTTAGGATGCAAACAGTAGCATCCAGTTCCTGAGACACAGTGAGAGGGGCGGATGTCGTTCCTCCCACTGTATGGCATGAAGCGACAAGGATTTTATCACTTCCAGTTTCGGTCTCGTAGCCATAGCCATTACCAGTTTGAACAAGCATCTGATCAAACTGATCTTGGTTTGATCAGATGCTTTGGACAGATATGAGGTCTAAAAGACCCCAGATCTCTCCATAAAGAGTACCTGTCGTGGCTCATGCTATCACAAGGGATGTTGTTCATCCCTTGTGATAGCAAAAAAGAAAAAAAAATGTAAAGATACAGTGTACGATTTTTTTCTTTGTAATAAAATTAATAGAAAAACAATTTTAAATTTTAAACTGCCCCCACTACTTTATGCTTATGCGCAATTGCGAACACACACGTTGGCTCCGCAAGCATTTATATAAACGGCAACAAACCTGCATTTTGTTTCGAGTCGGGATCAGGGGGCGGGGCAATGGGTGGTGTCAAGGGTTTGGTTGAGGGGGGCCCCATTAGGTGGGCTGTATGGGGCCCCATGATTTCTAACAGCGGCCCTGACCACAACCACAGATCTTTCTGGAGGGATCGTGCAGTCAAACGTGGGTTTTGAATTGTTTTTCTCACAATCCTGCGAGCTGTTCTGTCTGATATTTTTCTTGGTCTTCCAGATCTTGCTTTAACTTCCACTGTTCCTGATGACTGCCATTTCTTAATTACATTTCGAACAGAGGATACTGACATCTGAAAACGCTTTGCTATCTTCTTATAGCCTTCTCCAGCTTTGTGAGCGTCAACTATTTTCAGTTTCAGTTTTCTAGACAACTGCTTAGAAGATCCCATGGTGCTGATTGCTGGGGCAAGGTCAGATGAGTCTGGGCATTTAAAACCTTTGAGATTACATTCACCTGGTCTTCCCAGACGATGATTGAGAACAATCCATGACACTGGCAGGTCTCAGCTTTGCAAAGGGGGCAGTGCATGCTATAAATTCTGCAGGGTGCCCAAACTTTTGCAGACACCATTTTTTTGTTTTCTGTGATTTTGAAAGTGCACATTAATACAAATTTTTACCTGGGGTGCCCAAACTTTCGATCCCCACTGTATCTTCTTCTCCAAAAGTAACCCATACACATCCACTAAATAATGACTCTGTAATCTGTTTCTCACTAAATTGTTTCTTAATGTGTTTTTTTGCTTTATAATGTCCTTCATGAATTCCTGGCTCTCCACTTTTCTTCCTCACTTTTGTTTGTTTGGAACAAGCAGTGCATGTTAGTTGGGGTTATGTTCACTGTTCTATGCACACTACACATCTCATAGTCCCTCTCAGGAGTGAGCAAGAGAAGGTGGCTACATTCCTACATAAAGTGGGACCATGGGGAACAAACAAAGCTATCCCATAACAGGCGGTCGGATCACAGCAGAAATTTGGAGGAGGCTAAGGATAGGTACTTTTAATTGAGAATACATACCTGAATAAAATATATTTTTTAAACCAAAGTTTAGTGTCACATTAAGGAAAGCAAAGTACAGTACTGTATTTTTTTCTGCTGTGGAAAAAAAACACATGTAGGGATCTGCTGTCCTCTACTGTTAGCTGCTTTTATTGTTCTGTCCTTGCTATGCGTTTCCCTGTGTGTGGCTCGACATGCAGCTAAACCCTCTATTCTGCAATAAGCCAGACTGAGTGTCATTTTGAAGCTTTATTAACAAAACAGGGTCAGTGAAACTATTGAGAAAAAACAAATAGAAATACATATAATCAGTATATGGTTATATACAGAAATACAATGAATTAGCTAGTAGCTAGGCTGTAGATGGCGAAAAGAAATTCTCACCAGTGATGCACACGGATACAAGTTTTAGTTCAACATGTGTTCTGATAGCTGGGTTCCTTCTTTTAGTCTCTGGGACAGAATCTGAGTTCCCAGGATGCACCTGTTTCTCTTCCTTAGTCTGAAGAATGATGGGAACTTTTGCGAAAGGTAAACAGTTTCTAGTTTCTGCAAAACTGTAAATTTACCACCGGCTCCATCTTGTGGTCAAATCTGATATTGCAGGCAAAACAACTTAATATCCTGCTGGAGGCAAAGCAGTTACAGTATGTATACTTATACACTATATTAGCAATTTTTGTCTCTAGAAGGCTGTCTTTAAAGTGGAAGTCTTGTCAAAAATGAACAAAGCTCAATTTTACTCCCACCACTAGTCTAAGCCCTATGCTTTCTACCCTGTGAAAGAAAGATGTGTATACTTACCTATTCTGAAAGTGATCCAGTCCAGTCACATGATCTTCCCAGCAGCCAGCTTCAGTGAGGAGGAGAGATTGCTGAGAACAGCTGCAGACCTGGGCAATGATGTCACCCATAGGTTTGCTATGGGGCATCCGTTGTTGGCTGTCCCTCCTCTACTCTGAACCCGGCACTAGGACCCAATAATGTGACCGGACCAGAATGCACTCTGAATAGATAAGTATAAACATCTGTCCTTAACAGGGGGGTTAGAATAGGCATTGAATAAAGGCAGTGGCGGCCGGCCCATAGGGGGCGCAGGGGGCCGCCCCCCCCCCCCAAAAAAAGAAAAAGAAAAAAAAAGATTAAAAAAAAAAAAAAAATTTTTGCCCACAAGGGGCGCCCGCCTCATTGGTGCCTATGGGGGGTGGGGTTTTCCACCCGCAGAGGCGCCGAGAGGCGGCCTTCTGGGGCGTAACTGTAGCGCAGAGCACGGCGCTACACCACCCCCCTTTTGTGATGTCTTGGATCATGATTGGTCCAGACTCCAGCCTGGACCAATCATGATTAAGGACATCCATGCTGACCTCGTTGGGGGTGGTGCCGGTGGCCCGGTGCGTGCATCAGTCACTCACCGGGCACTGCTAGAGGGCCTGTACTGTGGGGTTTGTGCTAGAGGGCCTGTACTGTGGGGTTTGTGCTAGAGGGCCTGTACTGTGGGGTTTGTGCCAGAGGGCCTGTACTGTGGGGATTGTGCTTGAGTTGTTTGTGCTTGAGGGGTTTGTACTGTGGGGTTTGTGCCACTCTCAGTCCATGTATCCCATAATAGGATGTCTCTCACAGTATATCCCATAATAGGGCCCCTGTTCCCTATTATGGGATATACTAGCACTGATGGACCCCTTAATATGTGATATATTGGGAGAATTGGTTCACGCAAGCAAAATACAGGGGACAAATGGGTGGAGTCTATAAGGGGTGGGGCTTCTGAGAAATGGGAGGGGTCAAATGGAAGGGAGGGGTCTTGCGCCCCCCCATCTTAAAACTTCACCAGCCGCCACTGAATAAAGGTGAAGTTAGAATTAAGATTAGTTAGCTTTTTACCAGACTTCTACTCCTACTCCAGAGGAAGGAAGTAGTGAGAAAGACACAGAACTGAGCCTCATGACCTTACACACAGGAGCTGTTGTTGTTGTATTTTACCCAGACTAGAAGCAGAGACTTATATTCAAGTATTCCTATGTTCTAATAGTTCAAAGAGTTAGTTCATCTTTACCAAAAAACTGCCTATGCAGATACAGTAACGGGCGTCTTTAGATAAAAAAACAAGCTTTGCATCTTTGACTAAAGTTGAATAATGTCCTTGCTATAGGTGTAGGCCATTTTCATAGCTCCTGAAGGTGAGGGCTGGCACCCTAATGCACATACATGCACAAAACAAATACACCTATAGAAGACATCCTCGGATGCCTTTACCTATTTTTCATGCTTGTGTCTTTCTCCCTGATATGAACTGCAGTCCTAGCAGAAATCCCAGTCTCTTATAGAGATTTGCATATTACAGTTACCCCTGGATATTGGAGAAGCATCTGAAGATCCATGCAGGTATCATTATTTGCCTGTTTAGCAACAGATGTACATTAAAATATATCCAACACCAAACTTAATTTTCAGTGTTGGATAGAGTATAAAATGGTAAAACTTGTTATATGTCATATCATCCATCCTGTACCTTTTTCTACTGCATCCCCTTTTTTTTTTTTTGCCTAGGGTTTTTCCTGGCTATATCCAAGTAGAGAGATTTTCCTTAATTTCCTATTGCAGAGAGACATGTCAATGCGTTCTATGAATTAGTGGTGGAGATCCTGTCCTTTAGCTGCTCTTCCTCCATTCACAGAATACATTGCATTGCGGGTGAAAGTTAATTTGAGTTTTATGAATGGAAGAGAGGGCAAAAAGGGATAAACATGTGGCGTACCTTTTTAGACCAGCAGCAATGGCTATTAACTAAAACTTAACTGAACAAGCTAAAGATAAAAGCTGTCTCACTGCTATACTATGCAATATAGACTGTAGTGTGCAGGGGTCCTCAAACCTTCTAAACCAGGTGTAGTGAATTAAAATTCAAGAAGGTCTGGTCACTAAACTTTTCTTCCGGCCTGGGTCCAAATCACAAGTCTGTGCCATGAAAGATTGTACGGGTCTACTTTCCTTATTTTGGCGCAGCCACGCTCTCTGGTGCTTTTCTTACTGTTTCCTTCACACACTCTGGTAATGTTCTGTAAATGTAAATGTCCCCAATAGTGCTCCCCCTATACCAGGTGCTCCTACCAGAGTAATTCATTACATTGCCACTGTCAGGGTACCCCATTATATCAGGTGTCCCCATCAGAGTGCCCACTTACATCAGGTTTCTTCATCAGAAGGCCCCCTTACATCTGGTGTCTCCCATCAATGTGCCTCCTTACATCATTTGTCCCCATCAGTGTGCCACGTTACATTAGGTGCCCCTTTACGTCAGGTGTGCCCATCAGAGTGCTCCTTTACACTAGATGTGCTCATCAGAGTGCCCATTTACATCAGGTCCCCCCATAAGAGTGCCCCTTAACATCAGACGACACCATCACAGTGCCACCTTACATCAGGTGTCCCCATCACAGTGCCACCTTACATCAGGTATCCCCATCAGAGTGCCCCCTTGACATATGTGCCCATCAGCGTGCCCCCCTAACATAATATGAGGCCATCAGCGTGCCCCCACTAGCATAATATGTCCCCTTAACGTATAATGTGCCCATGAGCGTGTCCCTCATTTTATGTTAGGGGCACTCTGATAGGTACATTTTATGTTAAAAGGCACGCTGATGGGCACATTTTGTTGTGCCCTTTAGAGTGCCCGTTAACATAAAATGTGCCCATTAGTGTGCCCCTTTAACAGTAAATATGCCTATTAGAGTGAACCTTAACATAAAATGTGCCCATCAGAATGTGCCTTATTTCATGTTAAGGGGCACACCAATGGGCATATTTTTAATGTTAAGGGGCACGCTGATGGACACATTTTGTTGTGCCCATCAGAGTGAACCTGAACATAAAATGTGCCCATCAGCATGCCCCTTTAGAGAAAATGTACCCTTTAAAAGTGTGCCCATCAGCATGTCCCTGTAAATATCACACCCCACATACCTTGAGGCAGGTAGGGAGTGGGAGCTGCGAGGAAATGAGCAGCAGGGGGGGGGTGGGGTGCGCACGTGACGTCACGGCCCTGGGCCGTGAGATAGTCAGCAGCAGCGGACAAGGCGCACACGCAATGTCATTGATTGCTGGGATGCCCACAGTCCCAGCAACCAATGACTGGCGGCATGACAGTCCAGACAGGAGCATTGCTGGGTCCTTTTATTCTCCAGGACTTCTGCTTTCACAATATACGTCATGTTTGGGGGTTCTAAGTAATTTTCTAGCTCACACAATGCAGATTTTTACATGTATGTAAAAATGTCCCCGGCAGGCAAGTGGTTAAAGGCAGAAGGGCCACATCATGCCCAGTGGCTGCAGTTTGGAAGCATGCTGTATGATATCACACTTTCCATGTCTTTCCCTGCCCACTCCTCTCAATTGCGCATGGGCAGACCGTGTCTGGGCGTCACGCATGCGCAGAGGAAGCTGAGCGCCGTCCCGTCCATTAGTTGTGTGCGCAGGCGCAATAGCCGGCCCGTCATCTCCTGGACAGGAGGAAGCCGCCATGGAGTCATACGATGTGATCGCAAACCAGCCCGTGGTGATTGATAACGTGAGTAGAGCCGCACGCCGCAGACATTTGCACACAGCTCCCTTCCCCGGTAGGGCCGGGGATTTGTACAGTAAACGAGGGCGGAGGTGGCGCTGCTGCCATTAATTTTCCCTTTGTCATTATCACAGCCGCGCCCTCCAGCCACACTGACAGCACTGCTATAGTATTCAGCGGCAGACCAGGCCGGCGGGCTGTGCGCACATAGGGAGAGGGGGAGCCGCCATACATACGGCTGCTTTATTTATTTCTCTCGGGTGTTAGGGGGCGATAAACCTGCTAGCAGTCAATCTAGCTTGATGGCCGCCACAGACCACGCCCTGGTGCTTGGGTAGGCGTGGTAGACAACGGAGGTGTGTATTCCTATTGGGCGAGCTCGCTGCCGCTCATCTGGAGGATAAGGGGCGGGGATGACTGGTGTCACTTCTCCGCACCTAGAGTTGTGATTGGGTGGTAGATTGAATGGCAGCTGAGATTTGAGTTGTGTTTGGAGCCCATGTGAAGGGGCGGGGTTTGTCGTTTGGGTGTGGAGTGATAGGGATGGGGAGGAGGCTGGCCCGTTATGTGGGTTAGGTTGGCAATAGACAGGGCAGGATGTGATTATAGAGTGTGGTGGGTACAGCTTGCGTTGTATAGGAGAAGTACACTTCCCATCCATGCAGGGGGACACGGAACATTAAAGTGATAGTAAATGATCACCTTGTAAAACAATCCATTCGGTTTAAAATAGAAATAAAAGGCAAACATTTTCTGTATAGATAGAGAAAAAACATTATAAATACCTTTTTTTCCCCCTTTTTTTTTTTTTTTTTTTAACCACTTTACAACCGGAGGATTTTGCTGTCTTCCGTCCAGGCCACTTTTTGCGATTCGGCGCTGTGCGACTTCAACTGACAATTGCGCGGTCGTGCAACGCCGTACCCAAACGAAATTTACGTCCTTTTTCTCCCACAAACAGAGCTTTCTTTTGGTGGTATTTGATCACCTGTGCGATTTTTACTTTTTGCGCTATAAACAAAAAAAGAGCGTTTATTTTGAAAAAATAACAATATTTTTCACATTTTTTTATATGAAATTCCCCCCAAAAAAGATGTAAAAACCAATTTTTTTAAAAGTTTTTTGCCAATTTGTTTTATGCTACATATGTTTGGTAAAAAAAATCGCAATAAGCGTATTTTGATTGGTTTGCGCAAAAGTTATTGCGTTTACTAACAAAGGGAAAGATTTCTGTCATTTTTGGTGTTTTTTTTTTAACGCGTAATGGCGGCGATCTGCGATTTTTTTTTGCGGGACTGCGACATTGCGGCGGACAGACCGGACCCCTGACTGACATTTTTGACACTTTTGGGGGTACCAGTGACATTACTGCAGTAATCAGTGCTATATATATGCACTGTTACTGTAAAAATGACACTGGCAGGGAAGGGGTTAATTTTATTGGAGAGGGAGGGGTTAATGTATGCCTGGTGCTTACTGACGTGTAGGGGGGGAGGTGACTATGTGATTCATGGACAGATCGGATGTCCAGCTATGCTGAACAGTCCGATCTGTCACTCCCTGTCACTATGGAGATCCGCCCGCTGTGTTTACACACAGCGGGCGGATCTCCAGACTCGATCCCCGACGATCGGGTAAGAGCAGCGGCGATCGCCGCTGCTCCTCCCCTGGCCCGACTCCCGCTGTGAATGAAAACAGCGGGAGCGAGCCTCCGGCGGCGCGCAAGCGCCGCCCAGAAGGGGAGGAGTCCAGTCACGTTAATACTACGTGACTGGACGGGAACGAGCCACACTGCCGCAGTACTATTACCGTAAGCGGTAGTAAAGTGGTTAATAAGTGATCACAGAGCTGGGGGGAGGAGAAACAGCAGCACACTGATCTTTCCATTAAATGGCTGTGCAGGGAAGGGGAGGCAGGGTGTCAAGACTAGTCTGATTGGAGAAGAGCACACTAAGTTCCCAGCACAGCTAGAGAACTGACCACGCTGTGCCCTCTTGCTTAGTGTGGTCAGTTTCTAATAGGAAAGCAGAGGGAATGGCAGGAACACCAGGGATTTTACACAAAGCAAGCAATAGGAGAACAGGATACTTTCTCATACAAGTACATGGCACAGCAGGCACATAAGAGGAATATGAAATGTTGGGGTAATAACCGCTTTAATTCTCAAAGAGTGACCCTACCCGGGTGCAAATCAGGCGCTATCTGGGGGCAAGACGGGTGTTAAAGTGGCGCTAACCGGGTGCAGAGACAGGAAGCAGGGAGGGCAGAAGTAGGTGAGGCTGGACACAGAGGAGGTGTCTCTAGAGGAGGTGTCTGGTTGCTCTCTATATCTCTTCCCATAGATGACATTTCATTTCATTGCATAACTGTTTCTGAAAATGCCTGTTGTCTGGCCGTCTCTGTCCTATAACAAGCATGCAGTGCAATCAGATGAATATGGACAGGGGTTTCAAAACTATCCAAACATACATAATGATTGCCTAGATTCTCCTTTTCTTTATATTGGTTGAATTAGATGGATTTGTGTCTTTTTGTTTTCAGCCAGACTAACTACCAGTATATCACATAAAACCCTGAGACTGATTGCTGCTGTCCATTGAAATTCGCTGTATACATGATGTCATATCGCACAGCCGAGTCACCATCCATCAATGAACATACTACAAGTCCCATCCGCCAACATAGCAAAGAACTGGCATGTCATCACAGTTAGGGCTCATTTACACATGCTTTGTCTCTGAAGAGCAATCCACATTCAGATTGCTCTTCAGAGAACTTTTTACAGGTGGTGAGAAGGAGGAGTTGTGCTTTCTCACTGCCTGTTTTAACTCTCTAAAAACCAGACAACAATGTGGTTGCAGTGCAGCCTCCTGCACTCGAATGGGGTGTTTAGCGGGTGGCACCAGCTGTCAAAAGCAACAGGGAGTAAACTTGCCGCTGTGGCATGTGTACACAGCTCTGGCTGCTGCCTCTACAGCAAAAACATTACCGCCCGCCATCACAAGTGTAAATGAGCCCTTAGGCCTTGTTCATACAGGTGTATTTAAAGTGGAGTTCCACCCAAATGTGGAACTTCAGTCATTTGCTTCCTCCCCCCTCTGGTGCCACATTTGGCACCTTTAAGGGGGGAGGGGGGGGAACGGGTACCTGTTTTTGACAGGTACCCTTCCCCACTTCCGGGAACAGCGCCGCGGCGAAGTGAGTTCCCCTCTTCCGCTGAGCCAATCCGAATGCGCAGTAGGGACCCGCCCGTGAATCCGCAAGGCTTCACTGCCGGGTTCCCTGACCAGCAATGGCGGCGGGAGCACCCGACAGCTGATGGAAACATCGGCTGCAGTGCCGACATTGCTGGACTCCAGGACAGGTAAGTGTCCTAATATTAAAAGTCAGCAACTGCAGTATGTGTACAGTGTGTGTAGCTGCTGACTTTTAATTTTTGGAGGGGGTGGAGGGGGAGGCGGAACTCCGCTTTAAAGCAGAAGTTTACCCATAACCACTTGATAAAAAATAATGTTCTTTAGCATGGAACATACATTCCACATTAATAATTATGTTACCAAAATTAGTGTGTAAATTGCCTCCAGCATTGCTCCTGTTTCTTCTTGCTGGAGGCTGTCATTTTGCTGAGGCCCAGAGCAGCAGTAATTCATAAAGTGGAACTAAACCCATCAATTTAATGGCTTCAAAAAGCAGCTATATTCCTGGAATGTCAGGGTTGCTAACTGTCACACTGGCTTGTGTCCTCAACCAAACTGTCAAACCACCAAATGACTGGTGTCAAAACTGATAACATGTGCAGCACCATTGCAGTTGCAGATCAAACAGAAGCAGCTTTCTTGGCTATAAAGGATAGGGGGGTTTCATTCCACTTTTGGGCTGTTGGCAGATCAGCCTCTACAAACTCAGCCGTTCCTAAAAATAGAGAACTGAGCATGTGCAAGGTGAGACAGTGTGTTGCTGGATTCTAAACAGTATAGACACTTATTTTTAATGTTTTCTATAGCTATACCTGCAAAAGGGGCCAGACTGAAGTGATCTAGCAGGACTTCATTTTTTGACAACAGTTCTACTTTAATGCAGAACTAAACCCATCAATTTATCAGTTTAAAAAAATTGTTACATTCTTAGTGTGTCGGGAATGTAAGGCCTTGTTCACATAGGGGCGATCCAACTTCGGGGGGCGACCTCCGAGGTCACGGTGCGAGCAGCGCGCCGCGACCTCGGAGCGGCCGCCACGGACTTCATAACATTGAAGTCTATGGCGGTCGCCTCCGGGTCGCCCCAAAGAAGCTCCGGACCCTTTTTCTAAGTCGGAGCGACTTGTGTCGCTCCTATTAGAACGGGTCTGCAGCTTCCCTATGGAAGGCGACCTACGGCGACCTGTGAGGCGACCAGGTCGCCTCACAGGTCGCCTTAGTGTGAACGGGGGCTAACTGTCACATTAGCTTGTGCTCTCCACCAAACTGTTAAACCATCATAGCTCATCACATGTGGAGTACTGTGGCAGTTGCAGATCAAAGAGAGGCTAAGATGGCCGCTTCCCTGGCTGAAAACTATCGGAGGGTTTAGTTCCGCAATATGTGTACACCCATGGGAGGGACATGTATTGCCTGCACAGGTGTTGCATTTATCCCCATGCAGGCAGTCCCATTCAAGTCAGTTGGGACAAAGCGGCTTTTCCCAATGTCCCATCAATGTGGGTGCGGGTCCTTGAATACAGGCAGTGTTAGTTTGGGGACATACACCCACATGGATGTCAAATTGTAAGCAATGGCTGTGTCCCAACTGACATGAAGGGGACTGCCTGTGTGGGGGATGCGTGGAAGGCCTGTGTGGGGGATGCGTGGAAGGCCTGTGTGGGGGAAGGTCCTCTCCCCCGTGTGAATCTGGGGTCGGGGTAGGGCATACAAGGGTCTGTGCACTGCACCTGCAATGATCAGGGTTAAAACCCTCTGCAGACCTAAATGTAATAAATTAATTTATTACATTTTTCCAGAAGGTGGATTATGCCTTGAAATCCAGGTACTGCTTGATCTGAGCAGGTTTGTTTGTGTCAGTATGGTACGCTCTGCATTCTGGTCCCGCTGTGCCTTTAGGATAAGACCATTATTGTGTACGCACCTAAATATTCCCTCAGGGCAGATGTACTGTACATTGGCGGCAGCCTTTGCCACCCTTCTGAAAAGCGGTTGTTTTTTTGAGGGTCGTTGACGGGCGGCCGGGAGGTTGTATGTCATCTCCTCACCACCTGGTTTAACCCAAAAAAAGCCAGTGTTGTAGGACCGTTGCAGTGTGACCGCATTCACTCATTCAGCGGCATTACGGTGTGCTGAACATGACATGGGGTATCATTTTTGCTGTAGGCTCAGCATGTGTATAACACCATCCACCCACAGCCTAAACAGGGGGCTCAAATTGTGCCTCATTGCCTATGTTTAGTGCTTCCCAGGCCTCCCGTGTGACTATGCCCGAACACAGCTATGAGGACCTGAGGTCTTTATAGTCCATGAACACTGGCCACATACTGAAATGTGCAGCTGCGGTCAGTTCTGCCAGGCAGTAGGGGGCAGTGCAGGGTCTGAGATTATTTCTATTCCACGGCAATAAGGGCCTGAGAGGTTCTTCCTTTGCTTTAGAGCCCTTTCACACTGAGGCGCTTGAAAACTGCCCATAAAACACTAAGCGCTTTTTGAGCACTTTTCAGGCCCTTTTGAGGCGTTAGCGGTAAAGTTTTGTTATAAACCTGTGACTCAAAAACTGCTTTTTTAGTGCTGCAAACATCCTCCAAAGATGCTGCTTGCAGTGTATAGCTCTTTACACTTGTGTTGCCCTCTGCTTTGGATTGCTCTTCGGAGGATGTTTGGCAGGCAGCAAGGAGGCAATTTATCACCTCCTTACTGCCTGTTTTAACCCCTTGATACTAAAGGTTCGTTGTGTTTTTTTGTAAATAAAAAAACAGATCATCTCCACTTTGGGAGTCACCCATTGGCACTGTCAGCTCCTTCCACCTCCAAGTGCCTCCTTAGAAAGGCAGATGCTAAGGAGGAACCCGTGTGTGTGTGTGCTCCCAAGTCAGGCTGTGTGCACACATAGACACAGACAGCTCTGGTAAGCCATACCCCACTCCCACCTCACAGGAGATTGACTGACAGAAGCAGGGGCCAATGGCTGTGAGACCAGGAACAAAATGAATTTAGATTTAAAAAATTGACCACGTTAATCCCTTACCCTGCACCACAACCACATTACATGTGAATTTGGGACACCCTTATTCAGTTGAATGGGTCACATTTAGTGGGTAAAACTGCCCACTGAATCTAATAGCTGGGATACATTTGCCACTCCACGCTTCAAAGCATTCCAGCCGCGGGCCGGCATATGTATAATAACCCCTTCATCTGCCTTTGCAGCCAAGGAGGTAGTGGTAGTGTAAACAAGGTCCTAAAGTGACACTAAGGCCCCTTTGACACTTGTGTGACTTGTCCTGCAAATTGGGACTGCGAAGTCACATGACAAGTCGTACTCTGATTTCCAATGAGTACCGTTCATATCTGTACGACTTCAAAGTAGTCCCTGCACTACTTTGGGCCGATTTTTGAAGTCCATGGACTTCATGGTTCAAGTCCAGTCAAAATCATGCGACTTTTAGGTCACCTAAATGTGAAAGGGGCCTAAATGACACCCTTCTTCTCAAAACAAATTCATACACATCCACTAGGTAATGGCCCTGTAATCTGCTTTATATTAAATCTTTTCTTAGTGCGTTTTACTTCCTCCTTGTAGTATCCTCTGTGAGCTCCCAACACCTCCTTTTTTCTCTTTCATTTCCATTTGTTTGGAACAATCAGTTCCGTTAGTTGTGGTCATGAACACTGCTGTATACACATTACAAATCAAATAGTACATAAGAGCGAGCAAGAGAGGGTGCATACAGTGCGTACGCTCCTGCATACTGTGAGACCATAGCACAGGGATCCTCAAACTGTGGCCCTCCAGCTGTTGCGGAACTACACATCCCATGAGGCATTGTAAAACTCTGACATTCAGACATGACTCAGCATGATGGGAATTGTAGTTCCTGAACAACTGCAGGGCCATAGTTTGAAGACCCCTTCCATAGAACATAGCCACCTTCCAACGGGAAGTTGGATCACAGCAAACGAATTTGGAGGAGGCTGAGAGCAATGGATGGTACTTGTTTTAGTATAATTTTTTTAAAAAACAAAGTTTAGTGTCACAATCTTTTTAAAAAATGAAAACCAGAGATTCTCTGACTCTTTGCTGGAACTGTGGACATCTATGGATTAGAAAAGTAAAAGCATAGCTTAAAGCGGAGTTCCAGCCTAACACACTCACCTGTCCAGCGATGCGGCCGCCCGAAGTCTCACTCTTCTCCCTCTCTGCTCTCCGTTGCCGGCATCACTAGTGTGGGCACCCGGCTGTGACAGTTTGCGGCTTCACAGCCAGGTACGCACTGCGCATGCGCGAGTTGCGCTACGCATCGTGATTGGCCGGCAATCTTCTGGGACCTCTGACATGTCCCAGAAGATTGCAGGGAGGGAGGGGGAGAGGAGAACTTCCGCTCAGCGTGCCGCGGTGCTCCGAGCGGAAGTGGGAGCGGGTACATGTCAAAACTAGGTACCCGCTACCCCCCCCCTTCCATTGTCCTTTTGTTGTCACCTCCTGTACCTCTTCTGGTATTATATATTGTACGGCTATGGTAATGTAATTTCTGTTCTTATACTGTCATTTTTCTCTATTTAGGGCTCTGGAGTCATTAAAGCTGGCTTTGCTGGTGATCAGATCCCAAAGTATTGCTTTCCTAACTAGTAAGTACTTTTTTATGGATAAAGCAGTATTCTGCTGCTGTACAGGGTGAAGGTTGTAACCTTTTGTTGTATTTCTTCTTAGTGTGGGGCGGCCAAAACATATTCGGGTCATGGCTGGTGCCTTGGAAGGAGATTTATTTATTGGACCAAAGGCAGAGGTGAGCTACTTTGACCACTCTTTGTAAAGGCGCCACTGAATATTTATTAAAGTGTTTAATCTGTATGAGATATTCCATTGTAATAGTGACATACATTATCATTCTAGGAACACAGAGGCTTACTATCTATCCGATACCCCATGGAACACGGCATTGTAAAGGACTGGAATGATATGGAACGTATCTGGCAGTATGTCTACTCAAAAGATCAGCTGCAAACTTTTTCAGAAGAGGTATGGCGGTGTTATCCTTAAAGGGTTTGTCCTCTATGTAAGAAAATAACAAAAACGTTTTAGTAGTCCCCATGTGCTGTGTAGTTCATTTTCTTTTGACATGTGGCAGTCATCTTTTTGCCTGTATTGGGGTTTCAATTTAGTGGTTGTATCACACATGTCCCCTATCCAAGTGGGACAGACCACCTCTCTTTTTGGTATCAGTGAAGGTGTTTTCCCAATTATTTTGACATTGAAATTCTAAAGTAGAGCTAAAGGAGAGACTTTTTCACTTTGGAAAGGGAGGGTTACAACGTTTTTTTTTTTTTTTTTTGCCATCTGTATCCCATTGGTGGGGTTTACCTTCACTCCCTGTCCCATAACCAAAACAGGAAGTGAGAAGTCCCTGGAAATAAATGGAAATCCCTTGGGCCCCTGAGGTCACCAGAAGGTTTGCCTTTAGTTGTACATTAACCACTTGCCGCCAGATCACTTACCTGGTACGTTATATATAAGTAGATGTACCAGGATGATGCTTGGCTGCAGTCATCACCCCGGTACCGTTTTTTAGAGCCATCAGTCGGCTCTCTTGTAATGGCAATTGGAGTGGCTAACTAGCCTCTCGGTTTCTATTACAGGCAGCGGAAGGGGAGGTTCCTGCTGCCTTCTGCGGTTCTCCCGTCCCACCAGGAGACCTGAGCTTTCAGCCGGCACGTTCACTGGTTGGTTGAAGACCCATACAAAGCCGGAATCGGTTTTGATCGGGTCTCTGCTATGGTAACCCAGAAGCAATGACATGACATCACTTCCGGTTTACCTGGCTGTCAACAGCGCCATTTTTTGAAAGTAAAAATATTTAAAAACAGCGATCTTGGTGTTTTGAATGCTTTCAAGTGCAAAGAAGGGATTTGGGTTCTTATTGGCCCCAGATGTAATGTGTATTTTTGTATTAAAATAAAAAAAAAAATTTTTTTCCCAAAAATTGCATTTGGAAAACTGCTGCGCAAATAATACTATGTGACAAAAAATTGCAAAACACACCAATTTTTTCTCTAGGGTCTCTGGTTTAAAAAATTGTATAATGTTTTAGGGGTTCAAAGTAATTTCTAGCAAAAAAAAAGAAACATTGTTACATGTGAACATAAAGTGCCAGAAAAAGCCTGGTCTTTAAGTGATTGTAAAGACTTGATGTTTTTTATCTTAATGCATACTCTGCATCAAGGTAAAAAAAACTTCTGTGTTCACTCCCTTCCACTTTCACCCCCCCCTAAATATTTTACAGGAAAGTGGCACCCACCACAATCTTTAACTATAGCCTTTGCAGCAAGGTGCACACAGAAGGGCCATGCACATTACAAACAAACAAAAGATTTCCCATCGCACTTACTGACCAGCCTGCAGAACAACTGAATTGGCCCTTTCTAACAGTTTACATTAAAAACAGATGGATACTTACCTGATCTCTATCTAGCACTGCCCCTGAGAGACTGAGCAAGCAGGGGATGGGGCTGAGCCCTACTGTGAGTGTCAATAGGCAAACAGAGCCCAACTCAGGATGAAGACCTCATGAGTGCCCCAAAGCAAGCAACTTGCTATGGGGGCACTCGTAGAGCCTGCCAACAGTGGACCCCAGAAGAGGAGGATCAAGGCTCCTCTGTGCAAAACATTGCACTGAGTAGGTAAGTATAACATGTTTTAAAAAAATTACCTTCACCATCACTTTAACTAATTTATATAAACGGCATGCTACACAGAATATATATAAATAATTATAAATATTATATGCAAATGCATTCAGAGAAATTTCACCCAAGAGTAACATTTTTTTTTTATCCAAATAGAAAATATTTGTTAATCTTGGATAAAAACCTTTTTAAATAGACCCTCTAACTTGCCACATAAACAACACCTCTTTGGCCTCTTCTTCTGATATGCTGCCGTCTCGAACCTGATTCCTGACCTTAGTGCCTGAAATCAATTTGCCTGTTTGGGCTTTATATGTTGAAAACCCAGCATGCGCTGTATTGGTGGCCTGTGGAGGTACTTTGCATGTACAAAATAAAAAAATAAAAAAACAAGAAACCGCAATATACTAAGCAATTACTGGTTGTTAACTCCTTTGTTTGAAAAAAAAAAAAAAAAACATTCAGCATTGATCCCCTTTTAAATGATATTTAATTCTTCCACAGCATCCAGTATTGCTAACAGAAGCTCCTTTGAATCCACGGAAAAATCGGGAGCGAGCGGCAGAAGTTTTCTTTGAGACTTTTAATGTTCCTGCTCTGTTCATCTCCATGCAAGCTGTGCTGAGCCTGTAAGTGTCTCACTCTATATCTTTATGGTTCTCTATGCTCATGTTTTTTATGGTCATCCCCTTATTGATTCCAGGCTTCCTGTGTAATGTCTGGTAGAAGTGAAGTCGCCTTTTATTTCTTAATCTGTAAAAAAATGTTAGCTGCTTGAGTCTGATTGGATACTGTAGACCACCCACACACATTCGTACATGAGACTTGAGCTTATCTTTCTTTGATATGTCTGTACTAAATCCTTGGCTTGTTCCTGGTGTTTGCACTGTAACAGCTGCACACCTGGGATTCATTTATTCTGCGCTATAAACCATCGTGATTAATAAGTGTAGTCTGGTGTGACTAAAGACTTGTGTGTATGAGTGCCTGGGCTTTCTGGGCTGCTAAAACTTTGTTAGTAGAGTTCATTAAACCATAGAGGCAGCTGGTCTTGCTGTGTGCAGATCCATTTCTGCAGTCTGCTTAACCACTTGCCTACTGGGCACTTTCACACCCTTCCTGCCCAGGCCTATTTTCAGCTTTCAGTGCTGTCACACTTTGAATGACAATTGCGCGATCATGCAGCACTGTACCCAAATGAAAACATTATTTTTTTGAGACAGAGATTTATTTTGGTGGCATTTAATCACCACTGGGTTTTTTAATTTTATTTTTTGCTAACAAATGAAAGACCAAAATTAAAAAAACATTTTCTTACTTTCTGTTATAAAATTTTGCAAATTAAGTACCTTTCTTCTTTACTGATGTGTGCTGATGAGATGGCACTGATAGGCTGCACTGATATGGCAATACTGATAAGCTGCACTAATAAGCACTGATAGGTTGCACTGGTAATCAGTGCCCTGATTATCAGTATAATTGTCCCCTGTCACAAGATAGCCGTCTATCAGCTTTCATTTCCTCATACAGTGACAGCGCTGAGGAAAGGAAATGCTAAAAACTGGCATTTGTTTACATGTAACGATCTGTGATTGTACACAGCTTATCACATGGTAAAGAGCCACTGTGATTGGCTCGTTACTTTGATCTGTGATCGGCTGTATCGGAAGGGCACAACGATCACAGAGCGCACCCAATGCACACCTTGAGGGTGTGCGGGAGGGGGGGGGAGTTTCGTGGAGGACATTGATGGACCCCTCCCAGAACTGGATGACCCACGCTATAGCCCTCCTTCGGCCATAGCTCTGTGGTTAAAAAGATCTAAGAACAACTGAAAGCAGATGCGATCCAAGTGCACAATCCTAGGCAGTCAGGAGCCCCCACAGCTATATTTAATAAAGAGAAGGGTCTTAGTTTTCTGTCCTGGTACCAAATGCATTGTAGAGAGCTCCGCATGTACCGTGTATACACTGCACAATAACAGGCTTATTTAGATGGCCGATTAAGCCTGTGCTCTGTGCAGAGTCTGAATGAAGAGACTGTGCATTTGAATCCGTGCACCCTCTGCTACCCGCATGTCAGAGTATGACATGCAGTTGTGTCTGTGCATCCACTATGTGTGTATCCACTTCTTTGGGCTGCCTGCACAAAGCTCTGTGGTGGCTTTACATGGAGGACGGCACTAATCTGCTGTCTGAATGAGCCCTAACTATTTTGTATCAAATAGAAAATATTCAGTGCTCTGGTAGCTTTTAGTTCCACAAAGACTTTATTGGGATAAGGCAAATACAGAAAGGTCCATGGTAAACATTACAGCAAACGGAGATGGAGTAAAAAAGGATTTTTAAAAAATGCTGTACTTTTAAGGTTTATCATTAGTGGGGGAAATGTGTAAAGACTGCATATATAAGGCATGGGATATACACTTGAGTAGGGTAGATTAGGTAGAGCCTTAGAAATTCCCCGTGCCCTTCCATCCTGAAGGGAGCACAGCAAGCTCTGGTAGTTTTTAATCCTCTTTGTTTACAAGTGTCTGACACTCCTATAAGGGGTCAAATACAGGAGTCCAATTCACTGGTCCTTGGCAACCCCCTTTGCCTGTCCCTTTGCTACCTCTTTGGTGCCCAGATTGAAATGCTGCTTAGCTTTTGCTGTTCAGTGGAGGAGCTGTAATATACAAGCATAAATAGTTAATGAGGGTGTTTTGTAGCTCAAGTTTGAGGGCCCATTCAGCGTTCCATCATGGAGTGTTCATGCACATGCATTAACGTATATTCTAGTTCTTGTATGTTGTGTTAAAGAAGAACTATACTCCCCTCCACCCAGCAGTATAGTGTCCACAAGCTCTCTGCCGCTGCCAACATCTTCAGCTGCTCTTCTGGATTCTGATCTTAGGCTGTTTTGACCGGACCAAGGTGACATCATTCTTCTTGGCAGAAGTCAAAATTGTTCACTGAACTGTGAGTGCAGGATGGTAAGAATACTTTGATGCAGAAGAGACATAGTATGTTTCTTCTGTGTTAAAATAAAAAGCCTGCCTGTTCACTTTTCTTTTTTTTTTTTTTTAATTAAGAAATGTTCCACTTTAAGGCAGCCTATTTATTAAAAATGGACGGCCGATGCACCCTGATAGAGGAAAGCATGCTCAATGCAGCACCCCACAAAATACAGTATAGTATGTGCATACTGGGGCATTGTGCAATGAGAGGGCCATTCCCATAGAGTAGATGCATTGCTGTGGTCTGGATGGCTCTAAGAGTTTATCCAAGTGACAAACTACGGCACCATCAGTTGTCCTTTAGTCTGATTTCACATTATGGGCATATTTTAATAATGGATTATATAATGTCTTTTTACCAAATGTTTTGTTTTTTTTTTTGGGGAGGGGGGGGGATCTTTGTCATTTATAGGTCGTGTATACTTTTAATATGTGGCCTTTTGCTGTATGTTGTAGACATTGGTTTCCTGTTGAGATAAAAAAAAGTATATAAACAAGCACAGGCAAGTTTGTATTGCTGTGATTTAAAGCTGAACTCTGGGCTCAACAAGTTTATTTAAAGTGATATTAACCACTTAAGCCCCGGAAGATTTTACCCCCTTCCTGACCAGGGGGTATTTTGCGATTCGGCACTGCGTGACTTTAACGGACAATTGCGCGGTCGTGCGACGCTGTACCTAAACGAATTTGACGTCCTTTTTTTCCCACAAACAGAGCTTTCTTTTGGTGGTATTTGATCACCTGTGCGATTTTTTGATCACGCGCTATAAACAAAAAAAGAGCGTCAATTTTGCAAAAATAACAATATTTTTCACATTTTTTTTATATGAAATTCCCCCCAAAAAAAAGTAAAAATCAAAATTTTTTTAAATTTTCGGCCAATTTGTTTTATGCTACATATGTTTGGTAAAAAAAATCGCAAAAAGCGATTTTGATTGGTTTGCGCAAAAGTTATCGCGTTTACTAACAAAGGGAAAGATTTTTGTCATTTTTGGTGTTTTTTTTTTTTAACGCGTAATGGCGGCGATCTGCGATTTTTTTTTTTTTGCGGTACTGTGACATTGGGGCGGACAGATCGGACCCTTGACTGACATTTGTGACACTTTTGGGGTTACCAGTGACATTTCTACAGTAATCAGTGCTATACATATGCACTGTTACTGTAAAAATACACTGGTTGTGAAGGGGTTAACTTTATTTGGAAGGGAGGGGCTGTGTTTATCCCTAGGGGCGTGCTTTCTACTGTGATTGGCTGTGGCTTGAGCTGTAAGGACACTGATCAACGGATCTACATACTAGATCCGTTTTATCAGTGTCTTTACAGCGAGGAGAATGACAGGCAGCTTGTTTACACAAGCTGCCTGACATTCTCCCTCTCCCCCGCCGATCGCCGAGTGACCGGCGGACATCGGGTCCACTGGTCACACGCGCGGGGGGGTCCGTGACCACGCGGGAGCGGGAGCGCACGCTCGCTCCCTAGACCCTCACAAGCTAGTGACGTAGCCCTACGTCACTTTGCCTGTGAGGGGCTGACTGCCGACGTAGATCGGCGTTAGGCAGTCGGCAAGTGGTTAACCGTATTTATTTTTTAAAACCCACAAACATGGTATACTTACCAGCTCTGTGTAATGTTTTTTCCATAGAGCAGCTCCTGAGCCCCCCTATGTGTGTCCAGAAGACAAACAGAACAGGGCTAGGCCCCACCCATGCTCACTCCTCACTGACTGTGAGCTGTGATTGACAGCAACCGGAGCCAATGGCTTCCGCTGCTGTCTCGGCCATTTAGGGGGCAGAGACCCAGGAGAGCAGCCCCTCCCATGCACATCTCTTGATCAATGGGGGGCTACGGAGGGAGCTGCATACTGAAGGTTTTTTACCTTCATGCATAGAATGCATAAAGGTAAAAATCTTCAGGGCTGGTTCACACCACAAAAACGCAGTCCAGATCTGTTCTGGATGTATTTCTGCATGTGCGTTTTTTTTTAACACGTTCTGGTACGTTTTTGATGCATTGCAGGTCCTTTTTTTTTTTTTTCTTTTTTTTTTCCTGTTGTGGTTTTTTTTTCACTGTACTGGGGACTGGTGTGCTTTTTGGTGTTCCAATGCATTTTGGTGTGTTTTTGATGCGTTTTACTGCTTTCAAATACAGTCCAGTGCAGTAAAAATGAGGCACTTTTTTTTTTATTCACTGTACTGGGGACTGGTGTGCTTTTTGGTATTCCGGTTTTTGATGCGTTTTACCGCCTTCCAATACAGTCCAGTGCAGTAAAAATGCGGCACTTTTTTTTTTCTAGAACCGGAATGCCCTAGAACTGACTGCACAGGTGTGAACTATGCCATTGGAAACCATATAACCTACTTTCCATGCAATTTATTTTGATGCAGAAAAAAAAACACTAGACTGGATGTGGTGTAAACTGACCCTCAGCCTTTAGAACCACTAAATATATTCTTCAATAGCCACAGGGGATATAAATTCACTTTGTGTGTGCCAAATGCCATTGCAAACCTAGATATTACCTTGCAGAAGCGGCAGTGATATCATACATGTGCTTTACATAGCTTTAGCAGATATCATAGCTGTGGGAGGGACCCACTACAGGCTATCTGCAGAAAACTACAGAAGGGGGTGGAGATGAGACCAGTCACCCTGCACACAGAGAGAGCGCTGCAGTGACCGGTCTTCATTACATGACGCTCCTGCAGAGAGGCAAAAACTGGATTACTGCACAGGTCCGGGAGAAATACACAAAGCACACCAAGATTCAAGGAAGAATACACATGACTCTTTTATTTAGACAATATGTGCTTATCCCAGTGTTCAGCTTTAAAAAAGAAAATCTTCTACATATGTTTTACAAAAGAATATAATCAACCCACTTTTCCTTTTATCCAGCTATGCCACAGGGAGAACAACGGGTGTGGTTTTGGACTCTGGAGATGGAGTAACACACGCAGTGCCAATTTATGAGGGCTTTGCCATGCCTCATTCCATCATGAGGATTGATATTGCTGGCCGAGATGTCTCCCGCTTCCTCCGGCTGTACCTGCGGAAGGAGGGCTATGACTTCCATACCTCAGCTGAGTTTGAAATAGTCAAAACTATCAAAGAGGTTCGTAGTGCTTTTTCTTTCCAAGGTGTAGAAAAGTGACAAGTTTAAGTGTAAGTTTGAAACACAGTTAAAACTACCATGGACTTCATAGGGTAAATGGACACCCATGCTTGATCTGACCGCCCTCAAATACTCCTGCGGGGGGGCATCCTCCTAAACATAGACTTGTGGTACAGCCGGGTGATCATGTCTTTGGGCAGATTTCCAGATATAATCCTAGTTGGTCATGCTTCAGCTTGGATTTGTTTTTCCCTCTGTAAAAGTCTACCTGATGTATTATCATTATTATAGATTGTCAGGCTGCATATGGAGCGCAATGCCTCCTATTGCAAGTTAAATTTTAACTCCAGCCTTACCATTTAGTTTTATACAGTTGTAAAGGCTACTCTCCTGTACTGAAATTGCTTATTGTGATTTTACTGCACATTGTGAGCTTCTCACTGTGTGCCTAGAAGCTGCAGCAAACCAAACCAAGCCCACCTCATTACTCGACTAAAGGACATCAAGCATCATCTAACTTTTTCTTCCCTAACCTGACTGTCCCTGACCTGTCTCTTTCATTCCTTGGATTCCAGTCATTGAGACTCAACATCACATGTGGGAATTACCTAGGATGGTCTACATACAATTACTGCCTGTCTAGGAGTACTTACTCTCCAGACTGACACCCCTTCATGAAGACATTTTGCTTTTTTGCATAACTCTTCTGTAGAGCTAGCCCAATGGATGTATAATGCTGAGGGCTCTTCAGAGGAGTACAGAGGCATTGTTTTATGATGATTTCAGTAATCTATAACCAACTCAATTTATATCATAATTTTTGAGGAGCAACTGTCATCTCTGTCCCGCATGGCTCTTCCTCTGACCCACTGTTGACTCACCGACAGTCCCTATCTCTTTAATGGGGCGGCTGGTGATAGGGCAGTGACACAACAAGGTGAGGGATGTGGCGGCAGCAGCTGAGTGAATGTTCGCTAACAGGCTCTGCCATGATGGATCTGAAATGACAGGTGCTCTTTAAATGTAAGGACTCGTTCTTGCTTGTAGTTAGTGTGAAATTATGTGAATGCATCAATGCAGTGAATGTTATCTCAGCTTGTGGAGCTTGGATTAATTGAATGAGTTTACCAAAAATGTAAATATTGCAGAATATACAGCCTCATGCTACATAACTAAGCTCCATTTCATACTGAATAAACCAAATTATTAATGCATGTTAAATAGAAAACTATCTTTTTTTTACCCCAAAAACATTTTATTAAAATAAATTTGAGAAAAAAAAATCAGATTTTATATATTAAAAAAAAAAAAAAAATTAAATAAAAAAACACAACTATTTTTTTTAATTTACCCTGCCAGTCCCTCCAACAGCCCCCCCCTTTTTTTACAGATAAATGGCAGTTTTTAGAATTATGAAATTTTGAATTTTGTTTTTTTTATCTTTTTCCACTATACTTAGTATAGCATATTGTTTAGTGTTAGGGTAATTGTATACATTGTATGGCCTTTTACCATGGAATATATTATATGGCTACCCCCTTTTCAAGGGCAAATTTACTTTTCTTGCACAAGTTATATTGCTAAGTAACCATTATCACTGTTCATTGTATCTGTACAGTTATGACAAAATAGACCCAAATGTCTGTCTTAAACGAGATGCTTGTGAACAGGCTGTGTCAATGATCTAGCACATTGCTATGATGCCAGGACTTTAACAGCTTGGTTAAAGATCCATTCTAATCATTAAAATGCTTCATTTGAACTGAGATACGGTAGGCAGCCTGCCTTCTGATTGAAGTCCTGGCATTTTTCCTAGGCAGCCTGCAGTCTTAGTTAGATTAATCTGTGTAGGAAAGTGTTTCTTGCCTTGCATTAGTAGTTCACTGATTTGATTCTTCTTTTGCTTGGGTTGCTTTTTTCATCAGTACATTTCTTAAACACATGGTACCTGTTTTTTATAGTCTGAATATTTTACCCAAATGTTTATGAACGATTGATTTTTTTTTTTTTTTTTTCTGTGTAGCGTGCGTGTTACTTGTCCATAAATCCACAAAAAGATGAGACGCTGGAGACAGAGAAGGCCCAGTATTACTTGCCTGATGGAAGCACAATTGAGGTATGTACCCAAGCAATAGATTACATACTGCCCATATTGTCTAGACAGAGAGCTAACACACCCACCTACACCTGGCAGCTGTAATAGGAATAGTACGACTACTGTGGTACTTTAATGTTAAGTATTCTTAAAGTGGTTCTAAAGTCTAAACATTTTTTCCTTAATGCACTCCCTGCATTTCCATAACAAAATAGTAATATCGCTCCTTCACCCCCACACCTTTTATATGTAGCCATCGCAATCCAGCGCTGTGCCTGGCTATAGCTGCTCTTTCCTCTCAATTCCTGGTCCTGCATGTTTTGCTGAGGCACCAGGAGCAATAGACTCCTGCTGCTGTCAGTCAAATCTTGTGATCAGTGGGGCCGAGCCACGCTGTCTGTCTATGGACAGGGCACGCAAGAGAAGGAGACAGGAGCGCCAGTTGGGGGCTGGAGAAGAGGAGGTTCAGGGGCACTCTTGCATTGCGATTGCGTTATTAAAAAAAAAAAAATAGACTTTAATATCACTCTAACTCTGGGTGTGACTGCTTTACTTTGTATTATGGTTTTTTTTAAATTGGTAAGTTTAATTTTAATTCCAATGAAGTTATACAGTGCTGTTAATTTTACTGATGAACTCCACCTAATATTTAGGAGCTAAAAATGTAATTCATTGTATGCATTTTTTTTATCATCTTGCATTATGGTAATGTTTATGCTTGAGATTTACAGATTTGAGTTCTATTGCATTTTTGATATTTTCAAAGATGTCTCAGATCAAAGTTAGTGCGAACCACTAAATGATTTGTAGATTTTTTTTTTTATACATTGAATTGAATTGCATATACAGTAGACATAGCAACATAACATATTACAATGAAGGCAAACATGACATACTTAGATTTTAGATGTTTAGAGAGCGGTAAAGAAGTAATAGACCAAGCATGTCCAACCTGCGGCCCGGGGGCCACATGCGGCCCAGAACTGCAGGCAATGCGGCCCACTGACCCCTGACAATTTTATTTTTTGCTGGGGAGGAAGGGGGTCGGGGGCATGGCCACAGCGGCTTCCAACTAACGGTAGGCAGAGGCTGCCTCGGAGTGGGGGGGGGAGGCGAGCATGTGCAGTGTTTCTGACTCCTACCACCATGACCACTTCAAATCACTGAAGTGGTCATGGTGGTTAGAGGGTTCCTTTAATATCTCTCAGAACAAGTAAACCTCTGTATACTGATTAGGGATGCACCGAAATTTCGGCCACCGAAATTATCGGCCAAAAATGAGCCTATCTCATTTCGGCCGATAATGGGTTAACAGTGCCGAAATTAATATGGTCGCCGTGAGGAAGGAGGAGGGCGCAGGGCAGGTTTTAAAAGTCCCGCCTCTGGCCGGCCGCCCGCCTCTCAATGACGTCCCTACTACGATCTGTGCATTATGAATGGACATACCAGGCGGGAGGGCGGGGCGAGCGGCCGCTAATACATAGAACTATGTGATCCTTCCTGTCAGCTCAACGGGACTGTGACTGTGTGTGAATGAGATCTGATCTGATCTGATCTGACCTGACACCGGGCAGGGGGAGCGGCCGCTAATAGTTGTAACTATGTGAGCCTTTCACTTCCTTGTCAGCGGAGATACATGCCTGACAAGGAAGTGAAAGGCTCACATAGTTACAGCTAATAGCGGCCGCTCCCCCTGCCCGGTGTCAGGTCAGATCAGATCTCATTCAACACAGTCACAGTCCCGCTGAGCTGACAGGAAGGATCACATAGTACTATGTATTAGCGGCCGCTCGCCCCGCCCTCCCGCCCGGACTGTCGGGGAATTGAAGAGAAGTGAAGCTCACATACTGACAGCTATTAGCAGCCGCTCGCCCACCCGGTGTGTCAGTTCATTCATGGACAGATCGTAGTAGAAGTGACATCACCGGGAGGCGGGCGGCCGGCCAGAGGCGGGACTTTTGAATAATGGACACAGTGACTGGAGGAGTGAGTAGGAGAGGGACGCTGAGCCTAAGGTAAGGGGGGGGGGGGGTGATAGCTGAGGCAGCTTACCACTGGTATTTGTATTAATTATGCAGCATGAGGGGGTTAATGTATTGTCACTGCTGCATTAGTGACCGACCAGTGGTAGTTAATTAACCCCTTTGTGCTGCATTAGTGCAACCAGTGTTAATTAACACTGATACTGGTTGCACTAATGCAGCACAAAGGGGTTAATTAACTGCCACTGGTCGGTCAATAATGCATCAGTGACCAGCAGTGGCAATACATTAAACCCCTCATGCTGCATAATACAAATACCATTGGTAATTAAATGAACCTATTGCCAACCCATCACAGTACATATACTGTGACAGGGTGGCAGCGAAAGGTGTACGTTGCTGCCTGTTTTTTGGTGTATGCCCCTGTTCCATCTATTTTAAATTTTTTTGGGGGAAAAAGTCAGTTTCGGTTTTCGGCCAATGGCATCCTGCATTTTCGGTTTCGGCCAAAAATTTTCATTTCGGTGCATCCCTAATACTGATTCCATTTAATTTGATCATCCTCTAGTTGTGTTAAATTAATGCGGGGGGGGGGGGCGCGGCGGCATTTTATTACTTATGTACCTTAACTATAGTATATATTTTATATGCGGCCCAAGAAAATTTCTCTACATTCAATGTGGCCCAGAGAAGCCAAAAGGTTGGACACCCGTGTATCTCAAAAACGAAGGGATTTCCAGTCACTACTTACCAACCAGCCAAATTAACCTGTCTAACAGTATGCGTTAAAAACAGGGGTTTAGTTGCACACATTTGCAAATACATGCGTAAGCTGCAGGCTGCGCCAAGGCACCCTGATATCTGCAGTCCCTAACTCTACCTTTAAAGAGTCTCCACAATGGGAGCACATGCATTCTGTTGAGATAGATGGAGGATAGGTGACTGGAGGGAGCCCACCCCTCCTTAACCACTTGCCGACCGCCGCACGACTATCTACGGCGGCGGTCAGCCCCTCACAGGCAAAGTGACGTAGGTCTACGTCGCTCGCCTGTGAGGGTTTAGGGAGCGAGCGCGCGCCGCCGGAGGCGCGCTCCCGCGTGGTCACGGACCCCCCCCCGCGCGTGTGACCGGCGGACCCGATCGCCGCCGGCCACTCTGCGATCGGCGGGGGAGAGGGAGAAAGTCAGGCAGCTTGTGTAAACAAGCTGCCTGTCATTCTCCTCTCTGTATGAGAGCTGATCACATGGATCTACTATGTAGATCCATTGATCACTCTGCATACAGTTGAAGCCACAGCCAATCACAGTTAGAATCACGCCCCTAGGGACACACACAGCCCCTCCCTCTCAAATAAAGTTAACCCCTTCACTACCAGTGTATTTTTACAGTAACAGTGCATATATATAGCACTGATTACTGTAGAAATGTCACTGGTAACCCCAAAAGTGTCAAAAATGTCAGTCAAGGGTCCGATCTTTCCGCCGCAATGTCGCAGTACCGCAAAAAAAATCGCAGATCGCCGCCATTACGCGTTAAAAAAAGAAACAACAAAAATGACAAAAATCTTTCCCTTTGTTAGTAAAAGCAATAACTTTTGCGCAAACCAATCAAAATACGCTTTTTGCGATTTTTTTTTTACCAAACATAGGTAGCATAAAACAAATTGGCCGAAAATATTAAAAAATTTTGATTTTTACATTTTTTTTTCGGGGAATTTCATATAAAAAAAAGGGAAAAATATTGCTATTTTTGCAAAATTTACGCTCTTTTTTTGTTTATAGCGCGTGATCAAAAAATCGCACAGGTGATCAAATACCGCCAAAAGAAAGCTCTGTTTGTGGGAAAAAAAGGACGCCAAATTCGTTTAGGTACAGCGTCGCACGACCGCGCAATTGTCCGTTAAAGTCACGCAGTGCCGAATCGCAAAATACCCTCTGGTCGTTTAGCAGCCAAATCCTCCGGGGCTTAAGTGGTTAAAGGCGCAGGGTCACACTGAACACCCAGCACATAGCACAATGGCAGCGAAGGACACCCATGTAATAGACCATTGAGGCTGAAAGAATGTTTGTATGATGAAAACAAGCGTGACATGCAGACATAGAACATTTGGAGCGGACATGGTACAATGCATGTGACCGTATACAAACACTTAATAAAAAAAACAATGAGGTTGCAGTGAAGGGGAGGTGAATATTCGGGGGACCACCGAGCATCTATACCATATAAAACAGGGAACTAAGCAGGGGGTCACTCCAGTGGTCCCGGTCTAGTTTCTGCAAGTGAGTCAGGGCAGCAACTGTTCGTCGGTCCCAAATTTTGTTGTATTGAAAGGGACAACCCCTGTGTGTGTCTTTTGTATGGAAGAGTGTAAAATACCTGCATCCAGTTACATGCAATCACTTTTCTTGCTGTAAAGAGGGTTTCATGCAAGTATACTGTCAGATATTTGTCAGGATTAGGAAAAAGACCAAGCAAACAATGTCTTGGGTCAATGGGGAACTGAAGAGTCTCCTTTTTAAAGGCTCACAAAAATGTACATCAAACTGAATGCAAAGCAAATTGCTAATTACATTTCCTGTGTCAGCTGTTTTCCTGTGAGAGTATTTTTCTCTGTTTAGCCAGTTTTACAATCTAGGCTGTTTAACCAGACAGGGGAACTCCCTCAAATTCATACTGCAATGAAACTGAACAGCCTGGCCCATAACCTATCCTGGAGAGTAGCAGCCTGTTAGCATTTTGACGAGGCGGTCTCTGTACTCTCCCCTTCCTGTTAAATTAAAACTTCATTCAGAGTTTTCTATTTTTTGTTGACATAATAGCGTAAGGAAAGAGATTTTTTTTTGTCTTACTTTTTTATCGTTGTCTATATCCCCACTGATGAGATTTTCCTTCATTTCCTGTCCTGGTTGTGACCATGATATAAGGCCAGCCATACACAGTTCGAATCTCAGCTGGTTCACCGACCGAGATTCGAACCGGTAATGGGCAGGCTGAATGTACCAAATTGATTGATCCAATTGTGTACAAGCAGCCTGCTGGATTCTTTTGCGATTATCGCTAGTGGCTGCTATAGCTGCTAGCGATAATCACTGTCTTCTCCCGGCAGGGGCGGCTTATTATTTTATTTATTTCAGGTACTTATATAGCGCTGTCAATTTACGCAGCGCTTTACATATAGATTGTACATTCACATCAGTCCCTGCCCTCAAGCTTACAATCTAAGGTCCCTAACTCACATACATACACAGTAGGAACAATTTTTTTTTTTTTTTTATACAGGATCCAATTAACCTAACAGCATGTCTTTGGAGTGTGGGAGGAAACCGGAGTACCCGGAGGAAACCCACACAGGCACAGGGAGAACATGCAAACTCCAGGCAGGTAGTGTCATGGTTGGGATTCGAACCAGCGACCCTCTTGCTGCTAGGTGAAAGTGCTAACCACTACACCACTGTGCCGCCCACTCCCCCCTCCACTGGGAGAAGACAATTGCTGATTCCCATCAGCACTGTCTGTGTTGAAGGGGGAATCAAGCAAATTTCTTTCCTGCAACCTGTGGTTGCAGGGTAGAAATTTGCACCGTTTATGGCCAGCCTAAGGGGAATCTCCCAAGTGTTGGCACGCAGACAGCAATAAAAACTTAATAGCTAGTCTAACCCTGCCCATGCAGAAAAGATGCCTTTTAATTGCTGTCTGGGTCCTCCATGGATAGATTTGACTCCATATCCATACAAAAGCAAGACCGGAATAAAAAGTTTACAGAAGTTGTAACATGTTTGTGCCCTGTAGTAGCTAGCACAGCAAACTATGTATAGAAACAATGTCTTTAAGATAATAGCATACACTTTTAAGATAAATAGTACATCTGGTTTGTAAGGGCTAATAGACATTAGGGCTGTCACGACTCGTCGACTACAAAAATTCGTCGACGTGCGTAAAAGGCGTTGACGCGTCACCGTGTGACGTCACACGCCCCCTGCTCGCATTGCCGGCCGGCCGCTGCATTGATTGGAGCCGCTGCACTGCCCCGCCCCCGGCCCCCGCTGTGCTCCAGCCGCTGCGAGCGGCATGACATCCCGGAGGCGAGCGGCATGACATCCCGGAGGCGAGCGGCATGACATCCCGGAGGCGAGCGACGCTCTGCACACTGAGGCAGTGATGTGGTGCAATGCTCTCTGCTGGTGCAAAAGTTAGTAAAATGCCCTTATGCCCTTTTTTTTTTTTTTTTTTTTTTTTACTTACTGAAATAAAACATTGTCATAACTTGTGACATAATTAAAGCTTAGCCATATTTTTACAAAATGCAGAAAGATTGCCACAAAACCTAAAAATGTCTTCAGTATGAACTGTCATAACTACAGCATCTCTGTGTTGAAGACATTTGAGGTGCTCAACAGTGCCTCTCCACTTCATCTACAGCAACCCCGTGCAGTAAAAATCTGGGTCAGGAAGATCCAGTAATTTGTTCTATTACAGACAGCCTTGGTTAGCCAGCAGGTTCCATTTAAGGGAAGGGACTTACTGAGGGGTCTGTACTGGGAGGGGGGCTTACTGAGGGGTCTGTACTGGGAGGGGGGGATTACTGAGGGGTCTGTACTGGGAGGGGGGGCTTACTGAGGGGTCTGTACTGGGAGGGGGGGATTACTGAGGGGTCTTTACTGGGAGGGGGGGCTTACTGAGGGGTCTGTACTGGGAAGGGACTTACTGAGGGGTCTGTACTGGGAGGGGGGCTTACTGAGGGGTCTGTACTGGTAGGGGGGCTTACTGAGGGGTCTGTACTGGGAAGGGACTTACTGAGGGGTCTGTACTGGGAGGGGGGCTTACTGAGGGGTCTGTACTGGGAGGGGGGCTTACTGAGGGGTCTGTACTGGGAATGGACTTACTGAGGGGTCTGTACTGGGAAGGGACTTACTGAGGGGTCTGTACTGGGAGGGGGGCTTACTGAGGGGTCTGTACTGGGAAGGGACTTACTGAGGGGTCTGTACTGGGAGGGGGGCTTACTGAGGGGTCTGTATTAATTACAGGATTAATTAGCTAATCAAAAAAACACTCAATTAAGCAAAAAAAATAATCGTTAGATTAGTCGACTAATCGTAAAAATAATCGATAGATTAGTCGACAGACAAATTAATCGTTAGTTGCAGCCCTAATAGACATGGCCGTACAGTGTAAAGTTTGTGCATGTTTCTCCATCTGCGAGCCACAGGTGCTAAGCACAGCTGCCCCCAAAGACATGATTGGTGGTATGCAGCTATACGCTGGTACTTGCATGGATGCACACATAGTCTGTATGACCCCAGGCAGCCATGTGCATGAGCCCCCTCAGCGTTTTGTCCCAGCCAAATGTATTTTTTTTTAATAATATTTTATTTTTACCTTGGAAGAAAGACAAGCCTTTCATATGACTTTTATGTTCCTATTGGTTCTTTCATTACATGACCTTTATAACCTAATAAAAATCAGTTCTAGATGACATAATATCACAGTGGGGTATTTGTTTCAGAACGACATAGACGTTCTGATTAGCCTCACGCTGTCCTTTAATACAGATCACAAGGCATTCTGTGATAGCTGTGCTGTGCTGAGTGACTCACCATTGTGTGTGATCACTGGGTGTGGTAGACAAATAGTGCCAACATTTATGAATGTGTCAGATGTTGCAGCTTCTGTTGTTAATTTTACAGACGTTTCTTCTTCTACTTCTATGTAGATTGGCCCAGCCCGATTCCGGGCACCAGAGCTGCTGTTCCGACCAGATCTTATTGGAGAGGAGTGTGAAGGAATTCATGAAGTTTTAGTATTTGCCATCCAGAAGTCAGACATGGATCTAAGGCGGACTTTGTTCTCCAACATAGTGCTCTCTGGAGGATCCACCTTATTTAAAGGTGCTGACAAATATGATTATTTTTCTAAATCTTTAGAAATGATGCGTCTCATGAGTTGCACTGACATATGTTTTTTTTTTTTTGTATCAGGTAGTTTTTATTGAAAAGTTTTTTTGTTTTTTTTTTCATTTTTTCAAATAAAGAAAAAAAAAATAACCTAAAACCAAAAAACAGAAACAAGTTGAAATAAAATCCATAAATAAACATTGTGCGTTCCAAATTGTCACAATACATACAATGTGAAAATGTGGCAGAGCAAAGCAACCTGTACTGGTATATTTGAATCATATATCTATATATGTACGCAATTTCTTACTAGAGGTATCCCCAAAGTACTTTCACCCAGCATTTCAGTGTTGGATTGGATTTGTTGCATGAAAGTCTAAAGAGCGTATTGCTTGCTGTGGTTGCTTCACAATAAAATTGGCACTTCCTATGTAGCAGTGTCCTCTGAAGATGATCAGCAGATGCCCTGATGTAAGTAGAAAAGCTGTCACAACCCCACCCCTAATTTGGCTACCTCTTTTCCTATTTATGAATATAGACAGGGGTATAACTTGTATAATTTGACATTGTTTAGGACAGGGGTCTTCAAACTATGGCCCTCCAGTTGTTCAGGAACTACAATTCCCATCTTGCCTAGTCATCTCTGTGAATGTCAGAGTTGTACAATGCCTCATGGGATCTGTAGTTCTGCAACAGCTGGAGGGCCGTAGTTTGAGGATCCCTGGTTTAGGATGACATCTGATGACAGAATGGTGTTAGACAGGCTGTGGAGGATGGTCACTATACAGAGCTAATTCCAAGATTAACATCTTATTACTTTTACTTCTTTTACTTTTAAATCTAATTTATTCTGAATAGTCTTTATTTTTATGAAGTTTAGCAATAAATATACAGTGCCTTGCGAAAGTATTCAGCCCCCTTGAACTTTTCGACCTTTTGCCACATTTTTTGTGAAGAATCAACAACAAGTGAGACACAATCATGAAGTGGAACGAAATTTATTGTGTATTTTAAACTTTTTTAACAAATAAAAAACTGAAAATTGGGCGTGCAAAAATATTCAGCCCCCTTAAGTTAATACATTGTAGCGCCACCTTTTGCTGCGATTACAGCTGTAAGTCACTTGGGGTATGTCTCTATCAGTTTTACACATCGAGAGACTGAAATTTTTGCCCATTCCTCCTAGCAAAACAGCTCGAACTCAGTGAGGTTGGATGGAGAGCGTTTGTGAACAGCAGTTTTCAGTTCTTTCCACAGATTCTCGATTGGATTCAGGTCTGGACTTTGACTTGGCCATTCTAACACCTGGATATGTTTATTTGTGAACCATTCCATTGTAGATTTTGCTTTATGTTTTGGATCATTGTCTTGTTGGAAGACAAATCTCCTTCCCAGTCTCAGGTCTTTTGCAGACTCCATCAGGTTTTCTTCCAGAATGGTCCTGTATTTGGCTCCATCCATCTTCCCATCAATTTTAACCATCTTCCCTGTCCCTGCTGAAGGAAAGCAGGCCCAAACCATGATGCTGCCACCACAATTGTTTGAAAGTGGGGAGGGTGTGTTCAGGGTGATGAGCTGTGTTGCTTTTACGCCATACATAACGTTTTGCATTGTTGCCAAAAAGTTCGATTTTTAGTTTCATCTGCACCTTCTTCCACATGTTTGGTGTGTCTCCCAGGTGGCTTGTGGCAAACTTTAAACGACACTTTTTATGGATATCTTTAAGAAATGGCTTTCTTCTTGCCACTCTCCCATAAAGGCCAGATTTGTGCAGTATACGACTGATTGTTGTCCTATGGACAGAGTCTCCCACCTCAGCTGTAGATCTCTGCAGTTCATCCAGAGTGATCATGGGCCTCTTGGCTGCATCTCTGATCAGTCTTCTCCTTGTATGAGCTGAAAGTTTAGAGGGACGGCCAGGTCTTCGTAGATTTGCAGTGGTCTGATACTCCCATTTCAATATTATCGCTTGCACAGTGCTCCTTGGGATGTTTAAAGCTTGGGAAATCTTTTTGTATCCAAATCCGGCTTTAAACTTCTCCACAACAGTATCTCGGACCTGCCTGGTGTGTTCCTTGTTCTTCATGATGCTCTCTGCGCTTTAAACGGACCTCTGAGACTATCACAGTGCAGGTACATTTATACGGAGACTTGATTACACACAGGTGGATTCTATTTATCATCATTAGTCATTTAGGTCAACATTGGATCATTCAGAGATCCTCACTGAACATCTGGAGAGAGTTTGCTGCACTGAAAGTAAAGGGGCTGAATAATTTTGCACGCCCAATTTTTCAGTTTTTTGTTTGTTAACAAAGTTTGAAAGATCCAATAAATTTCATTCCACTTCATGATTGTGTCCCACTTGTTGTTCTTCACAAAATATTACAGTTTTATATCTTTATGTTTGAAGCCTGAAATGTGGCAAAAGGTCAAAGTTCAAGGGGGCCGAATACTTTCGCAAGGCACTGTATACTGGGATAAAACTAAAAACCCCTTTCCCCCTATACTGGCCCAGCACAATCTTTATATCTTAAGGCTTCCTGGGTGCAGTCAGCCGGCTTAACATTAGCATAGTAACATAGAGAAAGCACTGTAGTACAGGGAAAGATGGATGGTTGGAACCTGGGTACTGTTAGCCAGCCTAACACAGACTTTACATCATCTGGCTATGCTGGATAGATACACAGAGAAAGCATTGTACTATAGAAGAAGATGGGGGGGTTGGAACCTTGCTACTGTCAGCCAGTTTAACGCAGACTCTACATCATCCGGCTTTTTTACATAGTAAAATATGAAGGACAGCATCCTGCGGGGGGAGGATGGGTGGTTAAGACCTTGGTACTGTAAGCCAGCCTAACACAGACCTTACATACAATGCTACCTGAATTCCCCACGTTTATAGAGTACTCCATGCAGATTCTGAATTCCCGTTTACTGTCTGTGATGATTTCAGCATTAGCACTGAGGCTGCATTCACATGTCAGCGTTTGGATCGCGGGCAGAACCGCCGCGTTTCCGCCCGCGATCCGGAGATTATTGCAAATCGCGGGACGCCTAGCGTTGCCCGTTGATTTGCAATAGCCCCCCAATCGCCGAGCGATGTTGCCGCGATTTCCGCCTGCCGAATCGCGGCAACATCGCGCAAACAAAATCGCGGGACGCAATACGCTCCAAAGAAGTACAAGAGCTTCTTTGGAGCGTATTGCGTCCCGCGATTTTGTTTGCGCGATGTTGCCGCGATTCGGCAGGCGGAAATCGCGGCAACATCGCTCGGCGTTTGGGGGGCTATTGCAAATCAACAGGCAACGCTAGGCGTCCCGCGATTTGCAATAAATCTCCGGATCGCGGGTGGAACCGCGGCGGTTCTGCCCGCGATCCAAACGCTGACATGTGAACGGAGCCTGAAGGACACGGAGACAGCTTACTTGTATTCACTATACTTACCCTGCTCTGTAAATTTTTATTCCAGGTTTCGGGGATCGACTTCTGAGTGAAGTAAAAAAATTAGCACCGAAAGATGTAAAAATAAGGGTATGTTTTTTTTTTTTTTTAAAAAATGCAATTTTAAATTTTTGCTTTCCATGTCCACTTTGGGTAGATTCTGCTCATCTTGCATAAATAGGAAGCGAGGGGAAGTCTCCATAGTGGGGAATGGCAAAGAAAAACACGTTTGGCTTTCTAAATATTCAACACTGCATGCAGTGATGTTGTTAAAGGATAAGTTCACCTTTCATAACATGTTAAACCCATATTCAGGGAGTAACATGTAGCATTTTAAGGAATGCACTGGCCCCAAGCGTGACCACTCGGCCGTGTCCCTCATTCACAGTCCTCTATGAATGGAAAACTACAAGGTCCAGCAGCCTTTGCAGCTGTCGGCTTATAGTTTTTACTGAACTACCACGGCGCTGTGTTAGTTCATTCATTCTTCCTGTCAGAATGTATTAGGTTCCTGGAATGAGGTACGAGCAAGCCGATACATTGACAGATATGCAGAAGACTTGCATGGGATCAGCGATCTGCTGATTGCTGGTGTAGTGCTTTACAGGCCCCCAAAACAAGAAATATTAAATGCACAATTTTTTTACCTACAAAAAAATGTGCATTTAAAATTTTTGTTTAAAAGGTGAACTTATCCTTTAACTTTTTCATTTAGCCATACATCCAGGTTTTTTTCCCTGCCTATAGAGAAAAAGGTGCTGTACTCCTGTACAAGGAGCTACATCTTTATTTAAGCCTAATATCTCTAGGAGGTAGACATGATGGACCGAACAGTCGTCCACGTTTACTTTTATTTTCATGTCCCCTCAATGGCTCACATTTTGTGGATGGCCACACTGGTAGCCTAGTCACATAATGAAATGTAAATGAATCGGCCTAGGCATTACTGAGGTTTCCTACAAGACATGCACTGTTAGTTGGCTCATGGACCGTGAGATGTAGATTTGTAAAGGATGATTTTCACAAAACTTAGTTTGTAATTGCATAGGTTTTAGGACCCCTGTCAGATTTAAATTGCTGTTTGTGACCCCCACTGGGCAGATCCCTCCCTTCCTCACCTCCTGTGTGGTTATTTGGACAGGGAGTGAAGGATTCTTTACAACAATTCTAAAGAAAGAAAAGAAATCCATACGTGTACGACCAGCTTAATGCTTCCCTTGCTTAAAACATTTTTTTCCTGCTATTTGTGACTTTGTTGGAGATTTTCTCACTTCTTTGAACAATGACTATAGAGGAAGAGAGATTAAATCTCATGTCCTAGTTAAACCATGGCAAAATTCCTATTTCACACCCTCTTCAAATTAAGATTGTTTTTAGATGAGACCAGAAAAGGTGGAAGGTTAGCATACATAGCATAGGCTATTTGTAAACTGGATTAGGGGTTTTAGTTCTATAGAAGGTAATGGATTGTTTGGAAAAAGTTTGGATTGTTTGGAAAAGGGGGGGGGGGTACTAGTAGTAAATATACATACTGTACATTAAGGGGAGTTTGCTTTTTAAAAGGTGCTTTTTTTTTTATGTAATTTTTTCATTTTTTTTGTCTAGATATCTGCTCCTCAAGAACGATTATATTCTACATGGATTGGGTAGGTATTTTTGTTTTTTGTATGTAATTTTTATTGAGCAAAAATTATGAAAAACAGCAGGAGTTAACTGGAAATCATTCTTGCTGGCTCATTCAGGATTTGAAGTGCTGGTAGCCTTAATAGAGGGAAGAATAGAAGAACCTTGGTGTTTGAGGAGGGGACGGTACAGAAGAGGTTCAGAAATAGTTGGGTTAAGTGGAGAAGTTAGGGGAGCGAGGGGGACAGACTCAGTTTTTGATTAATTTTTTTTAATTTAACCTCTAACGTAAAAGTGCACAGAGAGTCTTTGATTAAAAAAAGATGTTACCTTCTGGTGATGCATTTCTTCAGTATTTGCTCACTTTAAATTGCTTAGGTTTTGTGACAGGTTTTCTTTGACCCTGACTTCTTGATCTATAAAATTGCACACCACAAAGAAATATAAATAATCAATGAGAGGCATCTTCCACACAGGGCAGGCTCCGCTGCAGTCCACTTGCTCAGCGGCTTATCTGTCTGCTGTTCCCTGCTGAACAGGCGGGTGGCTGGTCCAGGTGTGCTCCGCTTATGCAGAGCAGACACATCTGGGTGGTCAGATGTAAACAGACTGTCTATTTACACCGAACTGCCATCTGATCCGCCAGACAGATTGGAACGATCCCCATGCGTGTGTTTAGTGTATAGGATCAGATCAGATGTCAGCTTGTGTAAATGGACACATAGCCGTCGACATCCACAGCTCCACAGAGAAGACTGGAGAGTCCGATCGGGTCTGCCTAAAAAGTGACAGTTGGACCCGATTGGTTCGCTAGTGTGAAAGTGGCCTAAGTTAATTGTTGCACAGATACTGCTACTCCTGTTACAATAATACAGATACAATTAGATGTGTGCAGATGCAGTCATGGCTGAATTATATTTCTGTCCCTTGGATTCCAAATATTAGTGCATATGTTTTCTGCTTTAGATATTAGATATAGAAGTACTGTCTGTACTATAAGAATGTTAAACAATCTAGCAACCCATGTAAAGTATGAAAAGGTATAGAAAGCTACCATTATCAGGAACATTGGCAGGCTTTAATGCCGAGTGGTTGCATATATGTGTTTTATAGGAAGGTTTTACTGTGCGGTCTTAGCAACGTGACTGAGCTGTGGATAAGGCAGCACATAAATGCTTACATAAGATCAGGAGCTTCCAATCATGTGACTGCTGTGACAGCAAATCCTATCAGTCACGAGATTGGAATGCCCACCTCCGCCTCCCAGCATTTAGATCCTTTTAAAGGCTGGGGGGGGCGAGGTTAAAGCTGTCATTTGGGTGACTCAGCCACTGGTGACACTTTGCAGCAAGTGAGCCAGTTACCTCTCTTGAATCTCCTTGCTGGCCCCAAATGTGTCAAATCTTGCTCGTTAGCAAGAGGACAGCAAGAGAGCAACATCTCACTGGCTTGCTTAGTGAGGAAGTAATTCCATAGAGGGAACATTATCTAGCTGGCATGTCTGAAAGAAGAAAATGGTTGCACACCACCACGGAATCCAATGAAGAATAGTACTTTATTCACATAAGTGGTACAAGGTACAGCAGGGTAGGACAGTAGATGCGTTTCACACGACTGCTACGTGCTTGTTCACTAGTGAACAAGCACGTAGCAGTCCTCTGAAACGCGTATACTGTCCTACCCTGCTGTACCTTGTACCACTTATGTGGATAAAGATCTTTTCTTCATTGGATTCTGTGGTGGTGTGCGACCATTTTCTTCTTTCATGCTTCTCCTGGTGGTGAGCCGAGGTTTAGCACCCACCTTGAATCGTGGACTTTGACTGGCCTGAGCGGTGTTATCTCTCTTTATTGTTTAGCTGGCATGTCTAGCAGGGTTCCATTTTCCATAAAGACTGGTAAGTGGCCTCTTAGCAGTCCTGACACTGGTGAGCTGCCAGTAAGGCTTCACTCACCCCTGAGTGCAGGTTTGTTTTTTTTGCTGCACGACCGCACAGGGCAGCTCATTTACTTGATGCGTTCAAAGCAGAATGACAGATGAGATCATCAATGTGCTTCTTTATATTTCACTGTCTAGTGATGGAGGAAGGGGACTTGTAAGTAAAGGTCCCCCTCCCTCGTTAGACAGCTGTGTTAAACTCAGGAGTAGATGGACATGAGTACAAAGCTTTTGGCAGGTAATAAAGCTCTCATATATGCATTACATCTGTTTAATTAATTATTTGCCTAAAGATCAGCTTTAAACACTGCTAGCATATTCCCAGTAATACAAATTGAAAAATGTTTTACATTTTCTCACCTAAGTAACCTCTGAAAAACCAACAAACTTTCTGACACCATTAGAAGTTATTTGATTCCATTTCAAATACACATTTTACCTTTTCAGTGGATCTATTTTGGCTTCTTTGGACACCTTTAAGAAAATGTGGGTCTCCAAGAAGGAATATGAAGAAGACGGACCCAGAGCTATCCACAGGAAAACTTTCTAACGTCCCAAAAGACCAAGTCTCTGTATCAGTCCACTTCAGTTTAAAACTCGCTTTTTGAGTATGAGAGTGTGGTCGGGAGGTGACTGGTGGGTGGGTGTGAATGTATGTGTCTGTATGCGCTCTCCAGCATGCCAAGAAGTCGTCAAACGAGGGCAGAAGATCTGTAGAGGCAACTGAAAAAAAACCCATCGGAGAGGAAAGCCTTTATCCCATTCCTATTTATGTGTTATGTTGCACCAGGGTCTGTAAATGGTCTGTTGCGAAAATATTTTATCGCATTATAGCCTATTTATCCTTAACAGATTACCGTACATAAAAGTTTAAAAAAACAAAAACAAAACCCAGCTGGCAGTAAATTATGAACTGTTCACTGACGTACGTGACCCCTGCACTTAATCGCCACACGGGCCTTCCAGAATTACATTTTACTTGAGTAACAAAGAAAACATGTTTCTTGAAACTATATGTCCTACTAGTTTAAAGACATTGTTTTTTGGAAATGTTTCTATTGCATGATAATAAAAGATCAGTATAGTTATATAGTTAGACATCTGGAATATTTGATTTTTTTTTTTTTCTGTGTTAGAATATCTCTGTGACAAAGCCTGTCTGCAGGTCAGTGTAGGTTCCAGGACGTTCATCTATAGAATTTTTCAGTCAGGTAACCCGTAATGTCTGTTCTGTGTTCATACTTCAATGCAGAAACTAGGAGGGTTAGGTAGCCCTGTCTTTGTTTTGGTTCTTTGTATACTTGGGAGGAGAGGCCAGTTGGGTAAACCTGTTTATTCATCATTGGATGCTTGTTTGCCTGGGAGAAGAAGTCAGCAAGGTAACCCTTTTCCTCCATCCATGGGTCTTTGTAAACCTAAGTAGAGAAGTAGCCAAGTCGGTAAGCCCGTCTCTCCATTCTTCGGTGATGGGAGCCAACTAGTTAACACTGTGTCCCCATTCTTGCCTCCCTGTATACCTTGGAGAAGGAGCCAACTAGGTAACCCTGTGTCCCCATTCTTGGCTCCCTATATACCTGGGAGATGGGAGTCAACTGGGTAACCAGGTCTACCCATCATTGGGTCCTTTTACACCTGGAAGGAGGGGCCAATTTGGTAATCCTGTCTCTCCATCCTTTGGTCCATGTATACTTAAGAGGGCTAAGTGTCACTCTCCTAACTTTGTTTCTATCCTTTTTTGTTGTTTGCCCTACAAAACAAATGGCATCGAATACCACTATAACTTGAAGCAAAACTATATAAAGTCTAACATTTCTGTCTTGGTATATATTTGTCTACTTTTGTATTATTTGTTCACTTGAGTTATCTGCTGAAGTTTTTTTTTCATATAAATGTTTAGTTGGCACAGAAAGAGGATGCCCTAAAGGTTTTTTTTTGCCACTTTTTTTTTTATAGGGGAGCCACACGTGTGGTGTAATTCTAATATAGTTTTATTACCCCCCTTGATGAGAGGTAGACCAGCTTTATACAGACACGGTTTGCATGGGTTCCAGCTTCCTTCCTTGTCAGCATGTACCTGCTCTATAGAAATGTCACCCATTGGGGTTATTGGTAGACCATTTTAGTATTTATTTCTCCCTTTTTATGAATGCTTAACACTTTATATTTATAAGTGCTCTTGAGTCATGTTCAAAAACCATCACTGAAGATTGTTTAATGTCGGCCTTTCAATGTTTTGTTCAATCCTTTTCTGAAGGAGAATTCCATCCAAGTGTGTTGTGTGGAAGGGGTCTTTAGCTGTTTTGTAAATATTGCTTATATCTGTCACCTCCGCTATAGTGAGCGTTTTTTAAAACGTATTAAGAAAAATAATGCTAAAATCTGTTAACCAAAAGTATAATAAATCATCTTTAGCTGATCTCTGTGCTGCAGTAAACTGAAATCTGATTAACACACTTCTGCTCGCTTTGCATCATTCTAGCCTGTTGCATTGTCTTACTGCGTAAATCTTTTATATACTTGAAGAAGTAAAGGTCCCTATATACTTTCTGCACAAGGGGACAAGATGGTTTTTGCTTTGCAGATGGAGGTAACAGTGGCAAGCAATACTTACACTTTTGTTCCACCCATAATCACTTGTGTGGAATTCAGGAAAATCTTCCATCCGCACAAGAATAATTGTAAAAACCTATTTTTTCTTCTTTAATAGTTACTTGGTCTTCATCACATAGGAAATTACACTTACCACTGATAAACAAAGTGCAGCTGAAAACATTGGTTCCAATCTGTCACTTTATCTAGTCTACTGCTTCATGATTTGTATTTATGAACTACTGCTTTAATACATCAACACTAAATGATAACTTCAGCTCAACTATATAATGGATTGGTTTATGTATTGTTTACAGTAGTGTTATTATACTGGTGTACTAATCTGGTAATTGATGATGATGTAGTAACACTAAATGGTGTTTTTAATGTGTCTATTAACAACCTTATACAGGACTTTGTATCTCTTACCCCTGTGAGAGATAGCTAGTAGAATAATAAGACTGGATCTGAATCCTATTGTGCTTGGGTAACGCATTACAACCTATGCTTTGGAAGTAAGGATATCATTTGCATGCAAACATAATGTTCCAAAATCTATTACTGATATATGTGACATTTGGAGCCATACAGGGTATCCTTCATCAGGCAATGAGGTGTACATGCTCCTATGCACACACAGTTTAAACCGGCCTTTCTCAATGAGGGTTTATGGGGTTCCTTGAGCTGTGAGCAATAGCGAATTCATCTCCTGCCTACAATGACCATAGTGCGGGGAGATGGGGGCGGGCATCACAGTTTTTACAATTAGCTTTTTTATATACATTTAATTTCAGGATTATTACTGAAAATTTAGTATAGAGCAGCAGGGTGTGAAAGTGATCTTTCCTGGGTGTCATATGTGCTAGGTATGTCTTATTATTTGTTCTTATTTAGAACCTTTTACAACATACCGATCATGCCAATGCACCATGAACCGAAACTGTGGATATATTTGTTTTTTATCCAAAGGTCTCTGAGACTTGAGTTGACACATATTTTAAGTTAGGAGTACCTGCAGGGGAAAAAAGAAAAAGGTAGAGAGATTGGTGTAAAACACATCTTCACAACAATGAGCAGATGTGAATGCAGTGCCGTCATGGCCAAAGAAAGAAAGCGAAAATTGTATCATCTATGGTGAACTTTACTCAGTATTGCAGACTGTTTATAACTAGGAAAACAAAAAGGACAGGCTTTTCTCTATGCGTTGTCATGCTTTATCCTTCCTCTGCCCCTTGCTAAATAAAGGGTGCACTCAAACCAGAATCTTAAAAACTCCATTCACATCCTTTCATTTTTGTGTACCAATTTACAACTGTTATGTATTCAGTAAAAATCCCTAAATTTGGTTGGAAAATAGTTTCTAGCCAATGGTAGACTTGGTAATCATGCCTCTTTTAGAAAAGTTGACTTATTTAGTGTGCAAACTGCATTTTCTCTTCTTAGCGGACCAAGTCAATTAAACAACTGTACTCCAAATGGATTTTGGTTGGACTAGTGCAGGCTTCAATCTTCTCTGGGCCCATCCCGCATGGCTGTTGCAACTAAAAGTCAGCTTCTCAGCTGAGCTTCCTAAGTCACCCAGCAAAGTAAAATCACCATACTGTTTACCACTGGGTATACAGTATCCAGACCCCTAGTCCATTTCCAATAGGATGTTCATCAGAATGGCCCCCAGTTTTAGCCAATGATTACTACATTGACCTACAATAATCCTATCTATAGATAGTTTGGAAAAGGTGCAAAGTTGGACTGTTTTAAATGTGTTTGGGCTCTTGTGGCCTAGAATAGTTTTATTTTATTTTAATAAATGTTTGCTTCTATAAAAGAGAACACACACTAAAATTGACAAACTGCCAATGAGGCTTCTTTGTCACGGTGCCTGCATTCAGACCTCTTCCACAGGTTACTAATTAATGCAGTAACTGTCAGTAGAGACATGCTGTTAAAAGACAAGGGCTGCTGCATTTGTGTGATATATGCCCCCAAAGATTACCAATAAGAATGTATGGAGAATTTCCTTTTAACAAGTTTTTTTTTTTTTTTTTTTTATATCATGGCATTTAGACTAGGAAGTGCCTGCCGTCAATACTTATGGGTGAAGCAAAATTCCAGCTGCTGCTATATTTTTTTTATTCTGGAATACTGGTTGCATTTGTCTAAACATGGGGCTCTTTTTTGCTGCATGTCATGTAACAAACAGTATTAATGATTAAGTCCTACAAGCATCAAAAATTATTCAGGTCAGCACCATTAGACCAGTATTTTGGTGGACAAATAAAGGCTGTTAAGGAAAAGATGCTGTAACTTTGCCCAGTGAGGGGGCAGAGTGACGATGCCTCCTGATCGCCCACTCTTTCATTAAGGTATATATAATACAACACTCCCTCATTGCTGCAGTGTCCAACCACCTGAGTAGGTTTCATTGATGGAGTGTACACCGCTAAATGCCATCACTGTTTCCTAACCCATCCATATGACCATGTTTGTACAAGGTGATTAGACACACGAGCTTGACACCGTTACACTGGAGGGAGGAATTAAATGCACTCCCTATACCTGGAAGCCCTACTATAATGCAGCAAATGAGCAAGGAGGCAAAACAGTCTGTAAGTGCCTTGTTGGGGAGTGGGTTATCAGGACTCAGTTACTTTAAGATGCTGACAAGTCATGAAAATATCTGTATAGGCCTTAAAGCTGAATGCCACCCTTTTAGACAAATGATCCAGTGTAATGGTTAACCTTATAAATGACTTTTGTGTGTGAAGATGCTCTTGAGGTATCATCCTGCTCCCCACAAATCTTCAGCCTATTCTTGTCTTTTGAGAAGTGTAGAATAAATGTAGACATCCAGGAATAAACAGTGCAAGTAGCAGCACCCACTCAGATTTTTTTTTTTTTACTAGGTAGAATCATCATTGCAAAAAGGAATTCCTAATGCCAGACACAAACTACTGCATCTTGTCTTGATTTTAATAAAGAAAACAGGGGCTGCCATTTACTTGCTGCTTTGAAGATGCTAGTTGCCTGGCTTTGGTACCTGGTTGTGAATAATTGAAAAGGAGTATGCAGACCAAGAAAGTTACACATTCTTGCATACCTGTACTAGGTCAGTGACTACTGTAGCTGGTGGGTTGGCATTAAAGTCAAGTAATTCCTTTTTAGTAAAGGTCAGCTATGGCTGTCTCCATGTTTTTATTGGGGTGGGTTAAGTAAGGTGTAAACCATAGTTTTTTGGGATTCTTCTGGTAAATCTTAAACCATATTGCCCTGAACACTCGTAGTTTAATTAGACCTCTGTTTTAAAGCACATATATGCCACTTATGGCCCTAGACATTTTTGTTTAATGACCGTAATTAATGTTAACTTTTTTTTCTATCATTGTAATAACTGCCTGATCCTGTACGTTGCATAAGAAACTGTCAGCTGGTGATGCCCAAATAAAATTTAGAAAACTATAATAAAAATCCTGCTTTAAAAGTGTGATGTACTGAGTGTGAAGTGCTTGGATCAAGCTATGGTAAGTTGCGGTGAAACCACAAACCCAAGTGTACCTACCCGGTCATGTAGTTTTACTACAAGGTGCCAAAGCTTGATGAAAATTGACTGAAGACAATGCAGTGGACAAAATAGACAGTTTATTTGTATGGCAAGACATGAGTTGAGTCAGAGCATGGCAGTGATACAGCTGGTCACCGTATGGGAATGACATCCTGAGACAAAATGAGGTATATGTTCACACATCTGGGCTTTCAATCAACAATGATGTGCAGAATGCAGTAACCAATAAACCACAATCAGATCTATCACCACTCTGAATGATTACTGCATGTTGCATGTGTATCTTTTGCCTTTGAGCCCTTTGCACATTGTTCAAGATTAGTTATATTAAAGGATTCAGTTCTAATCCCCCTGCAGCAACCATTTAGGCTTAAATAATCTAAACTCCAACAAGAAAATTAAGAGTGGAGACAGACTGGTTGCGATAGTCAAGGTTGCCGTAGCCCCAAGTTTTATCAGAACCATTTAATGGATATACTTTTGCATTCCCTCATACTTCACCAAATAAAAGCCTAAAGTAGAAGTTCAGTCAAAAACAAACTCTAAATTTACTGGCAGCCACATTCTAAAACTAATCTAACCCTGTAAAGCAAAAATCGCTATACTTACCTTTTCTGCAGCCAATCCTATCCGATCCTGCGCTGAGCTGTCAGCGGTGGCTTCACTGTTTAGGCGTGTGCAGGAGAAGCAGCCGACAACGGAAGCCCCATAGTAATTCTGATGAGTTGATGGGTGATGTCGCTTCCCAGGTGTTGTTGGCTGTCTCGTGCACACAGCAACCACCGCTGGAGACCAGATCGGCTTCAAAAGAAGTATGTATGGTCATTTTTGCTTCACATGGTTAGTTAGATAGATTAGTCTTAAGCTGGATACACACAATACAATTTTCTGAAGATTTTTTCCTTTAGATTTACCAAAACCATATAATATGAGGTCAGACCTAAACACTTTCAATTTGTATGTTATCAGGCAGGCCCTTGCACTACATAGCTGAAGGTAAATCTAAAGGAAATCTACCAACAAAAGTTGTATAGTGTGTATCAAGCTTTAGAATGTAGCTTAAAGTAGATTTAGAGTTAGGGCTCTTTCACACGGGCGTTCCTTTTTTTTTGCCCGATCAGGTCCTTTTTTTTTTTTTTGTAATGGACACGGATGACACTTGTGTCATCCAGTCCGTATGTCCGTTTTTCATCCCATCCGTTTGCAGGTGAAAAACTGACATAATGCATGTCTATGTAAATACGGATGTCTGCGGATGACACCACTGACATCCGTTTTTGCTTCAGTTCCGTTTTTTGAAAGGAAGAAAAAATAGGGTTCTCCTCCGTTCAAAAAAACTGAACTGACAAAAAACGGATGTCAGAGGATGATCATCCGATGACATCCGTATTTACATAGAGATACAGTATGTCCGTTTTTCATCCGCAAACGGATGGGATGAAAAACGGACATACGGAACGCCCGTGTGAAAGAGCCCTTAGTTAGTTTTTTGGCTCAACTTCCACTTTAAGCAACATTCACACTAGCCTCCTACATTTGGAATACTTAGGCCTCTTTCACACAGTCCGCCTCCGTAGGCGGATCCGTGTTGCTCAGCAGGGATTGATCTGCGATCCCCGCTGAGCCGGCGGATGACAGCTCCGTCTCCGCTTGCAGAGCGGAGAGGGAGGTGTCTCACCCCCCGCTGCCCTCTATGGGGGATCGGATGAGAGCAGACCGCCTGTCCACTCTCATCAGATCCGATCCGATTACTGAATGGATGGAAAAATAGGGTTTCCATCCGTCCAGATTTCACGGACAGGATCGGATACGGATGGCAGCGGGTGTCAGCGGAGGTGTCTCCGCTGACATCCGCTGCCCCATAGAGCTGCATGGAGGATCCGATCAGATCCGCCTAAAACACTGACAGGCGGATCTGATCGGATCGCCCGTGTGAAAGAGCCCTTAAACTACTTAATACTTAAATTTTCTGGGCTGTATAAACAGCCTCCTAGATCAAGTTCTCCTATGTTTAAAAGGACTTGCGTTTACCTATGTATACAAGCGTTTACAGTTTCTAATCTGCCCTTGGACGCACAGAACTCTGTTTTCTCTGAACACAGCTTAACTGAATGCGCCTTAATGCAGTGTGAATTACACCATTTAAAATAATTGCATGTAAGAAATGTCCTACAAATGCATATAACACATGTACTGTATATCACTGCTAGTGTGAATGAGGCCTAAAAACTGCGATGAAATATGACAACATATCCCAGCTCATAGTTATTGCATTGTTAAAGAACAGACATTTTATCTGTGCACACTGGTCACTTCCTTTTTTCTGTTACGGTGTGCTGGTATAACACCTTAATTCGTAAAACCCCAATAACAGCAAATGCTCATAATGTAGAACATGAAAAAATAAGAATATATCTTCATATTGATGGCGAACATCAGCTTTGAAATCTCTGCCAGTCTGCCTAAACAAGTTTAAATGGCATTGCTATGCTATATGAAATCGACCCTAATCTGGCCTTGAAAGTGCCTGAGTTGACAAATGAGGTTAAGGGTAGGCACCTTGTAGGACATGTAAGTACTTGTATTAGTCTTCAGACTGATACCTGTGTTCCTTGGGTCCTAACACCATGCTGTTTTCTATGAATTGAAATTACCTTCACTTTGCTAAACCCATATTTTCAGCTGTTGTACACCTCATTAGACTAACAGGAGGTGAAGCTAAGCAAAGTAAGGGACAACACAGCCTGGGCTTAGGATATAGGGATCTCCATTGGGACACAAGGATCTGAAAACCAGACTGAAGCTAGTTATACAGGGAGAGAATTGTATTTGGTTTGTAATGATAGAGCCAGGCAGAAATGTGTCAGTGGAACAGCATTTGCATCCGAACAGATGCAGGCACTATTCAAGTATTCCAAGCACCAGCTTCATTGGCTGTCAGAATACAGTAGCCGCAGTGGCACATTCATTCATGTGCCCTGTTTAGCGTGTATGGACGGATCTGTAAGATTTCTTTCAGCCTGCAACATGAACAAAAGAAATCTATGTGTTTATAGCCAGCTTGACACAAGTACTTGCAGGTTTCACAACATGCCCACTGTTATTACCTTAGGCACTTTCTTATCCTGGTCTGGTTCACTTTAGCATTCAAAGATTATGTCCCCTAAAGTGCACCTGTCCTCTACACATTTAAGCCTTTCATATTGTTGGAGGAAACAAATAACCCAGTTCATCAATTCCATGGGAACTTACATAATCGCTGCTTTGTGCATAATTCTGTAGAGTTGGTGCTAGTACACAAGTCATTTAAAGAATGAATAAACTTAGCACAAAACACCACTACCTCCACTGTGAGAAGGAATCAGGTACTACAATTAAAAAAAGCCTCCATCACATATAGGACAGAATAAGTTGGTCCCTTTTGAAATTAAAAGAGAGAAAAGGTTAAAAGCATGTAAAAAAAAAAAAAAAAAAAAATCCCTAAATAGAGAGAAATGTGGAGGCGGACTTTAGTTTAAAGACACCAGTTGCCTGACTGTCACATGTTCAGACTTCACTGGGTTGCATGCTTGCCCCAGATCAGTGACTACCCAAGCCAGCCAGATAACTAGCATTTTTAAAATAGAGAATAGCATAAGCAGCTCCAATATATCTCCAATGATAAGTACATGACCTTTGTGCCATTGTATACCAATACCAAAGAAGGAGGTCAGTGGTCATGATCTGGTCAAGGATAGCAAAGGCAAAATTTGGCAATGTCTCTTCAGTGGTCCTTCATATAGTTTTTACATCTGGAGGAATACCGTTTTGAGCCTGGCGATAAGTCTTCACAGTGATGAGCCGTTTTCCATGTAAAGTAAAGTGTGACCAGGAGAAGAGCTGCAGCAGAGCACATGTAATTGGGATGAAAACAAGGAGATAGAAGCATCCTTGGCGAAGAGTGGTGGTCAACACGCGGCTGGAATCCATATGTGGCTCGGTACTGATATTATTCATAGCATCCCGCTGAAATATGTCATATCCTGCAATAAAATAACTGTATGTTAACACAAAACATACACTGAAACCAGTAATTACTTTATTTGCTAACTGTACTGCTTCATAGTCACCGCATTCAAATAATAATCCTGTCTTTTTCCAGTGACTTCTTATTCCAGTCATTATAATAAAAAGGGTATGTTATGTCAAAGCATAATTATAATGAAGAAAAGATCTGGGTAAAGTCTATTGATCTTCAATAGATGCCTTCCTTCAAACAAATACTGATAGCAGTTACTTGGGAAGAGCACAGTGCAGGGACATTTAGCAAGTAATCAAAATATACTGCATCTTCCACTGGCCTGACATTTGTAAACACAAATCTGATGAGGTGCTTTGGGTCAGCAAATATGGAAGCTTTTTTTATTTTATTTTTTTAGGGTGCAAGCTTAAAGATGAACTGTGGTAAGTAAACTCTACCCTTTCCGTGTCCCCCCTCCCCCAGCACTGCAAGGGTTAAATGCTTGATTAGTCTAGGGGTGCAAGGTTAACTACTTCTGGACTGGAAGGTTTTCCCCCTAATGACCAGGCCATTTTTTGCTATATGGCACTGCGTTACTTTTAATTGACAACTGCGCAGTCGTGCGATGCTGTACCCAAATAAACTTGATGTCCTTTGTTTTCCACAAATAGAGCTTTATTTTGGTGGTATTTGATCACCTGTGCAATTTTTATTTTTTGGGCTATAAACAAAAAAAGCAACAATTCTGAAAAAAAAAAAAAAAATTTTTACTTTCTGCTGTAAAACATTACCATTTTAATTTTTTCATCATTTTAGGCCAATTTGTATTCTGCTACATATTTTTGGTGAAAAAAAATCCCAATAAGGGTATATTGATTGATTTTCACAAAAGTTATCGCGTCTACAAACTAGGGGAAATATTTATGTCATTTTTATTTACTAGTAATGGCAGCGATTAGCGATTTTTAGCGGGACTGCGACATTACGGTGGACAGTTCGGTCACCTAAAAAATTTGTATAACAATACCACAGTGCAAGAAAACAATTCAACACCCTCAAAAGTGTGACAAGTGCTACTATGTAACCATATAAAATAGAAGTGTAAATTAAAAAACTAACAAATAAATCCGTATTATCCAAGCAAAAAAATTAAAACGAGTGATAATTATGAAAAATCCTTATACAAGCAAGTGTCCAGTAAAGATGTTCATGAAAAATAAATGTATTACTTTTTTAATTTATACTTCTATTTTATATGGTCACATGGTAGCACTTATCACACTTTGAGGGTGTTGAATTGTTTTCTTGTGCTGTGGTATTGTTATACAAATTTTTATTATGAGTTATTGAATGATGAGCAGCAGCAGGAGTATTTGAGGTGTGAGATAATTAATCAAGCACAGGGTAGACATTTTCAGTCACTAATTTATTAGATCAGTCAGTAATTTAATATATTGGTCACCTAACTGACATTTTGACACTTTTAGGGGGACCAGTGACATTACTACAGTAATCAGTGCTAAAAATATGCACTGTTACTGTAATAATAACACTGGCAGGGAAGGGGTTAACACCAGGAGCGATCAAAGGGTTAAATGTGTTCCTAGGGGGTGCCTTCAAACTGTGTGGGGGATGGGCTTGCTGAATGAAAACAGAGACCTGTGTTCCTAAATAGGAGGAACACAGGATTCCTGTGTTCATCACTGACAGAACAGCAGTCTGCTGTGTTTACAACAGCAGACCACCGTTCTGTCTCCACGGGGATTGATCGCGGCTGCCCGGTGGCAATCGCAGGTGCCAGACCCGCTTATTGGCTCCCCCTGTTGCCAATCCACGCGTGCGCGCCCCAACTAGTGGTCCTGCGAAATACAATGTACAGTTACATTGTTTTGCAGAAGAAAGCCGACTTGCCGCAGTATATGTACTGCTAGCGGTCAGCAAGTGGTTAAGGTGTATTACTTACTTTATCCCTCAGTCCAGTGCTGCTCTCTTCTGCCTGAAGCTGTAAGCATGTCCCTCTGCATCATCACATGTAGTGCTGGGCTGCCTACTCTGCTTTGTTAGAAGCCAAGCTTGGGACCAGAGCCCCAAATGCCTTAGAGAGGAGGAAGCGCTGGAGCAGCCGCACAATTTGAGGGAGCTTTTCAGAAACAGAAATAAAAGATATAACACCTTATCCCTGCAACTCTATACTAAAGCAGAAATTAACACTTGCAGCACAGGTGGAAGGGTACTTTGTGTAATTCCTGACATTCAGCTTTAAAGGACTTAAAGTGTTTGTTGCCCTAAAAAAATATATATTGAACCTGATCCTTTAAAGCATGGTATAGCGCACATTGCTTGTGCTGTGTAATTTGGCCCCCTGTATCACCTGAAATGCCTGGCTGATCTTGCCTGGCTCTGCCCTCCCCTCTGTAAACTAACCACGGTTTATCATGGCTTCTGAGCCCTGACAACATGGTCAGTTTACATGCCTCCGTCATGCTTAGCTCTCAAGTCTGCTCTCCCTGTCCTCTTCACCCCTCCCTGCCTGTCAGCTCTTACGAGTGCCTGCCCCTCCCCTCCTGCTGGTAAAATTACTCCTAAATGTTCATGAATTTGCGACTCTAGACCCCTCCCGCTGTAGCTGTCAGATCTGAAGAGGGGAGAGCTGAGTGGCGCTCTGAAATCAGGTATAGAACAGCCTTCAATTTATAAAGCACAGACAACTGGGACACTTGTCATTAGCAAACGGGGAAGTTTGTGTAAAAATAGAGTGGCTTAACAACCACTTTAAGCCTTATACACACTACTGTGTACAAAAATGACAGCTCAGGTCAGAGCCACTGTACTAACAATCCAATATTAGTACAGCGATCTCCCCTGTTGAGCTATTGTGTTCTAACAGGGGGGCAGCCAGTGCTCTTAGCCACTGGCTGGGACGTTAATCTGGAGCCAGTCAGCAGACCTTTTTCAGTCATGAGACATATGGTTGGCTTCTGTCGGACTGACTGGGCTACCTATGGCCTACCCCCATCCTTCTGTTGTTACACTTTCCTGGTGGTCTAGTTTTACCATGTTACCCTATCATTGAAGTAACACAGTAATGTCCGTCTCATCTGGATGTGATACCAGGTGAAGAGTCATAGAAAGACACAGGCCCATTTCACTACCAGTGCTCTTTTAGGTCAGATCTGGGAAAATTGCATCCCCAGGGCCACATCTGGCCCTTTAGCTGTCCCTGGCCGGCCCTCAATGCCTCCATGGTCAGCATGCCTCACTTAGCCTGTCAGCTTCCTCCGAGGCACATTGACAGATGTCCGTGTGATGAGCTATAAGAACTGGAAGGAGAGAGCCTGAGGAGCTGATCAGTACAGCGTTGAGGCTCAGTTCTAGTGGAAGATCGTTGCCTAGGAGACATCCCGACGCTCTCCCACCACTCCATTCTGTGGCCAATTTTTTCCTGTGTCAGGGCATGCATACTGCATACTTCATGAGCCGTGCACCTGCTCCTCACTCCAAGATCAGGATCTGCAGAAATCCCCCCTGGACCGATCTCAGGCTCTCTCCTTCCAGTCACAGTGACTTTTAGAGGGCGTTTGACAGGCGAGGAGGTGTCCTATTGACTGATAAGCTGTGCAGCTTGTTAAACTCTGCAGCCCAAGTTAAAAATGCCACAGCTGTGGCATGTGAACAGCCAAATCTGGCTGTTATTTTACAGTTTGGGTGAGCAAACCAGGGCTCAGCCACCCTTTTTACCACCTACCATAACCAATCTAAAAGAGACCTATTTCATGAGCAGTTGTACCTATTATTTCTATCGCCAGGTGTTTGTTTTCTATATATTTATCTTCTTATGGACCTTCCCAGGTCAAAAATTAATATGAAGCTAACCTAAGTTCTCATCTGGCCCCTTCGGAAATGAATTGTACACCCCTGCTTTGAATTTAGAGGTTGGCATGGGTTCCCTGAGCAATCTCTGACACTCAGTTTATGTGACCACTACCAAATATAATCTTTATCGGCTATCTATAATGTGGGTGGGGGATTTTTACAAATGACCACAAGTGGGAGGGGCATTCTCTCCATCGAGCACCAATGTAGGAACATTCTTCCCACTGAGCAGCAATGTAGGAACATTCTTCCCACTTCTTCCCCTCTGACCACCAATTGAAGAGGGTCCTTCTGCCACTGACCATCATTCTAAGGGGACCTTTTTGCAATGGCCCACAATGTAAGGAAGCATTTCAATGACCACTAATGTAAGAGGGCATTCTCACACTGATCATCAATGATCAATATCAATATTCACTGTGTTTACTTGGTAATTATAATTTGATTCATCTTATTGTTATTGCTGAAAATAATTGTCTCTTAAAGAACAGCTCTGCGTGTCAAACATGCTAAGTATACCACATCCTTTATTTATTCTTATATCTCAACTAACTCTTAACATTAATAAAAAATAACCTTAACATAGTAACTATTAGCAGGGGTTCCCAGAGACCTGAACCTAAGTCACATAATTAGGCTGAAAAAAAGACATCTGTTCAACCAAACAAAAAAAAAAAAAAAGCCAATAGAAAACCTCAATACTATACTCACAGTTGACCTAAAAGGAATGCAAAAAATAAATAAAGCTTGATCCCATTTGCTCCAGCAGGAGAAAGATTTCTTCCCGATACCCAGGAGATAATCAGATATTCCCTGAATTAACTATTCCTAGTGTTATTACTTATAAATGTTAGTATTCAGTTATATCTTGTAGATTTAAGAATGTATCCAGCTCTCAAAGCGGAGTTCCACCCAAAAGTAGAAGCTCTGCTTATCTGCTTCCTCCCCCCCTCTGGTGCCACATTTGGCACCTTTTTGGGGGAGGGGGAACGGGTACCTGTTTGACAGGTATCCATCCCACTTCTGTGAGAATAGGCCGCAGCAAGGTCCCTCAGAAGTTCGGCCCCTTTCCTCCGTCGCCGGGCCAGTTAGAAAACATAGTGGACTTCATGCATGCGCAGTAGGGAACTGGCTGTGAAGGTTTCCCTTAGCAAGAATGGCGGCGGCAGCACCCGAGAGCCGATCCAAAAATTGGCTGGGGTGCGTACATCGCCAGATCCCTGAATAGGTAAGTGTCCTAAAATTAAAAGTAAGCAGCTACTTATCCTCTAATCCTCTGATCCTGCTGCAACTAGTTCTTAAGGGTATCTATAACACAAGTTCACAGCTCTTACTATAAAAAAAAAACTTTCTGTATGTAGAGATTAAAACACTTTTCCTCCAGATGTAAAAAGTGCCCCCTTGTCTTCTGTAATGACCTGAAAGTGAACAACTGAACACCAAGTTCACTATATGGACCACTTTTGTATTTATACATGGTGACCATATTCCTCTTTATCTCTTCCCAAGTGAGAATAAATTCTCTCTTGAGAATTGACAAAGGCTGCACCAGACCCAACTCTTTATAAAACAAGACTTTATGTTCTGGCTATATACCTGTATATACACACAGCAACCATGTGCCAGCGAGAGGGGCAAAAGTTTGGCCAGGTTTAGTAACCAAAGCAACCATGCCAAACATCAATGCCGAGGCGGCCTGTTTCCTGCGATTTAGCACAAAGTCTTCATCCACCAGATCCGAGATGACCAGATTCAGCAGCTTACATGTTCCTTCAGTGAAAACACGATTGCTGTAACAGGAAAAAGAAAACCTATTTTAGTTAAGGCATCGTACAAAATATGGTATGAACACAATGGCCTGTGAAATACAAATTTATAAACGGTTTAGGTGTGTCAGGCAAAGAAAATATATAGATCCATATATCGCACATAAAGATCCTGCATTATATGTTAGATAGATTCCTCCCTTTTCACCAAGCTAGATGCTTGTCTATAGAAGCTGTAAGAAGGTTAGTTGTAGTTTCTATTTTATAGTACCCACAAAAATCACTCATAGCATCTAAAACAATTGCTTCAAAGTGGACCTATTTTTATTAGCAAATATTCTGCACAAGAAAAAGTTAAGAAACCTGAATTTCTGGTTTACCTGTAAAATCCTATTCTTGGAGTACTTTACAGGAGACAGGGTATCTTCATTACGATAGTGGTTAAGCTGCCCCCCCTTCAGGTGATTGGAAACTGACAGGAAAAAAAAAAAAGACAGGAAACCCCCTTGCCAGGCATAGCCACTACCAGCTAGACATAACTTCAGTTTTGTAGCACACAGGGCAGGGACATGAAGTTCCATCCAAGACAGGATGGAATGTGCTTCCTCCTGAGCAGCCCAACCTCTAGTGCCTCCCTGATGATTTATGTACGCCGTGGCATTGTCTTACTGAATCCTTAAAGGATGGCCCCTCTAGCTGCACCAACCAATGCAGCGTGGAAAGAAAAATGCTCTTAATTCCAGACATATTCATGGGCAATGACCTCTCCTGCAGTAAGCAAGTTACTTAACCCGAAAGATTGTTCAGAACTCCACCTCAGACCACCAGGATAGAGGAAGGAACAATTTTGGCATTCACAAAATTATCCACCAATCCAGAGATAGTCTCGTTGTGGGTTTTAACTGCATCAGGGAATTTAACCACTGTGTCCTCCTGTTCCATGCCCATAAGGCATTCAGTTGGAGGGGCCTGGAACCAGGACAATCACTCCCTGAGATAACAGGTGATCAACCAAGTGCTCAAAAAAAGACAGTCCCTTGTTTGCAAGTTCAAAGAAACATCTGAAAGCATAGCATTTAAAACGGGAAAGCTCTGAAATTCCAGCTTGTAACCTAGAGCCACTAGGTTGCAAACCCAAATGTCTGCAATCTCCCCCTGCCAAATATTCATGAAGGCCTGCAAACAGCCCCTCCCCCAAACAAGTGGGGGCGCCCCTGCAGTACTTGTCCCTTGACTTAGAGGGCTCTGTATTCCATAACTTCTTGTGGAACTTGGCCTGAGGTTTTGGCTTGGAGCCAGAGGCTTGTGTTTGGTAGAAGGAATGCTTTTTGGAAGTGGAAGGAGTGGCAGGCTCTTGCATCCAGGTCTTTGATTTCTTTTTAAGTGGCAACAGGATACTCTTGCCCACAGTTACCCTTTGGATGCAAATATCCAAAGCAGGACCAAACAAATGTCCCCCTTGAAAAAGTAAGTGTTCAACCTTACCTTTACAGGGTAACTTGGCTGACCAACACTTCATTTATCCGTGATAGGAAACGTTTCGACAGGTAACAAGGGGACCTACCTCCCCTCTCCCAAGTACCAGCAATTGTAGGGCTTCCCCTGGGGCACCTACCGTTCCTCCTGCAATCCTCCCGGAATGAGGATTCAAACTCTACCCATTACAGTAGGCTGTTGCCAGAAGGGCTTCAGGGACATGATTTCCCAGCTGGTGATCACCATCCTGGACTTGTAAAGCACCCAACTGTCCGCCAGACAATATGGGTCTGGCACTGGGTCCTGTTACACAGAGACAAGTACTAAACTGCAACGCTACAGACATTCCCCACGTGTCCAGTAGGGGTCCAGATACAGTTCATATTTGCTGACTGCCATAAGTAACTGATCTGGATAAGCCAGACTCCTAATCCCAGATGGATTCTTGAGAAAAACTAGCTAAAAGAAACAATCATTATGCAGAGATTGCACAGACATGACCATCATCTAAGAAACTAGCAAATAAACGGAAGGGAAGGTATGCGTAGCTGATAAGTGTTATGCCTGGGAGGGGATTTCCTGTTTATTTGCCAGTGTTCAATCACCAGAAGGTGACAGCATATCCCCTATCATAGTGGATATGAAGATACTCTGTGTCCTGAGATGTAGAATAAAAGAAAGTAGATGACAGCCCTCTGACTGAGAACCCCACGCAGGCATTCCATCACACTCCCTTCCCACTCCCCTTCCTGTGTTTTTATTTTATCTTCTTCAGACTAGACCAGCCCTGACAGCATTTAGAGCGGACATGCAGACCCTGTATTGGAGATCCTATTGATGTTTCTGACTAACATTACTGTATTAATAGTGTTACTTGTTAGGGTGAATTGATCTTAACACCAGCTTGTATCTCAGGTTGGTCCCCATGTCTTATCTTGAGGACACCATCTACAGTGTTTTTTAATCTTACATGGAAAGCAAAGAAAAGAAAAGCAAAGCAAATAAAAGAAAAAGAATCACTTTTTGATTGCAATCCCAATACCTGATTACCACAGAATACTGCTAGGAGCCTATAACAGACTTCAGAAGATGTTCAGGGATCCAGGCACATGTTAATCTGGACACCTAAGATCAATACATTTTGTACATAAATAATCAATAATTGTATAAGGCACAAACCTGGCTATGAATATACACAGTAGGTATATCTGGTCAGGTCCAGCGAGAAGCATTAAAATGCTGAGGACCAACTTGATGAAGAAGAGCCACCGCACAACAACGTAGACACCATACTTCTGACACAGCGAGAGGAAGTACATATTGTTCAGATGTGGTGCTATGTAAGAAATACCTAAAAGGAAATGAAATATATATAAAAATGTCCCTACTAATCACATTTTTAAAGTTAAAGACCTGAGATAGTTGTTGTAACATGACGGCTGAAAGGCCTCAATCAGCCTATCCCTCCAAAACACATAAAAATCAGTTTCCCGCAAGTATCTAATATCTATGTGCATCTTGACATCGTATTGATGGATTACTATGATGACCAGAAAACTACAGTTCTCTAAGGCCACATGCACTCTAAACGCTTATCTCTGACGCATAGGACTCTCACGTTTAAGTTCAGGGGGAAGGCACAGGTGAATCGTTCCACCCTGCTGCCTACAGCCTGTAAAGCGGTATGAGAGGCTGACAACTGCTGAGGCTGGACAGGGCTGTATGGTGCACAGAGCGGTACTAAAGGTTTAGGGCAGTATGAACCTAGGGACCCATAATGCAGACTTCTCATTTGTCTGACCTTTCTGATTTGCATACTGCTACAGGTCAGTGACATGGAAAGTCCCGAAGCCACAAGATCAGCCGAATAGCTAAAATATTGTTAGGTCAGCAAAATATCTAAAGAGCCAGGTGGAAAATGATTGGCTGAACAGTGACTAAATCCAATCAGATGCAGCCACTGTATGGGCATTTAGGCAGAACACAATGTTCAGCAGGGGACAATCCTCCTTCCACACGGCTTAGTGAGGATAAAGAATCTACCGAATTCTTGTTCTGCTTCTGAGCTGAATAAGGGAAATGTAAGCAGTATGTATATGGCTAGCTTAACTTGGAACAAACATTGAGATAAGAAATTCTGATTTTTATCTGCCTTGTATTTCAGGCATTTTTGAATGAGCGATTCAGCAGAATTAAAGCCCATGCACAGCCAGTAAATTGGCATTTTCAGAGTTAGCTCTATTTCTCATATGATTAGTATACTTTAACAAAACAGTAGGTACAATATGCAGATATTAACTTTAGGTTCCAAGGTTCATTTCTTTATAGGTTATTTACTTGTCAGTTTCTCCATATGCTACAGATTGTTCTTGTTGGATGCTATGTTGGCGCCAAACACAGATATAGGTTACCCTTCGCCAAGCATCTGTATGGTAAAACTATCAGAATTCTTGCCATTTGTTATAGGTCTATTCCTACCTGAACATCTTACCAATTTCTTGTAGAACACTCTGGGAGTCACATATAACGAAGTGCCATAATATGCAAATAGTGACCTGTCCTTTCCCACATCATAAGCCTCACTACCAGCCGCAGCGATTGGTAGTCTCTCTGACCAATATTAAGGCACAGAAATATTAAGGCTAGAGCCAAGGTGAACAAAAGCTGGCCGATGTGTACAAAAGAGTGCTCCAGTCTCCAGACTGTATTTTCTATACGCCCCAGAGATTGTTACATGCTAAAACAGGACATTCCCCCCTACAAGCCAAACACTTATTTAGACAATTAATGTGTTTTGTACCACAAACCCATGGCTCTGGAGAACACGGTGCCCTCATGGTGCCCTCTTTGAAGGAATGAGTATGAGTATTAGTACTTGTTCCATCCTTTACACAACTCCCCCTCTTTCCCTCAGATGTTCCACCCCCCCATTCTCTTCTTTTAAGGGTCGCTCCTCCTGGTTCTACCCACGAGCAGTGCTGTATTTTGGCCTAGGCCGACAAGGCCCAGGCCTAGGGTGGCAATTTGCAGGGGGCAGCAAAAAAGCCACCCCCCCCTCCACCTGAGACTCTATTGGCCACTGGTTCCTAGTGCTGCCTCTCTCACCCCCCCCCTCACTCACCCCCTCTCACTCACTCACCCCCCCTCTCTCTCTGTCACCCCCCCTCTCTCACTCAATCACCCCCTCTCTCTCTCTCACCCCCCTCTCTCTCTCTCACCCCCTCTCCCTTTCTCAACCCCTCCTCTCGCATCCCCCCCCTCTCTCTCTCTCCCCCCCCCTCTCAGCCTCTCTTATTCCTTCTCTCTCTCACCCCCCCTCTCAGCCTCTTTTATTCCTTCTCTCTCTCACCCCCCCTCTCTCTCTCCCTCACCCACTCCCCTCTCTCTCTCTCCCACCTCCTCTCATGCCCCCTCTCGTGAGATCTCAGGGGTTCATGCTGGGACTTGTAGTTCTTCAATTTTGGAGGGAGTCACATCGGTTAAAAAATTGGGGGGCGCCCAATTTTAGTCTTGCCTAGGGCAGCACAAAACCAAAATACACCACTGCCCATGAGATACGGCAAACAAAAGGTAATGCGGTGGACTCCACAGAAAGTTGCAGGACACAGGTTTACAGTTAAAGTGTAACTTTAGTCAAAAAAATTAAGTCCTGATAAAACACATCAGGTTGGCCCTTTTTGCAGGTTTAGCTATTTAGAACATTAAAAATAAGTGCTTATGCTGTTTAAAATCCAATAAAGCACTGTCTCACCCTGCCCTGCACATGCTCAGATGACCTTTATTCTCGACACTGTGCCTAAAATCAGAGCCACTAGAGGCTGATCAGCTGACAGCTTTAACCGCTTGCCAACCGTATATACTGCAGTGATGGCAAACCTTGGCACCCCATGTTTTGGAACTACATTTTCCATGATGCTCGTGTACTCTGCAGTGTAGTTGAGCATCATGTGTAATGTAGTTCCAAAACATCTGGGGCCAAGGTTCGCCATTACTGATATACTGTATATAAATGGTAGCAAGGCGGCTCTCCTGTGCAGAATCCCCTACCTGTACGTGATTCTGCACTTCTGGGTCTGGGGCACGCACATGCACCACCGTCGAACCCTTTTCCTTCAATCGTTCCTGAGAGAAGCAGAATGCTGGTCTGCCTATGAAATCAAGGCAGATCGCTGTTCTCTGAGAAGGGAAGGTAGTGATTCTGTGTTTCTGCTAAGCAGGAACACAGATCTCTGGCTTCTCAGAGTACAAGCACATCCCCCACAGTTAGTAAACACTCCCTAGGAACACATTTAACCCTTTGATTGTTCCCTGATGTTAACCCCTTCCCTGCCAGTGTCACTAGTACAGTGACAGTGCATATTTTTAGCACTGAGCACTGTACTGGTGTCACTGGTTCCCAAATAAAGTGTCAAAAGTGTCACTTATTGTCCAATCTGTCTGTTGCAATGTCTCAGTCCTGCTATAAGTTGCTAATTACTGCCCATTACTAGTAAAAATAATAATTATATAAATAATAAAAATTCTATATAAATATCCCATAGTTTGTAGACATAATAACTTCTGCGCAAACCAATCAATATACGCTTATTGGGATTTTTTTTAGCCAAAAATATGTATAAAAATACATATTGGCCTAAAATGATGTAGATATTAGATTTCTTACATTATTTTATTGGATATGAGTTATAGCAGAAAGTAAAAAATATTTTTTTTCCAAAATTGTCAGTCTTTTTTGTTAATAGAGCAAAAAATAAGAACCACAGAGGTGATCATATACCACTTAAAGGAAGATCTATTTTTGTGAAAAAAGGGCATACATTTTATTTGGGTAGAGTGTCGCATGAAAACGCAATTGTGAGTTAAAGTAATGCAGTGCTGTATTGCAAAAAATGGCCTGGTCATGAAGGAGGGTAAACCTTCCGGAGCAGAAGTGTTTAAGATTTACTGTTGCTGAAGGTGGAGAAAAGCAACAGGAATGACACAGAGTGCTGGAAAAACACAGACTAGGGAGGGAAAAAAGAAATATAAGAGAGGTGACAGGATAATAATAATTAATAAAAATGTACTTCATGTGGGGTTTCCTAATTTCCTTTACATCACTACGTGCAGAAGTGTATGAAAATATGATATTGGACATTTGCATTGACCAAGTCTTATTTCATTGTAAAAGTGGAAGTATTGATATTGTTCTTCTGTGAAACTTTTCAAAAATAAAATAAAAAAGGTTTTGATATGGCTGTTTGCTTGTTCCTGATAGTCAGAGTACTGGAGCCATCGCCAGCTAGGTAACTAGCTCTGACAACCTATATATTTCTCTTAGTGTTGAATCATTTATTTCCACCTAATAACAATATCATTTTAAATCGAAAATTAGACTGAACTCTGCCACTTCCCCATCTACTATTGTGCCATCTACACAGCCAGGCAAATGGTTATAGGTTATAGAGATTTATGGTAACACAATATCTATATGTATATATAGATAGAAGAGATTACAATTACCTAGCAGAAAAGATCCAGTAGAAACTGAGATTTTGTCAGACAATAAATGCTCCAGGAAGAGGGGGAAGAAATTACTGTTGAAGTGACAGTGAAAAACCTGTAAAACAAAAGAAGAAACTTAGCAACGAGGGCCTTATAGAGTCACTAGGTACATTTTATAGAGTCACTGGGTACACTTATCATTGAATCTAAAGCTAGCCACACACAGAATGAATTCCGGCCAGTTCCCAATGAACCAGATGAAATTTACTACATGGTTGCCTTGTTGGCACCCACTCACCCGACATCATTTGATTGCAAAATGGAAAGCAGAAAACTGCTGGCTAAACAGCGCCTGCATTCAATCAGATGTATGCACCATTTGGGTATTCTGACAGCTGACGGTGCCTGCTGTATGAATACAATGGTCGCAGCTGGAGATTCATCCATCCGTGCTGTGTAGTGTGGATGAAAGAATATTTTAGGAAGGAATAGTAGATTTTTTTTTTTCAGAGGCTCTACAGAACTCCAGATAAGCGTTGATCCTGCGTACACTAAGGCCTGGTTCACAACTATACATTTTTTAGTGCTTTTTGCAGAAACGCACAACAGTCCATTTAACATGGTTTCCCATGGGACACGCATCTATGGCTTTTTTTCAGTTGCTGCAGATCAGGAAAGGGTCAGTGACTTTTTTAAAAGCAAAACTGTGTGCTTTTGGTTCAATAGAGTACAATGGAGACGCTGCAGAAAAGCATGTATTGCGTTTTTAAAGCGTTTTGTGTTTTTAATTTGCCCAACAACAAATTGGCCAAAAAAAAGCATTAAAAACAAAATCACTAAACACTTTAAAAAACACATGTGCAAAAATTGTATTTTTGACTTACCGTAAAATTAATTTCTCTGATGTTCACTGACGGACACAGCTCCTGATTCTTCTTAACCATTGGGTTATACTGCCCCTTACAGGAGTAGGAAAGTTGGCAGGAAAAAGCTTGACTACGCCTATGGGCAGTCCCAGGGGGTGTATATACCCACTCTCAGCTATAGGCACTTGTTACAAGCAGTGTCAGAAGAAAGCCAACTCCACAGAGGGGTGGGTGCTGTGTCCGTCAATGAACATCAGAGAAATAAATTTTACGATAAGTCAAAAATACAATTTTTTCTTTCGTTCATTGATGGACACAGCTCCTGATTCTTCTTAACTATTGGGATGTCCCAAAGCAGTGAATATGAGGGGTGGAAAAACAGCAGAAAAAAATTACCATAGCCAAACACTGCTCCACCATGCGCCCTCGCAAGACGTTTAACTCGCAGGCCAGCCCCTGTCCAGTGGGGCTATGTTGCAGCCAACCTAGCGCGGAGCTGCGGTCTGCACGCGCTCGCTGGCCAGACTGGGATGACCCTCTGGATCTAGATTATTCCATCGCCCAGTCCGGCAATTGATTTTAGATTCTCACAGGAACAAAATAACAGATAGGAAAATAAAATAAAAAATTGCCAGGACCAGAGATCCCAGCAAGAAACCTGGTCCTTACTCCTGACTAGGCAGTGCCTATAGCTGAGAGCGGGTGTATACCCCCTGGGACTGCCCATAGGTGTAGTCAAGCTTTTTCCTGCCTAGTGTCCTACTCCTGTAGGGGGCAGTATAACCCAATGGTTAAGAAGCATCAGGAGCTGTATCCGTCAATAAACGAAAGAGAACCACACCATAAAAAGCATTGCAGGAACAGATCAAAATCAAACTGCAGAGATATGAACCAGGCCTTGTTCTACAAGTACAGTGTATGAGCCTTTGCCCCATAGCCACACAGATTTCACTTCTCTGTTGAGTTTTCTAACTTGCACTAGTAAAATAACAACTAGACTCAACTTGTAGCCATAGGCTAGAGGTTTACAAAGGCAAAAACCTTCATTCTTTATCTATTGAGGATAAAGATTTCCATAGACATCCAATGTAAAAGCCTCCTAATACAGCTGTATAAGAGTATGAAGCGCCCTCAGACGTCTATAATAAAAATAGGATTAGAGAGCTGTGCCCAACTGCTATTAATCCTCCTAGGATAAACTTGCGCCAGTACTGTCTACATAACCCTCTCCCCTCCTTCCATTATAGACTAAACTAAAACACTCCTGTAAACCAGCCATTCTTATTTATGGCAAAAACTGTGCCTGTGAACATAGTAAGGTTAGGTCATGTCTCAATGCCAGCTGCATTCAGATGTCTGTAAGAAAAAAAAAAACAGTATCCATCCATAACAGTGCATGTGTGTGGATCATAGCACTTATACACCAATATATTCTGCCAGGAAAATGTAACATTCCAGAAAAACTACAACATTTAGGAAATATTCTATTTGTACAAGTCCCAGCTATGTTTCCCCCCACTATTCACATGCAAATCTATGTCTGTATCTTTTTGGTATATTTAGGCCACCAAGCCACAGGGCCACATGGCCTATGACCATGATCAATCAACCAAAATTTTTCACCAGGTGAATAAACTTTCTGATAGAGGTACTATAAATAAGCCCTCCCCCACAGACCGCTAACAATTCAACGATTTAACAAAGTGCTCTCACCTGCACTAGATTCATACAGACAAACCAAAGGAAGTTGCGATGTCTGGACAGCTGTCTGAGGTATTCTAGAAGGGTTATCTTTTTCTCAGGCGAAACCGAGGATTCCTCTACATACAGTCTGAAGATAAAGAGGAAAAAGATGATACATCACAGTTCATGAACAAAGGAGCATTCAATGCCAACCTATAAAAGAGGCACTCCTACAGGATGTGCCACACAAAAACTGCTACATTTCTCCCATGGCAAGTAACATTATTTAATGAGTCTTTGCTGTCTGTACATGGTGTTGCTATTAAAATGAAGTACTGAGAACTTCTTGGTGTGAGATGAGTGAGCACTGGAAGCAAATTAGAGTGTCTCCCCATGTCCCTGATTGTTACCCTTAAAGTTCACCATTAGGAGCATTTGACACCCACATTTAGAGTGTAACATGTTACATGCTCCTATTTACTTGTCTCCTATCACTAGAACCCACCCCCCCCCGCCCCATTCATACTCTGGCACCACTGTCACATTTTAAAAGCGGCACGGCTGTGAGGGGCTCCACCTGCACAGCGTTGTCATTTATTCTGTGAATGAGAAAACTACAAGTCCCATCTACCATTGCAGCAGACTGCTTGTATTTTTAAATGAACTGTGAGGACAATTATGAGCGCCCTTGTAGTTCATTCACAAGCCCTGCAGCTTTTACACTGACAACCTGTATGAAAGCATAGGCAGAAAGCTATAAGGCTTATCTGCAGGAGCCCAACATTGCACCCGCGATCCACTGATTGCAGATGCAATGGTCTGCAGGTTCCTGTGAAAAAATAAATAAATGCACATTTTTTTTACTGCACAAATATATGCATTTTTTATTTTTTTCACAAAAGGTGAACTTAGCCTATCTAAAGAACCTGTACTTCACCCAACCGGCTAATAGAAATGTTTGCTTTGGTGCCCCCCTTCCCATCAGCATATACACCCCACCCCCATGTTGTGAACTCTGAAAATAGATTTTCTCCACAATGCTTACAGATTGACAGCAGCAGGAGCCAATGGCATGGCGCTGCTGCCTCGGCCAATGAGGGAAGTCCCGGACAGCCGAGTCTTTTATGCAACATCACTGGATCGAGATAGGGCTTGGGTAAGTATTGGGGGGAGGGGGGTTTTGCACACAGAAGGTTTTTTGACTTAAGGCATAGAATGCATTAAGGTACCTGGTACTTCATAAATAATAATAAGTAGGAGTGTAAAAAGCACATTTTCTGTTTTTTTTTTTTGTTACATCTCACTAAAGTTTTAAGTGAACCTATGGCCCTTTTCACATGAGCGGACCGATCGGGTCCACCTGTCAGTTTTTCAGACCTGATTTTACCCTCCATTATTGTCTATTGAGCAGAGGTTGTACACTGACGTGTTTGTTTACACCCACCGACATCCAGACAGATCCGCTAAAAACAGGGTAATTGGGATCCGTTCCCCATATGTCAAGGTCTAGCAGATCGGATGGCAGTAGGGTGTAAACGGACAGGTGTTCCGCTGACAACCCACTGTCCATAGAGGAGAGTGGACTGTGTCTGCTCTGCATAAATGGAGCAGACATGGACCAGTCACCCGCCTGCTCAGAAGGGATCACAGGATAGGTTCCCTGCTGAGCTGGTCAAGTCTGCCCATGTGAAATGGGCCTAAAATATAGCGTGTGTTCGCAGATATGAGGAATGTACGGTCTATGTCCTTTCTGAGAAATCATTATTAATTTCCTCATCTGCACAATGCTTACTGTGACACTAAACTATATCATTCTTCAAAAATAATCCAAACACAATACTAACCAATGGCCCTGTATTCTATTTTTCATGAAATGGTTTCTCACTGTGTTTTTCTGCTTCTCTGTAAGATCCCCCACGAGCGCCTGAACCTCTCCTTTTTCCCCTCTATGCACACTATTATACAAATCCCATAGTCTCTAGTCCATCTCAGGAGCAAGAGGGGTTGGCCTTGCTCCTACATACAAGTAAGGCCATGGAAAATGAACATAGCTACCCTCTAAAAGCAAGCCTACACAGCGGCAAACAAAAAAAGGTGGAAATTGGGAGGAGGCTAAAAGCAACAGAAGGTACTTTTTCTTCTTTTTTTGGGGGTAAATACCTACTTGAAAAGATTATTTTTTAAAGAAGAATTTGGTTTTCACTTATTCTGCAAGGCTGACAAGTTAAGAAGCCTTCACGTTGCTCAGAATGACACCACTCCCTACTTAAACTGCTAAGGAACTCTCTAAGGTGACACTTGAGAAAGGATTAGGTATGGTGTAGGATAAGATTGTCACCTAGGCAGATAATAAATATATTTTAGGAACAAAGGGTCACTGCTATGGAAATCCAAGCTAAAACATTTATTTAAACACAGCTGGGTCAGATTTACCTGTGGCCTTCAAGTGTGTGCTGATATCCTAATCTTTTCAGAAAACCATTTCATTCTCCTATGGCATCTAAATAAGGAGCAGATAAATCAGACCTCAGAAAGCCATAGAAAAGGCCCATTGGGGAATGGAGATATCTCTTTGGAAGGCCAGTAAAATGCTCTAGTGACTACGAGTCTGTTTGCTACTCAAGCATTGTTGCTTTCCCTCTTCAGTCAATAGAGCTGTAGTCTATTTTCCATTCTCTACTTCATTCAAGTGTGGAAGATAGAAAACATGGTTCCATTTCTTCACATTCAAACATAATGCAGCAAAACTCCGTCAGCAACTAGTGTGTGCTATTGGCTGAGAGTTTTACCAATCAATGTTTTTTTAGTTTGGGTGGCTAGTAGAAAAAAATGTGTCCATTTAGGCCCCTTTCACACATGTTCGTTGTTATAATGTCTTTTACTCAAAACGCATCAAAATCATGCCAAAAGTAGTGCAGGGACTACTTTGAAGTCGGTGCGACTTCAAGTCGCACAGATATGAATGGGGCTCATTGGAAATAATGGAGAACGGCTTTTCATGTGATTTTGCAGTCCCAAATCGCATGACAAGTCGCACAAGTGTGAAAGGGGCCTTAAAGAGTCCCATCTTTCCTCCAAGTCCTGGAGCATCCAGCTCAAATTTACATATAATATATGGCTAACAGTTTGTGAACACCTATCACACCTAAGCTATATTACCAAAAGTATTGGGACAGCTGCCTTTACACCCACATGAACTTTAATGGCATTCCAGTCTTAAGCCCCGTACACACGGTCAGATTATCGAACGATCTATCGCCCGTTTTTTGTGGCATGCTAGTCTGATGTGGAGAGTGAAGAGGTTATTTTCATACGATAGGACCAAATTCTACTTCAGAAGTGATGTCATGTGTTGGATTGCTTTGTATGTGTTCTTTCGTCTCTGAGCATGCCTAGTCTTGCTCTTAAGATTTTTTCCATCAAAATCTGTACTAATGAGACGAAAATCGGATGTTGTATTACGGACGACAAAAATGTTATAGCCTGCACATCAGGATTTTGTCAGCCGAAAAATCGGAGTTGGCTGTCGAAAGCACCATACTAACAATCCGAAAATCGACAGATCAGTCATCAGACGAATTTTCCCTACAGATTTTCTTATCGTGTGTACAGGCCTTTAGTCCATGGGGTTCAATATTGAGTTGGCCCACCCTTTGCAGCTATAACATCTTCAACTCTTCTGGGAAGGCTGTCCACAAGGTTTAGGAGTGTGTCTATGGGAATGTTTGACTATTCTTCCAGAAGTGAATTTGTAAGGTCAGGCATTGATGTTGGAGAGAACATCATCCCAAAGGTGTTCTATCGGGTTGAGGTCAGGACATTCAAGTTTCTCCACCCCAAACTCGCTCATTCATGTCTTTTTAGACCTTGTTTGTACACTGGTGCGCAGTCATGTTGGAACAGGAAGGTGCCATCCCCAAACTGTTCATCCATGTTTTTATGGACCTTGCTTTGTGCACTGGTCCAAATCATTTTGTGGAGGGGGGATTATGGTGTGGGGTTGTTTTTCAGGGGTTGGGCTTGGCCCCTTCGTTCCAGTGAAGGGAACTCTTAAGGCATCAGCATACCAAGACATTTTGGCATCATGCTTCCAACTTTGTGGGAACAGTTTGGGGATGGCACCTTCCTGTTCCAAAATGACTAAGCAACAATGCACAAATAAGGTCTGAAAAGACATGAATGAGCGAGTTTGGGGTAGAGAAACTTGAATGTCCTGACCTCAAACCGATAGAACACCTTTGGGATCATTTAGAGCAGAGACTGTGAGCCAGGCCTTGTTGTCCACATCAGTGCCTGACCTCACAAATGTGCTTCTGGAAGAATGGTAAAACATTTCCATAGACACACTCCTAAACCTTGTGGACATCCTTCCCAGAAGAATTGAAGCTGTTATAACTACAACGGGTGGGCCAACTCAATACTGAACCCTATGGACTAAGACTAGGATGCTATTAAAGTTCATGTGCATGTAAAGGCAGGCGTCCCAATACTTTTGGTGATACAGTGTATATGAGCTTGCCAGGCATGCCATTCAAAAGCATGAAGTTGACCCTATATGGTGGCTATAACAGTCTCCATTCTTCTGGGGGACTTTCCGCACATTTTTGGATTGGTCTGTATACCTATTCAGGGAAAACAACATCAGTGAGGTCAGGTACTGAGGTATAGCAAGAAAACCAGGCTCACAGTAAGCATTTCAATTTATCCCAATTGTATTAGTAGGGTTTTGTGGTCAGGCCACCCAAGTTCCTTCATGTTTTTATGGAGCTAGCTTTGTGCCCAGTCATGCTAGATCAGAAAAGAGCCTTTCCCCAAAGTGTTAAGCAAAACTAAACATACGTCGAGGCGGGGTTACAGGAAGGAACGCTGATCTGCTGGGGACACCCGGACGTGGTGAGCAACCCGAGTGATCGGGAAAACAAACAGGGCTCACACTTGCTATAGTTGGCTTTGTATGATAAAAAAATGCTACACAACCCAGGTGCAGGGCAGAATGCATAAATAAATGTGAGCATAATAGCATATGGATTTTATGATTTTATACTAGTCACTTAAATAAAAAGGTTTTTACACTATTGGAGCCTATTTTCCCCTCTGATGTTTTTTAATAACTCGGATGGAGTTGTGAGGAAGAAGTGACGTTACCTTGGATAATTAACCCCTTGGGGGAAAGCCTCGATTGACCCACTCTAACAGGGGTACAGCTTTGTCTGGTGTGTATTCATATGTGGTGGTTGAAGTTGAGCACGGGAGCACTTTATGGTTTAGGAATTTGGTTTGCAGAATCTGCATAGAGCACTTTTCAACATTATTAGTCACTGCACAAGCAAGAGGAAAATTGCAAGAGACACTTATTGAATATTGTTACCAGTAAATAGACTTTTACACTAACGTTGCACTGCGTGGCACATTAGAATTTAGAAATGGTTACACATTATTTATTTTTTGGATAGAGCGCTGTGATTTTGAATTAATTTTGATTTACACACAGTTTTTGTGATACACAGCAGCTAAAATTTACACATGTATATATTTTTAGTCACTAAGTGCAGGTGTTTAAAAGGTATTGATTTTTTCAGCATTAACAGTACCTCTCACTGAAAGCACCTGAACCAAATAATTTGGAGGGATGTTCACATACTTTTGACCATATACGGTAGTGTACAGCAATAGCGAATGTGGCTTTTCAATCTCTTTTGTAGTTTGTACAACCCCTCAGCCACAAGATGTCACTTACTCTTTCAGTAGATCCTGGTCACTGACAGTACTGCCTCCTGTCTGAAAGCGCTGTCTAAGTAGCCATGTTGACACTGTAAATCCAAGGGCAGAAACAGCTGCCAAGATCACACAAAATATCCGGAACGAGAAAAAGTCTTCCTTATTCCACACCGTGTAAGATGCAAAAACTGACATAGAACCAACAGCACTAAACAGAGAACAATGAAAATTCAGTCTAGTCCTCTCCACAGCTGAGACAGCTAGGTCTGCCAGCAAGGCATTGTGGTTGAGATCGACCAAAGTGAGGAAGCTGTCATACAGGCAGAGACAGATGAGGAACTGTAAACCAGGGTGAGCCCAAGACACCCAGAAAGCCAGGAATGAGAGTGCAAACAATGGTCCATTTCTTTCCAAGGCTCGGAGCCTCTTCAGCACCACCTCAGGAGTTGCGATATCAACATTGGACCTGTAACAAAAAAACTGTTATCATGCTGATCTTTTAAAAAACAACCCCTTCTATGTGGTTAGTATTGAAAATAATCTAGAGAGAGTTTTCCCTAGCAAAGGCAAAAATTTAAATTATTTTAAAACTCTTTACTTACCAACCCCAGCAACACTGATAAAAATGCTTTATGTTAACATCGAAGTACTATAAAGGTTTTACCTACATTTTAAAATGCCAGTATTTGACACCAAGGCAAACTATGCATCTGTGTCCATCCCAATTCAGGTTTATACACTCATATCTAGCAGGGGAGGAGACCAGTGACAGGGATTCCATATGGTTACCAAATGCTTTTCAAAGATTAGGACCTAAACAGTTATTTAACCAAATGTGAAAGAGAAATATGTTGTTTTTTTTAAAATCATACTTACCTAGGTGGATTCAGCATTGATGCGATGGTACATCTGTACCCCGCTGTCTCTAAGGCTGAGAACTGAGCGATCGAACATCATTGATCGCTCAGTTCTCCCATCCGCTCTGAGCAAAGAGCCAGGACTGTCAGTCACCAGCTCTCTGCTCCTCCACCTCTCACTGGACTGTGTAGGGGCGGGAGGGTCTGGCTCAGGGTCTCAGTGGCTCGCTTAGAGGCTGAGCCAGGTGCTGTTCCAGACTCCTGGGTGGATCCCAGCCATATGGTCGCAATCTTTTCCCTGACTGGACCGGCTCTGTGACATCAGCTGAAAGAGGGTTTAAGCCCGCTGTTGGCTGAAATTGGATCACAGGAGTGCAGAACCAACTGCAGTCCTGTGAACCACAAGAAAAGTACAACAAAATAAGCTTTGGCTGTACGTCTCCTTAAAGAGGTTGTAAACTCATTAAAAAGTTTTTTTTCCCAACCTGAAAGAGAAACCCATAATGAGCTAGTATCGCATACTAGCTCATTATGAAACACTTACCCTTAGAACGAGACCCCGCCGTGCCGCCCGCTTACCTGTATGACGGGCGACATGTTCAGTAGCCCGTCTTCCGGGATCGCGGCATCCGGCCATCTGATTGGCCGGACCCGCGATTACGTCACTCCCGCGCAGGCGCGCGGGAGCCGACGGTCACGGCACGGGGCTCAGAAGGAACAGCACCAGCGGCCGTTCCTTCAGAGCGCATGCGCCAGTGATGTCACTGGCTGCATCTAAAGTAAATATCTCCTAAACGGTACATGTTCAGGAGATATTTACACTACCTATAGGTAAGCCTTATCATAGGCTTACCTATAGGTAAAGTCGCAGAGGAGGGTTTACTTCCTCTTTAAGTTTAGGTGGTTCTAAAGACATACTTTTTGTACCTTAGAGACACGCTGTGTGTGTCAATGGATCATCTTCATGTGTGCCATCAGAAGAAGAGGCTTCCTATGGTGGCGCACGCAGAAGAGGAGCCTTGAGTGCCAGTGGTGAACCCCATAAGAGGAGGTTCAAAGCTGCTCTGTGCGATACCATTGCACAGAGCAGGTAAGTACAACATGTTTTTTTTTTTATTTTAGTAAAAAAAATAAAGTGTATCCGGCCCAATAAAGTTATATTTACATTGTCTATGCCCAGTTGTTAAAGTCTATTTTTGCTATCCTCATTTCCACCCTTTGTCCAGTAACACTCTGTAGCCATACAAAAAGAAATGAAGATGGACCTGTCATCCACCTGCTCAGCGGGGATCGGTGGATCGATCTCTGCTAAGCAAAACAGAGTCCGTCGGGCGCACCGACAGTGTGAAAGGAACCTTAAGCACTTAGGCTTTTAAGGCACCAGGTATCAAACAAATACAAACTACATATTTTTATTTTTGCATTATATAAAAGATTTTTTTGTACATAAAACACATCTTAAAAAAGGTGAAAAAAAGGGTTTCCAGTCATTAATATTGTTGTACCCAAAACAAATACCCAGCCCTCTACCCGTTAATATTATGCAAAATTAAAAATGTCTACATTGATATGTGGTTGTCATTTCTTTGATATCTGGTGCCTTATAAGCCCAAGTCCTTAAAGCGCAACTCCACTTTTGTTGAGTAAAAAACATTCCCCTCTGGGTGATCTCTGTACATTGCAAGGATTAGAACAACCTTTGTTGCAGATTCCTACCTTTTGTTATTCTAAATAAATCCCTGTTTGTTCCTCTGTGCTGAGTGGGTCAAATGGGAGTGGTTTCATAATTATCAATCGACTGTGCAGCTGCAGAGCACTAAAGAGGAAATCTGCTGAGCCTGCATCCCTTTAGACGTTTTTCCTATTGGGAGTATCTCACCAAAAATTACATTTTTGTTGCAGGGGATGCCTGAAATATGACTTGTATCTTAGTGCAGACTTCTGAGAAAATCGGTAAGCCAATCACACAAGCAGGTAATTATGTTTCTGGTTTATGTTCAGTACACAGACCCTCAGGTAACCATATTGCACTGCATTTTCAGAAAATTACAGCGACTGCAGATTGAAAAGGAAAGGTAATTTTTAATAACATTTAACCACTTCCATACCGGGCCAATTCTGGCACTCCACTCCTACATGTAAAAATCATAATCTTATTGCTAGAAAATTACTCAGAACCCCCAAAACACTAAAGTTAGCCCATTTTTTCTATAATGTGAAAGATGATGTTATGTGAGTAAATAGATACCTAACACCCCACATTTTAAAATTGCGCACACTTGTGTAATGGTGCCAAACTTCGGTACTTAAAAATCTCCATAGGCAATGCTTTAAAATTTTTTACAGGTTACCTGTTTAGAGTAACAGAGGAGCTCTTGGGCTAGAATTGTTGCTCTCTCTCTAACATCCGCGGTGATGCCTCACATGTGTGGATTGAATGCCGTTTACGTATGTGGGCGTGACGTACATATGCATTCACTTCTGCGTGCAAACACGCGGGGACGGGGGCACTTTAAAAAAAAAAATTTCTATTTTTACACTTTCCCTTTAAATTATTATTTTTTGGATCACTTTTATTCTTATTACAAGGAATGTAAACATCCCATGTAATACGAATAGTGCATGGCAGGTCCTCTTTATGGAGAGATCTCGGGTCAATAACAAAAAAAAAAAAATATGATCTTGGCTTTCCAGCCGAGATCACGGAAGTATTTACAACTGCCAGGCCTCTAAGAGTCATAGGGACTGCTGGGGACCATCTGGTCCTCTGCATTCTCTATGGTGTACTTCCGCCAGCGGCGGATTCCTCTTCCGGCTCACCGAACGCATGGGCGACCCCGGTAGAAGCACCAGAGGGCGGCAGCAGAGAGCGGCAGCAGGGGGGGGAGGGTGCTGAACAGCCACTTTGATTGTTCTTATGGTAAAGGGAATCGCTGGCTAAAAAAAAATGATATCCAAATGATGCCTGTAGCTGCATTTAGATCATTTAGATTTCCCCACTCAAAGCCCAGGATGTCATATTGATGTACTGTGGTATGGAAGTGGTTAATTACAATATGACTTGTGTCACAATTGTATATGCTATATTATTTTTTCTTTATTTGCTATTTTTTTCAACATAAAAGTGGAGTTACCCTTTAAGTGTTTATGTGATTGTAAGTAACAAGTAGAGACTAAAAAGGGATAATAAAGCTTCACTTTTTTTTTTTTAATTAAAATAATAAACACGTTATACTTTCCTGCTCTGTGTAATTGTTTTGCAAATTGCAGCCCCCGTCTTCTTCTGATGTCCCCCTTTGGCGTTCCAGGCTCCTCCTCTTCGGCAAGTGCCCCACATGGGGGCATGTGTGCATGCTAGCCCCTGAGCTGTTCTGTCTGCGTCTATTGACACACCTTGCTTGGCACAGCATTTGATTGACAGCAGCGGGAGCCAAAAAACCCATTGCTATCAATCTATCCAGGGAGGAGGGAGACAGCAAGGAGAGCTGCCGCTCTCGTGCATATCGCTGCATCGGATCAGGCAAGAAAAAGGGGGGGGGGGGGATTCTGCAGAACAGAAGGTTTTTCATTTTAATTCATAAAATAGTTACAGTTCTGCTTTAAATAATAAAATCAAGGGCTGGTTAAGGAGAGCCTGGTCCCATTTACTGTACTGAGTTAACAACAAGTAGTAGGATATCAGGCTTTTTGGTATGCTAGTGATGGGATATGAGAAATCTTCCTAGTCTGCACGAATCTGCAGATGCTGAAAGTCTCTAAACAGTTCTGAGGCAGTGAGGGAAAGATGAAATAGGAAGTAAGCTTTGTCCAAGTAGTGTGAAGCTTACCCCATGATAGCAGCTCTAAAGTATGTGTAAGTTGGCATCAAAAAGAGTTTGATCACACCAACACTTTGGCAGGATGCAGAAAACCCTTCTCAAGGTGCATGCTGTACGCATTTTTCTTAACAAATTTAATGTTAATCTGTATATTATATATTATTAATGAAAACCTGACTAGCACATTTTTTACAAAGCTGTCATACTTACTGTTTTGTGCTCAGAAAGATGCGGTCACTTAACCACCCAAACAAGGGGTCGTTTAAGCTGTTCCATATTAAAAATACAGTCTGCAACAAGAAGAGAACATTGATAATGGTGGGTGAACATCACACAATTGAACAACAGAGAAAGATGTGGACATTAGCCATAGATACCAATAACATTGTTCATGAATGAGCTCATACAGTGGTACATTTCACAATCTCTATGAATGATTACCTGCAATTACATACAATAAAAAGTACTAATATGCCTTCTCTCTGTAGTCTGGTGCAGAGTCTACTGTATGCTTATTGACAACATAACAGTCACTGGAGATGTCAGTTAATCTCAGGCATAGCTTCATAGAAACTATCAAAAAGTGTAAAGAGTCTGAATCCCAGAATCCTACCCATAGCCCAGGTTCCAATTTACATGCACTTTACCAAAACTGAGGGAATAAACCTTAAAATTAAACCCTAGAGATATGTCAACATCTCTGAAAGCTAAAATCACCCAAAATGACATTTTGGTATTAGGTGGATGCTGTAGAAATTACTACCCATCCATGTATCTCAGGGACTTTACCGGTGAGGTCTCCACACCCAAGTTCCCAGGTCCTTCAGCCATTTCTAACAGGTTATCTCAACCTCGCCTCTGGCTTCTCCTTTTATTCATTTGTTTTGCAAAAGATGCCAAAGAATGCAGCAGAAGGGGTGAGACATAGGTTTTGCACTCCAATATCAGCAGATCAGAGTTGGGAGCAGAGGCAGGGATTTCCTACTACTAGAGACTTTGGGTAATAAGAAACCAACAGGTGATTTATTCTATTCAGTTGGTGCCCATAAATGAAATGTCAATGGTTAGTGGACATCCTCTGTTTTTTAAAAACCATAGTTTTCCATTCATGTTCAGCAATATGGAGTTTTCATCAATCTATTAACAGGGATGCGTAAATCACAGCCTAACGCCTGGGACATGCAGTTCCGGGCTCTGGACAAGTGGGGCTTTTTTACAGTGCTGCTATTCTGCCCGCAATGGAGCCTTAAGGGCCAAAAAAAAAAAAAAGTAATCCCTGCTTCAATTCTGCCTGCCATCTCAAAACGCGCAACAATAGCAAAATGCAGGTTCAGATGCCATTATTTTCAATGGCCCCTACAGAGGTGTAGTTTACTGCGACTGTCACATGATTTATTGCGTGGCAAATCGCATTGCGCAAAGCTTTTCACCCAAAAAGGAGCAGGAGCTTCTTTGGAAGGACAAACTTCATGTGATTAATTTTTGAAATTGTTGAATTCAATAGTACCTGAACCTGCGTTTTGGGATTGCAGTGCGTTTTGAGTTTGTGGGCAGAATCCCAGTGATTCTGCCACAATCCCAAAATGCCCAGGTGTGAATAAAGCCTCAGGGAATGGACACCGGAGCTTGATTTGGCTGCTCAGCATGAGCTTGTACTGAGCACTCAAGTGCTCCGTGTGCGAGGGTAACCTGAATAAATAAGGTTTTTTCTTATTGGGGCCAAAGCCTAATTTCTTCGCTCAGCAGATGCGCTTCTGCTGAGAGTTAAGGGTGCCCGTCACTCCCCTTTTCTTATAAGAACCCAATCAGTGCTCATCACACTGCGAGGTCTCTCCCCTCCCTGTTAGTCCTCAGGTGCGGAGCTGGAGACAGGCAGGAGTAGTAGATAAACAGCGCAATGTATAACCTTATTTAACCACTTACCGCCCGCCGCAGTTTTACTATGGCAGGCAGGCTGGCTTGGCTGCGCGAATCAAAGTAGGAGTACGACGGTCGCGGGAGTGGTGCTTTAGGGCGAGCTCCCGCTGCTGTCCTCGCACTCCCATCCCCACTAGGCAGTGGGGATGCCGATCCACGGGACCAGCGGCTGCGATTGCAGCCGGTGTTCTAAAATTTGGTCGGACCTATGAAAATTCCGGACCGACGTCACTTCCGGTGACGCTCCGTCACCGCCAGCTGGTGCGCCAGTTGGTACGAGCCCCTGTACGCATGCGCACAAGGAATGTTCAAAGGTCCGATTAAATTTTAAGACGTACGAACAGCTGACTGGAGAGGAGGAGCCCCTGCTGAGGTGGAACGCTCCGCCGCGATGACGCGGCGGTGTTGTAAACCCACGGCGGAGCGTTCCACCTCAGCAGGGGCTCCTCCTCTCCAGTCAGCTGTTCGTACGTCTTAAAATTTAATCGGACCTTTGAACATTCCTTGTGCGCATGCGCACAGGGGCTCGTACCAGCTGGCGCACCAGCTGGCGGTGACGGAGCGTCACCGGAAGAGACCGGAAGTGACGTCGGTCCGGAATTTTCATAGGTCCGACCAAATTTTAGAACACCGGCACCCGCGATCACTCCCCGCTGAGAGAGAAGGACGGTCAGCTGTTGTTAACACAGCCGACTGTTTTCTCTGAAATGATCAGAGTGACTGTGATCCTTCTATATAGGATCATAGGTCTCTATAATCATTTCACAAGCCCCCCCCCCCCGCACAGGACCCCTTCGTCAGGCATGTGATCCTTTGATCACCCTAGGTTAACCCCTTCCCTGCCAGTGACATTATTACAGTAACAGTGCATATTATGTAGCACTGATTACTGTATTAATGTCACTGGCCCCCCCAAAAGTGTCAAAAATGTCAGTTAGGGGTCCGATCTGTCAAGCGCAATGTCGCAGTCCCGCTAAAAATTGCAGATCGCCGCGATTACTAGTAAAAATAAAAAAAATACATAAATCTTTCCCCTAGTTTGTAGATGCAATAACGTTTGCGGAAACCAATCAAAATACGCTTATTGCGATGTTTATATGTAGCAGAATACAAATTGGCCTAAAAGGATGAAAAATTTTGATTTTTACATTTTTTTGGGGAATGTTATATAGCAGATGGTGAAAAACATTGTTTTCTTTTTCAGAATTGTTGCTCTTTTTTTTGTTTATAGCGCAAAAAATAAAAAATTGCACAGGTGATCAAATACCACCAAAATAAAGCTCTATTTGTGGGGAAAAAAGGAAATCAATTTTATTTTGGTACAGTGTCGCACGATCGTGCAATTTTCCATTAAAGTAACGCAGTGCCGAATCGCAAAAAAAATGGCCTGGTTATTAAGGGGGCAAATCCTTCCGGTCCAGAACTGGTGAAATACGGTGTTTGTTAAAATAATAATAACAAGTAGATTGTCATGAAGAACAAATAGATTGGGACCCCAATTTAGTCCCTTTGTCAAGTAGTTTTTTTTAAAACTGTGCACACCCCTGTATTATTTTGTAAAAAAAAATAAAAAGACACATAAAGAACAGTAATCATGAATATTGTCCACAGTAAAACAAAACCATTTTTACACAAAGAATAAAAAAGTGAGCCTGACTTTTGCCACGTAGTCAGTGTAGGAAAATATTTTAAGAAATGACAGATTGCCATGAGCCACATAGCTGAGCTTCACGTCTCATAATACCATGTCAGCTTCCAGTTGGTCCCTGGGTTCTCATGTTGATTGAAAACTGTGCCTAAAGGGATTCTAAAAAAAAAATTTTTTATTTTTTTTAAACAATGACGTGCCGGTGGGGAACGTCAGAAGAGGGAGGATCAAGGCTGCTCTATGCAAAACCATTGTAAAGAACATTGTTTAAAAAATTCATTGTTGTGGTCAATCCTCAAGAGGCAGGTGAACAAAAAAACCCTACAAATTCTGACAAAACTCCAAGCATTAATTATACAAGAATGGGCTGCCAACAGCCAGGATGTGACCCAGAGGTTGATTGACAGCATGCCAGGGTGAATAGTAGAGGTCTTGAAAAAGAAGGGTCAGCACTGCAAATATTAACTCTTTGCATAAACTTACTGTAATTGTCAATAAAAGCCTTGGACACTTATGAAATGATTGTAATTATACTTCAGGATACCATAGTAACATCTGACAAAAAGATCTAAAAACACTGAAGCAGCAGACTTTGTGAAAATTAATATTTGTGTCATTCTCAAAAATTTTGGCCACGGCTGTACACAGAGATGAAACAAATCCTCCTACATAAGTTGTATCTGTCTATCTGCAGTCTTCTCTTCATTCATTCAAAGTACAGAATTTTTTAACCACTTGCCGACCGCAAGTCAGCCCCCCCTGGGCAAAGTGACGTATCGGTACGTCACTCGCCCGTGAGCCAGCGCCGCCGGAGGCGCGCTCCCACCCCCGCTCGTTCACTGCCATCCCCGCGCGAGTGACCGGCGGCTCCGATGCCTGCCGGTCACTCGCGATTTCCCGCTGGAGAGGGAGAAAGGCAGGCGGGTAATGTAAACAAAGCCGCCTGTCATTCTCCCTGGTGTAACTGCAGAGACTATACGATCCTGCTATGTAGGATCGTATGTCTCTGTGGTTACATCAAAAGCCACGCCCCTTGACAGTTAGAAGCACGCCCCTAGGGACACACTTAACCCCTGAATCTCTAATAAAGTTAACCCCTTCCCTGCCAGTGTCATTTTTACAGTAACAGTGCATATGTATAGCACTGATTACTGTAGTAATGTCACTGGTAACCCCAAAAGTGTCAAAAATGTCAGTCAAGGATCCGATCTGGCCGCCGCAATGTCGCAAAAAAAAAAAATCGCAGATCGCCGCCATTACTAGTTTAGAAAAAAAAAAACAATAAAAATTACATAAATCTTTCCCGTAGCTAGTAAACGCAATAACTTTTGCGCAAACCAATCAAAATACGCTTATTGCGATTTTTTTCACCAAAAATATGTAGCAAAAAACAAATTGGTCTAAAATGTTAAAAATTTTGATTTTTACATTTTTTTGGGGGGAATTTCATATAAAAAAAAATGTGAAAAATATTGTTATTTTTTCAAAATTGTCGCTCTTTTTTCGTTTATAGCGCAAAAAGTAAAAATCGCACAGGTGATCAAATACCACCAAAAGAAAGCTCTGTTTGTGGGAAAAAAGGGACGTCAATTTCATTTGGGTACAGCGTCGCACGACCACGCAATTGTCCGTTAAAATCACACAGTGCCAAATCGCAAAATAGGCCCTGGTCTTTGAGCAGCCAAATCCTCCGGGGCTTAAGTGGTTAAGCTTTTCAGAGAGTTAAAAAAAAAAAAGAGCGGAGAGCTGACATTACAGCAGAGCTCAGTGAGGAGAGCTCCGAGAGCTGATTGAAGAGAAGAGACACACCCCTCTTCACACAGGAACAAAGCTGAGGCTCTCAATCAGCTGGAGCTCCCTCCCTTGTCACCTTTTTTCTCTTGGTGTCAGAAGTGATTCATGCTGATAAGAGAAGAATGAGACGAAAGGCAGAAACTGCTCCTAACTGAGACAAGTACACACTATAGAAGGATATGTTTTGTTCATATTTCATGTCTGAGGTTTACAACAACTTTAACATGCTACGCCAGGGACTGAAGAATGGTGAAGAAACCGGCTTGGTTGAGGAGGGCGTTGGACCCTTGCACAGGTGAGGTATTATTAAAAGTCAGCAGCTACAGTTTTTGCACATATGAAGAAGACCTGTTTTAATACCTCTCTTTACGCTTTTAGAACCACTTAGTTAACCTCCTTCCATGAATACTAGTTCTCTGGCTGTCTCCATTCAATTCATTCTGAATAACTGACCTGGAGATGCATGCAGATAGGAAAGTCTGAATGAAGTTGGAAGTATGCACACATTTTTTATCTCCTTTATAACTGTCCAATGTAAATGCAGCAAGACTGATTGAACACATAGAGATATACAGTAAATTTCCCATAGGTGTCCAGTGCGCACGCACACACACACACACACACACACACACACTGCTTTGGCTGTACACCTGTATACTGTAAGCTACCCATAAGTCCTGGCCTCACTGTGGCTTTGTTCACATTTGCGGTTAAAGGTGGTAAACACATGCAGCAGAGCCACATTTTATACTGCCCCTCCCCCCACCTGCTCCCCCTTAAAATGGTAGAAATCTCTGGTTTTTTTTTTCTACCTACAGGTAAACTTATAAGGCCCCTTTCACACTTGTGTGACTTATCATGCGATTTGGGACTGCAAAATCACATGACAAGTCGTTCTCCATTATTTCCAATGAGCCCCATTCATATCTGTGCGACATGAAGTCACACCGACTTCAAAGTAGTCCATGCACTACTTTTGGCATGATTTTGATGCGTTTTGAGGAAAAGACATTATAAGCCCACTCAAACTCCCATCAAAATCGCGGCAACAAAGTCGTGATAAAATCGTGTGACTTTGAAGTCGCACAGGTGTGAATGGGGCCTAATACATCTAACAATATTCACAGCACCACGGATAATATTTGAGAGGGCAAAACCCAAAAGTATTTGGTGCTAAAAAAAAAAAAAAAAAAAAAACTACTGCTGCTCGGATTTTGATAAAACACCTAAAACAGAAAGTAGAGCAGCGCTGGCCAATCCTAACCTATGAGATAACTATCTAATGTACTGGTGACAATGTGATACCAATTCCCAGTCATGTATCATCTGTGTTAAGCAGCATACATACATATTGCAACTGCTAAATCTGATACTGTAAACCAAAATCAAACACTATTCTTATATCCTAATGTGCAATACTTGCATAATCATAAAATACAATAAAAATCAAGTGCTAGTGTAGTGCACAATAACTAAATGTGACTCACAATAAATAATTAATGAAAAATATTCAATAGGAAGTCTGTAAAGTGAAGAATCAAACAAAGCACTTTATTTTTATTAATTGCATTTTAAGATTAAGCAAGTATTGCACATTAGGATATAAGAATAGTGTTTGATTTTGGTTACAGTATCAGATTTAGCAGTTGCAATATGTATGTATGTATGCTTCTTAACACAGATGATACATGATTGGGAATTGGTATCACATTGTCATTAGTACATAAGGTATTTATCACATAGGTTAGGATTAGCCAGCGCTGCTCATCTTTCTAGCGAGCAGCAGCCGGTGATGTCACCGCCTCTGAAGGAATGGCATACCGGTGCCGTTCATTTAGAGCTGTGTGACATGGGAGTGATGTTTTTGCAGCCTGACCAGAAAGATGCCCAGGAGTTAGCGAACCCGGAATGGAAGCTTCTGCAGAGATGACAGCATGCCGCTGGAGGACTTCCTCTAGCATAATGTGCAAGTAATGTGCATACTAGCACATTATGATATTGCCTTGCAGGGTGAAAATGTTTTTTTTTTTGTCATTGACTTTACTACCACTTTCAATTGGTAGTACACGTGGACAAATAAATAAAAAAATAAAACGAACTCCCCCTGCAAGGTAAAGGCATATTGTGCTAGTATGCATCGCATACTAGCACATTATGAAATACTTTCCTTAAAACAAAGCCCTCCAGCGGCATGCTGTCACCACTGTCGAGGCTTCCATTTTCACCCAGTCTTCCTTCTGGATTTGTGGGATGTGGCTGCTTAAATGGCTGAGCCGCAATAACGTGTATGCCATTCCTTCAGATCGCATGCACCGGTGACGTCACCAGCTGCTGCTCACTACAATATCTCCTTAACGGTGCAGGTTTAGGAGACATATATTTTACCTACAGGTAAGCTTTATTATAAGCTTACCTGTAGGTAGAAATAAACATAGAGACTTTACCACCACTTTTAGCTGCAAAGGCAGGGGACAGTAGTCTACACATGCCGTGGCCCCAATGCACTGCCTGCCAAATGCAACCTTTTCAACTGAATAGGGCTGGGCTACAACTGCACAACAGCTGTGTGAAATGCAAGTGGTTGTGGTGTGGGTTTTTAGGGGTTAAAACGCGCAGTAAATAGACGACATAACACCTCTTAACAGCCCGTCAAAAGCCTTCTGAAACGCGATACTGCCAATTGCTCTTCAGAGGGCAACACTAGTGTAATCTAGCCCTTAGCAAAAGAACTCTGACATATGCCCTTGGTAAAAGAGTCTAGCAACACCCCTGCTATACACCATTGTAAGCCATCAGTTAGTCACATGTCTGAGCCTCACATGCACTGCTATGGCTACACAGCTTTGCAAGTCATCTATTAGTTAGGAGCCTGGGCTTCACATGCACTGCTCTGGCTATACAGCTTTGTAAGCCATCTATTTATCAGGAGTCCTGGCCTTACATGTACTGCAGTTGGTTTATACACTATTGTAAGCAATTCATTCGTCGGGAGTCCTGGCCTTACATGTACTGCAGTTGGTTTATACACTATTGTAAGTCATCCATTAGTCAGGAGTCCTGGCCTTACATGTACTGCAGTTGGTTTATACATTATTGTAAGCTATCCATTAGTCGGGAGTCCTGGCCTTACATGTACTGCAGTTGGTTTATACACTATTGTAAGCAATTCATTCGTCGGGAGTCCTGGCCTTACATGTACTGCAGTTGGTTTATACACTATTGTAAGTCATCCATTAGTCGGGAGTCCTGGCCTTACATGTACTGCAGTTGGTTTATACACTATTGTAAGTCATCCATTAGTCGGGAGTCCTGGCCTTACATGTACTGCAGTTGGTTTATACACTATTGTAAGTCATCCATTAGTCAGGAGTCCTGGCCTTACATGTACTGCAGTTGGTTTATACACTATTGTAAGTCATCCATTAGTCGGGAGTCCTGGCCTTACATGTACTGCAGTTGGTTTATACACTATTGTAAGTCATCCATTAGTCGGGAGTCCTGGCCTTACATGTACTGCAGTTGGTTTATACACTATTGTAAGCCATCCATTAGTCGGGAGTCCTGGCCTTACATGTACTGCTTCTGTTTTATACACCTATGTGAGCCATCCATTAGTCAGAAGCCCGGGCCTCACATGTACGTCTATAGCTATAAATCCTTGGTAAGCCTTCCACAGATCAGGTGTCTAAGCTTTCACCTTTGTCAGCCATCCATTACTCAAGTGTCTGGTGTCCTCACCTGCACTGCTATGGCTATGCAACTTTGTAAGCCTTTCTTGGATGTATTCACTGGCTAAAGCGGCCTGTACAAACCACAGAATGATTGAGGCTCATTAAACTGTAAATGCATGAAACCTTGTGGGAAAAAAATGCGTAGATTTTATGTATATAAATATACATCCACATCAGTTTGTATGTATTTTGACATCAGCTGATGTGTTTTTATTTTTCATGCGATTTTACCCTATACCCTATGTCATCACTTCAATTTACATTTAGTGGTAAAAAGGGTGAAAACACTAGACATCTGTTTATTATTTACTGTCACTTGCATTGCGTTTATGCGCCTTCTTCAATGATTACATGCTTTACAGAAAAATGCAGACCTGCCGCATATTATCGCACAGCTCTGCACCACATGACACCAACAGATAACATAAAAAACAACTATTTTTTTGTACCCTTACAAAGACCTGCATTATTCTAGTACACAAAAACACACAAGTCTATGCACATAATGTGGATGGAACGGTTGAATTCCAATAATCTGAACATTGTTCTATCTTGGAATACCAATCCGGAAAAGATTGTCTTTTTGGATTTAGAGATTTTCAGAGAGGAGAATGCTATCAAGACACGCAGCTACTTCAAACCTACCGATAGGAATGGTTACATTCCATTGAGTAGTTGTCACCACAAAGCTTGGCTTTGTAATATCCCCAGGGGGCAGTTCGTCCGTTTGAGGAGGAACTGTTCCTCTGAAGTGGATTTTTTATCACAATCCGCACAGTTATCCAAAAAGTTTGTGCAGAAAGGTTACAACCAAGCTGATCTTGAGAAAGAAATTACTCGAGTGGCAGATATGGACAGGGGTGCCCTTGTCTCTGGTCCACCTAAGAATAAAGCAAATGCTCAGGATTTCAGGATGGTTTTGGATTATAACATACAATTCAAACAATTTGAAAAGATAGTGGCCAAGCATTGGGACATTTTGTTAAAGGATCGTGATTTAGGTCCAGTTTTACCTTCTCGTCCCCATTTCATTTACAGAAAGGCCAGAACCTTGAGAGATGTACTGGCTCCTGGAGTGGTGGACCCTCCAGTGGTTAAAGAAAATAAACTCTTTACTTTTTTATCAGGCTTCTATGCTTGTGGGCGATGCCGAGCTTGCAGGCATTCCAAGTGCAATGTAAAGAAGCGGAAGGAATTTTCAGCATCTGCCACAAATAAGGTCTATCCAATACGGGAATTGATCACATGCCAGACCCAGGGAGTTGTCTACATGCTGGAGTGTGATTGTGGCCTCCAGTATGTCGGCAGAACTTCCAGGGCATTGCAGGTTCGCATTGGCGAACATGTGAGTAACATCAAGAAAGGCCTGAAAACCCATAGTGTGTCCAAACATTTCAGGATGGTGCACAATCGTGACCCCAGAGGCTTGCGGTTTTGGGGCATAGAGAGGGTGAATAGGCACTGGAGGGGAGGACATTTTGTTAGGTTCCTGAGTCAAAGGGAATCTTACTGGATATTTGAAACTAAAGTTTCTCATCCGTCAGGGTTAAATGTTGAATTTGACCTTAATTGTTTTATTTCGGATAGGTGATTGACTCTTTCTTTCTTTTTTTTTTTTTTTTTTTATATCTTATATTTGTTTCTGATTTTATATGAACTTTTTAATACATATATTTTTTTATGTGTGTTTATGTGTTTTTAACAGTGTGGGTATTTTTACATTATATGTATGTGCCTTCATTTGTAAAGATATATACATGTGTTATTTATTACAGCAGCGGTTGATGTCAGGTCTTTTAACTGTCTGGGATATGGGAAAAAGTTTTTTACAAATTGACCATGAGACATTAGTATTTATAAGAGACCTTGTGGGTTCTTTTACTTGAAGGATGTAATACTTGACATTGACCACTAGATGTCCTCAGTGTTTTGTCAAGTACGTCCTCAAGATCATGTGAGCAGCGTCAGGTTATATAATCATGTTGGTGACTGATAGGCTCCACCCCCGCTGACGAAGTCCCGGTGGACGTAACGTACGTACAGGAGGTTGAGCCGCATCCGTCTGACGTCACCCGCTGCTGCTGCTGTTCCGACTTCCGAGCGTGTGTGGCTGGCTGCTGGCATGCACAGCCCACGACGCTGAAGTCTTATCGATGTGCACCTGTACTGATGTGCCTGTGTTTATCGTTTACCATGTAAGTGCATACTATATTTATTAAAGGAAGTTTAGTACTGGCAGTCTGCACTTAGAGGTTTTCTTCTTTCATTTATACCTCGGAATGTCTACATTTGGGGAATCCGGTCTGTGAGTCCTATCTGGTCCTTAGTTATCAAGTAGTGTATACGAATGTACCTGAAGCCTGCTTATTGATGTGGATTGACACTGCGATTTTTGACCTCTGGTAACACAGTGGTCGAATCATGAGGTGAGGGCATCAGTGTGCTTTATGGTGGAGGGAGATCACTGTGTGGAGTCGTTGTCTCCTATATCCTCTTTCAACACAGATTGGACCTAAGGAACTGTCTCTTTCATCTTTTTGGGACTCTTTATTTCTTATGCCATTATTTACAGGATTTGCGCTGCATCATTTTGTCTGTCATAATGTGGATGAGCCCTGAACAACAAGATGGTCAATAATGCCAACAGTCGCGTGCGTTGCTTAACAAAATACAAAAATATTTTGGTAACAGTCGTATGAAAAGTAACATTTTAAGCATGTCTAAGGCCTGGTTCACACCTATGCGTTTTTGTGCTTTTTGCAGAAACACGCTCACATCTATGCTTTTTTCAGCCGCTGCATTTTAGGAAAGGGTCAGGAACTTTTTTAAATGCAGAACAGTACGTTTTTTTGGTTCAATAGACTGCCATGGAGACGCTGCAGAAAAGCATGTATTGTGTTTTTAATGCGTTCTTGACACGTTTTGCTTTCTTCAATCTGCCCAACAACAAATTTGCCAAAAAAAAAAAAAAAACAATAAAAAAATGCAAAACGCATTAAAAACACGTAAAAAATGCGTGTGCTTAGGTGTGAACCAGATCTAAAACAGTCCCTGATCTCGTTTGTCAAAGTACAATTACCAAACTTCTGCTGTAGGAGCAGGTTAATCTGTCAGAAATAAGTCCCCCCCACCCAAAAAAAAAAAAAAAAAATGACTAAAAATATTTGGGGGGGGGGGGGGGGGGGTTGATGTATTACAAAAAGCAGAAGGCCTGGTTCACACCTATGTGTTTTTACAGAAACGCATTGAAGTACATTTAACATGTTTTTTTTAAGGGGTCAGGGACTTTTTTTTTTAAATGCAACACGGTGCGTTTTTGGTTCACTAGACTTCAATGGACACACTGTGGAAGTGCATGTAGTGTGTTTTTTTGATAATTTTTTTTTAATCTGCCCAACAACATAAATATCTTCCCTTTAAAAAAAAAAATAAAGCATAAAAAATGAAAAACACATCAAAAAACGGATGAAAACTGTGTACAAAAATGCACTGCAAAAAACAGATCAAAAGCCAACTGTATAGGCGTGAACCAGGCCTTAAGTGCCGGTTCACACTTCCGCGTGTGCGGCGATCGCATGTAATATCGGAGCGCACTGCTCCTTCATTACATGCGATCGGCTGTGCGGTGCGAATTTAGCCATACACTTTGTATGGCTAAATTTGCACTGCACCCGCACAAAAGTCACACATGAGGCATTTTTTCAGCCGCATCAGGATCGGATCGCACAGTGGTTCACACTGCTGCGATCCGATCCTGTGCGAACTGTCAGATCGCACTGCGATATGCGATCAAACTGGGGGTGTCGTTAACATTTCATTGACACCCCCAGCGTATCGCATATGGCAGTGTGAACTGCCAGATGTGCGTTTGCGATGCGGGAACAGGCTGCGAATTCGCAGCCTTCCCGCATCGCACAAGTGTGACCCGGCACTAAAGGGGAGCTCTAGTCTGGGAAAAAAACATTTTTAAGCCAGCAGCTGCAAATACTGTAGCTGCTGACCATTGATATAAGGACACTTACCTTTCCAGGGATCCCCCGATGTCGGCACCCCAAGCCGATTTGTCAATCGGCTTTGGGTGCAGGCATTGTAAGTAAGGAAAACCGGCAGTGAAGCCTTCAGGCTTTACTGCCGTTTACCTACTGCGCATGTTACGATGCGGTTTCTGAATGGTCCCTGCAGTTTTCTGGGACCGGTGTGTGTCCCAAAAGTCAGCAGGGGGAAGGAGGACGGTCCGGAAATCCTCATAGATCACTGCCGTGATCTTACCTGGAAGTGGGAGTGGGTACCTGTCAAAACCAAGTACCTGCTCCCCCCACAAAAATTGCCAAATGTGGCAGTGGAGGAGGGAGGGTACGAACAAGCGGAGCTTCCCCGCAGTTAAAGGAAAAAAAAATCCCCTGCAAGGCAATGTAAAATTGTGCTAATATTCATCGCATACTAACACTTTATGAGAGACTTACCTTAAAACTAAGCCTTATTACAGGCTTACCTGTAGGTAAAAAAATGAAAAAAGTGGGTTTACTACCACTGTAGTGGCATCGGCCGGTTCAATAGAAATGGCAGACGTTCATGACTGAAAAAGGTCTGCTGATTGGTATCTGATCAGCGCTCTCAGCCAATGACTGGTTTTTTCCCCCCCCGTCACAGCACAATAGCTCAGCGGGGAAGATCGCTGTACTAACATCACATAGTTTGTACAGCAGCTCCTCCTAAACTCTTCAGTTTTTTTTTCATTCAGCTCGCTGGAAAAAAAACACAACAGAGTGTACCAGGCTTTAAGCCCGTACACACGTACTGATCGTCGGCCGAACGATCGGCCGTCTTTTGTCCAGGGCTGTCGTGTCTGTTGAAAACTGCAAAAGACTGCACACAAATTTTGTCGGCCAACAACAGCCGACTGCAGAAGTGATGTCATGTGATGGTTAACTTTCCTTGTCTTTTTTCTTTTCTGAGCATGCCCAGTCTTGCTAATCTGCTGTCTGTCGGCCGAAATCTGTACTGACTGGCGAATAATCGGCTGTTCTGGTGACGGACAACAAAAATTTTAAAGTATGCACGACAGATTCTGTTCGGCCGAAAATGCGCTGTCTGCTGTCGGAAGCATCATACTAACAAGCCTACAATCGGCCGATCGGTCGTCGGCCAAATATTTACGGCCGACAATCGGTACGTGTGTACGGGGCTTTAGGGTGAAGTTCTACTTTAATTTCTGAAAAAGCTGATACAAGTTTTTGCTAAATCTTTCTCTCTACTGCTATGCAATAAACACAATAGTGCATCATCACAGCTTACCTCTCCAATCCAGAAAGACAACTTGTCGATCTTGTAAACCGAAACAAAAGTGTCCACATAATACAAAAGGAAAACATTGTGCAGGATGGAAAGGAAAAATGACAAGGAGCCATAGAGGACCGCCGTGGGGAGATGGAAAACCCCGGCAATGAATCGCAAACCCATGTTAGGTTATTCAGCTACAGCCATTGTCCATGCTGGCTCCCCGATAGCATCTGATGTCGTGATAGACCAAAGCGCTCATCTCCCTGGAAAAGAAAATCTCTGTTAATATCAGAGCTCTAATTTCTCAAGAACTGTCTGTATTGCTGACAGCAACCAAATTCCAGCTGACATTTCTCTGCGACAAGACTAACAACCATAGCAAGACTCCAAGAGAGCAACACAACCCTTTCATAAACTCAGGAGCCTGGATGAGCACTGAGCGTCAGCCGGAGTGGCAGTTTAGTCGTCACATATTTCAGAATAAAAGCATGGGACGTCATATATGACAAGCAGAAGAACTCAAACAATAAAAACAAGCACAAGTTACCATAAAGTATACGTAACATAATGTCACTTACATGCATCTGTAGTTGTCTTGTAGTCTATTCTAAGTCATTGTGACTTATAGTGAGAGAATGTACGTGTACAAACCTGTTCAACAAGACTGCCTCTTTGCTATAGGATCCTATTCACATTTTTACCCACCTCTCCCGCATAGAGGAAAAAAAAAAAAACTTTAGGACTCAAAAAGGCTGAATTCTACAGTTAAAAAACAGAAGAAGCTGAAGGTCACAACATCTGCTTCACAACTGAAGGGGAAATCACTTTGTTACAAAATACGCTGGATTTGTTCTGCTGATGTATAAAAATGTATTTCCTGTTAACAAACAGACAAAAAAAAAGGACTTCCTTGTTTTACAGCACAGCTACTAAAATATTCACAAATACGCACTCACAAATTTCACCAAGAAAGAAGATATTTGAGATCATTTTGGAGAATGTGTAGGGTGGCGGAAATCTCCTTTAATTTTTTAATGTGGATGAGAAGAGGATCACATATTTGTGAAAGTCACAAAATCAATAAAACGAATATTTGCTGAAAATCAGGGTACTGGCTGAGATGGCCATAGACATCAGAGGACAGTCCAATACAAACAAAAGGTCTGACCGCCTGAAAATGTCTTTTGTTTCCAAGCCTCAGGCAATAAATGTGAAAGCTCAGGACACACAAGAAATCATATTCATGCTAGAAATTTGAGATGAAGTGAGCACATGTGGATATCCCTGGTGCTGAAAGAGGATCTTCAGTCTGGAAAATAATAAAACAAAAGTCGTTTCTGAGCATGTCTAGTGTTGCTCTTATGATTTTTTTCAGACGAAAACTGTACTAATTAAACAAAAATCGGACGTTGTGTTGACGTACGATAAAAATTTTATAGCCTTCACATCCAATTTTTGTTGTACGAAAATTCGTAATCGGCTGACGAAAGCACTATACTAACGATCCGAAAATAAGCAGATCGTTCGTCGGACTAAATTTTACTTCCGATTTTCTTATCATGTGTGCGGGCCTTTATAATAAAAATGCAATTAGGGCCGGCTCACACTAGTGCGATGCCAGACATCGCATGTGATTCACACCACACTGCTGCATGGCTGAATTCACATTGCATTCAGACCAAACTCATGCAGGACCCTGTTTTTTGTCTGCATCAGAAATGGATCGCATGGATGTTCACATTCATGCAACCTGATTTTGCAAACTAATTCCGGGGTGTCGTTAACTTAACATACACTTCGCAATCACATGAACAGTCTGCGATTTTGATGCGGTGTGGATTTTCAATGAATTTGTGTTGATTAGGATGGCATTTAGTGTGAACTGGCCCTTAAAGGCTCATGCACACTGCAGCTCAAAGAAGCGGCTCCTACAGGCTTTTGAGCTTTTTTGAGTTTTCATTTTTTCTGCGAGTGATTTCATAATTATCTATCAGCTGTGGCAGCTACAGAGCTCGAATGAGGAAACCTGCTGGGCCTGCATCCCTTTAGGCTCGGTTCACACTTATGTGATGCGGGAAGGCTGCAAATTCGCAGCCTGTTCCCGCATCGCAAACGCACCCTTGGCAGTTCACACTGCCATATGCGATACGCTGGGGGTGTCAATGAAATGTTAACGACACCCCCAGTTTGATCGCATATTGCAGTGTGATCTTACAGTTCGCACAGGATCGGATCGCACAAGTGTGAACCACTGTGCGATCCGATCCTGATGCGGCTCAAAAAAAGGGTCATGTGCGACTTTACTGCGGGTGCAGTGCGATTTTAGCCATACAAAGTGTATGGCTGAATTCGCACCGCACACCCGATCGCATGTAATGAAGGAGCAGTGCGCTCCGATATTATATGCGATCGCCGCAGCCGCACATATGTGAACCGCCAGTTGGACGTGTTCCTATTGGGAGTATCTCACCAAAAATGAAATTTTTGTTGCAGGGGATGCCTAAACTCTGACTTGTATCTTAAGCAGACTTCTGGGAGAATCAGTGAGCCAATCACACAAGCAGGAAATGATGTTTCTGGGGTGTGGTCAGTACACATTCTGTGCACAGAACAACCCCAGGTAGCCATATTGCATTACAATTTCAGAAAATTACAACAGCTGCAGATTGATAAGGAAAGGTAATTTTTAATAACATTCAATTACAATATGATTTGGGTCACAATTGTATACCCTATATTGTTTTTTCTCCACGAAAGTGGAGTTACCCTTTAAAGCTGAAAAGAGTCAGAGAGGCAACTGATGATGTCACAACCTCTGATTCAGCCAATCAGAGGAAGCCTTGTAGAATACATTGCTTTCTATGAATGGCTAAGCACCGTTCAGACAGACTCTACTGTGTTTCAGATATGAGATGGAAGTCTCGGCTCGAACCCAGAAGACAGGTGCGGTATGTAGCCTCAGCTATATAGTTTATACTGCACATCCCATGGCCTCACATGTTAGCGAGGAACACAGTTTGTTTGGGTTCAGCTTTAACTATGTGGAAGCAGAAGAGCTTGGACAAGGTTATCTGACCTTTCTGATCACTTTCCCCCTGGGTTGGCATATCTATAGGTGCCCATAGACATGAGATTATCACCAAATTCAGCTAGATCAGATGACAGTCTTATGTTTATAACCACAAATATGTTGTCCAGAAACATGGAAGATTTTTATACTTCAACTTCTCTTAAGCAGCTTCCAACCGAACTACCACAATCAACTTCCAACAAAAAACCATGAAAGAGACAAGGTTGTTGGTGCCACACTGCCTTGCTAAATTTACTCACTCTTAAGCCTCGTACACACGTACCGATTGTCGGCCGAACGATCGGCCGTCTTTTGACCAGGGCTGTCGTGTCTGTTGAAAACTGCAAAAGACTGCACACGAATTTTATCGGCCAACAACAGCCGACTGCAGAAGTGATGTCATGTGATGGTTAACTTTCCTTGTCTTTTTTCTTCTCTGAGCATGCCCAGTCTTGCTAATCTGCTGTCTGTCGGCCAAAATCTGTACTGACTGGCGAACAATCGGCCGCTCTGTTGTCGGCGTACAAAAATTTTAATGCTTGCACGACAGATTCTTTTTGGCCGAAAGTGCGCTGTCGGCTGTCGGAAGCATCATACTAACAAGCCTACAAATATTTACGGCCGACAATCGGTACGTGTGTACGAGGCTTTACAATCAATATCTGGTTGAAGTTGGAATTGTATGAACATTTCTATATGTATAGTTAGCATAGGGGCTCATTACCACACAGCACCAAGGAGACATCACTGTACTGGGATACTGACAAAGCTGACCTTTGCTTTTGGAATGCTAGTTGCCTGGCTGTCATACGGACACTTTGACTTCAACACTTTGAGTCACCAACCTAGAACAAGTATAGAGACGTAAGAAATTCTGACCCATTTTTTCAGCATACTTATCCTGAGTCTGTAGAAAATTAACACAAATGGAAAGGACGGCTGGCGCTCTGATGCACTGGGGTACACTTTATCTTTATTTTTATCTTTATTCTTATCAATTAATTTTTCTTTCTAAATTTATTGAGAGTTAAGCTTAGGGTTGATATATACATTGTAGACACATACATTGTATTTTTTTTTTGCTTATATATGTACATATTTCCCTTACATTTCCTATTTTCACCAATAGTACATGTTTGATCTATTACTCTGTATTTTTGCATGGTTTGTGCCTTTCAACATGGCCGCCACATTACCCCATTGGTCGCTCACCTTCCTATACTCCCATTCACACATTGCGTGTGTATAAATTCCCTGGCTTACAGTGGTCTCGGCATCTACACCTGAGGAAAGAGCGCGCATTCTCTTCACGAGCTTGGCGCACGCTCAGAAACGCGTTGTGTGCACCTTGACCCTGCCTTCGTCACATGGTCGACGCCGAGTCACAGCCTGCCTTGAGAGTCCGGTCCCGGGGAAGTAAGAGCCGGCAACTCCCCGCCATCCCATCCACCAGATAGCACCATCTTGACGTCTTCACTCTCGGCATCAGCTATTGGACAGCTCGACCCAGGACGTTGCATCTTAGCCTTCACTTCCTTGTATCTAGTGAGTCATTTCACACTGTATGTGTATCTCTTCATTAAACGTATTGCACTTAGAGGCGCTCTGCTTGTTTTTTCTTTATCCTGAGTCTGTGGCTAAATTATAATCTGTGTCAGTTTTTTTTTTTTTTTGCCAGCTGTGTCCCATTGGGGAGATTCCCTTCACTTCCTGTCCCATAATCAAAACGGGAAGTGGGATTAAATCCCTCCAAAGTGAAAGAATCCAGGTGTGTCCCCATTAGAAGATTTCCCTTTTATTAGTGTTGTGATGTCAGCCCCAAATTTTTGGGGCAGCGGGTGTCAGCAGAGACATCTCCGCTGCTATCCGATCCAATCCCGTCCGTGAAATCCGGACGGATGAAACAGACAGGCGGTCCGTTCTTATCCGATCTCCCCATAGAGGACAGCGGGGATCTGACAGCTCTGTCTCTGCACACAGAGCGGAGACAGAGCTGCCAGTGTGGATTGGCGGATCGATCCCCCACTGAGCAGAACAGACTCCGTCGGGCGGTGCGCCTGTGTGAAAGAGGCCTTATACAAATGGAAGCCTCCACAGAGGAATTAGAAGCAAAATACAGCAGGAGCTACAGAGTATAAAAGAGAAGAGAGGCGCCTCTAAGTGTAGCAATATGGTTACATTTAATGAGGGTTCAACATAGACCATACTCCTCACCGCAGGTGTAACGTTAAAAAAACCCTACCTTCGTGAAAATTCCCTACCCTGTGCACATACACCATGGAACAGCTGAGCAGCTTCCCACTGCGCATGCTCATAGCTGCGGAGGGTAGGGAATTCTCACGGGGTAGTGTTTTGTAACGTTACACCCCATCAGCTGTTGCCGCGGGTACATTAAATCATCTCCGCTGCAACATGAAATCATCTCCGCTCCAACCCCTGTGACTTCCCTGATCTCGGCTCCGTGAGTTATATTTTCATAGACCCGCCGCCGCTTTTATATTTTGGAGCCGAGATCAGGGAAGTCACAGGGGTTGGAGCGGAGATGATTTCATGTACCTGCGGCAACAGCTGATGCAGTGTAACGTTAAAAAACACTACCCCGTGAAAATTCCCTACCCTCCGGAGCTGTGAGCATGCGCACTGGTAAGCTGCTCAGCTGTTCCATGACGTACGTGCACAGGAAGTGACGAGGGTAGGTATTTTCACAGGTAGGGTTTTTTCACGGAACACTGGCTCTCACCGCTGTCAGTCTGCAATCGTGACCGGGAAGACTACCCTACAGTAGAGCGATCAGTGATTTGCTAAATGTTGTACCTTCATTAAATGTAACCATATTGCTACACTTAAGAGGTGCCTCTCTTCTCTTTAAGGACTCATGCATTGGATGTTATAAAAACGCCAGTAGCTTTGTAGTGAGTTTTTCAGCGTTTTTTAGCTTTTTTGCATTGTCGTTTTTAGGCATTAGCGTTTTTAGCTAAAAAGCACCTCTCTGCTATTTTAGTAACTCCGACTTTCCCACAATCCAATGCTTGTCAGAATTGCATCGCATGTGTCCACAAAATCCACTAGTTTTCATTTTTTTTACAGCCAGAAAACTGCCCCTGTCAAAAACAGCAGATAATAGCCTATGGCCCTTTCACACATACAGTCTGTTTGTCCGTTCTTCATCCATCCGTTGACGGATGAAAAACAGACATCAATGCATCTCTATGTAAAAATGGATGACAACAGATGATTATCCGTTTTCATCCGTTTCTGTCAATGTCCGTTTTTTGGAACTGATAAATGCCCTATTTTTCATCCATCAAAAAAACGGATCGGACGAAAAACAGATGTAAATGGACAAACGGTCCTTTTTTGCATTGGTAGTGGATGTAAAAAAAAAAAAACGGATGAAAAACTGATACATTTTGACGTGACTGAACCGATGAGTCCCCGTTCACACTGGGGCAACCTGTGAGGCGACCTGGTCGCCTTCCACAGGGAAGCTGCGGACCCGTTCTAATAGGAGCGACACAAGTCACTCCGACTTAGAAAAAGGGTCCGGAGCTTCTTTGGGGTGACCCGGAGCGACCGTCATAGACTTCAATGTTATGAAGTCCATGCCGGCCGCTCCGAGGTCGCGGCGCGCTGCTCGCACCGCGACCTCGGAGGTCGCCTGGGGAAGTCGGATCGCCCCAGTGTGAAAGGGGCCTGAACTGAACGTATGTGTGAAAGTGGCCTATGTGTGCATGGACACATAGAATAACATGCTGGGGAGTTAACATGCTGGAGAGTTTATTGGCTGCAGAAAAAAACATCTGACGCCAAAAACAGCGGCTGTAAAAACGTCCCGTGTGCATGAGGCCTGATACTCAGTTGTGACACGATGCTATTTGTATAGCAAGTCAATTTTTTTTTTTTAAATGTGCTGGTTTTGCAAAATGCTCTCACACCAAGTTACTCTCAATCCAAGGTTTTAGGCTACGCTCACATGTGGGCATAGCGGATCGCGGGCAGAATCACCGCGATTCTGCCCGCGATCCGAAAATCATTGCAAATCGCGGGACGCCTGTGCGATGCTCATGATTTGCAATGGCACCCTAAACGCTGTGCGATGTTGCCGCGATTTCCGCCTGCCGAATCGCGGTAACATCGCGCAAACAGAATCGCGGGACGCATAACGCACAAAAGAAGCTCTTATACCTTTTTTTGGGCATCATGTGTCCCGCGATTCTGTTTGTGCGATGTTACCGCGATTCGGCAGGCGGAAATATCGGCAACATCGCACAGCGTTTGGGGTGCCATTGCAAATCACGGGCATCACACAGGCGTCCCGCGATTTGCAATGATTTCCAGATTGCAGTGATTCTGCCCACAATCCGCTACACCCAGACGTGAAGGTAGCCTTACTGTACTTGCAGTAACGAAAACGAGTGCCAAAAAGGGCCACTCACCAAACACAAACCAAAACAGACCGCTCGGCAGGCATGTCCTGCTATCCACATGTATGTGATCATCCAGCGATGACCTGCGGTTATGGACAGACGATGGATCGTGATGTCGGTGTATGAGGCCAGTCATCTGTATTGGCTGGATGTACAGATGTATGCAGACAGCCGCAGCTCCTCTCAGCCCATCATTGCCTAGTCCAGGCTGCAGCTGTCTGCACACATCTGTGATTTCTGCCTCAGGAATTCACTGCTAGCCGTAAGACCCCAATCACAATTGGGCCACGCCATTTTTAAAGGCGCATTTGGTTGCCATGGCACCCAAAACACAGTGTGAAAACTGCCTTTAAAAATCGCATGAAACTTGTTACCCAAATAGGAGCAGGAGCTTCTTTTTGGGTGACAAACGCACATAAGGCAGCCACATAAACACGCAGGATCAGTCGCAAGTGTGAATGAGGCCTAAAACCTGACTGAGGCTCCAACCTTTCCAAAATGAAACAGAAACAAAGTTTAGTCAGGAGTCAGCAGGAAGAAGTCTATAAGAGCTGGCGGCTTGGAGCCATGTCTATGGGCACTGGCAGTGATTCCTAGTATTAGATATTCTGATAGCCAGCACGGTGACATGGGGGAGAGGAAAGCACAACAGGAAGTCAGTCCCGGGAAGCCGGGCCCACTCACCACCCCGGCCTGTAGTAGGGAGCACCCCCGGCTCATCACTCACCTCTCGTGTGTCTCAGGCCGGCACGGAGCGCCGAGTCTCTTCAGGAGAGCGGCGGGCTGCGGCCTGTACAGGAGGCGGGCGGGGAGGGGCGCTGTGGGGACATGCGGATCTGCACGGAGCACATATGGCTGCCACCGTGGCGTTGTATACACACAGATCACATCCTGGATGATCGGTGGGCTGGGATCATGTCATGAATCCCCATGTCAGGGTGTAATGACTGGTCACAGAGAGCCCTGGAAAGATCTCAGACTCCCCCCTATGGGGACATCATGTAATAAAGAGATTCCACAAACATCACTGCATGCCATACAGAAACCCCACTGGGTGTAGAATGAACGCATGGATGGGCTCATAATACACCATCAGATTATCGGAGGAATTTTCCTCCATTTTTTGTTGCATGCTAGTCTCTATGGAAAGTGAAGAGGTTACCTTTATTCGAAAATTCTCGTACCATAGAATTCAACTTCATAAGTGATGTCATACGTTGAATTGTTTTGTATGTATTCTTCCCAGTACGTGTAGTCTTGCTCTTACAATATTTTTGCAGACGAAAACTACAAATTAAATGAAAATCGGACATTGTGCTCACATAGGATAAAATTTATAGCCTGCACACCCAGTTTTTGTCGTAAGAAAATTTGTAATTGGCTGTCGAAAGCACCATACTAACAATCCGAAAATCGGCAGATCTTTCGTCGGACGAAATTTTACCTCCGATTTTCCTATCGTGTGTACAGGACTTTACACCACAATCTCTCCGTTCACCGTGCATTTGTGTAAACACATTTGCAGGTTTCAGTGCAATTTTTTTTAATAATTTTTCATTTATTTCAATTTTCTTTATTAACCACTTGACCTCCGGAAGGTTTACCCTCAGCCACCGCATTCCTGACCAATTTTTTGCGATACGGCACTGCATTATTTGTTATTTTAACTGACAATTGTGCGGTCGTGTGACAGTGTACCAAAAAAAAAATATATGCCATTTTTTCCCCACAAACAGAGCTTTCTTTTGGTGGCATTTGATCACCTCTGTATTTTTTTTTTGCGCTATAAACAAAGAACGACAGACAATTTTGGGAAAAAAAAAAAAAAAAAAAAAAATATATATATATATATATATATATATATATATATATATATATATATATATATATATATATATATATATATATATAAATATATATATTTTACTTGCTGCTATAAAACACATCCAATAAAAAAATATAATTTCTTTATCAATTAAGGCCAATATGTATTCTGCTACATAATTTTGGTTAAAAAAAATAAATAAATCCCAATAGGCGTATATTGATTGGCTAGTGCAAAAGTTATAGCTGCTACAAACTATGGGATATTTTTTTTTTTCTTTTACAATTAATGGCGGTGATCAGCGACCTATAGCGGTACTGCGATATTGTGGCAGACAAATTGGACACCCAACTGACCCTTTTTTTTTGGGGGGACTAATGACATTATTACAGCGATCAGTACTAAAATGATCGGTGGCTCCTCAGGAACCACTGTGTAAAATCACAGCGGGAACGAGCCAGGGTGGTTGGCAAGCGGTAATTAAGTTGCATTTCGTTTTCATGTTTTTGAAAAAGAAAAAAAAAACGTATTGGACTGCATAGGGTATCAACTGACCCTAATACAGTGACCAGTGCTAATACTGTATACTCACACTGTAATAATGACACTTACTGGGAAGGGGTAACAGCGAATCCATGCTGTGTATGTGAGCCACTCAGGCTGCTAGAAGTGTAGTCCTGTGCCTGCTTGCTATGAGTGCGGCTTATGCTCCAGAGGACAGATAAGAGCAGAAGATCCCGGGAGCCACAAATCAGAAAGAGAGCAAATGTAGGGAACAGGGTCTGCCACATATAAAATATATCATTGGAGAGATGTCCAGCTGTCTCCATCCCTGATTGTATGTAGCGAAGAAAGAAGGGAGTGTGGGACTTTAAATGAGTACGGCTGGACACATAACTTTAATCGAGTATATAACCTGGATGGTCTAAAGGATCCGGGAAAAGAGGGGGGACCCGAAGAATTGTATCTAAGGCCTATGATTAAGGGTTATGTAACACACCAGATATGGGTATTGATAATATTTAATTCATATAATTGGTAAAAATATGGATACATATAATAACATATTTAAAAATTCATATTCAAAAGTAATAATCAATTAATTGTACCAACCAATCTTCTATGGGTGCTCAATCTCAAAAACACATAAAATTTGATATACAAACACTTTCATGTAACCCAAAAAATGGGGACCCATAGAAAATGGACATCACATACATAACTTCAAGCTTCGCATGTACAGATAAATATAAAAGATCACATATACAAATCACATAAATAAGAAATGAATACATTAATGAACATATCCAGAATATATATATAAAAAGACCAAATTTCATATGAGATTAAATTCTGTATAAAGACATATTTTTGAGTAGGAAGAAACTTGAATGAAGTATTTAATTTGAGTACTTGTAGGCTCGACGCGTTTCATGGACCTCCGTCCACTCATCAGGAGCATAACAGAATGAATTTTATGTCTGGAAAATATTACCAGAATATTAATATAGAAGGGGAGAAAAGGGGAACACCAGAAAAAATAATAAATAAATATGGGCATGTATAAAATAAACACTACCTTGAGTAGTGTGGATATCTTCTAATAATCCAATTCTTGGAGAGGAGGTATAGGGATAAGCCGGGAGATGCCTGACCCGGGGCTGAGGTGTGGACAGTATCCAACCAAATGGGGAAAAGCAGCAGCGAAATAGAAATCGAAGGTGCATATAGGAAGGCATTGAATTGGCATATGATTTGGTCACATCAAGGAGAGAATTTTTAAATATGTTATCATTATATGTATCCATATTTTTACCAATTATATGAATTAAATATTATCAATACCCATATCTGGTGTGTTACATAACCCTTAATCATAGGCCTTAGATACAATTCTTCGGGTCCCCCCTCTTTTCCCGGATCCTCTAGACCGGCCGTCACTAAATGGCGGCCCGCGGTCCATTGGCGGCCCGCACGATGCTTCCACCCGGACCGCGAGGCTGCCTCCTGTTATCAGTCACTGGTTTGCTGGGACCGCGGGTGTCCCAGCAACCAGTGACGTGCTGTGTGTGCTCCACGCCCCCTCCTTACACCGGCTCACTCCCAGCCGGTGTCCTGCCGGGCCGCGAGTAGGGGCGTGACGTCACGTGCGCGCCCCGCCCCCTGCTCCTTACTGCGGCTTCCATTCAGCCGGGCAGCGAGTTGGGGCGTAACATTATGTGCGCGCCCCGCCCCCTGCTGCTCGTGGCTCCTGGCTCGACTACTGGCTTCAGGTATGTGGAGCACAAGGGGAAAAAGCAATGTGGTCCCCAATTTTAAAGCTGCACTTAAAGCTGATGAGAGGTTTTTAAAGTGATGGGCATATTTTGTAGTGTTCATTGGAGTGCCCCATAAAAAAAAAATGTGCCCATCAGAGTGCCCCCTAACATAAAATGTGCCCATCAGTGTGCCCCTTATTTTACGCTGATGGGCATTTTTTATGTTAAGGGGCACTCTAATGGGCATATTTTATGTTCAGGGTCACACTGATGGGCATATTTTATGTTAAGGGGCACTCTAATGGGCATATTTTATGTCAAGGGTCACGCTGATGGGCATATTTTATGTTAAGGGGCACTTTAATGGGCATATTTTATGTTAAGAGCAACGCTGATTTACATGTTTTGTTTTGACCATCAGAGTGCCCCCTAACATAAAATGTGCCCATCAGAGTGCCCCCTAACATAAAATGTGCCCATCAGCGTGCCCCTTATTTTATGTTAAGCGTCACGCTGATGGGCAAATTTTATGCTAAGGGGCACGCTGATGGGCACATTTTATGTTAGGGGGCACATTTTACACATTTTATGTTAGGGTGCACTCTAATGGGCATATTTTATATTAAGAGCAACGCTGATGGACACGTTTTGTTTTGCCCATCAGAGTGCCCCCTAACATAAAATATGCCCATCAGAGTGCCCCCTAACAAAAAATGTGTAAAATGTGTCCATCAGAGTGCCCCTTAACATAAAATGTGCCCATCAGAGTGCCCCCTAACAAAATGTGCCCATCAGAGTGCCCCTTATTTTATGTTAAGGGTCACGCTGATGGACACATTTTATGTTAAGGGGCACGCTGATGGACACATTTTATGTTAAGGAGCACTCTAATGGGCATATTTTATGTTAAGAGCAACGCTGATGGACAAGTTTTGTTTTGCCCATCTTTCTGAGTCAAAGCACAGACTTCAGATTCGGACCTCGGCCCAAAGAAAATTTTGGCGACCGGACCTCCTTGAATTTTAATTCATTACCCCTGCTCTAGACCATCCAGGTTATATACTCGATTAAAGTTATGTGTCCAGCCGTACTCATTTAAAGTCCCACACTCCCTTCTTTCTTCGCTACAAATCAGAAAGAGATCTGATGTCTGTTGACAAGTGGCAGTCTTGGGCCATACACACTATAAGATTTTCTGAAGACTTTTTCCTTTAGATTTACCAAAACTATATAATATGAGGTCAAACCTAAACACTTTCAATTTGTTTGCAATTGCACAGGCCCTTGCACTACATGGTTGAAGGCAGGGATCAAGTCCTGCAGGAAGGCATGGGAACAACGTTTCCGCACTATTTCTACAGCAGGAACGACGTTCCCATTGCTCCAGTCCTCCTGCAGGACAAGGGCAGCCAGAACACAGAAAAGTGCAGGCAGCCGCTCGCGGCGCCTCTACAAACAGGCCGGCGGAGGGGGGCGTGCAAAGCGGGATGACATCAGGCCAGCAGAGGGAGAGTGCACAGCAAGCAACACCCGCGTGCGCTCTAGGCCTGGGCTGAATGGACAGGCGTGGGCATGGCCTGACTGGAGTGGAGTGAGTCAGTCAGTCGATGAGGCGGCGAGGCGAAGGCAGCATATGCCAGAAGAAATCTGGAGCAGTCAGAGGAGCAGGTGGGTTTTAGAAGTGGCACTGTGGCAGCCTGCCTGGGAGGTGAGTCACTGGAGCAGTAAGTCCACAGTCCACTCACTGCACATTTGCCTCTCATACCACCCTCACACATAAAATTCTGTCAGCATGTCAGCCACATATTCATTTTCAGGGGTGTGTGACTCAGTTTGCCAAAGTGTGGGGTGCCATTAAGAATTAATGGCACCCCTAAAGAGCAGAGCATTTGTCTGTGTGTCAGGAACGAGCACGATTCTGCACGAGTTCTGCGATACACAGTAACGTAAATCAAACCTTGGGCAGGGGTGCCTCAAGACTGAAAATACTTTTCAAGGGCGCCCCGACTGAAAAAAGGTTGAGAAACCCTGGTCTAGGACCCCTGGGCACAGATCTTCCCCAGCACTCCTCTCCAGCCAGACAGGCTGGCGTCTGTGGTTACCACAGTCCAATACAGTGGAAAAAAAAAAAAAGACTTGCTCTGGCATAGTGCCAACGAGTGAAGCCACCATAATAGGGAAGTCCCATTTGTTGTGACTCAACCGAATCATAGTGTCCAAGGTCTTTGGATCTTTAATCCATTTGACAAGAATCTCCCTTTGTAATGGTCTCCTGTGGAACTGAGCAAACGGAACCGCCTCGAAGGCTGACACCATCAGACCCAAGGCCCGCATGCAAGTCCGCAGAGAGGACAGATTGCTGGCTAAAAGCAAACAAATCGCCCCCTGCAACTTTTGCAGCTTGCTCGGGGGAAGAAAAACCTTCGCCGAAGTGAAGTCCAGAGTCAGGCCCAGATAATCCAGTCTTAAGGATGGTATCGGGGACGATTTTTTGAAATTGATGTTCCAACCGAACGCTTGCAGAGTCCAAACAGTAATTGTCAACTTGCCCAACAGGGCTGAATGTGAATCTGCTCTTAATAGGAGATCGTCCAAGTACCCCAGTACTGTAACCCTCCGTTGTCGCAGTAATGCCAACACTGGAGCCAACACATTGGTGAAGACCCTGGGGGTGGAGGCGAAACCAAAAGGTAACGCCACAAATTGATAATGCTCTTCTACAGCAAAGCAAAGAAAACACTGGTGTCCAGCGTAAATATGGATGTATAGATATGCATCCTAGATATCTATGGAGGCCAGAAAAGTCTCCTTGGTGCAGAGACGCCACTACCGTGCGAATAGACTCCATTCGAAACTTCTGTACCCGCACAAAGCGGTTCAGAGCCTTGAGGTCTATGATTGGTTGTACTTTGCTTTCTTTTCTGGGCACAGTAAACCGGTTTGAATAGAATCCCTGAAAGCATTCCCGAGAGGAAACCGGCACAATCACACCTTGCGACAGCAGATCTTGTACCGTCTTTCTTAGATTCCTTAACTGGTCTGGAGATAGGCGTAGATTGGACAGGAAGAACCTGTGCGACGGTCGAGGCCGGATTTCGATCTTGTAACCTGATCGGATCAGTTCATGGACCCATTTGTCCTGAATCAAGGAAGTCCATGGTTCCGGAAAGAAGCCAAGTCATCCCTCCCACCACAGAAACGGGTGAGAGCGTCGCTTCATGCAGACGAGAATTTGTCCACAGATCCAGATTGGCCTGTTCTCGGCTTACCTGACCAGGTCTTCTTGGAACCCCCAGTCGCCCTGAATGGCTTAACTCCCTTCTCCTGTGACCCTGAAGCACGAAAGGTGAGCAGTAAATTAAGTCTATTACGCGGTGCTTTGCCCTTGGTGGATTACGATAGAAGAGTATTCTTCCCACCTGTAAGGCCTTTGATCAACTCATCCAGGGAGGATCCAAACAAACAACTTGTCCCCGTAAAGGGAAGGTCAGAAAGAGCCTTTTTGGAAGCCTGGTTCGCAGACAAGCTTTTCAGCCACACCATGCATCGAATAGCAATCCCCACTGCAGACACTCTGGCTACCAGTAGAGCTGCATCCAGTGACGCATCACATATATACAGAAGGGCTTAAACCATTTGGTCCACTAGCTCCAACAGTCCCGGTGAGAGCTGCTCCGTTTCCAAGTCACCTTTTAGCAACTTCGCCTATTTTGTGATAGTCTGTGACACCAGAGTGATCACAAAGACTGGTTTTGGTATCGAGCCCCCTAACACATGCAAATGGCGTGACAGAGACTCAATCCGTCTATCCACGGGGTCTGTAAATACCGGTGACTCTTCCACCGGGACCACAGTAGACTTGTTTAGTCTGGAAACCAGATTATCCACCTTTGGTGGCACAGTCTACCTAGTGGAATCCGCATCTGCAAAGGGGAAACGCCTTTTAAAGTGCTTAGCTTCTTCAGGAGGAATGTTAGTAGGTAGTGCCTGTTTTGATACAGTGAAACATGTTGAGAAAATGTGGAGTTTTGCTTGCTGTATATGTACAGTTATAGTATATACAAATATGTATGTTTTTTAACCAGTATTTAATAAAATATATTTTTTTGCAATCTTTTTTTGTGTCAATTTGCACCTTAAAAACCCTACCACCACTCTATACTGCTTTTCAATTTAGTTAATGAGGGTGTAGTGCATTGTATGTGTAGCAGGATTTCTAGGCCTTGAGCCTAAGCTGGGTCTGCCATTGTCACCTGTAACACTTTCAGCACATTTGAGCCCAGGTGTGAGACAATGACCAATCCGGCATCTTTGGTTTGTTTGTTTTATTGTATTTAGGGGATGGGAGAAGGCAATGAGTGGGATACTCTGGCTCAAATAGGTACACTTTGGGACACTGGAAGAAAAATGCCTGACACTGTCTTGACGCCAGCTGAATGCCAACCAGCGCTTTCTGACGCTTATAGATACTATAGTACTGAAACTGTGCTGGAACCTCGACTTTAATTCAGAAGATCCAGGACTGTATAACACTTGACTCCTGACATTGCTTTGGTTAAAAGTCACTGAACAGCTCCCTCCAGCCCTGCACTGGCTTAGGTAGCTCTGTGGAAATACTTGTGTTGCTGCAACTCTCAATTTTGTACACTTCACACTGTACACTGACTCTTCAGGGCCCAAACTGCAGGTACCCCCTCTAATACTTCAGGTTTCTCTGACTAGGCACCCCTTTAACAGTTAGCTGACTCCTGGATCCCTAGAACCTTCTCCGGAGTGGTCCCCTCTGACACTAGGCAGACCCCCAGGGGCAGTCCACAGTGCTCACGACCTTTGTAGGCTTTCCGGTAACAGGACCCCTCTCTCTCTCTCTCTCTGCTGGTTCTCGGCACACCGGAATCCCTCTGTGCAGCTCAGCTTCACTCTCTTTGGTTTCCCAGGCCATCACTCGGGACACCCGCTTCCTCTGACAGGAGGATAGACAGCCGTACTCTCCCTCCTGGGACTCTGCTTCCCGCCAAAGACGCTGCGTCATGCATCCCCTTCAAATTTATACCCACTCCCAGAATACTCTGCTGCAGAATCTGCCTTCTGGGGCAAATACAAGCCTGACTGAGCCACTGATTGGGTTTCCCCCACTGCCCTATGAGAATCCTCTCACAGAGCCAGTGGGGAGACTCCCCTCTCAGTAACCTCACTTGGGAGACATAACAGTCCAGCTTAAATCATGGCCCTGCTATTAAGCAGCCAAGGCCCACTATACTTTACCTAGCACCTACCTGTAGGGTGCTACATATGGTAAACTGGAACATCCACCCATTATTACGTTCACTACTAACATTTGTTTGATGCGCCCCCACTGTTCACTGACAATGTTGTCAAAAAGATCCGGACAGGGAAACACCTTGCCCGACTTCTGGGATTTGCGGGTACCAAAAGACACCCGCGTCCCTGACGCTGTAAACTCATCCGCCATTTTTAAAGTCCGCGGCAGCCACATCTACCTCAGAATCTGAGGATACTACAGAGGGAGGTGAAGGCAAAGGGCACTTTCAGCTAGTGCCATTTTTTTTAAAACTAAATCCACTTTTGACACCAGGCTTTCCAAAACTGCTGTAAAAGCAGACAGGGGCTGCGACCCAGAGGGTCCCGCAACCGCACTGAGGGGGTCTGTAGGCGAGATTTGGTCCTGGGACTCCATAAGCACTGAGTATAAAAAAAGCAGTGTCACATTAAGAAAAGTCGCAAAAAACACGATCCGCACCACTGCACCAGCGAAACCACAAGTCCCAGCCATAACACAGCCTGCAGCAGGGTGAGTGATACCCACAGGGACCCCAGGAACATACCACCAAAATGGTCTTGAGGCTTCAGGAACGTTCTGTGCAGAGAATAGAAACGATCTGGCACAGGAAACAGAAAAACACCTGGGTCATGCCTAGAGCCCCTAGCTTTCCAGCAATCATGGACTTCAAGAAAATGGCATGCATTCCTATAGGGGAACTACCAAAACATGGCCGCCCATGCATTTTAATGAGAAAACATTTTACATTGAAGCAGAGCAGAAAGACTACAGCAAAATGGCGGGCCCCACGGCAAGCCACGCGGGCCCCAGGACCCCCAGGGGGGGTCAACAGACAGACATCCGGGGGTCCCCAGGAGGGAACCCCACCAGGACAAACCCCCCCCCACGCAGAACTGCCGCAGCGGCCACAATACATCTGCCCCCCAGAGGTAAGAACCTGCTTGTGGGGGGGGAAGGGGACAGCAGAGGGGGGCCTGGTATCACCGAGAGGCCAGGGGAACGGGGGGATACACGAAGGTCCGACTTTCCCAGAGAAGGGGCCCACATCCAGACCGGCAGAGGATTGGGGGGACACTAACTCACCATACCACGGCATCAGGTGGGCGCCGTTCCGAACAGACTACCGCTCCACCCCGGGTGGGGGTGCTGACAGCCAAGGGGTACGCTGCGACTAAGGGCATCCCAGGTCCTCTGCGTCCCGGGGAGGTGTTTCACTCGCGGGCCCGCCCCCATCCATAGGGGCTCTTTTATGGCAACGCCTAGTGCTGGACTATAACTTGCTCACGCTCGCTATCCAGGCTGGAAGACCTTAAGGATCTAGGATATCTAGTCTGAAATCCAGCCCGCTGTTGCTTGTAGTTCTCTCAGGAACACGAACTAAAAAATAAATTCTTACAAAAAAGGTTCACAAAAACAAACAGCTAAGACCGAAGTCCCAGCAGGGAACTAGGTCCTACTCCTAAACTAGGCAGAAACAAACTGAGGGTTATAGCAGAGTGTGTGGGTGTATGCCTACAGGGACTGCCCCATAGGCGTGGTAAAGTTTTTTCCTGCCTTGTGTCCTACTCCTGTAGGGGGCAGCATAACCTAATGGTCAAGATGATATTATGGAGCTGCGTCTGTCAATGAACAATAGAAAAAACTAATTTATACAGGATAAAGACAATGCGAGGACCAAATATGTCTGGACCCAATCCCCTCCAGCTACCTGAATACCAACATTTACAGAGGGTTCTAATTAAAGGTTATACTTGCCTAGAGGTTGAAAGGTCCTTTTCAAAACCCTTTCCAGTGGCCAGCATGGTACTAACCGTTGGAATACAAGTAAATTTGTGATCCCACGGCAAATGGTGCAAGTCCTCAAACTAAGTCCTAAGTTAGGGTGACGTCCCATTTTGAGAAGGGCAATGAGGTTGCTGCCTCTCACCCCCATGCAGTCCTCGGTGAAGTTTCCTCTCAGTCTCTGGTGTTTGGAACCCTAGACATTTAATGGGTGCTTAACTCTGTACGCTGTAGCGATGATCTCTTACGAAGAAGCATCTAAATGAATGCAGCAGCACAATCCCACTTTGACATTGCAGCGAATTCAGGCAAAAAACAATGCATCACTCCATCACCTCTCACTCTCGAGATTCCCCAGTGCAGTTTCTCTTACCTTTCTCCTTCTCTCACAGCACACCCTCCCTCCTGGGACTTGTAGTCCCATACCTTACTTTGCTCAATAGAGACTTACTACTGGCGTCTACATCACCATAGTTCCAGGCAGCTTCCAGCAGTCCTTTACAGCTCCCTGGGTGGGTTTGTCCATTCCCAGACTGAACTGCAGCATATTACAGCATCTCTGTATCATGGGCAGTGGGTGGGCTCTCATCTGGCCATGGCTGCAAGAGCAGACTGTTACAGTCTCTGGCCCACTCTCTCTTTCCTACATGACGCTGCTCCACACATCCATAGCCAAGGAAGAGATAACAGTTGCTGCAGACAGAATGGCTGTGTGTGTGGATAACAGTTTAAACCAGTGGTCACCAAACTGCAGCTCTTTGTGTGCCTTTATCTGGCCCTTGGGCACAATTCCTCCCACTGATATGAGACACTACTCTGCCAAATGAAATCAACAATGGGGCACCATTTCTCCCACTGATAGGGCACTATTTCACCTCATAATACCAAATGTGGTGATGTTTTCTCCCACTGATACCAGGACAAATTCAACTCCCACAGACCACAGTCCTACATAGGCAGCAGAGACCACATGTTCTGCATTAGAATGCATTTCTAGCCAAGTGTTGCATTAGTTGTTAATGGAGATTTTTTACTACTGTCAAGTTTCCCGGCAGGTTTTTTTTTTTACCCTCTGTAACCCCACTGTGGACAGTCACCCTCTTGATTTGTCCTGGTTATTATTACCACCTGGTCAGAAAGGAATAGGAAATGTAATATTTTATGGTTGATAACTGATGAGATGAGGGGAAATATTCCAATAGGGACACCTGTTCCAGTGACCGCTAAGAGGGGATTTTTTGTATCTCCAACCTAATCTATCTCTAGGTGAGGAAGTAAAGGTAATTTTCAGTTTTCTGGACTTCCTACCCCAGCAGCTCTACCAGCAAACTATCATACGGTAGGCTATTATGCCTGGAATTTAGTCAGGATGAGCAAAAAATAAAAATACAAAAAAATACTTAAAAAGTGTTACTAAACCCAGGACCCTGCATTCACTATATCTGGTCTGCCTTAGTACACAGAACATGGAGATGCAATTATTTTAGTAAATAAAAACTGCTAAATACCTTCTCTCATCAGGAGTATATAGCAGTCATGAAATTCTACCAGTCTCTGGTTAAAGCTTGAAGAGTTTTCATTCTTCTCCGACTGTCCTATGAGGCTGCATGACACTTGACCCTCTGTCTGGAGAGTGCCAATTGGCCAGGTGCTGATCACATGCACCCTCCTAAGTCTCTATACTATTAGGAGATGGATTGGGAACTGTGGAAGGAGGGGAGGATCAGAGAAGACAAAAATCAAACAGTCTTTTTACACAATGCGCAGGATTAACCCCTTCGATTCCACAGTGAGTATAACTGCTTCACTGCACATACAGACTGATTTTACTGTTGTGGGCTGAGTAACACTTTAATAAATAGATAATTAATCCTGAGTTGCCACTAAGCGAGAAACCCAAAACCTCAATCGTGATTAACCAAGATGCTAACACCTTAGATATGTTCCCACATCTAACATTTAAGTAACTTAAAAATAAACAAATAACTGGTGATGCACTGCTCCGTGCAAAAAAAAAAAATCTAAAAATACCAAATACATAAAATGTACCACAAAACTGCGAATACATGATACCACAACTCCAACTCTTCAAAAACCAAAAAAGTATGAATCTAGCACCAATGTATGTAAATAAAATAAAGTAAGTAATGCTACAACTCCAATAAGTTATTAGCAACAATAAGCATGTATAAAAAAAACTACATTACATCTGTATATTAATTCAAAGTGTCCATGTGTCCAAGATGGTAACACCACAACTTTAGTGCTCCACTGAATCCATCAGGATGAAGTCATGTGATCTATGATGCACTGGGAGGAAGCCGTGTGACATTTTCAATACTGAAAGTGGAAGCGCAGTATTGACACAGTGTACTCAGTATTTCAGATGATTTTCTTATTACAATGCAATTATCTACTTGGATGTAAGTGCAATAAGTGTTTAATAAATGGTACAATATTTTTGTAAATATTTTATTATAGCTTTTCATATGACAACACTGAATAAATGACACTTTTCTACAATGTAAAGTAGTGAGTGTACAGCTTGTATTAACTGTGTAAATTTGCTGTCCCCTCATAATACCTCAACACACAGCCATTAATATCTAAACCACTGGCAACAAAAGTATCTACACCCCTAAGTTAAAATGTCCAAATTGAGCCAGAAGTGTCAATATTTTGTGTGGACACCATTTTCCAGCACTGCCCGAGCCCTCTTGGGCATGTAGTTCACCAGAGCTTCACATGTTGCCACTGGAGTCCTCTTCCACTCCTCTATGACATCACGGAGCTGGTGGATATGAGAGACCTTGCGCTCCTCCACCTTCCATTTGAGGATGCCCCACAGATGCTCAGTAGGGTTTAAGTCTGGAGACATGCTTGGCCAGTACATCACCTTTATCCTCAGCTTCTTTAGCAAGGCAGTGGTCATCTTGGAGGTGTGTTTGGGGTCGTTCTGTTGGAATACTGCCCTGCGGCCCAGTCTTCGAAGGGAGGGGATCATGCTCTGCTTCAGTATGTCACAGTACATGTTGGCATTCATGGTTCCATCAATAAACTGTAGCTCCCCAGTGCGGGCAGCACTCATGCAGCCCCACACTATAACATTCCCACCACCATGCTTGACTGTAGGCAAGACACACTTGTCTTTGTACTCCTCACCTGGTTGCCGCCCCACATGCTTGACACCATCTGAACCAAATAAGTTTATCTTGGTCTCATCAGACCACAGGACATGGTTCCAGTAATCAATGTTCTTAGTCTGTCTTCAGCAAACTGCAGGCTTTCTTGTGCATCATGGTTAGAAGAGGTTTCCTTCTGGTACGACAGCCATGCAGACCAATTTGATGCAATGTGCGGCGTATGGTCTGAGCACTGACAGGCTGACCCCCCCCCCCACCCCTTCATCCACTGCAGCAATGCTGACATTTTTCTGAGTGGAACCTGTCCTTTTAAACCGCTGTATGGTCTTGGCCACCGTGCTGCAGCTCAGTTTAAGGGTCTTGGCAATCTTCCTATAGCCTAGGCCATCATTATGTAGAGCAACAATTCTTTTTTTGTTGAACTTCCAGTGAACAGTATCAGAGAGAGAGAGCGATAAAACAAAAATTTAACACACTTGCTCCCCCATTTACACCTGAGACCTTGTTACACTAACAAGTCACATGACACCGGGGAGGAAAAATGGCTAATTGGGTCCAATTTGGACATATTCACTTAGGGGTGTACTCACTTTTGTTGCCAGTGGTTTAGACATTAATGGCTGTGTGTTGAGTTATTTTGAGGGGAAAGAAAATTTACATTGTTATACAAGCTGTACATCCCCTACTTTACATTGTAGCAAAGTGTAATTTCTTCAGTGTTGTCACATTTAACCACTTTACCACCACCCACAGTAATATTACTGCGGCAGAGTGGCTCGTTATCGTCTGACGACGTAGTACTACGTCGTCAGACACTCCCCCTTCTGGGCAGCGCTTGCGCGCCGCCGGAGGCTCCCTCCCGCTGTTTTCAGTCACAGCGGAAGTCGGGCCAGGGGAGGAGCAGCGGCGATCGCCGCCGCTCTTCCCCCCCCGATCGTCGGGGATCTAGTGTGGAGATCCGCCCGCCTGTGTAAACACAAGCGGGCGGATCTCCATAGTGACAGGGAGTGACAGATCGGACTGTTCAGCATAGCTGGACATCCGATCTGTCCATGACTCACTCAGTCCCCCCCCCCCCCCCACACGTCAGTAAGCACCAGGCATACATTAACCCCTCCCTCTCCAATAAAATTAACCCCTTCCCTGCCAGTGTCATTTTTACAGTAACAGTGCATATATATAGCACTGATTACTGTAGTAATGTCACTGGTACCCCCAAAAGTGTCAAAAATGTCAGTCAAGGGTCCGATCTGTCCGCCGCAATGTCGCAGTCCCGCAAAAAAAAAAAATCGCAGATCGCCGCCATTACGCGTTAAAAAAAAAAAACACCAAAAATGACAGAAATCTTTCCCTTTGTTAGTAAACGCAATAACTTTTGCGCAAACCAATCAAAATACGCTTATTGTGATTTTTTTTTACCAAACATAGGTAGCAGAAAACAAATTGGCCAAAATTTTTTAAAAAAATTGGTTTTTACATTTTTTTTGGGGGGAATTTCATATAAAAAAATGTTAAAAATATTGTTATTTTTTCAAAATAAACGCTCTTTTTTTGTTTATAGTGCAAAAAGTAAAAATCGCACAGGTGATCAAATACCACCAAAAGAAAGCTCTGTTTGTGGGAAAAAAAGGACGTAAATTTCGTTTGGGTACAGCGTCGCACGACTGCGCAATTGTCAGTTAAAGTCGCACAGCGCCGAATCGCAAAAAGTGGCCTGGACGGAAGACCGCAAAATCCTCCGGTGGTAAAGTGGTTAAAGATATAATAGAACATTTACAAAAATGTGAGGAGTGTACTCACTTTTGAGAGATACTGTATATACTTAGGCATACTAAACTTTGGTGGTACATGGTTTTGAGCTGGTCTCCAGCTGCTGTACAGAGGGCTTAACCCTTAAGGGAACTCTCACATCTGAATACTCTGGATGAGAAATCCTGAAAGTGACATCAAGCCCACCATCTACCCCAAGAGAGGGGTATATTAGACTTATATTCCTATATGGTTCCAAAATTTGGGGGTGAGAGTCTAGGTTACATTGAGGTGGAGCACACCCTGATTTGTTTGCAGTGGAGCACTGGAGTTGTGGTCAATATCTTGAATGAATGTAAAAGGATATGTATAGTTTCTCATACATGCATATTGTTGCTTGCTAATAAGCAGTTGAAGCACTATTGTGGCATTACTTATTTTATTTCAGGTACTTGTATAGCGCCGTCAATTTACACAACGCTATATATATATATATATATATATATATATATATATATATATTGTACATTCACATCAGTCCCTACTCTCAAGGAGCTTACAATCTAAAGTCCCTAACGAACATTCATACATACACATACCAGGGCCAATTTAGACAGGAGCCAATTAACCTACCAGCATGTCTTTGGAGTGTGGGTGGAAACCGGAGCACCCGGAGGAAACCCAAGCAGGCACAGGAAGAACCTGCAAACTCCAGGCAGGTAGTGTCGTGGTTGGGATTCAAACCAGCGACCCTTTTGCTGCTAGGCAAAAGTACTAACCATCACACCACTGTGCGTTGTTTAAATTTTCTTTCATATACATTGGTGCTAGATTATTTTTTGGGGTTTTTGAAATGGAGTTGTGGTATTACTCACTACAGGAAGTATATCACAGATTCACAGCTTTCGGGTACATTTTATGTATTTGGTATTTTTAGAAATTTTACACATACAGAGCAGTGCAACCCCAGTTATTTTTATTTTTGAGTTACAAAAAAATACTTGCACTTTTGAATTGTGCATTTGCATTTTTTCACCTGTAAAGGCAATCCCTTTAATTAGGATTGGTACACAGATTTTGCAAGTGTCTTGCGTGCACCAAATTCACGTATCTAGAACCTGTACCTGAATTTGGCGCATGCTGTACCACTTTTAGAGTGCATATGAGACACTTTTGCAAAATCTGTCTGAGCCAGGGTTTCTCTCTGTACACAGAGTATTGATATTACCCCTTTGAGCTGGTGCCTCCCGGCCCTTTTTCCAAGGTTTAGGATACCAGGAGGCAGGACTTGGTTTAGGATCATGTGACCACCGTAATTGGCGGTCACACGATCAGAAAGCTTAGGAGAGCAAGCATCGACCGCGAGCTTTCCATTACTGTGCCAGAAGTGCGCTCTCGGCACAGCTGTATACCACCAACTCACGCAAATATGCAGCCACTTGGCATCAAGGCCCAACCGCCTAGAGGCTGCATTATTGTGCGCGGCCGGCACCAACGGGTTAATTAGCTCCACTTTCATAAGATACGAACTGTTGGTATTTTCTTTTTAATTTTAAGCAATTATTGCACCACAATGCAAAATGGCGCATTTTAGAAATGGCTGAATTAGTCGCACAATTCAAAATCATAACCAGAAGTGTCACACATGCTTCATGAATTTGGCGCAATAGGATTAAAGCGGTAGTAAAAATTATGACATGCTTACCTAAACTTATTTTGACTTACCTACAAACAGAGCCCTCCAGTGGGGCATCGTCACCACTGAACGGGAATCCATCTTCACCCGGTCTGGGTTTGCAGGTTTCGGCGGTTTTAAAGGCTGAGCCGTGATAACGGAGGTCACGGCCACAGCACAGCTCTATCAATGGACGGCATGCTGTCTGTTGAAAGCATAGTGCGCAATTGAGAGCGCTGGCTGCTACACATATCGCATATATGGTGCACGGTTAGGATTTACTGTATCTACAAGGTAAGCTTTATAGGCTTACCTGTAGGTACAAACAAAAAAAAAAAAAGCGGAGTTTACCAGCGCTCCTGAAACGTTTTGTGGCAGCTTTATGGATTTTCCTCGAATGCTGTTTTTTTTTTTTTTTTTTTTTTTTTTAAGTGTGCAAGGGTTAGACCTCCCTCAATATTTTGTTGCTGTTGTCCCCACTGGAAAGATTCTTCCCTCTATTTGTCATGGTGACAATTTTACAAGTTGTCACCAGAGCAGGGGGTGTGGCTAAATGTCTTAACTGCTGTTTAGGATAGGAATTCTCTTTCCTTTTAAAGGAGATTTACTCTCATGCATGTTAGGGTAGAATAGGGACATTTCCCAATGGGGCAAATAGCAAAAATAACCTGATAGGGCTTTTAACCCTTACCTATTCTATCCAAAACAAACAAAGTTTTGGCTATACAGATCATTTAAATCTTACATATTTAGGCCAACATATTTTTTTAGGCTGTATGCAGGATATTTTACTCTTGTTCTTTAACCCCCATACCCTTTGAACTGTGCTGGCTGATCCCTAGATGTGGTGTCCGCTATTTCATTATTGTACAGTTGGTCCACACGGTCAGCCTCCTGGCGCTTTGGCCTTTCTTTGGGACTTCAGGTGGCCACACTGCTTTGGAGACGGAGGGCTTGCATACAAAATTATCCTACGTTTTACTTCCAATATAGTGGTCTTGTTCTGACCTATGAGACATATCTGCTCATGATAGTGAATCCACATCTGCGGTGAACCAGCTTTGTCTTTAGCTACCCTACAGGCTTTACATCTATCACAAGACAAACCATAACACTTCCCATTGTTTGAACCTCCCCTGAAGAAGGAAATTGACTTTCCGAAATATATTGGGTATTGGTTCCTGTCATCCCATGGTTATGGTCATATTCTTGATGATTATATAATGCCTGTAATGTTTTTATGCCTTTTTACACTTATATGTTTGTCACGTTAATAAACTATATAATTCTTGCATAAATTATTGCATTCATATCTGTGTGCCTATAAAATCCCAAATCAAGGGGAATTTTTCCTGTGTATTTAACCATGAATGCAGTAAAGACTCTCAAAGTGTACTTTACAGTGTACTTCCTAAGCATATTGCCAAACATAGTATGTGACCTATCAATCCCACGATTCCATTTTTAATATACAACTAAAATAATAATAGAACAACAAAAACAATGTATTTTTATATATTTTTTTTATATAAAATAACCAATATACAAGCATATGAGCGACTGCAAACTCTTATACAAAGCTTAATTATAAATATTCAAACGGAAAAAAATATACAAACAAAAAGATGGTCCTTACAGAGTTTATACAAAGTCTACAATCTAGAAAATTGTAAAGTGGTTAAGTAGAAAACAAACCGTTAAGATATGATTTTTCTGAATTCTACAAAAGGAACAAACTTTAGAAGGCTTCATTCACACTTCACGATTTGGAATTTTGCATTCCAAATTGCATGGCAATCAGCACAAAACTTGCAATGCGTGTTTGGGTGCTATTCATTCTAAATGGCACCCCAAACGCAGTGCAATTTTGCTGTGATTGTCACGCAACACAATTGTGCTGCAATCATGGCAAAACACAGCGCCTCAAAAATGGATGAAGCTGGTCACCCAAAAAGGTGCAGGAGCTTCTTTTGGGCAACAAACGCACACAGCGCAGCTCTTTGAAGTGAATGGGCTGCCCTATGCATGACACGTGGTGCGTGTAAATCCCCCACACAAAACTGTTAGCAGGAATGCAAGCTCCCATTATGACACAGTGTGAAAGATTGTGCTTTTTTGCTGGCTGTGCCTTGCACTTTTAATGAGCACAGCACTGTTAACTTTTTTTTTTTTTTTTTTTTAAGGTTGTAAGGTTGCAGTTGATAGTTCATAAAAACACAAACAAGAACAAAATTGCAGGTGAGCTGCGGGACAAACAATTGTAGACCTGTTGCAGATTTCCACCCCACACCCCACCCAAAGGCTGCATTTAAGGGTAAATAGGACAAAAAAAAACAAAGGTTTTCTGTGTGCTCTTGCATTGATCTGCATTTTTCTAGTGCCAAAATAATGCAGATCTCTGCACAAGTGTCAACATTCCCTAGTCTAATGCTGGTCATACACTATACAAAAAATGAACACTTGGCCGTGAGTGCAATCATGCCATCATGTAATGACCGAATAATCGTTCAATGAATCAGTTTTTTTGTTTGTTTTTTCACATATACCTGGTCCAAACAGTTTGGACGAGAAATACCTTAACCTTTCAATTTATCGTTCGTTCGGCAGAAAATCTCCAAACTTGTCCTTCGTTTTTTTCGGCTCAAAAACGTCACAACGATTACCGATTCGTGCTCATTTACTGGCAGAAAAACAAAAAAACTGTCCAAATGACAGAATTTCGGCCGATTTTTCGTAGTGTATGGCAAGCATAAGTGACGTTCCTAGGCTGCTAGCAGTTCCTATTTTCCAGCTGTATACGCAGAATGACAGGTGGAATGATTACCACAAGTGTGAATGATGAATACACCTGCACTGGTGACAAAGTGGTGTCAAAACATACAAGAGCTTTTATAAAAACACTTTCAGGCTATGTAATTGATTGTATCATGAATTTAGCTATTACTTCAAAAACATTAATTTGGGTTTTAAAAAAATGACACCTTTTATGAAAATATGAGACGCAGGAATTGCTGGGTACACACTGAGAAAATCAGAAGAAAAATTCAGTTTAATTTTTGTAAAGTGTGTACACAACTTTCGACATCGGATTCAGACTTTGCAAATGAAAATTTCCGAAGGGAGAAACTGCAAAAGTTCTCTCATACGTGAACAGAATTAACACGTTTAATGTGTACGGTTTTCATACAAAGAAAAAAAAAATCAGATACCAAAGGCTGCGCATGATCAGTAATAATAAACAAAAAAAAAAGCATTTGTTGTATGAGAACTTTGTAACATTATTCTCATCTTCTGTTTCAACTTGCTATGAAACATCGAGGAAAAGTGGACGATTGTTCGCCCAATTTTCTCAAAGTATGTACCCACCTTAAGTTCTATAAATGTCTCCCAACGGGTGCCAATACTAGTGCCTGAAAAGCTGCTTTTTGACCCCAATATACATCAAATTTTTGTCTTTGTCTAAGATTGTGGAGATTGTAACGTCACCACCTCTCACCACCACTTCATCCAATGAAAACGTTTTGTATTTATTAGAGAGAAAAAAAGGCCTTGATATAATGGCAGCAGTGCTGTGCGAGGGACCATTGTATTCAGTGTGCAGTAGGGCAGATGCTCAGAGCAGGGTGTGTTCAATGCAGTAACTACAGTGATATTTAGCTTCCACAGTGGTCCATCAGGTATGAGATATGCATACTTGTGTTTATCTAAGCTGGACCAATGCAAGTATACAATAGGATACCTGGAGTAAAATTAAATTGAATTAAAATTATGCCAGATGACTATAGTTTAGAAACACTCTCTAAGCCCTTAAAGCAGTATTAAACCCAAAGCCAAAATGTCATATATTGCAGCTTCCCTATCATTAGATGTGGTGGCTGCTTTAGTTTCTTTTCTTTGGCCTTTTCTCCTCTGTTTTTATCTGGTGATCTGCCCAGTAACACACCTCCTGTATTAGTGACACGACTCTGGGAATGAGCACAAGAGGCAAAGCAGACCGCAGCATTGTCAGTCTGGGAGGGTAGTATTAAATGTATTAGCAGATTTAGAAGAACTAATTCCAGCTCACACTTTATAATCAGCTACAGCAAACCGTGTTTTTTTCCCCTTTTGCAATAAAGGTTTTGCATGAAGAATAAAAACTGATCATTTTAAAATCACCCCTGCCAGTGTTTAAGGGTTTGTTTCATCCATGTAAACTGATACATTCTGCTGTAGAGCTTGACCTTGTGTAAAACATACTTACTGGCCAGATCAGTAGAAAAAAAATAGAAGTAAAAAAGCCTAAGGGCTAGTTCACACCACGTGCAGTCCAGTGTAATTTTTTCTGCATCAAAAACACATGGAAAATAGGTTATATGGTTTTCAGCAGCATAGTTCACACCAGTGCTTGCAGTTCTGGGTGTTCCAGTAAATTAAAAAAAAGGAGAACATGCTGCATTTTTCCTGCACTGGACCGCTGTAAAACGCATTGGATTGCACGTCCTTATTTAGGGTTAAAAAAAAGGGGGAAGAAATGCACTGGACTGCATCGAAAATGAACCAAAAATGCATCAAGAGTGCATGCAGAAAAGCATTAGGAAGGCATCCAGACTGCGTTTCTATGGTGTGAACTGGCCCTACAAAATGAAAAGAATACAGCCATCACATCTAATTGGAAAGCTGCAACATACCAAATGTTGCTTTTGGGTTTAATACTGCTTTAACTCTCCCAGAATCCTATTCCACAAAGCACAATTTTTCCCCATAAACTTTCTGTACAAAAAAAAAAACTTTATATTTACCTAGCAAAATAAACTTTAGAAATAAATAATCAGCAGTTTCCACTGCTGTACATTACCTATTTTAAGCGATAGCAGGATTCTTTAGTGTTACACAAATATGAACTTTCTAACTGAAGTTCGCTTTTGGACCCACCCCCTCGTAACTGCCCTATCAAACTGAACGGTGATAGGAAACAGATATTAGCATGCCCCTGATTTTGGGAACCTCTAGAACTTTGAACACTACATGCAGGCTCATGAGTTGGCTCTACACTGGATCCAGCTACAGGTTTGCTTTAAGGGTCACTTCCAAGAGTCATTTTTCAAAAGATAAAAATGTAAAGGCTGTGTTACTTAAAGTTCGTATTACCAACCATGCGATGGTTAGTAGGTTTTACCTGCTATAAATGCTTTTTTGCCGACATGGCTCAGGCAGTTAATTTTGCACAGTGTTTAGAATGTTCTATCGTTTACTGGAATATTGCATAGGACTAAGGCTTCCTAGAGTAATTGAATTCTAAGTTTACATTCCCACAAGCTGTTTGGCCCAATGTGAATAGCAAAGGCAGGAATCTTCCACTGTCTGCTGCGGTTTTTGTCACCTGTGAGCGACTTTGCAGCGGCCACCGAGAACATACACTTTTTTTTGACAGTTTGGCGGCAGCCACAGCTATTTGTGGCTGTTGGCACAGCTATTAATCGATCAGCTGTGGCCACCTATCATTAAGTGTACAGGCAAGGCGGCTGCAGCTAGCCACTTATGCGAATGTAGCCTAAACCTTCAAAAGACTGCACAATAAAGCAAATATAACTGCTGAAATCTGATTGCCGTGAGAATCATTGCCACTTTGAAAACCCTTATTAAATCAACTCCAATTCCTAGTTTTAATTCCCTATAGGTAGTCGGTTACCTTATTGATGCACTATGCTGCTTTGTTATCGTATAACTCCTTCATATAAAGTCTATGGTAATAATGGAAGACATATACAGTTAAACTGAGCATGGACAACCCAATTAGATTCTGGTATAGGAATATAGTGCTTCATGCATCATTTTATTCGGACATGTTTATCTCTTTCTCCAGGGATGCTTCATCAACACTTTCCTGTGAACTTGGAGGGCTTGAGCTGTCACACACTGGCTTCCAATATTCATGAAGTTTACCCTGTATTAAAACAAAGCATATAATTATATGTAAATAAAGTAATATAAATTAGCCAAACAGTGAACTTTAGGGCTTTGTTACATTTGCTTAAACATATTTTTTTGATGCTTCAACGATGCGGTTTTGAAGCTTTAATGAAGCTTGGCAATAGCCCTGTGTATGTGTGCGCATTAATTTTCAAATTTGTTTTAACCCCAGCTCAGTAGCACCACCATTTAGCAGATCCCCTTGCTCAGTACTACCCCCAGCTCTGCTGACACCCCACTCAGTAGAAACCCCAGCTCTGCTTATCCTCTTTTCTCTCTGGTCCCTGCTCACATCCCGCTATATTGCATCCCATGAGTGAAGTTGCTAGTTGCTCCTGCTCTGGTCCCCCAGCTCTGCTGATCCTCTGCTGCTTAGTCTACTCTCTCTGGTCCCTGTTCCCCTTCCCCCAAAATATTGCGTCCACTCTGCGCACCACGTGTTACGATCCCCACTCACCTTCTGTTCTGGGTAAAATTTACTGTATTTTTTACTGAAAATTCGGGACTAAAACTGCTGCGCTAATATTGTTTGACATAAAAGTTTAGAACTACCACCATTTTATTCTTTAGGGTCTCTGCTTTAAGAAAATATATATTGTTGGGGGTAGGGGTTGGGTTAAACAAATCTTCAAACAAAAATCTTTTAGCCATATGTGCAAAAAAAGCAAAAATGACTCTGGCAATGAAAGAGTTTAACTTGGAACGAGCCCTATGAATTGGAGTCTTCCCTCAGTGGCTTCTAAGTCATATGTTTCTCTGTGCCATGTACTCTCTAAAAGTCAATTCCAACCAACAACCGATTTTTCCAGATGTATACTCAGCGCTGAACTCAAAAGCAAATTGCAGTAAGATTGCTGGCTGAACACTAGAGGACAATCACATAAAGCCTCTAAACCAATCAAAAACACAAGTGCAGCGCAATCATATCTAATTACAATAAATTCCACAAATGAAATACTATCGATAAAAATAGCACAAGTCTATGAAGTTTGATATACAAAAGCAGACATCAATCAATGAAGGTTGTAGTCAGAAGACTCCACAACCTGAATGAAACGCTATAAAATAAATTAGCACCAGTCTAATATAACAGAGCAGACTTCAATCAGTATACATTGCAGTCAGATGAAGGAGGGATTCCCCAGTGTGTAAGTAGGGAGCCGATATCCATGCATGATGATTACTATAGTGCGCGCCCATGGTCCCATCACCAAAGCATTATCTGCCTCTCACCTCCAGACCCAGACCCTGCAGGGTCAGACCGCATATAAGAAATCAAATCGCTCCAATCTTCCTTCACTCTAGATGGCTATTCTGGACCTCTTTCTCGAGATAGATATTATATATATATATATATATATATATACAAACACACACACATATACACACATACACACACACACACACACACACATACACACACACACACACACACACACACAAGAGAAGGAAGCAAACATCTAGTGCTCTCCGTAAAATGTAAATTTTTTATTACGTTACGTCATCAGCAGGGATGGGAAACAAAAACAGAACCCGGCTTTTATTCGCACAGCTCCGCCTATGCTCCAGAAGCAGCGTCACTGAATACCACAAAGATACGCTCCTCCTCCCGCAGCCGGCCTTCATTCACAAGGCTGTCTATGCTCCGGAAGCCACGTCGCTGGGCGCCATGGAGACGCGCTCACCCCTGCCTACGGGGGAAACCATGTGACCCGCGGCAATCTTGGTACACCAGTGTTGCAGCTGTACACCCTGTTTGCTGTGTGCTTTTAACATTTGTTCTAATGTAAGTGCATTTTACGGAGAGCACTAGAGGTTTGCTTCCTTCCCTTGCACACATAGATATACATACATCTAGCTATATATCTCTCGAGGTAGAGGTTCAGAATAGCCATCTAGAGTGAAGGAAGATCGGAGCGATTTGATTTCTTATATGCGGTCTGACCCAGCAGGGTCTGGGGTCTGGAGGTGAGAGGCAGATAATGCTTTGGTAATGGGACCACAGGAGCACTATAGTAATCATCATATGCATGGATATCGGCACCCTACTTACACACTGGGGAATCCCTTCTTTATCTGACTGCAACTTAAACTGATTGAAGACTGCTCTGTTAAATTAGACTGGTGCCAATTTATTTTATAACGTTTCATTCAGTTTGTGGAATCTTCTAAATGCAACCTTCATTGATTGAAGTCTGCTTTGTATATGAAACTTCATGGACTGGTGCCATTTTCATTGATAGTATTCCATTTGTGGAATTTATTGTAATTAGATATGATTGCGCTGCACTTGTGTTTTAGAGAAGTTATCAAGCCTGTCAAAAAAAAAAAAAAATCAGACATTTACTGTACCTGACTTGGTCGAGAGTAAAGCAGTAGTTCTTGCCATCTGCCATGTATTCTGGCCACTAGATCTTTTACCTGAAAGAAAACAGCAAATTTAATGAAGCACCTTAGATATACTTCACCATCAACCACTATCTGGTTGTGTACGAGCTATAGTTGCCACCTGAATATCTGCACATTAATAGTTCCCCTGCGTGTATGGAGAGTGTTTTCATGGTATGGATATCTGTAACAGCTTGCCCTGTGTTAAGACCTGGATCAGCGCAGTGCTCTGCCTTTTCTCTAGAGCCTTGGAGGAAGTTTCTATGCGTCTATCTACATTTTAAAGTGTAATTGGGGATTATCGTCACTTCTGGGTTCCATGTGACTACCCACCAGGCCTACCATTAAGAGCAAGGCGTGAAACGCACGCCAGCACCAGACTGACAGGTCTATCTGCACATGCTGCAAACATCTAGTGCCGGGACACAGGCACTGATACATGTAAGGGCAACCTTTTTTGTGTAATTGTTTTTAGTACTAAATAAACCCACTACACTATGAAGTACTTCTCCATGTATCCTGTGAAGTCTATTCCTACATCCTAGCCTTTTCCCGAGGGATTTCTGGAGTGGTGTTATCTGAGGAACAATATGGTTTTCCAATATTCTGTAAAAAGGGGTCTAACACCTCTGGTGATTTGGGAACTACCTTTTGTGCATTTGCGGTAAAGGAATCAGAAGACATGAGCATTTAGAAGCACTTATTTTGGTGTTGGGGATGGTCACAATGGACTTATTTATTTATTTTATTTGGATTGATTTGCATTGTATCATTACCTTATATGATTTGATAACACATCACGTGTTTTTACGAATTCTTCGTAAGATTTTTTTTACCACCCCCTTTAGCTGCAGTGGCCAGGGGTGTACACATGTCGCAGCTGCAGCAGGAGTTATACACCCTGTCATGGTTGGTGAGCATGACCCATTCAAGGGAATGAGGCCACTCTGCAAGTGCCCTTCAACCATGTGCAGTACAGCAAACAAGGGGTTAAAGCATATATGTGTGTAAAAAGGGCGCTCCCACTATGAAAACCTAATATGTGTAAACGGTAGCATAAACTTATATATACATATACATACACACACAATATCAAAGCTCAAAAATAGAAGTCAAAATCAATAAAAGTTCATAATATTGGGGAAAATCATTGCAGTGCCATCATAATTAAAGTGCTGATGTGCCAAATGCTGTAAACAAAATTGGTGCAGGTGATAGCCTTTGATAACGTCCTGAGGGAGGGACGAAACACGTCAGATGACTGCGGGTGGCGACGCCGGATTCGACTGGTGACACGCAAGTGGCGGCGTACTTAAAGTTCCCAGTTTTTATGCAAATTTTACCTTGTACAAGAGTGAGTGCAATATTGTGTTTTTAGTATCATTTTAATAAACAAAATTATGCTATATATTCCTCCTCTCTTTTGGCATTATACTATACGAGAAGGAAATCAACACCCACAAAAGGAGCTCCGTTAGAGGACTACTAATCCCAGAATCTGAGATGTTTTGCAAAGCGCACATGACTTCTGTTCTGGGAGTCTATGGCAGCTGGTGAGTGAGTGGGCACACAAGAGGGGAGCACGGACTGCACCAATTTTGTTTACAGCATTTGGCACCTCAGCACTTTAATTATGATGGAACTGCAATCTTTTTCACCAATATGATGGATTTTTACTGATTCTGACTTCCATTTTTGAACTTTGATATGGTGTGTAAATATATGAGTTTATGCTACCGTTTACACATAATAGGTTTTAATAGTGGGAGCACCCTTTTTACACATAGATATGATTTAAGGCACTACACATTTTAAAGGAGCAGCAACCTCACCTATAGCATATTTCACGTTGTTTATTAATTCTTACCACATCCATTAGCGTGGGTATATATACACGTATATATATATTTATTTAAAGGGGTTAAAGCAGGCAGCAGTGTGTTGCTTTCTCACTAACTGCTTTAACCCCCTTGACCCTGCAGAAGCATGCCGTTGTGAGGAGCTTGCAGAGTGGTTCCATTTACTTGAATGGGTTGCAATTAGCAGGTGGTAGCACCCACCAAAAGCAACAGGGGGTTTAATTCCTGCTGTGGAATGCGTACATCTTTGGTTCCTGCCTCAGCAGCTAGAGGTGGTAGGAACTGGGGGCAGTAAACTCAAACACAAGGTTTTACCCAGCTCCAACTTTACGAATGAACAAGCCCCAAGAGTACTGCTGCAGAATGCGACTAAGGGCTCATTCACAAGTGCAGCATGCACTGCTGCTACTCTGAAAAGCGAACCCATGATTGCCGTGCAATACACGCAATAGCGACACAGTAGTATGGCAATTAGGGGTTTAAATCAGGTGCGAGAAAGTGACACTGCCCGGTGATCTTTGATTTCTTTCATGTTGTTCAGGTAGATATCCACCTCTTTAAGGTTGCCTAGCCCTGGAATAGAGTACTTGGTAATCAGCCTTCATATTTCTCTGGTTACTTATGGACATTGCATGGACTATATAAAAAGAACTGCCTATGTACGGTTATATAATTAATGACATATTCCATTACATACATTTTTCCACTTTCCATATTGTGGCTCTAGGTTTTTTTTCTCACCACTTGTGCTACAGAATAATTATTTTTATTCCCTCTAATTGCTGTTGCCTTTCACTATAGTCTAAGACAGTGTTTCTCAACTCCAGTCCTCAGGGCACACTAACAGGCCAGGTTTGCAAGAAAACTGAAATACATCACAGGTGATATAATTTGCTGCTCAGTGATTGCAGTATTCTAGTCTGCATCTCCCCAAGGTAATACTTAAACTCTGGCCTGTTAGTGTGCCCTGAGGACCGGAGTTGAGAAACGCTGGTCTAAGATAATAATAATTTTTACTACTACTATAAACTAAAGTGAACATAAAGGGGTACACACATTTTATTATACTACGTACAGTATAATATTGCACCAGTACAACAAAAATATATCCACTGATCACAAAAAAAATTTTGTTAAGCACTATTGTGTTCAAAACAAGTAGCAGTGTTGTGTTTTCATCACAGCTATATGCTCTGAGCAAATAAAAAGTACCTTTGTTCTGTAGAAAAACCTTGCATCTTCGCGAATATCACTCTTTATGTGCTTCTCTAACTCAGTGCATAATTTCACGAGGTATTTCTGCAAACAAAATATGCAAGCGATTAATATTTTAAACACACTAGCTGTTAATGCAAAAATAACAATTCTAATATATATTGCTGCGTTGAGAAAAATAAGGCGGCCGATGATTCTTCTATAAATGTTGTTGTTATAAATGCTTCCTGGAACACATCAGGGGACCTGGCTATAAGTCAAAGCTAAGTTTAAAGCTAACTTTTACTGTAAGATCAAAAGGTGGTTGCCATTACCAATCTGAATATGCTAGCTGAGTTCTTTGCCATCAGAATACACTGATTAACGCAGCAGAATGAGAATGCCTGCAGCAATGAACAAGAGGAAATTTTCCAGCAGGGCAGTTGTACAGATGTCATTTGGTAATCAAATTCTGTTCAACTAGTGCCCATACATGGATAAAAATTAATCAGGTCCTTGATGAACCAGCCAAATTACTATACATCTATGAACAGTTTAGGTTTGGCACCCTTAAAGCGGAGTTCCACCCACATTTTGAACTTTACTGATTTCAGCAGTGATATGTTTTGAAAAAAAGAAATGGGCTATAATATTTTTTTTTGGATCCGTTACCTTATTTTAGAGGATAGTTTGTTCTACTTCCTCCTTCTGCGGCCGCGGCCCCCGGACGTCACTTCCGGCTTTGCATTGCGTCCTGGGAGATGTGTGTCATCAATCCCAGGAGGCAATGGGCATCGCCGGCTGGTAGCATCAGGCTATTTCCAAATAGGAAATGACGCGATGCATGGCAGCGATATGCACAGAATCCCGGAAGTGAGACACAGCGGCTTCAGATGCCCACACTCTACAGTACATTAAAAAAGTTTTAAATGCTGCACAAAAACAAATCAGAGAAGTTTAGAAGATAGTTAAATATTAAAAAGCCCATGCAGTGACTATTCCAGGGGTACTTTTATCTAAATAAAAAAATAAAACAGCCGGAACTTCGTTTTAAGGAGACCTTTATCCTTTTCACTTTTCTTTGTTCTATTCCTCAACACAATGCTTTCCTTTAATCTACTCTTTCCTTTGGGTAGCTGATGTCACCCCCCTACCCCCTCTTACTAATTAATGCAGGGCCAGGGTGTTTAGTCAAACCAAATGGAAACTAGATGTTCCCATAAAGCCTACAAAAAGTCAGACAGCAAGGGTGAAAGATTTCAGTACAACTAGAAAAACGCAAAACTCCAAAATAAAGATAAATAATTTTTTTAGAAGTGCTTGATTGATCTGGCTTCATTACCTTGTAAGGGGTGATTAAATGGGTGTTCAGGCCCACAGAATGCAAGAGCTGTGGTCTCATGGAGCTGCGTGCAGACAGCCTATGTAGAGCAATGAAGAAGCAGCGGCTGTACAGTCACACCCACACATCCTTTATCTGAGTTTGACAGGCATGCAGTGCTGGTCCCGAATGCACACTGTGTTTGGGAGCCATGTATCCATCCCAGCACAGCAAGGACTTAAAGATGCATGCTTGAGTCTGTACAGCCACTGTGTCTCCATTACCCTACACAGGCGCTGCCTGTATGCAGCTCCATGGTGATCTAGGTACTATATATATATATATATATATATATATATCTGCAAGCATCAGCACTTGTGTGAAGGAGGCCCTAAAAAAGTGGGAAAATGTACTAATGTCACAAAAGAAAATGTATAAAAATGCTTCAGCATTCAAAACATTTTACTTAAAAATAAAAAGTAAAAAAGAAACCTTGCTCCCAGATCCTCCTTTAAAGAAAATTGCAAATTTAGCTTGCATAATTATTTAATGTGTTTGAAAGTCTTCCCTTGTGGTTAAAATAGAGCAGACTGCAACCACATTGGATCTGATGGCAGTGGCTACATGAACTATAAGTATGGTCTTTTAGGCTGAATACACACAGTGCAGTGTAAAAACGCATATAACCACAAGGACAACTAGAAAACATTTCCGTTGTGTGTGAATTAGCCCTTACTGCTTCCACCGGCAATACACATTCCTACTGTCAGCCAGAGTGTAAATACTGGTACACACAGGCCAAAAATAAGCCGGAACCAGCCAGCTTTTGGTCCATGAGTAACCACCGGCTTCTGTAAAACAGCCATGCTGGAAAACCAGCATTCAATCAGCACTCGCAGCCAATGGCTGCAAGCGGTGAACAGTGTATTTTGTCAGAAAACAATGTCTCAGCGGGAGAGATCCCTGCATCAACATAGCTTGTGTTGATGCAGGATCGGTCTTTATGTCCAAACCACTGGTTGAAAAAAATAAAACTATGTATGTGTGTACCCATTCATAAACAGGATACTTGAGGCAAGCCATACATTATGCAATTCTCTTTCCTACAACCACAGATTGAAGGAAAGTATATTGCTCGCTGATGGGGAATTAGTTGATGGGGAATTACCAGTCATCAGAATACAATGAATGAAAAAAAAAAAAACAACAGGCTGGTTGTATGGAGGTCGATTGAGAGATCAACTTCAGCACAACCAGCCTCACCATAGATGGATCAAAATTTGGCTATTTCCTGCTGAACCGGCCAAATTTCAATCAGGCTATGGCCGGCTTTACAGGCAGTCACACAGCAGTGAAATAGGAGCAGGAGAGGGACAGCAAAAGCAGCAGATAAGGCTGGCACACCAAGAGGATCTGACACTCCCAGAAGTCTCAGATCCAGAAGAAACATACACACCACTGCGATTTTTAAAAGGTCAAATCATTCTAAAGAAAAAAAATGTGGAAACATGAGTATAAATTATCCAATACTACAATCATTCAAATGAAATGTAGGATCTGATGACAGGGTCTCCTAAAGATTGGCATCTCCAACCAAAAACCTGTTTGGTTGCTGCGGATTGTATGTTTCTTGCTTGTCGCATTTGTGTTTAGTTTTTCTAAAATCATATCCAATATTGGTGCTTTTTTATCATACAATGTACACAATATTTCATTGCACATGCCTCAAAAAAAAAAAAAAAAAAAAAAAATTGAACTATAAAAAAAAGACTGGCATCTATACATTTCCTGCTTGGATATTTCTTTACAGTCACTATTGTTAAAGAAAATAGGAGTATTTTGCAGAGAAGAATGCACTTACTCTCTGAAAGGAAAGAGGTTCATCTGAGCTGCTTGCATCATTGACCAAATGTAAAAGACTAAAAGTCAAATAATATGCCTGAAATAAATCGTGAAAAAATTTAAAATAAGATTTGTAATGCTTATGAAATTTCTTTCTTGAATGATATGAGGATAAACTCATGCTTAGACCACCCAGAAGAACAACACAAAACCTTGTCTGAACACAGAACCTAATAAATATTAATAAAACAGGTGCGCTTATCTCTATAAATAGTTTTAAATGCATAAAAAACAATTCATATATGTGGATGTGCAATCAAATACTAATGATTTGGGTTGTGTTTAGGGCTTCTAAAGCTGTGCTGAGGAAATACCTATACAGGTAAGTCTTAAGGCTACAGTAATGAATAAGCGTTCAGAGATTGGTTTACACTAAAAATTGTGTCACAGCTCTGACCTTTGAGATAAAATGCTCTGTGGCTAACAGGCACAACAAATGACACAATGCCTGGAAAGCGCCATTGGCAGAGACCACTGAGGGAGAGGCACAGGTGAAGTAACCACACCATTACTATTCTGGTGAGTTGCTGTAAGTGTATGCCAAAGTAGCGCTAAGGAAATAGCCATAAATATAAGCCCTAAAGCTTTACTAGAAAATGAGCTTCACGAGTCATGCCATAGGCTTCATCATAGCTGTGGACATTGAGACAACACTCTGGAGCTAATTGACGCAGTACAAAATGTCTGAACAGCACCACTGGAAGAGCTTAAAGTCTAGCTTATTCACCGAGTTTTTAGAGTCACAGCCTAAACTGTGCCACGGCCCTCAACTTCGAGAGAGCTCTGCAGCCAACACAGTACCCAAAGTCCTGAGAAACACCACTGGCAGAGCCCAGGGTAGCCCAGCAGGGTTCAGGCATGGACTCCAAACAGTGCCAAACATGAGCTGACACAGAGCGGTTATGAAGAGAATAGCTCAAGCAGTGTATTTAAAGTCTTGATTGAAGTTATTAAAGATAAAACACCTACAATAAAATTTTAACTGAAGAAAAAAAGAAACATTTGTAGAAAAAAAAAAAATCAATCAGTTATCCTTCGCAAAGCTGAGGAAAAGGCATCTAGCTTCCTAGAACACTAGCAAAAAAGAGACATGATGATTTGAAGAGGGGTTTTGGGGGGCTGGCCTAATGATTTTTGTTTGCCAGTGTCCAAACCTTCTGTAGGTGGCAGTGTATCCCACATGTCATAGACTATCATTTGACCCTCAATAGACAATAATGAAAACTTAATTTCAATATCATAAGAGGTAAAGTTCAAATGCTTGGGACTTGTAATGGTCATTGTATTTTTCACACCTAAGGGGCTCAACTATTGTACAGTCTCTGAAATATAATAAGGCAAGTTAAACAACTCCTACTACTCTTGTTAAGTCTTATTTGGTTTTGTACATTGAAGCATAGAGGATTCAGTATCTTTGGAAAATGAGAAAAATGAATAGGTTTTTTGTAAGGCCCGGGCAGGATAAGAGTGATGAACAGTAACAATTTAAAAAAAGATTTAGCTTTTGTCAGATATATTCATCCAGCGTGTAGGGTCTTCCAAACTAAACCTACTAATTTAACCATTTCCCAAAAGAATGCTCCAGTTAGAAATGTTATGGAATCCTTAATCAGAAAACGCTTAACATTCTGCTTACCAACACATGTGCAATATATGCCACACTCGTGGCATGCCTCTGGCCATACCTTACAGTTTCCTGTGTGCGGATGTCAGCTCTCAACCCTCAAATGGCTATCATAGTTGATCATGTGTCGCACCATGTTAACTGCATATCTAACACAACCATGTCAACTGCATATCTAATAGAACCAAGATAGTGCAAATTTTTGCAGCAAAAGGATTGTTCAGTTACACTTTTTAAAACACTTTTGCCAGCATAGACATAGTACATCTTCACTGTAATATCCTAATGACATATGATATCTGTAAACAGGTTCCATCTCCCATTATTCTCCATCAGAAATTACAGCTTCCCCTACTAGGGATATATGAGAACTATAAAATACCTCCTGATCCAAGTCCAGGAATGTCTTTGCCTCATTTTCTGGAAGTGACTGCATTTTCTTCACCAGAGACGATGGCTTCATTTGGGACAAACACTTACACAGCAGCAGCATCTGATAAGCAAACATGAACCACTGAGTACATCTCAACATGCCACAAGGAATCCCTACCAAAAACAAAAAAACTGAAATATATATTATATATATATTTTTTTTTTAACAACCAGCAGATACAAACCCGAGACTCATAATCCAGAGGGATAGCTGTACATTGTCCATTCTGAATATTCGATATGAAAATAAGACTGACATGTCTTCTCAGTTCTCTAATGTGAGGAAGAAAAAAAAATGGATAAGATATAAAACATCTCTTTTAAAGATTTTGGGGATTAGATGATCAGATGCTTATAGCTGTTGCATTTACACTGTATTAATTTTATTCAGTTTTTTTTACCTGTTTATTGTTATAGTTTTAAAGCAAGCAGAACACAATGCACATTTGTTTGATCATGGTAAGTAAGCATGCACGGGTTTTTGTTAGCAATTTATCTTTTTTTTTATCCGTTTACAGAAAGGCCCCTTGTACATAGGCGTCATAATTTACTAACTTACTGAGCTTGTTACGCCTGTGTGCAGGGGGCCAAAAACTGACCCGCACATCCACTATGTTGGGTACATGACAGCATAACTAAACTCAATCAACAATAACTATTTTTAATAGTAAATAGATAGTAAGGTATATAAAATGTACTCGTTTACATTTTTTTTTACATTTCTTTAGATGGTTTCTGGCCTAGGCGTCAAGGGCGTTTTTATTTATTTATTTTTTTTATTTCATCTGGAGTGGAGCAGGGGTTTTCTCAGCTAAGCATGCCCACTACCTGCATGCCTAAGCTAAGGGCAGATGGATTCCAGGAAGTAAATGCTACATAAATCATCTGCCCTTGCTCAATATGGCTGCAGCTAGGAATGCTAAGGTTGTGCTGCTAGGCTTGCCCCCCTCCTCTTTGTGAATAAAAGACTATGCCTCCTAGGATATGTGACTTGCATATCCCAGTTCATGTCATTCACATAGGCGAGTGACATGCATTGCAGGGAGTGGCTGGAAGTCTTTTCCCAAAATAAACATATAAAAAAGTGTGCAGAGGAAGGGAGGAAGGGGTGAAGAGGAGGGAAGGTCAATCTGACGGCAATGATCCGATTTAATACTTTCAGGGTCATTACCCAGAACAAGCATGCGGCAAGTGTAGTCAGAACTGCTGACATGCATATGTATCAAAGATTAAATGTACAAAGAAGAGTTTCATCATAAATTAGGGAATACCATAATCCCTTCATTGAGAATTCTAAATACAATTTTTAACATGTGATTTTTAAAAGGTAGAGCACGTGTCATTAAATCTAAGCACCAGTGTAAACTACTGATGCTTCAGATAGTAATCTATATTCCATAGGATATAGGGAGTCATGTGGATATAAAAAACACTAGCATGAGCATCAATCCTCCTTTCTGCTGAAACAAAGAGGACTCTTTATTATTGGTATATATCATAGGTAAAAAGGCGCTGGTAATCTTAATATATCACGTGTTATAAAAATTAATAAGTGATTTAAAGTGTAATATATGTGATTAAAAATTGCTACAAATATATATATGATCTACTATTGGTGCAATTAGCAAAGAAAAGTGCATACCAGTGCAATTTCAATACAGAAGTGTTTGTGCTTCTGAAAGTAAATTAATCCACAAAGGTGTGGATCAGTGAACCAATAAATAGATATATAAAGAATTCCATACAAAAATCACATAAGAATATATAAAAATATAAATATATAAATGTGCTCCAAGTAGTGTTTTAAAAGTCCAGGCAATAGCATGCAATCAAAATTGTGCTTGGTGGATTCTTATTAATCCCTTCACAGTGCTCCAGGTGCTGGGATGTGACAACCGTCAATTAAGAAGTGTTTGTGCTTCTCAAAGTAAATTAATCCACAAAGGTGTGGATCAGTGAACCAATAAATAAATATATAAAGAATTCCATACAAAAATCACATAAGGATATATAAAAAAATCACATAAGAATATATAAAAAAGTATAAATATATAAATGTGCTCCAAGTAGTGTTTAAAAGTCCAATCAATAGCATGCAATCAAAATTGTGCTTGGTGAATTCTTATTAATCCATTCACAGTGCTCCAGGTGCTGGGATGTGACAACCGTGGCCTCTTACCAGCTAGCAGCAGGTCACAAGGACCCCCAACGCCTGTGATCCCTTTATTGGGTGGCTCAAACCTCTCCTCGATTGCTTGGATCTCTGGCTCCTATATTACTCGAGTTGGACCATGTAGTCCCCCCATACACATAAAGATATAGAAGAACAAATAGCCTCCAATAGTGAAATACTGTTTTATTCTCCAAAAAACACACTATAAGGTGACAATTAGCCTCTTACTATTTGTTGTGCCCTCCTGGCACTGGGCAATTCGGCAGAACAAAATGGTTTTTTTGGGTCTTAGGAAGATATTCTCCGGGGATCTGCAGCACCCTGTATCTCCTTTCCCCCTTCTTTGTATTGCGGCGGTGGATGTGTATCCCAGCCTCTGTTCCGAATGCCTCTGTGTGTTACTTCCGGGTTAGCATTGACCACAATGCATTTCGCTTAACGAGCGTCCTCAGGCAGTCCTCAGACTATATCTATTTATTGGTTCACTGATCCACACCTTTGTGGATTAATTTACTTTGAGAAGCACAAACACTTCTGAATTGAAATTGCACTGGTATGCACTTTTCTTTGCTAATTGCACCAATAGTAGATCATATATATATTTGTAGCAATTTTAAATCACATATATTACACTTTAAATCACTTATTAATTTTTATAACACGTGATATATTAAGATTACCAGCGCCTTTTTACCTATGATATATACCTATTTATTGTTTTATTACAATTAAAATGGCAGCGGGTTCAACAATCTTTTATTTAAAGGGCCAGGCGCCTTCTCTTTTTTCTTTTTATCTTTATTATTGGTGGTCAACACTCACTGCATCTGTGTACCACAAATCAAAAAGATTTATTTCATTTTTAATATTCAAAGCAAACTCCCCCCATCCATCCATGTCTCCATGCTTTATTTTGTTGAGAAATCATTTTGAGAAACAACCCTCTACCATTTCTGCCTGCAGCCATCTTGAGTAAGGGCAAATGATTGATGTAGCATTTACTTCCTTGAATCAGTCTCCCTTAGCTCAAGCATGCATGCATGCAGGAGAGTGTGCTTAGCTGAGAACACCCCTCCTCCTCTCCTCCCCTCTGGAAGACTCCTGGGATGTATGACATCATTTGCCTAGGTAAGAAACCAGTAACTAAAGAAATGTAAAAAAAAAAAAAAAAAAAAAAATGCTAGCAGCATGAGGATTAAAAAATAATCAATGTTGACTGGAAGAGTGAAGTTTCACTTTACCGATAACACCAGAATTGGGGCAGGCACCTCTGTTATCCCTCATGGCTTAAATTTCTGGCTGAACTGGCTGAAACCTTGCATGCACAGATGGCACAAATGGTTTTAATGGCACCAAAAACTATCATTTTCCTAAACTCCTGAAGATTTCAATGTTCCAGTGTGGGGTGGAGGAAATGTAGAAATATATTGGAAATACCACTTTAAATATATTTTGTATCTATTTATGGCATTTTAATCAATTAGTAATATTTTATGACACCTGAAGTACCTTTAAAAGTTCTATGTAAAGCACAATGTGTATAGATCTGCATGCTAAGCATAACAACCAGGAAACTAGCACTGCTGGGTGTACTGCATATTTTGCTCAGTACAACGTTCCTTGAAGGGGAACCAAAGCACTTTAAAAAGTACACTGGAGAGCAGTTGTGAAAGATGTTATGTTAAGCTATTGTTTTGAGACAACAACTTCAGTTTTGGATGGCACAATCCAATTGACATTAACCCTTCAGCCTGAAGCCAAGCTTCTTCCCTTCCCACTTCCTAGTGACTGATACATAGATCACACATATACGCACAAAGACACACTTAGAGTGTGGGTCTCCACACAAAGCTGAAAAACCAAGCCCTTTAGGGAAAAGCTTGATTTTAGTACATTACTTTAGTTATATTAAAGAAATATAGTTCTCTCAGAAAGTTACCTGCCACGAATCTCAATGGTAGGAACAAGCTGTAGCAGTTTTAGGAAATTATGATGATGATTGGAAAGGTTACTCATAGCAAAGCACAGCTCCGGCATCTTGAAGACAAACAAGGGATCAGTGAATTGTATAGAGTAGAATGGCCTCAGAAAATGGATTATTTCAATTTGCATTATTTACTTACAATAGTTACCCAGTCCTTGATGTTTTGAAGGAGATTTCCAATTAGGCAATGCAAGTCCATCACAGGAATGTCCTTTATTTCTTTTTCCAGATGTATTTTTAAAAGCATCACCAAAAGTGCAAGGATTTCCAGGTCATGATAGCTCTCCCTGTAGACTGCTGTACACAAGCTTAAAAACTGAAGAAACATATAGAAGATTGTGATGCAAAAAAAAAAATTGCATTCCATTACTGATCTTAAAGTAAAACTCTAGACAAATCACTAAATATGCAGTCCAGATACATTCAGGGTTATCATTTTGCCTGCCAAAGGATTTGCAGTTTTGACCAGCCAATCTTGTTACATACTTACATGCACTAGCCAGTTAAATCGCTTTGCTGCTTTCTGGTTTACCTTTACTGTGGCTTGGGTCCACTCTCTGACCACTGGACAGAGGGGATTATGTTAAAGGCTAAGCTCACCTCTTCAAGCAGAATTTCACTTTTCATAATAAACAGAAACCTTTTTTAATGTGTTTTCTGCACAAGCCATCCCAATGTGCTTATCTTTCATTTACCAAGTACATGGCAGCTTTGAATCTTCACCTCTCAGTTCAAAAGTTTAAAAAATTGCCTCCAGCGCCCTGCATGCAGATTAGGGGGCCGGACGCATGGATGGGGGGGCTGCGTCCCTGCGCCCTCAATACACTGGCCGCCACTGCCCGCGAAACACATGGAGCAGCCTACTGATTTCAATGAGAAGTACGCAAAAAAAAAAAAAAGCTTATGGAGCGTTTTAGTGTGTTGATTGTTGCACGTTTTTTTTTTACTGTGTGTTTTGCAGAGATTGTTGTACATTTTTGCACGCAGCAAAATGTGTGCTTGCATCCGCATTTGGGGTGCTGTTAAAGAATGGCATACAAGTTCATTTGAGGTTTATGAAGGTGGCCATACACTATACAATCTGATTTTACAATCTTCTTTAGATTAAGCAAACTTATTATTATAATAACAACACAACACACCTATATATCCAATCACTCTATATCCAATCAGGCAGGCCCTTGCACTACATAGTTAAAGTTAAATCTGAAGGAGGTAGTACAATTAGATTGTATATTGCAGTGGTGTAACCTTTTGACCTTCCTAACAAGGAGGATAGCTGATGAGCAGAAAAAGTTGAGCAGATCACAAGTGAACGATCACGGATACAGCTAATGTGCCTGAGTAATAAAAGCTCATTTATTTTTGTAATATTTCCTTTTATAAAAGTAAGAGCATGGTCGAGTTGCCAAAAAGTAGCCTTTTCTGTGCCAATGCTACAAAAATAGCCTAGTGAGGCATGTCAAGTACATATTGCAACCGGGCCATTTTGTGACATTGGCGCAATAAAGGATACTTTTTGGCAACTCGACCATGAAGCTAATTTTGTTCACGTATCGTCGTATTGCGCACTGTAAAAACAAACCACATCATCTTTTTTCCAGAGAAGCCGGGATTTCTTCAGAATTTACCTATGGGTTTTTCTTTGTATCCTGAACAATTCCTCTTGCAGTTGCGACTGCAAACTTTCTTGGTCTACCTGACCCTTGGCTTAGTATCAAGAGATCCCTAAATTTTCCACCTCTTAATAAGTGACTGACTTGCATTTTCAAGGCTTTAGATATCTTTTTATATCCCTGTCCATCTTTATAAAGTTCCATTACCTTGTTACCCAAGTCTTTTGACAGTTCTTTTCTGCTCCCCATGGCTCAGTATCTAGCCTGCTCAGTGCATCCATGTGAGAGCTAACAAACTCATTGACTATTTATACACAGACACCAATTGCAATTTCAAAAGCTACAGATGTGGAAATAACCCTTTAATTGCCATTTTAACCTGTGCGTATCACTTTGTGTTTCTGTACCATGGCCAAACATTCCAGGGTATGTAAATGTTTGATCAGGGCCATCTGGGTGATATCTGTTACCATTATGATTTAAAAAAAAAAAGCCAAAAACAGCTGTGTGATAATAAATGGCTTCATATTAGGACTATCCTTAAATGAAAGTTTTTTTTTTTGTATGAACCCTAATATGTTCAATATCAATGCCAACATTTTAAAATTTCTGCCAGGGTATGCAAACTTTTGAGCATAACTGTATATGCACCTGACCATCACATCAGCTCCAAAATACATGTACAGATGTAACGGTGGCTAAAGCAAAGAATTATCTGTTCATCCCCTTAAATCAACATAAAGCTGATACCTTAATTACATGAGCTATCTGAGATGCTGGAACACGAGAAAAAATTTGTTCTGAGCACAAAGTTCCCTGTTCTGCTGACACCGATCCAGGTACTGCAGATCTGTAAATAAAGTAGGTTGGAGGTCACATAAAAGCTATAAAATGGGAACACATTTAGTTACTGTATATGTTTAGCTATATAGTATGTATATTTCAAGGTCTAAACTGACTGACACTACAAAGAAAATAGTTTAAAACCTAAATGGCTGTCCCATACGTTCTTCAAATAAAAAAAATAAAAAAAGGAAAAAAGCAAATGATAACTGCAATGGACTGAATATCACCTTAATACAAAGGAGGAAATCTACAAATATTTACAGTACTTGCCTTTATTTTACACCCAAAATATATTCTGTATATTTAAAATGCCACCCATATTAAAGTGCACTTGAGGACACTTGGCATGGACTTGCAGCGGTATTAGGATCTTATTGCAGGCATCTACAGCTGCCTGCACACATGATTCAAGAGTGGACTGTGATCCTAATCCCCCTTTTCTCTAGAATGCAAGAAAAATGTATAAAAAAATAAATAGAATAAAAAAGAAAAAATAATTGACCTGCACTGTTGTGGTTGAACTGCAGCCTGATCTATACTTAATAGGTTTCAGCCTAAGTTTCCTCTAATACCAATTTCCTTATAGAAATACAGGGGCTGCCATTGAAAACCTATTCTAAAAATTCTAGCTGCCTTACTAGCTGACCATTTTAAAAGTATACAGATAATTTGTATTTTCTCTGACTTTTTTGATCCAACTTGTCCAACTAGAATTTTTAGGCTAAGAGTAGCAGTCCCTGTTTTTCTCTCAAGACAGGTTTTAACTTGATAATTCCTGAGGTGCCTACTGTACCATGTACTTGTGGGAAAAAAGTATCCTGTTCTTTGTTTTGCTTCCTTGTGTACCTGGTGTTCCTGCCAGTCCCTCTGCTTTCCTACAGTATTAACTACTTAATGACCGCCCGCCGCAGTTTTACTACAGCAGGCAGCCCCTCCTGTGCGAACCGACATAGACCTACAGCTAGGGGGCGAGCTCGTGCCGGCGGCGCGCTCCCGCCCCCCACTCAGCAGCGGGGACTCCAATGCACGGAGCAGGCGGCTCCGATTGCCGCCTGACACCCGCGATCGTTCCCCGCTGAGAGAGAAGAATGGTCAGCTGTTGTTAACACAGCTGACCGTTCTTCTCTTCTGTATTATCAGCGTGCCTGTGATCCTTCTATATAGGATCACAGGTCTCTATGGTCATTTCATATGCCCTGCCCCCATACAGTTAGAAACACTCCCCTAGGCTGACATTTAACCCCTTGATCACCCACTGTGTTAACCCCTTCCCTGCCCGTGTCATTATTACAGTAACAGTGCATATATTTGGCACCGATTAGTAATGCCACTGGTCTACCCAAAAGTGTCAAAAATGTCAGGGGTCCGATCTGTCCGCCGCAATGTCGCAGTCCCGCTACAAAATAGCAGATCACCGCCATTACTAGTATGTATATATATATATATATATATATATATATATATATATATATATATATATATATATATATATATAAAAAAACACAATAAAAATGACAAATCTTTCCCGTAGTTAGTAGACGCGTTAACTTTTGCACAAACCAAACAAAATATGCTTATTGCGATTTTTTTAACAAACATATGTAGCAGACAACAAATTGGCCTAAAATGTTAAAAAATTTTAAAAATTTTTTGGGGAATGTTATATAGCAGAATGTGAAACATTGTTTTTTTTTTTCAGAATTGTTGTTCTATTTTTGGTTATAGCACAAAAAACAAACAAAAAAAAAACAATCGCAGAGATGATCAAATACCACCAAAAGAAGCTCTATTTGTGGGGGGAAAAAAAGGACATCAATTTTATTTAGGTACAGCGTTGCACGACCGCGCAATTGTCTGTTAAAACTAAAGCAGTGCCTAAATCGCAAAAAATGGCCTGGTCATTAAGGGGGAAAATCTTGCAGTCCAGAAGTGGTTAAATGCGGACAGCGTGGTCAGTTCTCTAGCTATGCTGGGAACTTAGCCTGCTCTCCTCCAATGAGCAGACTTGTCCTGACACACCTCCCCCTGCACAGCTATTCACAGGGAAGATTAGTGTACTGCTGGCTCTTCTCCTCCTACAGCTTCTTATGCAGCTAGGGAATGTGATCACTTAAAAAAGGGGGGAAAAAGGTTTTTAAACACACACACACACACACACACACACACACACACACACACACACACACGTTTTGCTTTTAATTTCTACTTTAAACAGAATGGGTTGTTTTACAAGGTGAGGGTTTACATAAACTTTAAGAACCAAAACCAAAAATAATTAAAATAATAAGATTAAAACAAATAGCCCATTAAAATATATATTGAAAAATAAACAGCTTTTGCTGGAATATTCACCTTAAATCCCAAACTGTACTTGTTTTCGGCCAGCAGTATTGTTTGACCACCTTCCTCTGAGCCCAGGATATCACAGATCAACCCTAGCTTTGACTGGACAGTGAAAGCAGAAGAGGCACAGTGATTCATTTCTCCATCGTTCTGCTTTCACCTCTCTCAGCATACTGGTCACCACATAAAACTTTTGGCTCTGTGTGCTGCCCATTCATCTTATATTCTAATCTTGTTGTAAGTAAAAAATTATGTAAAAGACCAAAGATTGAAAGTAAATATACCAGTATTATGGTTGAGGCTACAACCATAATCCCAGTATCATTTTTTAGAGTAGGCAAATCCCTATCAGGTAAAAGTGATCCAAGCAGCTATACAGCTACTGGATCACTTTCACAGGCAGCGAAAGGGGTCCCCCCCTCATCTTGCCGCCTTTATCAGACTCTCCTATCAGATTGGGGAGCCCAGTAAGGATGTGACCAAAGGCATTGGCTTCCACGGACAACTGATGTTGTTCCTCCCACTGTGTGATGTCAAACTGAGAACGATGAGGATTCAGTCCCTTCCGGTTTTGGGCTCATGTAAAAAAGCCGTTATCAGGTTGCTGAATTGGATCAGATGCTTTGGAGGCCTGAGGAGGGGAGTAGTGTGTAAAAAAAAAAAAAAAAAAAAAAAACACTTTTAAAGCGCTACACAACTTTGAGCAAATGTGGACAAGCACGTATGTTCTACACACATATGTGAACGGTGATGAGGCATTGCAGGAGCAATAATTCTAGACCTCCTGTGTAACCCTAAACTGGTAACCTGTAAAGGTTTTGAAAGCATCACCTGTAAAGTTTTTTTTTTTTTTCATTTTTAGGTACCATAGGTTCACACCGTTCCATTGGTGTACGCAATTTTAAGGCGTGACATATTAGGTTTCTATTTACTCAGCATAACAATCTTTTATGTTTTACCAAACGGGAATCATGTTCGGTTTCTGTTCACCAAAACTCATTAAAATATTTTTTTCCCCAAAAACTTGCATTTGATAAACTGCTGTGCAAATATCATGCAACATAAAAAATTGCAACAACCAATATTTTGTTCTTCAAGGTCTCTGCTTAAAAATAATGTTTGGGGGTTGCAAGTAATTTTCTAGCAAAAAAAAAAAAAAAAATGCAGATTTATAAAAGTATGACAGAAAATGTCAGAAATGGCCTGGACTCGAATTGGTTAAAAAGTTAAATTTAATCAAATGTGGCATGACATTTGTAAAGACATACAGCACAACAGAAACAACCATCACCTGTGCATTTCAGATGATTTCTCCACAGAACTAATGTCTGAACAGGAATCATTTCAACAATATTTTACAAAACAAGAAAGATGGAAATAAAAAGTGAAGCACTTACACTAGGTCTGGATCACTGAAAGCTGGCTGAATGTGTGGAAGAGAAAAAAGAGTTTTGAAGGCAATCCCCATGTTAGCAAACACCGTTGCTATGTCCAGTAAAGTTGGAACCCAGGGCTTTTCATCAAGATTTGTAACTATAGGAAAGAAGAGCTTTATAAATGATCAAATACGGAGACAGGAAAAAAGCAAATGCATGAATATGTGTTGACTACTTACGATGGTTGCACGTTATTTCAATCAAGGCATTTAAAAGTTTAATGGATGTGGCGTAAGATGGATGAACAGAAACCATCTGGAAGATAAAACAGTTTACAATGATAATATGTAATACCAATCTACTCTAAAGATAACAAAAAAAAAATATGTACAGAAAAAAAAAAAAAAAATGGGATTTTTGTACTCATCGTAAAATCCATTTCTCTGAGTTTGACGGGCACATCGCTCCATAAATCATAACTAGTGCAGAACAAAAAACACCTAGCTACGCCCATGAGCTGTCCTCAGCTTGGGATATAATCCCCCTCTCTGCTCTAGGTAATCCGTTTAGTAGCAAGCAGTATTAGAAGTATCAGAACTCCATAGAGAGGGGGGGTGCTGTGTCCGTTGAACTCAGAGAAACGGCTATTACGGTAAGTACAAAAATCCAATTTTCTCTTTCGTTCGACGGACACAGTGCTCCATAAATCATAACTACTGGGATGTCCAAAAGCAGTGCCAAAAAAAAAAAAAATCGGAGGGGTGGGGAAAATTACCCAAGGCTATACATTAGAGCCCTTAACCAGGACACAGGAGCCTTAACTGGGTCACAGGAGCCCAATCTGAAAAATAAAAAGTTTAAAGAAAAAAAAAAAACACACCTCAAGAGAACAGCCCCTCTTAAAACAGTAGCCTGCAAAAATTTGCAGCAAAACAAGCATCCGCAGATGCCAAAGTAAGACATTTGTGAAGGTATGCACAGACGACCAAGCGGCCGCCTTGCAAACTTGCGATATTTGTGCCTGATGACGGAGGGCCCAAGAAGTACTCCGCACCGAAGTAGAATGCGCTATGACAGGAAAAGGTGGAACCTGACTTTTAATGGAATACACCCGAGTCACCGTATGTCTGATCCATCTGGAGATAGTAGCCAAAGAAGCAGCCAGCCCTTTCCTTGGTCCAACCGTAACCACAAAAGCGAGTCTGACCTCCGAAAGAACTCCGTAGCTGCCAGATACACCGAATCGCACGAACGACATCCAAAGTATGCCAAGCAAATTCCCTGGGATGAGCCAGCTTGGGACACAAGGAAGGCAAAACAATGTCCTCATTCAAATGGAAGTCAGAGACAACTTTGGGCAGGAATGATGGACAGGGACAAAGAACCACTTGATCCCTATGGACCACTACTAAATGGGGACTGCAGCAGGATAATGCTGCTAATTCCGATACCCTGCAGCCTGAGGTAATAGCCACCAAGAATGTCAGCTTCTGGGATGACATACGCAAAGGAATCTCGTAAATATTCTCAAATACAGGTTTCTGGAGAACCGAAAGTACTAAATTTAAATCCCATGGCGGCAAAAGAGACTGTACAGGTGGAGCCACATGTTGAGCCCCCCTGAATAAAAAGTACAAACTAAAGAGTGCGTGGCTAGGGGGTCACTGAAAGAAGATTAACAAGGCAGACATTTGGCCCTTGATGGTACTCAAGGCCAACTTCTGATCAACGCCCTGTCAAGATCCGAGCCACAGAAAAGGATAGCGGATGAGCGCCAATCGACATACACACCAAGAAATGTACGCTTTCCACGTAGGATGGTTTATCTTGCTGGAAGACAACTTCCTCGCCTTCACCATCACTGATCCAGACAGACTTCTATCCCTCAGTACCTGGCTTTCAATAGCTAAGCTATTAAAACCAGCGACTGTAAATCAGGATGGTAGATCAGCCCTTGGGACAACTGGTCTTCTCTGAGAGGAAGCCCCCCAAGGGATGTTTATGGCCACCAGACTGATTGGAAGATCCTTGCCCTTGATTCCTCGCAGGAGTTGCGGAACAAGCCTGAGCCGAGGATGATACTGGGCTTACCGTGGCCCCAGGGGTCTCCACTGTATTCTCTGCCCGGGACCCCCACCAGACTCCAGGTCCAGACAGGAGGGAAAGTGAGTGGGGGGGGGGGGACCCAGCTCACAGGGATTTTTAAGGATGAGAGGAGGGAACCTGCAGGCAGGTCCGAGCAGGCCCTGGAGGTTACCAGTGTACATATCAAAAAAAAAAAAACACCAAAAGGGGAGAGGGGGGGAGTGTACTTACCCTTCAATGGTGCGGGTAACACTCCAGACAGAATCCTTGTCACCAAAGTATGGGGGCTGTCGGCCAAGGGACCGCTGTGACTCAGACCCAAGCCCGGTCGTATGCGACCCTGTGAGATGTTTAACTTGCAGGCCAGCCTTTGTCTGTGAGGCTTTGTCACGGCCGACCTAGCGCATAGCTGCGGTCTGCACGCGCTTGCTGGCTGGACTGGGAGACCAGATTATCCAGCCCGTAGCTCAGCCTGGCAGTTTATTGCAGACCTCCTGAGAGAAAAAACAAAAAAGATGTAAGAAAGGAAGAAAAAAAATTGCTAGGAACAGACATCCCAGCTGGGAGTTTAGGTCCTTAATCTTTACTAGACAGATTAAAACTGATTACCTAGAGCAGAGAGGGGGGTTATATACCAGCTGAGCATGGCTCATGGGTGTAGTCAGGTGTTTTTTGTTCTGCCTAGTCCTACTCCTGGAGGAGGAAATATACCGCAGTAGTTATGATTTATGGCGCACTGTGTCCGTCGAATGAAAGAGAAAAAAAAGTTACGTGCGCACCGACAAACAAAATAGAGAATAAAAAAAATGTTATAATACATTAGAGATAATTAGGAGGGGCGTGTGGCTGAACCGTTCATGTGAGCAGACGTGCTTCACATCGAGTCCGACATCCTGAAAGATTAATCCTGCTCTGAGACTCGTTTACCTGCAGCAATTGACCGATCACTTCGCTCACGCCTCTGCACCGCTCCTGCGATGGTTCCAGGTCGTCATAACAGCTCGGCAGCTTTGACGAGGAGGAAGGAGGAGAGCACTCCCGCTGAGAAGCTGACCCAACATGGCAGCTCCCCGCTGCCTCAGCATGCGGGAAAGGACCAGCAGGCTACCACGCTATCCACGATTCACTGAAGTAAAGAAGCGCCTGCGGGCCATCCCTCTTGCTTACTCCATGTTATATCTGGCAAAGCTACGGGAGGTGGCGAATGATTGTCCACTTTTTTGATAATCCTATGGCTACTAACTGGATGCATTGGCAGGAGAGACAACTAAGGGTGGCTGCTAACTGATGTTTGACACACTTTCTACGTTAAGTTTCATCTTGAAGAGTTCTCATACATCACTTCATGGGGCCTATGAGGGAATACATCTTGACTGCTACTTTTGTTTTTCCACACCTAGTGCCTGGCAACGGTTAGAAGTGACCTTGGGCACACGTGTTCTGGCCCTCTCTTATACCCAGTTTCTGTTTTATGGACTGCACGTGTAGGGGGTTTACACATGGCCTCCACCCCTACTAGTTTCGTCTTGTTGCTTTAAGTTTGTCTTTTCCTTTTTTTGTTGTCTTCTTTGACTGGAGTTTTTGGTACATGGTTATGTACTCTGGTTTTCACTGCCACATGTCTCTGCAGTCAACGTGAACTGGACTATCTCAACTTTGCCCTCAACTTTAATTACTCTGTTGGTCTCAACCCATGCTATGCCCCTACTGGCAGTAACATGCCTGTGGGCGTCTCCCTACTTTTTTGCTTTCCCCAATGGCTAATTCCACAGGATCTCTCCTCTCATGGAATGTGAGAGGGTTACAGGACAGACAGAAAAGAACTGCTGTTTTTACTTATCTTAACCATCATAACCCCACTATCACATGCTTGCAGGAAACACATTTAACTAGGGACACTGTGGGATTACTCCGCTCCTCAAAATACCCCATCCAATATCATTCTACGCATACTGCATACGCGAGAGGAGTCTCTATTTTGATTTCTGCTGATGCCCGATTTGAGCTACTGGACTCTCTCCTAGACACACAAGGGAGGTTTATTTTCTCTCTGGGGGTGTGAGATTCCTGTAAATGTATACTTTATATCTCCCTAGATGTGTGTAAAAAATACTGTCCTCAAGGGCCTAGGTCACTCACACCCTTTGCCAGATATATAGGGGAAATGGGCCTTACTGACTTGTGGAGATGCAAATACCCGTGAGGCTCGGTTCTCATGCTATTCTTTGACTCATTATACTCTATCCCCTATAGACTAGGCATTGGGCTCTGACCTGACCTTCTCCTTTAAACCTGAGGTCTCCTATTTGGCGAGAGGACTATCTGATCCATTCTCCTATTCAGGTACAGCTGCACTTGCCCATAGTCAAACTTCCCATCCATTGGAAATTGAACCGCTTTTGGATCCCACTGTTTACCAACATAGAACTTATTCAAACCCAAATCAGGTATTTTTTAGCCAACAGACATTCTGCTGCTCCGGTGTGGTATGGGAGGAGGTGAAGGCTTTTATTAGGTGCTTATGTATAAGAGAAGTAGCAGGCATTAAAACGAGAAGCAGACAATTGGCACTGGATGCTAGTGTAGGGGTAGATAGAGCTGAACAGGATTTTTTGCAAATGCCTAGTGCTAACAATCAGAACAGATGGCAGGATGCGCAGCGGTTCTACCACTGTATACAGCAACAAAACATTTTTTAGTGCACAGGCATACTTTGAAGAGGGGGGAGAAAACTGGTCATATGCTCTCTGATATCTCAGGCGCAGCGGCCCTCTTCGGTGATACGTTGAATAGCTCTTGGCACAACTCAGGTGGTCACTGACACACCGTCCATATTGCAGGGGTTCCGCTAATTTTTTTATGGATGTTTACACCTCTAAGGTGTCTTGCAATCATGAGGATCTGATTGATTTCATGAATGGTATACATCTTCCAACTTTTGCAGCTAGGGATAAGAAACGCTTAAAAGCTCCCCTTACCTTGGAGGAGTTACAGGAGGCCTTAGCCACATTCCCCAATTCCAAAGCCCCGGGTGCGGATGGAATCCCAATAGAATTCTATAAAAAAAATTTAGTGGGATTCTCTTGCCAGACCTTCTTAAAACAATTATGGCTTCCCATGAGGGGGGGTTTATTGCCTGCCTCTATGCATGAGGCGGTGGTGGTCGTACTACTAAAGCCTGGGAAGGATCTGGATCAACCTGAATCGTATAAGCCTATCTCGCTTCTTACCACTGATTTGAAATTGCTCACTAAAGTACTGGTGATGCGCCTGTCTAAGGTTGTTGCCACGATCGTACATCGGGATCAATCAGGGTTTATACCCAACCGCTCCACTGCAATTAATTAACGTAGACTAAATCTAAATATGCAAGTGCCCTCGGACAACCAGGGTCACAGAGTGATCTTATCGCTCGACACCGCCAAGGCATTTGATAGTGTGGAGTGGCAGTATCTTTGGGTGTTACTTGAGAAATTTGGTTTGGGCGATACTTTTATCTCATGGATTAAGTTGCTGTACAGGGCTCCGACTGCTTGCATTCGGATAAAACTGAATTTTTGTAAAATCTTACCGTAAAATTCCTTTCTCTGAGTCCTCCGACAGTCGCCGCCCCTTCCCAAGTCTTCACCAATGGGATGTCCCAAAGCAGTGTAGACCTGAGGGGTGGGAGACGCAGCCGCAGAAAAAGCAACGCAGTACCCACACCAGAGAAAGGAACCTTACACACAGTAAGAGAACCAACTGGGCAACAGGAAAACGTGCTCAACAGGAGCAACAACCCAGGAAAAAACAAGTAACCCAGGGGTAAAACACCCCAACAGCCAAGGACCCAAAAAACAAGGGTCCCTAAGGCACTGCCGCACTGAGAACTTTACGGCCAAAGGAGGCATCGGCCGATGCCTGAACATCCACCTTAAAGAACTTTGAGAAGGTGTGAACGGACGACCAAGTCGCCGCCTTACACACCTGGGCCACAGAAGCCTGATGCCGGAAAGCCCAAGACGTACTCAAAGACCTGGTAGAGTGCGCTTTTACAGGGAAGGGAGGAACCCTCCCCTTCAAGGCATAGGCCTGCACAATGGTTTGTCTAATCAATTTGGCGATAGTTGCGGCCGACGCCGCCATGCCCTTCCGAGGTCCCTCAGGAAGGACAAAGAGGGAATCCGACTTGCGAAAAGGCTTAGTGGACGACAGGTAAACCCTGATCGCCCGGACAACATCCAAGGAATGTAAGGCAACCTCCTTAGGATGCTTCGGCTTCGCACAGAGCGAAGGAAAGATAATTTCCTCATTAAGGTGAAAATCCGAGATCACTTTCGGCAGAAAGGACGGGTTAGGTCGCAGGACCACCTTATCCTTGTGGATCACCAAGTAGGGAGAGCTGCAGGACAAAGCCGCCAGCTCCGACACCCTGCAAGCCCACGTGATCGCCACCAAAAAGGCCACCTTTTTGGACAACAGAGGCAACGAGATCTCCCTGATCTTTTCAAAGGGAGCATGTTGCAATGCGGACAGAACCAGGTTCAACTCCCACGGAGGCAATGGCTCCCTCCGTGGAGGGGCCAAATGGCGCACCACTTGAACAAAGGTGCGGATCAACGAGTTTGACGCCACAGGGCGCTGAAAAAGAACGGCCAGCGCAGAAATCTGGCCCTTAATCGTGGCCAACGCCAAACACTGGTCCACTCCAGTTTGGAGGAAAGCCAACACTCTGGACACCGAGTATGAGCGAGGGGAAAACCCCCTGGACTCACACCAGGCACAGTATGCCTTCCAAGTACGGTAGTAAATCTTTCCCGAAGAGGCTTTCCTAGCCTTGATCAAAGTGGGAATGACCTCAGGGGAGAGACCCCTGTCCTTCAGGACCTGGCTTTCAACAGCCAGGCCGTTAAAGCCAGCGACTAAAGCAGGATGGAATATCGGCCCTTGAGACAGAAGGTCTTCTCGAAGCGGCAGGCGCCACGGAGCGTCGACTGCCAGATTTACGAGGTCTGCGTACCAAGACCGGCGAGGCCAGTCCGGTGCCACCAGAATCACCGTGTGCGGTTCCGAGGCTAACCTGCGAAGGGGCCTGGACAGCAGCTGAATCGGTGGAAAGGCATACATCAGACGATACTGATGCCAGGGCACCACTAACGCGTCTGAGGCGTCTGCCTGAGGATCGCGCGTCCTTGCCACGAACCTTTCCACCTTGTTGTTCAGACGAGACGCGAACAGGTCCACATCTGGGGAACCCCACTTCGCGCACAACATCTGGAAGACATCCGGGTGAAGGGACCATTCTCCCTGGTCCAGGGTCTGGCGACTCAGATAATCCACCTGCCAGTTCCCCATCCCCGGAATGTGAACTGCCGTTATCGCCGGGACGTGCGTCTCGGCCCAAGACAGAATGTCGGCCACTTCCCGAGCTGCTCGGGCACTCCTGGTGCCCCCTTGATGGTTGATGTAGGCCACCGCGGTGGCATTGTCCGTCTGAACCCGAACCGGACGGCTCCGAAGCCGTTCCGACCAATGCCGAAGGCAAAGCTTTATCGCTCGCAATTCCAGAATGTTGATCAGAAGGGAGGACTCCTCCTCCGACCAAGTCCCCTGGGCGGACAGAACGCCCAGGACACCACCCCAGCCCGACAGGCTGGCATCCGTGGTGACTACCGTCCACAACAACGGACGGAAAGACTTGCCCCCCGACACCGTTGGGGACTGGAGCCACCACAGAAGACTGTCTGGTGCGGTGACTAAACGAGATCCGCAGATCCAAGGACTGCGGACACCCGTCCCACTTGGCCAGCATCTCCGCCTGGAGACCCAGCGTGTGAAACTGGGCAAAGGGAACCGCCTCGAAGGCTGAGACCATCAACCCCAGACATCTCATGCATGTCCGGAGGGACGAGCTTTGGCTGTCCCTGAGGGCCCAGACCTCGTCCTGAAGCGTCCGGAGTTTGTCCTCTGGAAGGAAAACCTTTGCCTGAACAGAGTCCAGAACCATCCCCAAATAGGGAAGGCGAACCGAAGGACACAGAGTCGACTTCGGAAAGTTTATGGTCCAACCGAACTCTTGCAGCGTCTGCACCGTGGTGGACAGGTCGGCCATCAGGCTCCGGCTGGCATTTGACCGTATGAGGAGATCGTCCAGATACCCCAGGACCGCAATGCCCTGTGCCCGCAACAGGGCCAGGACCGGCGCCAGCACCTTGGTAAAAACCCGCGGAGCCGAAGCGAGACCGAAAGGTAACGCCACGAATTGGTAGTGTTCCTCGGCAATCGCGAATCGAAGGTACCGTTGATGACCCTCGAAGATGGGGATGTGTAGGTATGCATCCTTCAGATCGATGGAGGCCATGAACTCCCCCGGACTCAGGGCAGCCACCACCGAGCGCAGGGATTCCATGCGGAACTTGCGAACCTGCACAAAGCGGTTCAGAGCTTTCAAATCCAGAATCGGATGCACCTTGCCCTCCTTTCTGGGCACAGTGAACAGATTGGAGTAAAACCCCCGAAATCTGTCCCGATGAGGCACCGGAACCACCACTCCTTGGGCCCGCAGGTCCCGCACCGCCAGGTGCAGATCCTGCAAACGCTCCGGAGACAGCTGAAGATTTGAGGGAAAAAATCTGCCCGCCGGCCGAGAGAGAAATTCGATCTTGTAACCAGATCGAACGATTTCCTGAACCCATCTGTCCTGAATGCGGATCAGCCAAGGTTGGAGGAAACCGCGCAGACGTCCCCCCACCCCAGAAACGGGTGAGGGAGCCCCTTCAGGCGGAACTGGCGTGGGTTGTCGAACCGGACTGGCCGGATTTTTGCTTACCCGCCCACGGCTTCTTCTGGGAGCCCTGGCCCTTGAAGGGCTTGCCCTTGGATTGTGACCGAAAGGCACGAAAGGACCCCTGGGAGGGCCTAAACGAGGGATTCCGTTTGCCACGGAAAGATTTGTGCTTGGGATTCTGGGGTAAGAGAGTACTCTTGCCCCCAGTAACACCCTTAATCAGAGTATCCAAAGCCTCGCCAAAAAGGCGAGATCCCACGTAGGGAAAATCCGCCAACGTCTTGCGAGAAGATTGGTACACCGACCAATTCTTCAGCCATATCAGGCGACTGTTGAGCACCGCCACGCCAGACAGGCGTGCAGCCAAAAGGAGCTAAAAAGTCCGCATCACACAAGTACATGACGCCTTGATGGCTTTGATCCACCATGGCCAATGTGGTAGGCAGAGCCGAATCAGCCACCAGGGTGCGCCTGAGCACCTTCGTCCAATCGGCAACCGCCTGGGCCGCCATAACCGAAGCAAAAATAGGTTTTAGCATAGAACCAGCAACCATATAGGCATGACGGGCAAGAGACTCCAACTTCCTGTCCGTAGGGTCCCGGAAAACCGGGGTATCCTCAGAAGGAATTGCAGTAGCTTTGTTTAAAACGGCTACCGCGTGATCCACCTGAGGCGCCACACACCAACGCTCGTCGGTGGATGGCGCAAATGGATAAAGCAGTTTAAAATTATTAGGCACTGTAAAGGGCTTCTTTAAATTGCGCCACTGCTCATTAACCGTATGGTGAAATTCAGCAGGGCAGGGAAAAACCTGCGCCGATTTGCGGGTCCTTTGCGTCCCAAAGGAGGACACCCTAGCAGGAGGAGTGGGCTCATCCTCCAAGTGCAAAGTATCCTTAATGGAGGCGATCAGCTCATCCATGAGTGCAAGCTCTTCAGGCGAGCCAGGGGGAGAAGCATCAACCCCTTCCACCTCCGCCTCCTCCTCAGACCCCATGAGGTCCAGAGATGAGCGAGACCCTGAGAAGGGCACGCCAGCCACAGCAGCCACATAGCCCTCTGAATCAGAGGAAATGGATAACCTGGCCCTTTTTGCATATCGTTCAGCCATCAGCATATGCACCTGAGACACCAATGACGCCACTACCGTGGCCAGATCAGCCCCCTCGGGGGGTGCAGCAGCCCCCTGGGTCCCCCACCAGGGCGGAGGGAAACTTGCTATCCTGAGAATCCATGCCCACAGTAATGAAAGGAAAAAAAGGGTACTGTCCCTTTAACACCACGGCGAGCGCAGCCCACCGTACACTACTGCATGCACCGATCCCGCAGGGATAGAGAACACTGAGCAAGGAATGACAGGACAATGAAGGAAAAACCTGGAGAGAGCACAAACAGGCTGCTGCCACCGATCGCTGTCCCAGAGAAAGAGGAAGTGATGCAATAACCGGCTGACTAATATAGCCTATGGAGGCTCCGCAAAAATGGCCGCTCGGCTGAGGGATCGAGGCTACAAGAAAATGGCGCCGACGTGCTCGAACGAGCGCGGCCCGCCAAAATGGCGGCGATTGGCGCCAAAAACACAGCGCTGTATAGGGACAGGGCCGTCCATAGCAATTTCTGCAAAAAAATGGCGGGCCGCAATAGCGGTCGCCGCTCAGGCATGTCTGTCCATCTGCCCCACAGAATTCACAGCAGAGCGGGAGGGCCCCCCCCCTCGCAGCCCACAAAGGCATGCATCCATACAGGGATCTGACAGGGAGTCGGCATAGCACACAGACATGGGGGTACATACAGCCACAGACTGACACCCGCACAGATGGTCCCCACACAGAAGGTGCTTACCGTAGCGGATGGCGTGGGGAGCCGTCTCAAGCGACAAACCGCTATCAGGATGACAGGGAGTGCCGCAGCCAGGACGCAGTGGACTGCAGCACGAGACCGCAGAATGGCGTCCAGTGAGGTAGCCACCTCACAGGCAGCATCCCTGCAGCGAACAGGGATGGGTCGTTCATGGCGCCAGGGCGAACCATAGCTGAACGCTCGATGGCAGGCTGGGGACCAGTCCGAGACCTAGCTCCGCATGATCATCTTCATCCGAAGATCCCTAAACTAAAGCTGACAAAATAACAGCTAGTAAAGAAAAGAAAAAATACTTGAAATAAAATAAAAAAAAAAGGGTAGAAGGCTGAGACTGAAGCCCCAGCACAGGAAAGCCTGCTACTCCTAAGCTAGGCAAGATCAAACTGAGTTGGGAATGCTGGTGCAGGGAGGTATTGACTGAGGGGACAGCCCCCAGGGGTGTGTCTATGCTAAAAGCTTTTGTTATTAACAAATCTTGTGCCTAGCTACTCCTGCGGAGCAAAGGTCAATACCCATTGGTGAAGACTTGGGAAGGGGCGGCGACTGTCGGAGGACGTAAGAGAAATAATATGCTTTCATCTTCATTTGCTCTTCACTGGGGAACGAAACAGGGGTGTCCACTGTCCCCCTTGGCTGTGGAGCCCTTGGCAGTGGCTATTAGAGTAGACCCCACGATACATGGGTTTAGGAGGGGCCTTGGGGAAGACAAAATAGCGTTGTACGTGGATGATGTCCTACTGTTTCTAGGTGATACCGCTGAGTCTTTCACCAATCTGATGTCAATACGCAGGTTCGGATCCTTCTGGGGTTTCCAAATAAACTAGGATAAATCTACGTTATTACCTTTGGACTGCATAGCGTTGCCGTAGGTGGCATTAAGATTAAGATAGTGGAGCAGTGCCGGTACATGGGCATAATTCACCTTAATCTTGCTAATTATGTTAAGCTTAATGTTTCCCCATTACTGCGGAAATGTAAAGAAAAAACGGCCAGCTGGATTAAATTACCATTGTCTGTCGTTGGGAGATGTAATCTAATTAAAATGAAATGGAGCCCACAGTTGTATGCGTTAACACAATGCTCCAACTTGGATTCAAGTTTTCAAACGATCCAATACTATTTTCCGATCATTGATCTGGAAAAAACAAACTCCCTGCATCAGATTAGAGACACTGCAAGAGGTGAAAGATTCTGGTGGGTTGGCGGTACCTAATAGATTTTATTATTATTTGGGGGCACAATTACAACATATTACGTACGGGTTGGCTCACTCAGGATGCTTCTGATCCCATTAGGAATGTTATTGCTATGGTAATATCTAACAATAATCTCAGAGTGCATGGAAGCAGGTGAAATGAGAAACTTCCCTCAATGCCCTACGTTGGTGCCAATTGATAAAATTTGGTGCAGATCTAAACATTTAACTCTAGACACTCACGCATTGTTAACACTTTTTTGTACAGAATTAGCTAAATTGGAGAATTTCTCAGTCTGGGATAAATTTGGGGTGCACTATATATCAGTTATACCAGGGACGTCTTCTGAAAGACTTTAAAACACTAAGGGAGGAAGTTAGCCTCCTGAATACCCTTTTCTTCCAATATTTACAACTGCGACATGCTCTCGCAGCTCAGGCCAGGGACCCGACATGGGGGCTGAATGATCCCATCCTCCTTACACGATTGGCTGCGTCGGTAGTTAAAAAGGGACAGATCTCCTCCTTGTACGGTTCTTTTATGAACCAGATCTCTAAAGCTATGTCATTCAAATGAAGGTATAGGTGGTCGGAGGATTTAGGCCATATTTATGAGGAAGAATGGGCTGGCATACTTGATAATGTCCTTAAGGTATCCCAAAAACGTACGCAATTGTTTATTATACATAGTACCTAACGTACCCCACAAAAGTTACATAAATGGCACATGAGGGATTCCCCTTTATGTCCAAGGTGTAAGATACACACAGGAAAACTCTTACATATGTTATGGAAATGTCCAAAGTTGATCTGCTATTGGACAAAAGTGCTAAATTCAATTAATACAATTTGGAATCTCGCTCTTCATATGGACCCAAAACTATGTCTGCTGGGTTGGTTAGATGAAGAGCTGTATCCATCGGTTGTACACAATGCTGTCCTTAAGAGTATTATTCCTGGCTAGAAAGCTGCTGGCAAGGAAATGGATATGATCTATAGCCCCCACAAATGCAGAATAGGTAAAGAAAGTTAATGAGGTATTGCGAAGGGAAAATCTTACAAACAAACATAGGAGAAGTGTACAGACTGCTGTTCTCTGACCCTGACATTAAGGACCGCTTATTATAGCAATATATCCCTGTGGCATATGGGAGCACATTGAATCTTGCATCCTAAGGCCATAGAACTTATTCCAAATGATATCCAAGAACGCTGGGACCTTAGTGAGGAGTCCTCTTCTCCAGGCGTGACCTGGAATGCCTTTAAGGTGTCAATCTGGGACCAATATATTTCACTCATTTCAGCAATTTACTCTGACCAAGCCTCCACTACACAGGGCTTGCAAAAGGAGATAGATGGTGGGGGCTGACCAGTATGTCTCCTTTTCCAGGCTCCTGCTGCTGTGTCTGAGCCAGTGAGGAGGGAAAGAGCCCTGAGAGCTGCTGCTCTTGTGCGCATGGCCAGATTAAGATCAGGCAAGTATTGGGGGGGGGGGGGGGGGGCTGCATACTGAAGGTTTTTTACCTTCATGCATGCTCTGGTTCAGATGGGCAGTTGGGGGGAGGGGGGCTAGGCAAAGCCTGGCTGGCACAGCTGCCTTGTTTCACCATATATGGAGGTCAAATCTAAACACTTTCAATTTTGTATGCAATCAGGCAGGCCCTTGTATTACATAGCTGAACTTAAATCTAAAGAAAATTGAATTATTGTATCATGTATAGCCAGATTATAGAGCTGTTCATTAAGCAAAGTACATTATCTATTTTTCAAAGTGTACGTTCACTTTTTTTGTTAGTACTAGGATGTACACTGCAGGTAATTTACAAAAGAAGTAATGGCTGTTATTTATGCAGTCATTTGTTATCACAAATTAAGGCCAATTAGGGTCTAAGCTAACTAAATTGACTGCATGTATCCTGGTTGATGGATTTAACAGAGCACCTGGAGGAAAACACACAGGAACTACTACAGATTACATTCTTGAGGACAGCTGAACTCATAACTCCAAATTCTACAAAACTCTTAACTACCATAAGTTCCTATTAAAAAAAAAAAAAAAATAATTGCTTAATCTCTATTAGACTACTCCCAACTAAAATTTCTTACCTGAAACATCCATCGCATTAGTACCTCAGGGCATTTCTTAAATTGATACAAAGTAGTGAGGAATCCTTCTGTGGCCAACATAAGTTGATTTCCAGGACTACAGCTGCATAAAGAAATTACCTCCAGTTAGACAAGAGACAGCAGTTCATAAACAGCCGAGAATGAAAAAGTCTTAAAGTGGATGTAAACCCTCACATATACCCAGTGAAGTGAACAGCCTCAAATACCCAGTGAAGTGAACAACCTCAGATAAAACGCAGATTAAACAAACTCTCCCTACATAAGTTTTGCATGCATATCTGCTGTCTTCAGATTTATATATTCTTTAGAAAGTGCACATTGTGTTAGAAATTCTCTTCCTGTTCAGCACTGGGAGTGTTGTGTTGGTATATACTGTGTGACAGCTGATTGGAGGCAAGGCACACACACCCACTCCACATAGGAAGAGGAAGGAAGGAATATGCTGTGAATAGACCAGCTCTCTGCTAATCTATAGCACCCACCCCACAAAATTCAGTCTGGTTTTATCTCAGTTAACTTCTTGCCGCCCGCGCTATAGCCGAAAGACGGCTACAGCGCGGGCTCTAATTTCCAGGAGGCCGTCTTTAAACGGCCTCCCAGTGACAGGCTTCCGCGAGCGCCATCGGGGGAAAATCTGTGTCGGCCGTGTCCCTTGGACACAGCCAATCACAGATTGTGGTAAATGGCCAATAACAGCGGCCATTTACCACGTGATCGGACCATGCAATGAGAGATGATCTCATATGTAAACATATGAGATCATTTCTCATCGCCAGCTCTCCTTCCTCACACAGAGACTGCGTGTGAGGAAGGAGCAGAGCCGATCAGCGGTTAGGGGACACAGAAAAATTTAATCAGGGCACTGATCACCAGTGCCCTGATTACAAAAGAGGTAAATAAAATAAGTGCCCACCATCAGTACCCACCATCAGCGCCCATAGTGCTGCCAGTCAGTGCCCATCAGTGCCTGCTCATCTAGGCACTGATGGGCACTGACTAGCAGCACTATGGGCACTGATGGTGCTGCGCCTCATTGCTCATCAGTGCTGCCAATCAGTGCTCAGCAGTGCCACCTCTCAGTGCTCAGCAGTGCCACCTCTCAGTGCGGCATATTAGTACCGCCTCATCAGTGCCCATAAGTGCCACCTCATCAGTGCAGCCCATCAGTGCCGCCTCATCAGTGCACATCAGTGAAGGAGAAAATGGATTTATTTTCAAAATTTACTCGCAGAAAATAAGAAAAACTTTCAAACTTTTCTGTCTGTCTTTTTTCTTTTGTAAGAAATAAAAAACCCAGGAGGTGATTAAATACCACCAAACGGAAGCTCTATTTGTGTGAAAAAAATGATAAAAATTTCATATGGGTATAGTGTAGCATGACCGCGCAATTGTCATTCAAAGCGTGAGAGCGCTGAAAGCTGAAACTTGGCCTGGGCAGGAAGGGGGTGAAAGTGCCCGGTAGGCAAGTGGTTAACAGAGAACTTGTCAGACGTTATCAAGCTGCTAACAGAAGAAAGGAGCTCCCGGACTTTGACGAGAGATAAGAAAACACTGCAGATATATGTGCCCCAGTCATTTTATGAATCAGGTTTGCATCCACTTTAAATCAGGTTTCACATTAGGCCATGGCCAGACACACACTTGCTGGTTTACTCAATGGTTGAGATTCATACTATGACACAAACAGGATTTTTGATTTGAAATTTTAATACCCCCAAGGAAACAGTTGCTCTTGGTTTAGGACAAAGACTATCCAGTGGTCCTTGGCTCTTCAGAATGTGTTAAATATTGACACCGCTCTGTTCTTCTAATGCAATCAATGTTAATGTATTTCTAAGGCTAGAGATGCATTTACAGGAAAGATGCAAGACAGTACAAGTCCTCTAACAGCCCTAAAGTTAATTTGTGAAGAGCCTGACTGGCACGAATACGAAAAGTCTACTCTTAGGCTCAGATCTTTGGGCATTAGGAATGCATGCAAAACTGTGTGCTTTCCTGACACACAGAGAAAGGCCCACAGAAAGGCTCTGCCCTTTAGCAGACACGTGGCGGTTCAATTAATTGTTAATAGCACCCTCAAGAATCTGCAAACACTAATTTTCATGCACACCCAACAGCATGGTGCCACCGCATCATGCAGATTAGCTTGCCAGAATCCAGGACATTTTTTTCCATGTTTCTCGCACATAGAGTAGCACATAAACTGAATAGGCTGCCCTGCACACAGAAATTTGGTTGCACCTATAGGTGTTAATCAAGATTTAGTTGAGATTTCCTATTTTAATGTCAAATTAACATACAGGAAAATAGAATTAAATTAACTAAAAACAGATGCCTAAAAAAACCTAGAGGTCTACAAAATGAGTATATTATTGATCCAGAAGATCATCAAGTTACCTGAATATGATCATTTCTTCAGAGCAACCAGAGGTGAACTGTAAATGTTGCAGGTTGAGAGCACAAATGTTAAAGATCCTTCCTGATTCAGACAAATGGAATATTTCCTCTCCTGGATGGTGATCTGGTATTGCATTTGTGGCAATTGAAAATTTCTTCAATATGTCCCTATAAAGTGAGTAAAAGTGATACGTTTAAAACACTTCCTCTAAAATAACCTACAGAAACATTGTGTTCCACATCAAAGATATTCCCGGAAACACTAATATTACTGTGAAGCTGAGGACTACCATTAGAACAGAGCCATACAATTGTTTACAATTAATGCCTCGTACGCACGTTCAGATAATCTAACGACTTATTAGTATCATGCAACAAAATGCGAACGATATCTAATTCAACAATGCACATAAACGTAGGATTTTTTTCGTACGATTCCGGAAAAGCTTCCTGGTTGCTTAGCTACATATTAGATGGTGAAAAACAAACAATGGCAGCCAGGCTTTTTCCGTGCCAATTTAGTGTTTCTAAACATACGCTGTCGATCGATTTTTAGCGGGCGCACAATGTACTGATTAAACGATTGTCTTTCGCTAGGCTATCGTACGACAGAAGTTTCCGTGTTTGTCCCTTTAGGTTTTGTTGGACAAACTGTCGTGATCGGCTGTAGAAAGCTGTGTACTAACGATCAGATTATCGTGCGATCAAGTCGAAAGTGATTATTTTCGTACGATTATCTGAACGTGTGTACGAGTCCTAAGAAAGAAATACAGTCAGTCCACCTAAAAGTGACATTTCCTTCTCGTCCATTGAGGAACAAAGGGATTCTTAGACTGTTGAGTTATACTGCAGCATACAGGGGATATTAACACTAGTAACAAAAAAAAGCTTTTGCCCAGCACAGGGCAACGCTGCTAACAACCACTGGGCCAGGTTTTTTTTTTTGCTAGTGTCTCCTTCAGCCTTGTTGTTCTCGGTCGTGGCATGTTCACACCAGAACGTAGTGTGGGAAACCCACATTCTGTGCGCAGTTCCCACACCGCGTTTAAAATGAACTTCATTTGCAATCTGCAGCCAGTATCCAGGTTAAGTTAACACCCCAAACGGAGGTCACAAACGTACAATGTGTTTGCCTTCACCAGATCACATGGTATAGAAGTACCGTACAATCCGGTTGCAGAGCATTTTTTAAAAAAGTGCATTAACAACTTTTGCTGCGAGCCAGTGCAATTCATCCTATTCAAAATGAATAGGCTCAAATTGCACCACTGCATGTGAATCACACAGGAACACAGCCATTAGTTTGGAATTTTCTTCTACTATCAACAGCTGCTGGTAAATTCATAGCAGATATGGTAAATCCTGAAAGTCTCTTCAGTCAGCCAATAAGCAGTGGTAGACATTCATACTAAATTAGTTAAATAGTGGAAATTTTTCCAGTAAGCCAATGAGATTTGGATTTAACTGGACACGTTAAATCTGGAATTTTCCCCAGTTATCCATCGAGCACAGGTTTTCCCAGTTTACACCTGACAGCCCTGAATTTCCGGAAGTTTATCAAATGAATCTACAGCTAATCAGACATTAAGGCTGGATATGAAAATCCTAGATTCTCCAGCTAGTAAAATAGTAGATTCCCAGTTTATTATCTATACTGGTGTTCTCTCTGACAGTCCTGCAATTGGCAGTAACGCCACCTGTCCATGTTTTTGTTTACAACCCTGGCCTGGAGATTCTCTGTGGAGTTACTGGTTCAGAGCGGAGGTAGTTTTTCTGTACCCGTCTCTGCAACTCACCATTGCAAGCTCCTTGTAGGTTTGTATTAGATTGAAATTCCTGTGTTATGTGCTGAAGCTATCTAGATGCTATTTTCTACAGTTAACATCTTAATTGACCATTTTGTGTGGAAGTTAATTTTATCCTTATTTTGATTTGCCTAAGTACTTTGCAAGTTGGCCACATGTCAGCTCAGCTCTTTATTTGGCCTTCAATTCTATCTATAGTAAACAGAAGTGAGGTTGCTATGTGTATATAAAAGGACACTGCAGGATTAATCACTTTTAGCTGTGCCAGTCTGCTAAAAGTTTCCCAGTTTAACTACCGGATGGGTCTCCTGACTGTACTCATGTGGGGGCAACCTAGATAAGGTGCTGGACTGATATACTTGTTTCAGAAGCATTTGTTTTGCATGGTCTTTGAGGGACAACATCTTTCTCTCAGATCGTTTCTAGATACTATCCATCTAGGAATATACTCATGGAAAGTGCAACAATGTTCCGTGGCAGAAGATGCCTATGGAATAGAATGCCAAGTCCTTCTAAACTCCTAACGTTTTAGTTTCTCTTTCTCCTTATCGAAAACCTTACAAACCAGGTTCCAAGCTTGACTGCTAGGTCTGGAACTTAAAGTCTGCCAAATTCTCAAACATTCCTTGGCATCCAGGTAAGCACTTTCCAGAGTGGAAGGACACTTTGATAAATTGCACCTCTGACACTTTCTTGAATCCGAGTGGAGATGGAGGTTAGCACCCTGTTCCTTTCTCAGTTTCTTGCCTCTCAGGTTCGAGATTTCCAGTCCAGCAGTTAAACTGTAGCCATTTGTCCAGTTTCACTCCTGACCTCTACTACGCAACATTCTGTTGTCATGGAACAAGTCAATCAGCTTCCTAGACAGATCTAGTCATTGGCACAGAGGACTAGGTTGTCCCTGCCCTGGTGGCTCAAAGCAGACTCTGAAATCAGGGAAATCCTTTGTTTCTGTATTCTGGAAGATCCTCATGATGGATGCAAGCCTGTTGGGCTGGGAAAGAGTCCTGGGCACCCTGCTGATAAATGAACTTGCTCAATGGAGGAGACTTCTGGCTGTTTATGCAGAAATAGACCATTTTGCTGAAATGTAGTCCAATTTGGATATAGGTCGGAGATTGCTATGGCAGTGATGTACATCAACCATCAAAGAACAAAAAAACAAAGTCTTGCCATGACAAGACAGACAAGCTTGGATCCTGTCCTTTTCAAAAACTTTACATTCTGACTTTTCACCTAGGCATAGAAAATTGGCATGTTGACATCCTCAGCTAGAAGCGCTTGGACTCTACACTCAGAGGTGTTCCAGGACCTGTTTTGCAAGTGGGTTGATACTGAATGTAGACCTTTCCTGCCTCCAGAGTGAACAACACACTGAACAGGTTTATCTTCAGATACAGAGATCATCTAGTAGAAGCAGTAGATGCTCTGGGATCACTGTGCAATCCGTTTATCCTGATATATGCTTTTTCTCCCCCCCGGAAAACGCTTTCCTCATCTGCTTTTTAGGATGGGTATAGAGGGAATTCCAGAGACTCCCATTGCCTTAGACTGGCTCACGAGAATGTGGTACGATGACCTGGTAAGGCTCCTGGTAGATGCTTCATGGGCTCTGTCGGCACATCGGGATTTTGTGTGTTAAGTACCATTTTGCCAGCCTAATTTATGGTCACTGGTTTGCACAGCATACTGTTGAAGCGCTGATTTTTTTTACTCCAGGGCTTCTGAAGTTGAGTTTCCTAGGATGCAACCAGTTAGGAAAGCCACTTCCCGTAAGGTCGGTCATCAAACATGGAAGGCATTCTTTACTTGGTAAGAGTCTCACGGCTTCCCCCCTAACAGTTCCTTTATGAGACAAGTCATCTTCTTCCTGCAGCTGGGTCTGGACCAGTGTTGGACTCTCAGCACTCAAGGGATTTTGTTTCCGACAGGAATATCTTATTTCATTAACGGTTGGTCTTTCATTCCTTTTTTTTTTTTTTTTTTTTTTTAATAAGGGAGCCTCCCATGTAGCTTCCCCTGCGACTATGTGGGATATGAATCTGGCACACTTCACTTAAAAGCTCACTGTCTGAACACATTCAAAACAATCCTCTCTCTACTCTCACCAACAAGGAGGTGATTCTTATAGCCATTACCTCTACAAAACAAACGTCTGAACTGGGGGCTCCATTTGCAAGGAACCCTTTCTGGTTTTGTACAATGACTAGGAGATTCTGAGGTCCATGACTTCCTTCTTTTTCCTCAGCAAGAACATTGTTCTCCAACCCCTCATCTGGGTGCAATTCACCAAAGAGGATTTCTGCTTCATTATCTGGATTGAGTTTGAATTGTCAGCATCTCTCAGCCACTGCTGCTTCAGAAGTCGGAGCCAGCCATAGACTGTATATTAAGGGTGCATTGTCACCTTAAGGATGGGGTTCCATCTTTTGCAGTCAAGGCAAGCTCTGCTAGGTCTGTGAGTGCTTCTTGTTCTTTTCAGCATCGTGCAACTTTTTCTAAACTCTACCAGGTGGATATTCTGGCCTCATCTGATGACAGCTGTGGGTGTTGGGTACTTCAGGCTGTCTCTTAGACCGGTTAACCTTTGTTGATTTGATCCCCCACCACCTTGACTGCTTTTGGGATGTCTTGACGGCCTAAGAATTCCTGCGTCTCTCAATGGAAAATAAGAAACCTCTTTTGTACTCACCATAAATCTACTTTCTTGGAGACCATGGTCGTACACGCATTCCCACACCGTTTATTTGCATGCCTTCAGTACTACTTTTCTCCAAAACTTAGGTATAGTTGTGAGCGGGGTTATCTGTGCCAAAAGCTTTTATGTGTTTTTCTTCTACATGTGACAGTGTAACCCGACTAAGAATTCCTGTGTCCCTCAATGGACTCCAAGCAAAGTGTTTTTAGCGGAGTAGAAAAATACTACTTTGTGTGTTTTAATAAACAATGAATAGTCCAGTCCCTTAGGTCCCTTCCACCCAGGCTACGCTGGGAGTCCACCTGCTCAGTGGAGAATCTCCTCCATGGACGGTTGGATGTACATGAACTGCCTGTCAGTTTGCACCCGACTGCCATCTGATCCAATCACCCAGACACATGAGCAATGGTTCCCATATGTCTGTTTTTAGCAAACAGGATTGGATGTCGGCGGGTGTAAACTTGCATGTGTCCGTTTACACCCCCCAATCCAAAGAGGAGATTGGAGGGTCTGAGTGTGTCCGCCTATCAGTTATTCAGGCAGACTTGTATGGATCCCCAGATCTATGGAGTGGCAGCCAACATTATACTTCCACATTTATGCAGTTCAGAGTTTACACCCACGGACACCCAATCCTATCTGCTAAAAACAGACGTATGAGGATCCGTTCCCCATACGTCTGGCTGATTTGATGATTTGATCGGTCCACTAGTGTGAAAAGGGGCCTTAATGTGTCAAGTCAAGAAAGCATGCATACTTAGGGGAAGAACAAAAGAAAGCTTTTTTTTTTTTTTTTTTTTTACATAATTCTACGCAAAACAGCCCTTCGTCTGTCTGTAAGTGGCAAAATAAAAAATGGAGGGAAACCTGAACATCAAGGCGAAGGGTCATGCATGCAAAATTAGCTTGATTTCCTAGGTACATTTTAGGAATAAATGAAATGCAGTTATTCTTCAACATGCCATCAACATTCCAGTCATGTCAATATCTACTCCAATAGTTTTAATATGATTTATGCAGCTACACTAACATTTATCCTTATTTTAACTTTATTAACCTGACTTGATATATAAATTGGCAGACAGATTATTACAGTATATTAAAGTGGAACTTCACCCTAAACGCCCCCCTCTCCAGTTTTTTGGACTTTTTGGAGGGGGAAGAGGGAGCGGGTACCTGGTTTTGACAGGTACCTGCTTCTACTTCCGTTCAGATGGCCACGACGATCCACAGAAGTTCTGGTTTGAGCGCAACCTTCTGGGACAGGTCAAAGGTCCCAAAAGTTTAGGGGCTATTAAAGAAGGTGCGGTACGGCTCACGCATGCACAATGGACAGTCAGCCTTGAAGCCAAAGAGTCAGAGCTGGTACATGAGACCAAAGAATGGCGAAGGAGTTCAGAGAAGCATTGTGCTGTACCCCTGGACAGGTATGAGTCATAATAAAAATCAGCAGCTACAGTATTTGTAGCTGCTTACTTCATTTCTAAATCATAAGGACAATTGATGATTTCTATTACTACACTCTGCTATAGCATGTTCTGCGAGTGACTGAACTGCATAAATGTGGCAGTATAATGGTGGAATTTGAAGGATGGAGCCATGTAAAGAGAAGTTTTGGCTGCCTTTTCCCAACAGATTGTAAAATATGTATGAAACATTAGAAGGAAATGGGAAAGAATAAAAAATATTCACACACTGTATACTGTGTATATACACACAAAAAAATTAAAGGAACACTCTGAAAACACACCAGATCTCAAATGGGGAAAAATATGCTGGATATCTATACTGATCTGGACTAGGTAATGTGTGAGGAACGAAATGCCACATCTTTTGATGGAAATTAAAATTATCAACCTACAAAAAGGGCTGAATTCAAAGACACCCCAAAAATCAAAGGGAATAAATGATGCAGTAGGCTAGTCCATTTTGCTGAAATTTCATTGCAGCAACTGAAAATGGTACTCAGTAGTTTGTACAGTCCCCAATGTGCTTGTATGCATGCCTTGCAATGTCGGGGCATGCTCCCAATGAGACAACAGATGGTGTCCTGGGGTATTTCCTCCCAGATCTGGACCAGGGCATCACTGAGCTCATGAACAGACTGAGGTGCAACCTGGCGGCATTGGATGGACCGAAACATAATGTCCCAGAGGTGTTCTATTGGATTTTGGTCAGGAGAGCGTGGGGGCCATATAATGGCATCAATTTCTTAATCCTCCAGGAACTGGTTGCATACACTCCCCACATAAGGCCGGGCATTGTAGTGAACCAGGAGGAACCCAAGACCCACTGCACCAGGGTCTGACAATGGGCCCAAGGATATCATCCCAATACCTAATGGCAGTCAGGGTGCCGTTGTCTAGCCTGTAGAGGTCTGTGCGTCCCTCCATGGATATGCCTACCCAGACCATCACTGACCCACCAGCAAACCGGTCATGCTGAATGGTGTTAAAGGCAGCATAACATTCTCCACGTCCTCTCCAGACCCTTTCACATTTGTCACAGGTGCTTTTCACAGATGAGAGCAGGTTCACCATGAGCACAGGGCGCCAGTGGCCGACCCGCCAATTTTTGGTGTTCAATGGCAAATGCCAATCAAGCTTTACGGTGTCGGGCAGTGAACACAGAGCCCACTAGAGGGTGTCGGGCCCTCAGGCTACCCTCAGGAAGTTTTCTTCTGATTGTTTGGTCGGAGACATTCACACCAGTAACCTGCTGGAGGTCATTTTGTAGGGCTCTGGAAGAACTCATCCTGTTCCTCCTTGCACACAAGAGCAGTCACTGGTCCTGCTGATGACTTTCTATGGCCCTGTCCAGCTCTCCTAGAATCTCCTCCATGCTCTTAAGACTGTACTAGGAGACACAGCAAACCTGGCCGTGGCACGTATTGATGTGCCATCCTGGAGGATTTGGACTGCCTGTGCAACCTCTATAGCAGTGGTTCTTAACCTTGTTGGAGGTACTGAACCCCACCAGTTTCATATGAGCATTCACCGAACCCTTCTTAATTGGAAAAATAAAATATGATTTTTTTCAAATTCAAAACATAGGTATATATTTAGGTATATATTTATACATAGGTGCACAAAATGAACAAAACCATTAAAGAATAAAACCATTAAGAACATAGAACAAAACCATTAAAACATGATTTTCACACAAAAACAAAAACATAATAATGAATATTTACTGCAAATCAGTGTGACTTCTGCTGTTGTCTTTCAGAGACCAGTTCAGAAATGACCTCTGCCGAACCCACGAGACTGACTCACCGAACCCCTGGGGTTCGATCGAACCCAGGTTAAGAACTACTGCTCTATAGGGTCCAGGTATCGACTCATGCTATCAGTAGGGACACAGTAAGAAAAAAAGGAGTAGGGAAAATAAATGGAGGCCGTCTCATTGTTTCCTATCTAATGTGCCTGTTAATTTCATTAACACCAAAGCAGATGAAACTGATTAATAACCCCCTCTGCTACTTAACTGACCAGATCAATATCCCAGGAGTTTACTTGACTTGATGCTATACTCTGAATCTAAAGTGTTCCTTTAATTTTTTTTGAGCAGTGTATATTCTATACATTTATACTGTATACTGCGCCAACCCTAAATATACAGCAGCCAGCAACAACAAATGACAATTTGTGAAGACAATGGAAAAGCAAAAATTTGCAGTGCTGTTAGATTGTGTTATAAAAGTGCAATGGTGTTAATGCATATAAATATATGCTAAGAAAAAAATAAAGTGTATAAACTATGTGCAAAATCACGCAATTACAGTGCTGAAATGTGCAACTTATAAAGTATCTAAATACTTCAATACATAAAGTGCAAAATTGGATATGGACCACAAAATCATAAAAAACACACACACACACACACACACATATATATTATATACACATATACACACAGTGGGTACGGAAAGTATTCAGACCCCCTTAAATTTTTCACTCTTTGTTATATTGCAGCCATTTGCTAAAATCATTTAAGTTCATTCTTCTTCCTCATGAATGTACACACAGCTCCCCATATTGACGGAAAAACACAGAATTGTTGACATTGTTGCAGATTTATTAAAAAAGAAAAACTGAAATATCACATGGTCCTAAGTATTCAGACCCTTTGCTGTGACACTCATATATTTAACTCAGGTGCTTTCCATTTCTTCTGATCATCCTTGAGATGGTTCTACACCTTCATTTGAGTCCAGCTGTGTTTGATTATACTGATTGGACTTGATTAGGAAAGCCACACACCTGTCTATATAAGACCTTCCAGATCACAATGCATGTCAGAGCAAATGAGAATCATGAGGTCAAAAGGAACTGCCTGAAGAGCTCAGAGACAGAACTGTGGCAAGGCACAGATCTGGCCAAGGTTACAAAAAGATTTCTTCTGCACTTAAGGTTCCTAAGAGCACAGTGGCCTCCATAATCCTCAAATGGAAGACGTTTGGGACGACCAGAACCCTTTCTAGAGCTGGCCGTCCGGTCAAACTGAGCTATCGGGGGAGAAGAGCCTTGGTGAGAGAGGTAAAGAAGAACCCAAAGATCACTGTGGCTGAGCTCCAGAGATGCAGTCAGGAGATGGGAGAAAGTTGTAGAAAGTCAACCATCACTGCAGCCCTCCACCAGTCGGGGCTTTATGGCAGAGTGGCCCGACAGAAGCCTCTCCTCAGTGTAAGACACATGAAAGCCCGCATGGAGTTTGCTAAAAAACACCTGAAGGACTCCAAGATGGTGAGAAATAAGATTCTCTGGTCTGATGAGACCAAAATAGAACTTTTTGGCCTTAATTCTAAGCGGTATGTGTGGAGAAAACCAGGCACTGCTCATCACCTGTCCAATACAGTCCCAACAGTGAAGCATGGTGGTGGCAGCATCATGCTGTGGGGGTGTTTTTCAGCTGCAGGGACAGCACGACTGGTTGCAATCGAGGGAAAGATGAATGCGGCCAAGTACAGGGATATCCTGGACAAAAACCTTCTCCAGAGTGCTCTGGACCTCAGACTGGGCCGAAGGTTTACCTTCCAACAAGACAATGACCCTAAGCACCCAGCTAAAATAACGAAGGAGTGGCTTCACAACAACTCCGTGACTGTTCTTGAATGGCCCAGCCAGAGCCCTGACTTAAACTAATTGAGCATCTCTGGAGAGACCTAAAAATGGCTGTCCACCAACGTTTACCATCAAACCTGACAGAACTGGAGAGGATCTGCAAGGAGGAATGGCAGAGGATCCCCAAATCCAGGTGTGAAAGACTTGTTGCATCTTTCCCAAAAAGACTCCTGGCTGTATTAGATCAAAAGGGGGCTTCTACTAAATACTGAGCAAAGGGTCTGAATACTTAGGACCATGTGATATTTCAGTTTTTCTTTTTTAATAAATCTGCAACAATGTCAACAATTCTGTGTTTTTCTGTCAGTATGGGGTGCTATGTGTACATTCATGAGGAAGAAGAATGAACCTAAATGATTTTAGCAAATGGCTGCAATATAACAAAGAGTGAAAAATTTAAGGGGGTCTGAATACTTTCCGTACCCACTGTATTATATATATATATATATATATATATACATATATATATATATATATATATACACACACACATACATACATACACACGCATATGCATATATATATATATATATATATATATATATATATATATATATATATATATATATATATATACATATACATATATATACATACATATATATATATATATATATATATATATATATACATATATATATATATACATATATATATACATACATACATACACACACACACACACAGACACACACACACATACACACATAATTTTTTTTATATATATATATACACATATACACACACACAAAGGGCATAAGTGATAAAGTGGCTGTTGCTGTTAATGTGAAAATGTTCATCATAGCATAAAGTCCACAAATTCCACCATAGATGTGCAAAGGTGCTGATAAGTCTTCTATTGTGAATTCAGGTGCTTGACCACCACCAACAGGACAACTGTAATGAAGGCTTACCAGATGTAGTAGACCCAATAAAGTATACACCTTTTGGGTCATTCAGGCTTCTAAGAAATAGATGGGTTTTATACCAGTAATATATCCAAAGATTAATTTCTCAATCCTTAAACGTCATCCACTAATATGGAATATTATAGCCACTAGCAGTAAGAGCAGCAAGAAATCCTCTTCTGGACGCCCAAAAAATAAAAAGCTCACATGGTGTTTATCTTTTTAAAAAAAGTAAAAAATAAAAAACACACTTACACAGACTTGATGGTATAGCGCTTGTACAAGTAGATAAAAGACGGCATTAGCAGTAGACCTGACGTGTTTCATCTAAGTAGATATCATCTAGGGTGATCACCCCAGCAGCTCAGGAGGAGAAAGTTGGTGCAGGCTTTAACCTGAAGACTACCAGATTGATTGCATCTGTGGCTGCCCAGGCCCCCCTGCTGTGCTGAGGACACAGGGCCCGGTCCGACAGGGCTAGTTGTACTGGCTTATCAGCGGCCCTGTTCACCTTTACCCTAAGCTTCTTTAGCAAGGCAGTCTTGGAGGTGTGTTTGGGGTCGTTATGTTGGAATACTGCCCTGCGGCCCAGCCTCCGAAGGGAGGGGATCATGCTTTTCTTCAGTATGTCACAGTACATGTTGGCATTCATGGTTCTCTCAATGAACTGTAGCTCCCCAGTGCTGGCAGCACTCATGCAACCTCAGACCATGACACTACCACCACCATGCTTGACTATAGACAAAACACTTGTCTTTGTACTCCTCACCTGGTTGCCGCCACACACGCTTGACACCATCTGAACCAAATAGGTTTATACTGGTTTTATCAGACTACAGAACATGGTTCCAGTAATCCATGTCCTTAGTCTGCTTGTCTCCAGCAAACTATTTTTGCGGGCTTTCTTGTGCATTATCTTTAGAAGACGCTTCCTTATGGGACGACAGCCATGCAGACCAATTTAATGCAGTGTGTGGCATATGTTCTGAGCACTGACAGGCTGACCCCCCACCCCTTCAACCTCTGCAGCAATGCTGGCAGCACTCGTACGTCTATTTCCCAAAGAGAACCTCTGGATGACGCTGAGCATGTGCACTCAACTTCTTTGGTCGACCATGGCAAGGCCTGTTCCGAGTGAAATCTGTCCTGTTAAACTGCTGTATGGTCTTGGCCGCCATGCTGCAGCTCAGTTTCAGGGTCTTGGCAATCTTCTTACAGCCCTAGGCCATCTTTATGTAGAGCAACAATGTTTTTTTTCAGATCCTCACAGAGTTCTTTGCCATGAGGTGCCATGTTGAACTTCCAGTGACCAGTATGAGTGAGAGTGATAACACCAAATTTAACACACCTGCTCCCCCATTCACACCTGAGACCTTGTAACACTAATGAGTCACATCGGGGAGGGAAAATGGCTAATTGGGCCCAATTTGGACATTTTTATTTAGGGGTGTACTCCCTTTTAGCAGAATTGGCAGGTACAATTGTTTAAAAGAAAACAAGTTATGCACTGAACCGCCATGGCCTGTATGCACGCTTACCACGCAAGACTCCATTGCTGAAGAGAAAGCATGTTAAAGTTTATTTGAATTTAGCTCACAACATTTTAGACAAGCCTGTGAAATACTGGGAGAATATAGTCTGGTCAGATGAGACCAAAATTGAACTCTTGATGCCATAACACACACACTGTTTGGAGGTCAAATAGCACTGCACATCACCCCAAAAACACCATACAAACAGCGAAGTTTGGAGGTGGGAACATCATGCTGTGGGGACTGTTCAGTATGTCATTGAAGGAAGGACGAATAGAAAAATGTACTAAGACATTCTTAATAAGAATCTGCTGTCATCTACCAGGATGATGGAGATTAAATGAGGGTGGACATTTCAGCAGGACAATGAACCCAAAACACAAAGCCAGGGAAACTCAATTGGTTTCAAAGAAAAAAAAAAAATCAAGCTGCTAGAATGGCCCAGCCAATCACCTGACTTAAATCACTTGAATCCAATAGAAATTGGAAATAACTAAAAGATCAGAGTTCATAGAAGAGGCCCACTAAACCTTCAAGATTTGAAGACCGTTTGTGTTGAAGAATGGGCCAAAAATCACACCTGAGCAATGCATGCGACTAGTTTCTCCACACAGGAGGCATCATGAAGCGGTCATTACCAACCAAGGATTTTGAAGAAAGGATTATATTTCAGTTAGTGTGTTCAATACTTTTTCCCTGTGTCATTCCATTTTATGACACATAATTTCTGAACTTATTGGTTTTGGTTTCTTTTTAAGTATGGATGAATAATGTAATGTCAATAGCACCTTTAGAAATATATTCACCTACAAAAATGGTGACGTGTTCAATACATAATTTTACCAGCTGTAAGTTTCTGTAGATGATTAAACCCATGATTGGCACTGACCTAATCAATCTACAGAAAATGAAAAGCTAATGAACACATCAAAAGGGAGGAGCTGGAACACTGCTTTGTCAGAAGCCTAAATGGATGAAATAAAGTTCCTGGTGTACTTCAGAACAAGTTAAATACAAGTAAAAGTGACTATATACAGAAATTCAGTAAACAAGAGGATTACCTGTGCTCATCTGTAAGTTCTCCATTCTGTTCAATGTCCATCAATTTTTCATCAGCCACACCCTGTCCCCTTTCTAGGTCTTTGTGAAGCTGCTTCTCTATCGCATCGATTCTGTTACATAATAACAAGTTTACATATTACAAGGCCTGCACACTAAATGAGAAGAAAACCGCTGTAAAGAACGAAAGCTTCCCCTGTAGAGATTTGCCATTCAGCATCACAATTGGGGGAGGAGGCAGATAAATCTCATGTGTCATGCCCTATGATTGCATATAAATCTGCATTTAAAATTCAAAAATGTTTATTGGTTATATTAAGTCATTCAGAGGATCCCCGTTTTAATGAAATATTCTGCTTTTTACATGGCACACTGCCTTCCTGTCTATTAGCTTAAGATTAGTCATCTTAATTCTTGCTTCGTTACCATATGAGACCATGATCTAGAATACAGATATGATAACTGGCATGCGCATGCTTTCCCTGTCCTTGTGACTCATGAATTTAGAATGACAGCCCTGTACCTTGACATTTCATACAGTTTTCATCCGGGCAGGTTCAGCAATCAAGAATAGATCCAAATACAAACCTGATTCCCAAAAATGTTGGGACACTGTACAAACTGTGAATAAAAACAGAATGCAATGATGTGGAAGTTTCAAATTTCAATATTTTATTTAGAATACAACATAGATGACATATAAAACCTTTAAACTGAGAAAATGTATCATTTTAAAAAGGGAAAAATAAGTTGATTTTAAATTTCATGGCATCAACACATCTCAAAAAAGTTAGGACAAGGCCATGTTTACCACCGTGGGGCATCCCCTCTTCTTTTTATAAAAGTCTGCAAACGTCTCTGGGGACTGAGGAGACAAGTTGCTCAAGTTTAGTAATCGGAATGTTGTCCTATTCTTGTCTAATACAGGCTTCTCTAGTTGCTCAACTGTCTTAGGTCTTCTTTGGTCGCATCTTCCTCTTTATGATGCGCCAAATGTTTTCTATGGGTGAAAGATCTGGACAGCAGGCTGGCCATTTCAGTACCCGGATCCTTCTACGCAGCCATGATGTTGTAATTGATGCAGTATGTGGTCTGGCATTGTCATGTTGGATTATGTTCATTAACAATGTTTTCTGGAAGTATTCCTGAGCCCATGTTGTGATTTCCATTACAGTAGCATTCCGGTATGTGATTCAGTGCCATCTAAGGGCCCGAAGATCACGGGCATCCAGTATGGTTTTCCGGCCTTGACCATTTCGCACAGAGATGGTTTCAGATTCTGGATGATTCTGGATGATATTATGCATTGTAGATGATGATGATAACTTCAAACTCTTTGCAATTTTTCTCTGAGAAACTCCTTTCTAATATTGCTTCACTATTTTTCGCCAAAGCATTGGGGAAATTGGTGATCCTCTGCCCATATTGACTTCTGAGAGACACTGCCACTCTGGGAAGTTCTTTTTATACCCAATCATGTTGTCAATTGACCTAATAAGTTGCAAATTGGTCCTCCAGCTGTTCCTTATATGTACATTTAACTTTTCCGTCCTCTTATTGCTACCTGTCCCAACTTTTTTGGAATGTGTAGCTCTCATGAAATCCAAAATGAGCCAATATTTGGCATTGACATTTCAAAATGTCTCACTTTCAACATTTGATATGTTATCTATATTATATTGTGAATAAAATAGAAGTTTGAGATTTGTAAATTAGTCCATTCCTTTGTTACTCACAATTTGTACAGTGTCCCAACTTTTTTGGAATTGGGTTTGTAATTTAATGTATTTAGGAAGCTACTCTGGACCAATCTGACCAGTCATTTTTATTTGCCATGTTCATTTTTGCATTTGTTTTTTAAACACCAAAATTTGAAAAATACTCGGCACAACTTAAAGAGTTTGGATAGAGAAATTTCAGTGCTAAATGTATGATACACACCCAAAACGCAAATACTATGATTTGTGTTATATTTTTCTAAAGCAACACACTACCATGCCTTGTGTGTGTTGTCTGCATGGCACATGCATTACCATTACACATGAATGGAAATGGTTCCTTAAAGCAAAAGAGAACAGTCATCACCACTCATGCTTTATACCCCACAAAAAAAAAAAAAAAAAAAAAACATAAAACTAAATAAGGGTAATACTATAAGTAGAACCACCTCAGCGCCTTGGCCAATCACTATTAATAAATATGAGAAAAGCGAGGAAGAGGAGTTCTATCAAAATGTAGTTGTCGGCGCCCAGGAGTAGCTCACCGTTACCTGCCGACGTCCTGCAGTGTCAGAGGCTACGTGATCACGCGTTTCGTCATTCCGTCTTCATCTGCAGGTGTGATCACTCAGCCTAGTCTCACTCTTATCCAGAAACGGCAGGGATATTTAACCCTTTCTCACGAATCACTTGAAGTGTCAGTGACAGCACTTTTCCATTTAAAAAGGCAGATAACCCATTTCGAGCTTGCAGCCATTAAACATGACATACACAGTAATACAACGTAAGATATAGAATAAACCTAAGATAACAAACCTCAGGCTATATATAAAGCAGCCTATGGATCCAAATTAGAATATATTTATTTAGTTACATTCAATAAAGATACATTGAGACTCACTGGAAATCAGTTTAAAAGTACTATCATTTTTATATATGATCTTGTGGATTCATTTTTTATATACGAATTATCCTTTGAATTTTTTTTTGGCGGTTTTAACTTTAGCGCTGCTTGTGCAATATTTGCTGTTTGCATTTATTTTAGCATTTTATCTTAAAACCATAAAACTGTCGCTATTAGTCTTACAGAGAAATAGGTCTAATAGTTAAAATTCAAGAAGCCTTGCATCCTCGCTCCTCTATGTATGAGAACCACCAACTCTGAGCAATGCTATCCAGACTTAAGCATGGCATACATGTACCAGCAATCAGCCAGTTCAAAAAACTGGCTTAGGTCGAGCGGTCATGCCTGAAAACCAGCATTTAAATGAGTGTCGATTGCTGCAGTACTTATATGTGTATTATGACCAAGGTAGGTAAATGAAGGCCCGCTGTCAGAATACAATGGGATAGATCTCTGCATCAACATTGCTTGTGTGGATGCAGGGACATGTCAGTTTTTGTTCTTTCAACCTGCTGGTTGAACAAAATAAAAATAAAAACGTGTATACTCTAGTTTTAGCCCTACATTGAGCTTATGGTTTCAGTCCCAGCAATTTCCCCAAGATGCCTGGTCACACATGCAGATGTTAGCTTTTGGAAGGTGGGTGAAGAGAAAAGAGTTTGTGTAGAAAAGATAATCATCAAAATCGAAAATATATATCTATATATAGCCATATCTATCTATCTACCTACCTACACACACACACACACACACCTTACATGCTGTGTATAACATTATATATACATACATACACACACACACACACACACACATACACAGTATCTCACAGAAGTGAGTACACCTCTCACATTTTTGTAAATATATTATATCTTTTCATGTGACAACACTGAAGAAATGACACTTTGCTGCAATGTAAAGTAGTGAGTGTACAGCTTGTATAACAGTGTAAATGTGTTGTCCCCTCAAAAATCACTCAACACACAGCCATTAATGTCTAAACCGCTGGCAACACAAGGGAGTACACCCCCAAGTCAAAATGTCCAAATTGGGCCCAAAGTGTCAATATTTTGTGTGGCCACCATTATTTTCCAGCACTGCCTTAACCCTCTTGGGCATGGACTTCACACCAGAGATTCACAGGTTGCAACTGGAGTCCTCTTCCACTCCTCCATGACATCACAGAGCTGGTCAATGTTAGAGACCTTGCGCTCCTCCTCCTTCCGTTTGAGGATGCCCCACAGATGCTCAATAGGGTTTAAGTCTGGAGACATGCTTGACTCAGCTTCTTTAGCAAGGCAGTGAAGGTGTGTTTGGGGCAATTACCATGTTGGAATACTGCCCTGTGGCCCAGTCTCCAAAGGAAGGGGATTATACTTTGCTTCAGTATGTCACAGTACATGTTGGCATTCATGGGTCAATGAACTGTAGCTCCCCAGTGCTGGTAGCACTCAAAAGCTAGTGATCGACCGATAACAGTTTTTTTTTTTTGCCGATATCTTGGCCATTGAATATCACTATCAGCCGATATTTTTGTACATTTAAAAACTTTTTTTTTTTTTTTTTTATCACCTGACAAGTACTCTTGTGGAAGGATCTGGGGGTCTAAAAGTCCTCTGCACTTAAAAGCAGTCATTACATCACTTCCGGGTTTTTACATGGAGACCCGATCAGAGCCGAATGCGGCTTTGATCAGGTCTTCAGCGGCCATGCAGGCTGGTTGCCCAGGTCTCCCAGTGGGACGGGAGACCCGGGCAAGCCGCGGAAGGCGGAGGGGGGGTCGTCCCCTCCCGCTCCTTGTATTGACAGCCGACCGGCTTCTAAGCCGCATCAGTTGTCATTACAAGAAAGTCAACCGTCAGCTATGGACGCCGGTACCGGGGTGATGCCTCTAGCTGCAGGCATTACTCTGGTACAAGCACTTTCCCGAAATATCGGCAATATCGGTCACCTTGGTGGCCAATTCCAATATATAGGGGAAAGTGCATTTCGGCCCCCGATATATCGGCTTTGCCGATAATCGGTCAATCTCTACTCAAAGCCCCATACCATGACACTCCCACCACCATGCTTGACTGTAGGCAAGACACACTTGTCTTTATACTCCTCACCTGGTTGCCGCGACACACGCTTGACACCATCTGAACCAAATAAGGTTTATCTTGGTCTAATCAGACCACAGGACATGATTCCAGTAATCCAAGTCCTTAATCGGCTTGTCTTCAGCAAACTGTTTGCAGGCTTTCTTGTGCATTATTTTCAGAAGAGGCTTCCTTCTGGGACGACAGCCAGGCAGACCAATTTTATGCAGTGTGTGGCGTATGGTCTAAGCACTGACAGGCTGACCTCCCCACCCATTCAACCTCTGCAGCAATGCTGGCAGCACTCATACATCCATTTCCCAAAGACAACCTCTGGATATGATGCTGAGCACGTGCACTCAACTTCTTTAGTCAACCATGGTGATGTTCTGAGAGGAACCTGCCCTGTTAAACCGCTGTATAGTCTCGGTCACCATGCTGCAGCTCAGTTTCAGGGTCTTGGCAAATCTTCTTATAGCCTAGGCCATCTTTATGTAGAGCAACAATTCATTTTTTTTCAAACCCTCAGAGGTTCTTTGCCATGAGGTGCCATGTTGAACTTCCAGTGATCAGTACGAGAAGTGAGAGCGATAACACCAAATTTAAAACACACCTGCTCCCCATTCACTCCTGAGACCTTGTAACACCAACGAGTCACAAGACACTGAGGAGGGAAAATGGCTAATTGGGCCCAATTTGGACATTTTCACTTAGGGGTGTACTCACTTTTGTTGCCAGCGGTTTAGACATTAATGGCTGTGAGTTATTTTGAGAGGACAGCAAATTTACACTGTTATACAAGCTGTACACTCATTACTTTACATTGTAGCAAAGTGTAATCTCGTCAGTGTTATCACATGAAAAGATATACTAAAATATTTACAAAAATGTGAGGGGTGTACTCACTTTGAGATACTGTGATAGATATATTTTAGAGAAAAAAAAAGAGTGTCCCTATGGGGCGGTAACCATGGACATGGATGAATATGACAATGCCACGTCCTGATTAATATGGTCAAGAAGCAAGCTAGATATTACGGACTTTACTGGCACATAATCTCAAATAACCCAAATATTTATTTAGGTATTCCTTTTTAAAAATAAATATGTAAATTTCATATTTATAAATCACAGATATAAAAGGTTTTTTTAAAAAATATTTGGACATACAGATGTATCTATATATGTACAACACTAAGCATATGGGTGCCAAATACCACTCGAGATTCCAAAAAAAGATAAAGCCTTAACTTCCCTTCACAAGTTCCACTGGCAATGTTCAGTGATTTGTCAGGAAAATGAGTTCAAGAGTTGTAGGAGCTGGTATATTTATCTTTTGCATCTAGAGTGGAGTATAGGATGATACTTTATTCATGGAAACTTTGCTTGATTGTATTTAAGGTGAACCAATTGAAACATTCCATTTTTTTTTTTTTGCAATGTTATTTATAGTGTATACATATGCAAATCTTTTATGATGCATTACACATTTGACACTGAAGTTATTGATTATTCGTTTAAGTACATTTTACCAGTGTATTGTACAGCCGATTGTGATATTTAGAATTTGTTAGCATTTCTTAGAACATATTCTACTGCTAGCATTGGAATTAGTGTGTATTTTGAAAACAGGGGCCAATAGAAGATCAAGTCAAAGCTATATTCTATGTCTGGAAAACACATTACTGATCTCCCTTTCACCAGGCATTCAATATAAATTTCAAAAAGCCAAGCTTTTACACATTGCTTTTTACACTTTTAAGTAAAATGGATCAGTTTAGAACATGGCGGCACATACCTTTCACTATCCTCTTTTTCTTTTACTAGACGCACCAGAGTGTTATCATAGCGAGGAGTTTGTAAAAGTTCCTTTAATCTGTTATTTGCCTTTAAAAATAAAATAAAGCCAAATTATTAAATCCATCAAGCATACCAATACAGATACTTAGGACTAACGTTCTTTGTATTGAGTGCCGTGCAGGTCAAATCTTTAAGGGTCCACATTATATTTTGAAAGTCACAACCTACTTTATTTCTAAAAGATTTAAGAACTTGTGGTAATTAACAATGCAGTAACAACTGAAGCCAGAGAAAGGCCATAAAATCTTTATGAAGTATTCAGTTACAAATAAATCTAAATCAATAAACCCAGAAAAAAGCAGAAAATAAGAAGTGAGAGAGCAATATGGGTTCCGAAAAACATTAATTGACATTGACAATGTATTGGCTTGTGTACAAAGGCACAAGAACCATGTCGAATGAAAACATGATTTCAGGGTAAAATTGTGTGTTTTCAATAGGAGTTTGTGAGGTGTTCACCTGCATTCTTTTTCAATTGTGCAGAGCAGTTTTACCAACGTCTGGTCAGCATGCACACACCAGGTAGTCCCTAGTTTTACATACAGTGCCTTGAAAAAGTATTCATAACCCTTGAAATTTTCCACATTTTGTCATGTTACAACCAAAAACGTAAATGTATTTTAGTGGGATTTTATGTGATAGACCAACACAAAGCGGGACATAATTGTGAAGTGAAAGGAAAACAACAAAATGATTTTCAAAATGTTTTACAAATAAATATGTGAATAGTGTGGCGAGCATTTGTATTCAGCCCCAGAGTCAATACTTTGTAGAACCATCTTTCGCTGCAATTACAGCTGCAAGACTTTTTAGGTATATCTCTACCAGCTTTGAACATCTAGAGCGTGAAAGTTTTGCCCATTCTTCTTGGCAAAATAGCTCAAGCTTAGTCAGATTGGATGGAGAGCGATTATCACCGATTATCCATTGGGTTTAGATCTGGACTTTGACTGGGCCATTCTAACACATAGTATATAGTCAGGTTGAAAAAAGACAAAAGTCCATCTGGTTCAAAAAAAATAAAAAAAAATAAAAAAAGTATTAAAAACCCAACCATACAATCCCATATACACAATCCTATACCCGCTGTTGAACCAGAGGAAGGCAAAAATAAACCCCAGCAAAGCATGATCCAATTTGCTACAGCCGGGGAAAAAAAAATTCCTTCCTGATCCTCCGAGAGGCAATCTGATATTCCCTGGATCAACTTTACCTTAAAAAAAATGTTAGTACCCATTTATATTATGTACACCTAGGAAAGAATCCAGGCCTTTTTTAAAGCAATCTAGTGAGCTAGCCAGAACCACCTCTGGAGGGAGTCTATTCCACATTTCCACAGCTCTAACGGTGAAGAAACCTTTCCGTATTTGGAGACAAAATCTATTTTCCTCTAGACTTAAAGTGAAGAACTCAACACCAAGTTCACATGAATATGCTTTGATCCAAGCCATTCCATTGTAGCTCTGGCTGTATGTTTAGGGTCATTGTTCTGCTGCAAGGTGAACCTCTGCCCCAGTCTCAAGTCTTTTGTAGACTTTAACAGGTTTTACTTTACAATTGCCCTGTATTTTGGCTCCATCCATCTTCCCAGCTGACCAGCTTCCCTGTCCCTGCTGAAGAAAAACATCCCCACAACATGGACGCTGCCACCACCATGTTTCACAGTGGGGGATGGTGTGTTCAGGGTGATGTGCAGTGCTAGTTTTCCACCACACATTGCGTTTTGCTTTTAGGCCACAAAGTTCAATTTTTGTTGTATCTGACCAGAGCACCTTCTGCCACATGTTTGCTGTGTTCCCCACATGGCTTCTCACAAACTGCAAACAGGACTTCTTATGGCCTTAGAACAATGGCTTTCTTCTTGCTACTCTTCCATAAAGGCCAGTATTGTGGAGTGCGCGACTAATAGTTGTCCTGTGGACAGATTCGCCCACCTGAGCTGTGGATCGCTGCAGCTCCTCCAGTGTTTGGCTGCTTCTCTAATGAATGCTTTCCTTGCGTGGGCTGTTGGTTTAGGCGGAAGGCCATGTCTTGGTAGGTTTGTGCTTTCCATTTTCGGATGATGGTCTTAACAGTGCTCTGTGAGATATTCAAAGCTTTGGATATTTTTTTTTTATAATCTAACCCTGCTTTAATCTTCTCCACAACTTTATTCCGGACCCGTCTGGTGTGTTTCTTGGCCTTCATGATGCGGTTTGTACACTAAAGTTCCCTAACAAACCTCTTGAGGACTTAACAGAACAACTTTATTTATACGGAGATGATATTACACACAGGCGGACTCTATTTACTAATTAGGTGACTTCTGAAGGCAATTGGCTCCACTAGTTTTAGTTAGGGGTATCAGAGTAAAGTGATAACAAATGCACGCCACACTTTTCAGATATTTGTAAAAAAAAAAAAATTTGAAAACCATTTGTCACTTTCCTTCCACTTCACAATTATGTGTCACTTTGTGTTGGTCTATCTCATAAAATCCCAATACAATAGATTTACATTTTTGGCTGTAACATGACAAAACGTGGAAAATTTTAAGGCGGTATGAATACTTTTTCAAGGCACTGTAGGACTGCAGGACATGCAAACATTGCCAGTAGTGGGGAGAAGACGGGTTTGCTTTAATTCTTTTTTTTTTCCAAAAGGAAATATGGAGGCTACAACCTCTTTAAAAAAACAAAAACGGACCTAGGACTGCTATCCACACAAACAAAATTCGATGGAGGAATTTCCCCTCCCCGTATTGACAGTGGGACCTAGCAATGTCAAAATACACCGATCAGCATACCTTTTACAACTTGTCCTTTCAACAGAATTGGATTTTAAAGCCACATGCTTATCAAAATATGACCAGTCCATGCTAAACCCAAACTGTGATCCATCTATGGCCAGCTTTATACAGAATCTCAACATGGAAATACACAAGTCAGAACTTCTAACCACTATGAATGATTTACATGCTAGTTGTGGGCCAGTGAGTCAAAGGATTAAAGCTAAAGGCAGCTAGGGGACTCGTTTTCTATAAAGGATGTTGAAGTTACTTTTAAAAAATAAGAAAGAACAGTTCACACCAATACACCTAAAAATGTGCTTATGCTTCATCTACAGCGGGCTAGGCAACCTTTCACAGGTGGAGATCTACTTTAACAGATCAGACCAGGGTTCTGAGGAGGGGAAGCCAGCAGCGCTGCAAGGAGTGGGGGGGGGGGGGATCAAGGGAAGCACAAGGGGGGGGTCAAGGGATTGAGCCGATCCCCCAGCTGCTGCAGGAGGAAAATACATGGTATTGATTCCAGTTAATGCTCCTGTCCAAGTTCTGGGGGTTGGCAAGAATGGGATATGATCTACCCATCACCTGCCTGCAATCAAAAGGTTGCTGACCCCCAGTCTAAAGCAAGCCAAAGACCAATAAAATCAACAAGTAAGATAAAGGACAATAACAGACTAGTCACGTCATGTTTCAAAACCATTTGATGAGCCTGCTTCAATCACAGAGCTTTCTGCGGCTGTTAAGCAAAGAATACTCTGTGTGGCACTATAACCTCCACACCACAGCTGTAACATGCAGGCACAGTAATGCGGCAGAGGAGAACACCATTTACTGTTTGCAATAAACAGGGCTCCAAGTGTCCACATCAGTTGATTCCAGACTTTACTACTTCATAGGGCCCTTTCACACTGGCGCTCCATATGTCCGCAAATCATCCTATTTTTTTGCGGATGATTTACGGACATAATGTAAGTTAATGGCATTGCGGATGTCAGTGGAATACCATCCGCTGACATCCGATTTTCTTCCTTTCATTTCTGTTCCGTTTTTTTGGAACGGAACAGAACCCTATTTTTCATCCGTTCAAAAAACGGAAAGGAAGCAAAATCGGATGTCAGCGGTGTCATCCGCTGACATCCGCAAATGCCCATAGACTTACATTATGTCCGCATATCATCCGCAAACGGATAATAGAGAAAAGAAGAGAAAACATCTACATGCTATCCAGTGCACACACCCCTGAATCAATACTTTCATAACAGGGTTGTGCCAATATATGGCACATACAGTACAGAAAACTTAAGCATGAAGAATGTAGTTTGGTAAGCATAGAGAATAGGGAAAGGGGAAAAAAATATATACACCTCTCAATATGACCCCCTGGGTCACTTCGGACATTTCTCTCATACATAAAAAAAAAAAAAATCTGGATTTTTTTGAGCAAAAAGATACTTAGAACATCTAAACATTATACAACTTTTTTAAGCAGAGGCCCTGGAGAATTGAATGGTGGATGTTGCAATTTTTCGTGTCACACAAAATTTGCGCAGTGGGTTTTCAAATGCAATTGTTTTGGAAACAATGGCCTCCAATGAATTTTAGTTAACTAAAAAGAAACGTAATACCCAATTGTTTGTTAAAATCTAAAAAGATGATGTTACACCAGATAAATACAGTAGATACCCAACACGTCTCTCTTTAAAGTGGTTGTAAAAGCTCAATGTTTTTTACCTTCATGCATTCTATGCAAGTAGGTAAAAAAGCCTGTGTGCAGCATCCCTCGCAGCCCACCCAATACTTAACCAAGCCCCATCTTGATCCAGGTATGTGCACAAGAGCAGCAGCTCTCCCATGTCTCTCCCTCTTCATTAGTGGAGACATAGCAGCAGGAGGCATTGGATCTCGCTGTCAATCACACCCAGTGAGGATGGAGCGAGAGGTAGGAGGTGATAAGTTGAGGCATAAACAACGCATGACATAACTGTATTTCATGCTACATCTTTTTCTGTGTACTACCTTAAAAGGCTCCATAAGAAAAGAAAAAAAACATAAGAAAAACACATTATACCTACTGGAGTATCATGGATTGGTGACTGAGACAGAGAAAGCAAGGACAAGTCTGCTCTCGGTGGGGTAGCTGGCATAGGCTGTGCTGCAGTTTTCATAATCTCATCAAGAGGTTTGAGTGTCTCCTCTTCTTCATCAGAGCTTAATGAAAAACCATGGAACGAATCCTCACTGTCCACGCTATCCCGGTGAATTCGCCGGAAGACTTTTTTTGATCCATTAAAAGGAGGGTTCAGTGTAGAGCAGTCAGAGTCCTTGGATTCTGAAGTGGCAGGTCCCATAAGGAGGAGAGGCAATTTAGATTCGTAGTCACTGCTGCTTGCCTTTTCAGACTCTGCAAATGTCAAACATTTTAGTTGGAAACCAGGCTGTGAATTTTGCAGCACAAACTTAAGTGTAAACATTCTTTAACAAGGAAAGTCCACAGTATCCTTGCATGGACCTTTTCAATACAGGAGCCATTTTGATTTCCAGTCCATCCTATACTTACATCTTCCTTTTCAACCAATTTGGAGAGATGTAATTTCACTTTATGTTGTGCTTACATGACAGTAACTAAAGAGAAATCTCCCCAATAAGACAAAGGAAAAAAACAAAAATCTGACACCTAGCCCTTGGGGCACTATTCCTCCTACTGACACCAACAAAGGGGCACTATTCCTTCAAACAATATCAATGATTGGAGCATTATTTCTCCTCCTGACCTAGAAGATGGAAGCATTGTTACACGGCCAAAGTCCAGCCCCCCCCCCCCCCCCAAAAAACTGAAAAACAACAAAACTAGCCCTTTTTTTTTTTTAGAATGTTTGGAGATCCCTGCTATACTGTAAGGTTTAAAATTATTGCAGAATAGTTAAACTAAGGCCAACGCTTTTTTTTTTTAAATTTGCATGGAATTGAGGGGGTTAGAACCACTGTCAGGTCTTTATTAAAGTCAGTGTCTCACTTACTCTAACTGTCCTGATTTCTATGAAAGTGAGGGCAAATCCTAAATGCACCTAGAACAAGAACGGAGGTGAAATATTCCAATGGAGGCACTTGTTACTGTGATAACTGTGAGAGAGAGGCTCAAACAAACAATCAACTGCTGTCGAACGCTGCAACACATAAATTGAAATTCAGCCAGTCCCTGAGGAAGTGGCCAAATTTCAATCAATCAGTGTATAGCCAGCCTAATGGTGGTTTATCCCCCATTCGGGGAAGGCGGATATGAAAACTCGGGAGCACTAACTGGAATACACCTGTGAGCAGTGTTATCCATTATACACTACCATACGCTGTATGGCTTTGAACAACCTGCCATGTACGTACGACTCCCCTTCCTACTCAAAGGATATAATTATGCAATGATGGAGCAACCAGATTGGTCTGGTGCATCTATAAGCTTCAAGCTGGTACCCGACAGGAACTACGTTTCCAACCATTGTTCCAAGGTATCCGAGGCTCCTGACTCCACCTTCCCTGTCGGTTTTTCCCTTCTCTTTTATTATACCTGATCTACAAGCAAAATACAGAGCATTGAATCATTAGCTCCAGAAGAAGCTTAATGCAAAACATGTTGAGCAACCTGGCTCAATGAACTTTTGTATCTTTGATCACATCGATCAATCTCTTTGGGAGGACAGCTCATACACCTGTCATCTTCAACTGATCGTCCTGATGTGAAGTATCATTCAGATAACTACGCTTAATCAAACAGCTCTTACTTGCTTGTTATATGTATTATATCATATTGATGTCTAGTACATTGATGCCTTTTTAGGCGATGTATTTTTGCTTTTCCTGTTTTTATCAATATGTAAATGAATAAAACGTTTATGTTTTTATGGTATCTTGTGCTTCAAAAGTCCATGTTTTCCCATATTTCCAGTTTAGCCTAATGCAGCCAACAAATCCAAGGACTGGTAAGCTGAAATACATTACATGTTGGTTCCAAAATACCAGGCCAAGACGACCAGAATAGTGCTTTACTTACCGAAAGTAGTTGTAACATTTGAAGTTTCCCTGGTACTTACAGATGTTCCATTCACCTATAAAATAAATATAAAGAATTTCCATGAAAATTTTTCTGATCAGTCAGCAAAAAAACACAAAAACACTATTAAAAAAAAATAAATAAAAACTATTCTACAGGTTGAAGCCCAGTGCAAGCATATTGGAGAATGCAACAAATATTGATACAACTAGCCATTGAAGGTACAAAGAAACCAAAACACTTTATCATTTTGTTTTTTGTGTTCCCCAATAAATGGTGAACCTCACTTTATTGCTGTGTCCCTAATGCATATAGAGATATATAAAGTAATTTGCACTACTGAACCCCAATGAGGAGTGGACCTTTCTAATGAGAAGTATATATGATTTCATGCATAGATGGGAATATTACAGGGCCTCCCACAAACCCTTCCACATAAGGAACAGTGTTGTACCTTGTTGTCCTGTATTCTTAGAAAGCTATGTCAATTAATTGTATTGCCTTCTGCACTGCTACTGATAAACACTGTAGTCATATCTGAATGAATGTGTGCTAACCAGCAGAGCATCCAATCACAGATGTCAGTCCTGGCAAAACAATGAAGGGTCAAACTGTGTTGCGACCATGGGGTTTCAAACTGTTTTCTATTGGTTGAGAGGAGATTTCCTTTACAAAGGATTTGATTGATAACAGCAGGAGGCAATGGCTCCTGCTTCTGTGTTCTATAAATGCAGGTAGAAAGGATAGCTGGGATGCTGTCAGACACAACACTTGATCAAGAGAGGTGACAGATATTTAGGGGAGGAAGAGGCAGACATGGGTTTTATACCATAATGCAGAAAATAAAGATAAAAAATCTTTAGCACCACTTTAAAGGGCTGTTCTGTCCAATAATGTTGCACAGACCAGGTAAATATTGCATCCTTTTTATTGTAGAAAAAAGAAACCTTTAATACCCTATTAACACACCACAAGGAGATAAGACTTTTTTTTAGTGCAAGGTATGTTCTTTTCTGTGCATCATGTTTAGAAATCACTAATCTATCCAGTTTTTACCGGAATTACTTCTAACCATAATAACAGTCCTTCAATAGCTTTTGTCAATATAGATTGCAGTCTCTAAGGTCAAATCTAAAACACCACTGAAGTGATAAAAACACAAAAAATAAAAAACAAAAGAAATAACCAAACAAGAAATAACTGCAAAGCCACATGCAACCATACCTTTGAAAGAAATTCAGGTCTCTTTGATTTCCCCAGACTAACCGCCTGATGAGTGCTTTTCTTCTTTGTTATTCCTCCATGGGACCTGTTACGGGGTGCCCAGGAGTCTACTAAGATTGCTGAGGACGGTTGCTGAGGACCGTGACCTCTTTGTCCACTTACTGGTGTTTGGCTCCCTTTATCAAAAAAGTTCTGATTATAGTGAGAGTTTCGAGAAAATGACAGTGGTCTTACATTTTTACATTGTAAACCTTTTATGGATGACAGGCTTCGAGTAACAGCCTCTGTATCATCAGAGCATTTTTTAAACCCTTCTTTTAAATTAACCACTGTGCTGATGGGTAAAGTTAGTCTCTCAATCACCACCTTAGGAGATAGTACATTCATGCCACATTTTTCACAGAAAGCCTTAAAGTTTCTTACAATTGTTTGGTTGTTTTTCCTGCTTTTTTGAAAGGCTTCTAAGATGGGGCTTTTGCTGGGGGACTGCACTGGGCTCTTCCTCCGCCTTTTGAATGGTGGGATTTTGTTAGAATCGCTGGAGTCCACATCTTGGGTCTGTAGTTTTAGGTGCTTATTGCCAATTACATTTTTAAGTGCAGAGCAAAGTGCACCTGTTGGGACAGAAGGCTTATCTGAGTATGCAGTAGTTACAAAGAATTTCACAATATACCCATTAGGAGTATAGAGGTCTATAATACACATACCTGGTTTGCGAGCTGGTTTGAAGAAATCGGTTATTTGTTGCTTTCTGGAAAGAAAAGAACATATTAAATATGACAAACAAAATAAAAACATGGCTATTTCTTGTTCGCACCCTTCTGTTTTTTTCCTAGAAACAAGATGCATCTAAACCCAATTATAAAATGTTCATATTGCAGCTTACCAGTCGCATTTGTTTCCTTTGATCAGGAGTAAGCATTTGTTTTTTTTTTTTTTTTTTTTGCAAGTTCAGAAAAAATACCGTCGGTGGCGTGACTGGGCGGGCAGAGCCCTGTACGGTCGCATTTTCTTTAGATTGTGGTAGCAGATTCCCACTAGGGGTGCACCGATCCGACTTTCCTAGTCCCGATACTGATGCATGGCTTTGCGTATCTGTCGATACCGATACTATGGTTTTGTTATAACAATTGTGCATTCAAAAATCTAAAATATTATGTAATCAAAGTCAAACTCAAAATTAAAAAATAATAAAATGTAGCCACAAGAAAAAAAAAATAAGAAAAAAAACACAGTTTATTGCTTGAACATACAATAGTAATCAAACAGTAAACCTGTAAAAAAAATATAAAGTGCAAAATCCTGCAAACAGGAATTTAAAATGCGACGTACAACATAGGTTCTGCTGCGACAAAACCAGATTGGATCTATTAATTTTACCGATCCCAGATCCAGTATCGAGGCCGATATCCAATCCTAATATCGGATCGGTGCATCCCTAATTCCCACCTCGCTGTCAAAGCAGGGGCTCAGGGGTGCTGGGGCAATTGTAACAGGTTACAAAAAAGATAAAAAACTTATTCTTTAACAGAATTGCAATGTGCTTGTCACTTGCTATGAGCTGAAATTATAGCATAAACAATGTTATCTCTTATGTAAGCTACCAATCCTCTCAATCCACTCTTGTAATGAAGACAAACAAGGGCAGACATGTTTGAAGCCTAGCCTGGGGGGCATCAAAGGCTCCCTCCATAGATACTATAGAGCAATTAGTGTAGACATAAAGAAACTAAGTGTGTTATACACAACATTACCAGATGAAAGAAAGGGGGAAAAAAATCCTGAAAGAAAATTAATGCAGCCACAACATTACTGGTGAGCTGCAATAAACATTATTTTGGGGTTTACATAGGTTTTATCAATGACAATACAAAAGCAGATTTTTTTAAATATTTCAATACTGAAAAATATATGATTTAAAGAAGGGAACTTTCAAGAAAGCTATAATTGCAGAGGCTTTCCACGAGAAAGCATGATTGAAAGGTGGAACCATTCCTTGCTACTGCACAGAAAGACCCACAACTGCAAGGCCCTGTGTCAGTGTTTGGTGCTTTGGGCATGTGTATTTGACCAAAAAGTTGACTTCCTTCTGATCTGTTCAAAAAAATGTTTGCCTTCATTTAAAAAAAAAAGCTGAAGACACTATGAGGAATTCAATAATCTACTACTGATGGCCTTTAAAAAAATGGTCAGATAAAAAAGTCCCTGCCACCAGTTTCGATAGCTTTACTGATACATGTGGCAGGTTTAGGAAGTAATAATCCTGACACTTTACCAAAAAGTTGCACTTTTGCTGCACCAAATTCAAACAGAAATACCTCCAGTTCGTAGCTGACATACAGACAGGCAGAGTGCCCGTCTCTGGATGCTCTGTGGCACGGTGGCATGTTTGCTACTGATTACCCCCCTTCCCGTCACTAGGTTTTCAAAGATGCAGTTCGCTACACAGCCAATAGGCTCCTAGCAACCAGTGGCGCTGGAAGTGGGCACAGCCTGATAGGCGAGCTCAAAGACTAGGTCCCCCATACACTATTCTTGTGATTGACAGCAGGCGATGGGAGGATTCTATAGACAATAGCAGGCTGTCTAATCGGTATGGATTCACCCACTGGGGAGAGAACCTGATACCATCAGGCTCTGCCCCCCCAGTTACAAATACGTATTTATCCCTGTACTGTCTGTGTGACAGCTGCAGTGGCACGTAGGTGTTCAGCTACACTAAGGATGGTTGATCACCTGAACCGACATTTGCAGTGTGGAAGTACAATGGACTTCTAAAAAGTGCTGCAGACACTCACCGCATACATTCCATTTAGAAACCATATGGATGTGATCATAAAAAAACTGTCAAATTGTAAACCAGAATAGATAAATCAGAACACAAAAAAAAAAAAAAATAACACCCCTATAGATGCCTTGCTGAACAAACCCTATACAGAGACCTTACGTTCCACAGTGAAATCAATAACCTACATTTTTAGGGCTACCAAACAAATGATTGCCCATTCATGGAAATCCTCCGTGTAAAACTTTTCCAAAAGTACTTTCTTGACTAAACAGATCCATGGTGAATGAAAAAAATAGTCAGATTTCAACTGACTCCCATGAAAAACTCTTAGTGCCGGTTCACACTAACGTGGCACGACTTCGGGGCAACCTGTGAAGTCGCGTGCACCGTGACTTGCACGGACTTCATATAATGAAGGTCTATGCAAGTCGCTCCGATGTCGCCCTGAAGTAGTACAGGAACCTTTTTCTAAGTCGGAGCAACTTGAGTCGCTCCTATTAGAACGGTTCCCATAGCACACAATGGACCGCGACTTGTCAGGCTGACCAGTCGCCTGACAAGTCGCGGTAGTGTGAATGGGGTCTTAAAGAGGTGGTTGCTATTGATATAGTACTCCCAACCTAACTTGAGAGCATCGTATTTTTGAGTAATTTAAACACTCAAGTGGTCCATGGAGGGGTGTGAATTTACCCCCTTCCCCCACTCCTGTTGCCTCTGTACTCTCTCCCATCCCCTACACTTTGCTTTTTCCTTTATTATCCTTTTCACTTACCTAATTTCCTTATTGTCTTCTTACTTAAACTTCTAACCTATTAAAACCAGAGGTGCCTCAGTATCAAAGACCGGTGCATTGTCAATATATACCAGTGGTATTTTGGCATTTTTCCACTGCAAGTACCGGCTCGGCTCTACTCTACTCGGCCCTGCTTGGCCCGGTTTGCTTTTCCACTGCTGGTACCGCATGGTACGGTGTTGGAACGGTTCGGTATGGTTTGCTTTTCCACTAAAGTAGTACTAAAGTTAAGTGGGTGGGATAACGATTCTCTGACCAATCAGTGGCTAGTAGTTAATGCATGCAAAGGATTGTGGGATATGGTACTGGGTATGGTACCTCTTGGAACCACAATCGAGGTGGTACTGTTTTAGAGAGCCGTACCGTTCGGTTCCATGCAGTGGACAAGCGCCGCCGTACCGTACCTACACCGTACCATGCAGTACCAGCAGTGGAAAAGCACAAAAGCGAGCCCAACAGTTCGGTTCCATGCAGTGGAAAAGCGCCAGATCCCTATTTTCTTTGTAAACCAGAAAATGTATTTGAATCACCATTTGCAGATGTCTGCCACTCTAACCAACTCAACTGTGTCTCATTAACATGATACACTCTGCTGCTCATTTTATATTTTTGCCCAAAAAATAATAATTCTGAGGATTTCACCCCCTTTTTGGTACATGTATTGAAAATGTCAATAAAAACTGAAAAAAAACAAAAAACAAAATTGTTTACCACGAGATTGGAGGTGTAAAAGCAAATTATGCCAAAATAAAAATAGAACACAACAAACAAGCTCGATTCCCACAGGGCAAAATCAGTGACTGAAACGAAAAGCAACTGTACAGGAGTACGATTCTGAGAGAGCAAACTGTATAATAAAATATACCAATATAAAATATACCAAGCACTTTATAGAGAAAACCTGTCCACCAGCTTCTGCAATTATCAATTAAATTGTAGCATCGCAATGCATAAAATCACGCAGGTACAGCCCAGGAGCGCCAGTTAAAGTGGTATAAACCCTCTGAAGACCAAACTGATTCACCCTCTTTCTGCCCAGGATATTTTTCAGTGCTCTCACACTCTGAATGACAAATTAGTCATGCAACACTGTGCTCACATTTTTTGTTTTTTAGACAGAGCTTTCTTATTGAAGTTTAATCGCCACTGGGTTTTTAATTTTTTGTTATTTTAAAAAGAAAAACATAAATTTTGAAGAAAAGTTTCTTAGCTTCCGTTTTTAAAATATTGGATTTCAAAAATCGAAGGTTCCATGCATACTAGTGGTTTTTAAGCTCCTAGAAGGTACTATGTGTCTATGCACACTATTTTATACTGGAAGCTTTTTTCAGGCTGCAGCATTTAGGAGCATGCAAAAAAAAAAAAATGTTTTGTAGAGTTTTTTGGAGTGTTTTCCCCAGCAAGAAAAAAAAAAACCGCCAAACGCTTCAAAACACACACCTGTTTTTTTTCCCTTCTTGTATTGTAAAAATGTGAACGCTACTACAAGCCGCCAAATAAACGCCATTATCAGAATCTTTCAACCAGCGTTTTTTTCCTAGCTTTTTTGAGCTTATAAAAAACGCTAGTGTGCATGGAGACTAAATACATTTAGGCAAAAATTTTTACATTTTTTTTATGAAAAAGCAAAAAAAATGTGTACTTTATTTAGTAATGAGAAAGTTAAAGTGCAGTTGCAGCAGATTTTTGGGCTGCACATTCATGATGCAAATCTCCTGCCACATGCCAAAGGTTCTCTATTGGATTGAGATCTGATGACTGTGGAGGCCAATGGAGTACAGGGAACCCATTGTCATGTTCAAGAAACCAGTGGTGAGATGATCTTAGCTTTGTGACATTGTGCATTATCCTGCCGTAAGGAGCCATCAGAAGATGGGTACCACTGTAGTCATAAAGGGATGGACATGGTCAGCAACAATACTCAGGTAGGCTGTGGTGTTTAAACGATGCTCAATTGGTACTAAGGGGCCCAAAGTGTGCCAAGAAAATATCCCCCACACCATTACATCACCACCAGTGACCAGCCTGAGCTGTTGATACAAGGCAGGATCGATCCATGCTTTCATGTTGTTTACACCAAATTCTGACCCTACCATCTAAATGTCGCAGCTTAACCACTTGCCGTCTGAGTACCGTAGTACTACTGCGGCAAAGTGGCTCGTTATCGTCTGACGACGTAAACCTACGTCGTCAGACAATCCCCTCTCTCGGCGGCGCGCGCACGCCGCCGGAGCCTCGCTCCCGCTGTATTCAGTCACAGCGGGAGTCGGGCCAGGGGAGGAGCAGCGGCGATCGCCGCAGCTCTTCCCCGAGCGTCGGGGATCTAGTGTGGAGATCCGCCTGCTTGTGTAAACACAAGCAGGCGGATCTCCCAAGTGACAGGCAGGGTCAGATTGCAGGGTTCAGCATAGCTGAACCCTGGATCTGTCCTTGTGTCACACAGTCACCTCCCCCCACACACATCAGTAAGCACCAGGCATACATTAACCCCTCCCTCGCCAATAAAATTAACCCCTTCCCTGCCAGTGTAATTTTTACAGTAACAGTGCATATACAGTGGGTACGAAAAGTATTCAGACCCCCTTAAATTTTTCACTCTTTGTTATATTGCAGCCATTTGCTAAAATAATTTCGGCTGATTCTTCTTCCTCATGAATGTACACATAGCACCCCATACTGACAGAAAAACACAGAATTGTTGACATTGTTGCAGATTTATTAAAAAAGAAAAACTGAAATATCACATGGTCCTAAGTATTCAGACCCTTTGCTCAGTATTTAGTAGAAGCCCCCTTTTGATCTAATACAGCCAGGAGTCTTTTTGGGAAAGATGCAACAAGTCTTTCAAACCTGGATTTGGGGATCCTCTGCCATTCCTCCTTGCAGATCCTCTCCAGTTCTGTCAGGTTGGATGGTAAACGTTGGTGGACAGCCATTTTTAGGTCTCTCCAGAGATGCTCAATTGGGTTTAAAGCGGAGTTCCGGGCACAGAAGTAATTTTTTACTAAACATACCCCCGGGACAGTCAGGGCTAGCACATTCCACAATGGCTAGCCTCTGATCTGTCCCGGTTCGCACTTAACTTTTAGAAGAAATACTTACTTATAAAATTTCTTCCACAGCGTTTCCATCTCTCTTGTGGGCAGCTGAAGCTGGCGCGGTCCTCTTCTGTGTCTTCTTCCGCGTCTTCTTGTCCCAGAATGCGCCGCACCGGCCCCTCTCGTCACTTCCGGTGCGGCGCTGCATTCCTCCACAGCTTCTGGGCATGCCCAGAAGCTGTTTAGCAGGGGGAATGCGGCGTCGCCCGGAAATGACGAGCGGGGCCGGTGCCGTCGCATTGATTCCTGGGAGCTATGACGTTCAGCTCCCAGGAATCATAGCGAGACAGGAAGTGACGGGGTGAGCCGCGGCTCCGAGGGAGGAAGTACTCTGAGGTGAGTATCTTCGATCTTCAATTAAAAGGTGAATAAATAAAAAAATAACTATCCAATTCCTTTTCAGGTGAGGTCTACCTAGCGGAGGGGCACAAAAAAAAATATCGTTTTTGTGCCCGGAACTCCGCTTTAAGTCAGGGCTCTGGCTGGGCCATTCAAGAACAGTCACGGAGTTGTTGTGAAGCCACTCCTTCGTTATTTTAGCTGTGTGCTTAGGGTCATTGTCTTGTTGGAAGGTAAACCTTTGGCCCAGTCTGAGGTCCAGAGCACTCTGGAGAAGGTTTTTGTCCAGGATATCCCTGTACTTGGATGCATTCATCTTTCCCTCGATTGCAACCAGTCGTGCTGTCCCTGCAGCTGAAAAACACCCCCACCGCATGATGCTGCCACCACCATGCTTCACTGTTGGGACTGTATTGGACAGGTGATGAGCAGTGCCTGGTTTTCTCCACACATACCGCTTAGAATTAAGGCCAAAAAGTTCTATTTTGGTCTCATCAGACCAGAGAATCTTATTTCTCACCATCTTGGAGTCCTTCAGGTGTTTTTTTTAGCAAACTCCATGCTGGCTTTCATGTGTCTTACACTGAGGAGAGGCTTCTGTCGGGCCACTCTGCCATAAAGCCCCGACTGGTGGAGGGCTGCAGTGATGGTTGACTTTCTACAACTTTCTCCCATCTCCTGACTGCATCTCTGGAGCTCAGCCACAGTGATCTTTGGGTTCTTCTTTACCTCTCTCACCAAGGCTCTTCTCCCCCGATAGCTCAGTTTGGCCGGACGGCCAGCTCTAGGAAGGGTTCTGGTGGTCCCAAACGTCTTCCATTTGAGGATTATGGAGGCCACTGTGCTCTTAGGAACCTTAAGTGCAGCAGAAATCTTTTTGTAACCTTGGCGAGATCTGTGCCTTGCCACAATTCTGTCTCTGAGCTCTTCAGGCAGTTCCTTTGACCTCATGATTCTCATTTGCTCTGACATGCATTGTGATCTGGAAGGTCTTATATAGACAGGTGTGTGGCTTTCCTAATCAAGTCCAATCAGTATAATCAAACACAGCTGGACTCAAAGGTGTAGAACCATCTCAAGGATGATCAGAAGAAATGGAAAGCACCTGAGTTAAATACACGAGTGTCACAGCAAAGGGTCTGAATACTTAGGACCATGTGATATTTCAGTTTTTCTTTTTTAATAAATCTGCAACAATGTCAACAATTCTGTGTTTTTCTATCAGTATGGGGTGCTATGTGTACATTCATGAGGAAGAAGAATGAACTTAAATGATTTTAGCAAATGGCTGCAATATAACAAAGAGTGAAAAATTTAAGGGGGTCTGAATACTTTTCGTACCCACTGTATATAGCACTGATTACTGCAGTAATGTCACTGGTACCCCCAAAAGTGTCAAAAATGTCAGTCAAGGGTCCGATCTGTACGCCGCAATGTCGCAGTCCAGCAAAAAAAAAAAAAAAAAAAACGCAGATAGCCGCCATTACGCGTTAAAAAAAAAAAAAACAGAAAATGACAGAAATCTTTCCCTTAGTTAGTAAACGCAATAACTTTTGCGCAAACCAATCAAAATACGCTTATTGTGAATTTTTTTACCAAACATAGGTAGCAGAAAACAAATTGGCCAAAAATGTAAAAAAAATTTTGATTTTTACATTTTTTTGGGGGGGAATTTCATATAAAAAAAAAATGTGAAAAATATTGTTGTTTTTTCAAAATTTACGCTCTTTTTTTGTTTATAGCGCAAAAAGTAAAAATCGCACAGGTGATCAAATATCACCAAAAGAAAGCTCCGTTTGTGGGAAAAAAGGACGTAAATTTCGTTTGGGTACAGCGTCGCACGACCGCGCAATTGTCAGTTAAAGTCGCACAGCGCCGAATCGCAAAAAGTGGCCCAGACGTAAGACAGCAAAATCCTCTAGTGGTAAAGTGGTTAAATCGAGGCTCTTCAGACAAGGCAACATTTTTCCAATCTTCTATTGTCCAATTTTGTTGAGCTTGTGCAAATTGTAGCCTTAGTTTCTTGTTCTTGGCTGACAGGAGTGGCACCCGGTGTGGTCGTCTTCTGCTGCTGTAGCCCATCTGCTTCAAGGTTCGATGTGTTGTGCGTTCAGAGATGGTATTCTGTGTAACCTGGTTTTACTGAGTAGTTATTTAGGTTACGGTTGTCTATCATCTAGAACCAGTCTGCCCATTTTCCTCTGACTGCAGCAAGGAATTTTTGTCCACACAACTGCAGCTCTTTTTCAGACCATTCTCTGTAAACCCTAGAGATGGTTGTGCGTGAAAAACTGAAAATTCCAGTATATCAGCAGTTTTTGATATACTCAGACCAGCCCTTCTGGCACCAACAACCATGCCACGTTCAAAGTCACTAAAATCCCCTTTCTTCCCCAATCTGATGCTCTGTTGGAACTTCAGCAAGTTGTCTTCACCGCGTCTAGATGCCTAAAAGCATTGAGTTGCTGCCATGTGATTGGCTGATTAGCAATTTGTGTTACCAATGCATTGAACAGGTGTACCTAGAAGTGGCCGGTGAGTGTACATTGCTCAGCATAAAGGAGTACACCCCAACAGATTTGTCAGAAAACTGCTTTTAGTATTTTTTTCTATTGGCTTTTACGCACAATTAGCCACGTTAGCTTTTAGCAGCATTTTTCTGCCTCGATTCAAAATCAATGGTTGCCTATAAGCGGTCTTTGATACGGCTTTCAGTCCATTGAGTCTCATCCAAGTCAGATCAGGCCCTTCAGGTCTGGTATGGATTTTGCGGGAGCCCCATGCAAAAAATAAAAAAAAATAGTGTGGGTTCCCCCCATAATCCATACCAGACCCTTATCTGAGCATACAGCCTGTCAGGTCAGAAAAGGGGAGGGGACAAGCGAGCATCCACGACCCCTCCTGGACCATACCAGGCCACATGCCCGGATCATGTTGAGGGCATGTGGCCTGGTATGGTCCATGAGGGGGTGGGGCTGCTCGCTCACCCCTCCCCTGACCTGCCGAGCTGCATACTCAGATAAGGGTCTGGTATGGATTTTGCGGGGGGACCCCACCCCATTTTTTTCCCCATTTTGGCGTGGAGTTCCCCCTCAAGATCCTCAGAGCGCAAGTCGTACCACAAGTCGGATTATCCTGATCCGACTTGGACGCAACTTCCATTCAAATTAATGGGCTCCCATAGGGAACCATTAATTTTCACAAAAAAAAAAAAAAAAAAAGTATAACATGGCTTAACGCTGATAAGCAACGTTAAGCAGCCTTTAGCAGCGTCAGACGTTTTTACAGCTCTAATGCTGGTCCTCAGAATGCACTGGCCCTGGGTTTTTTTTGCAGCCTGAAAACACCTATGCCACTTACAGCTGCAAAACGTCTGTGTGTGCATTAGGCCATAAGATAACATGGAGGGGCATTTTTAAGCTGCAAAAAAAGAAAAAAACATCTGACGCTCCTAAAAGCAGCTGCAAAAACACCCTGTGTGCATGAGGCCTTAGAAGCAAAGTTACATTTTAGACAACAAAATCCTAATTAACATGAATTCAACTACAGGTGAGTGTTATTATTTAATAAACAGGTGCCCAACAGACAGTTGATAAAAGGGTGTTACTTAAAGAAATCTGGAAAAGAGGCCAGCCTGAAGTGATCTAGCAGGACTTAAGTTTCACTTTAAGTTCATGTGTGTTTGACTCACAGAGGCATATTTAAAGTCGCACTTATATGTCTGATGATCTGTTTATTGTTCGCTAATGTGTTTCAGCTTATATGGGCAGCGTTCAGCGGTGGGGAAAAACATAGCCCAGACATGAGTTTGCGGGGAACTGTTTGTGCAATGTTTATGCGCAAACATGCATACATGTCTGCTTACGCAAGTTAATTTATTCTAGCAGCTAGAATACATGAATATTCTGGTCAATAGAATGAGTTTATGCTCAAAAGGCATCTAAAAGTCATATCCATGTAAACACAAGTGAAAAAATGTCCGACTTCTGGCATCCCAAATTCATATGCCCATTTCTGCCTCTAAATGCCCCTCCATATTATCATGTGTCGAAGCAGACATATATGTTTAAGCCCCCGTTCACACTAAGGCGACCTGTGAGGCGACCTGGTCGCCTCACAGGTCGCCTTCCATAGGGAAGCTGTGGACCCGTTCTAATAGGAGCGACACAAGTCGCTCCGACTTAGAAAAAGGGTCCGGAGCTTCTTTGGGGCGACCCGGCGCGACCGTCATAGACTTCAATGTTATGAAGTCCGTGGCGGCCGCTCCTAGGTCGCGGCGCGCTGCTCGCACCGCGACCTCGGAGGTCGCCCCCCCCAAGTCGGATCGCCCCTGCGTGAACGGGGCTTAAATAGAGGGGAAAAAAAACAAAAAAAAAAAAACAAAAAAAAACACTGCCATCATGTCAATGAGCAGCTGCGTCTTGGCAGAAAAAAAAAAAAAAACGTTTGACAACCGTAAATGCATTTAGACGCACATTAACCACTTCAAGGCTGCAATATACACACACACACACACACACACACGTTGCGGCTTTGAAGTGGTTTACTGGGATTATGGCCATAGCCCCGGTATTGTTTTTCACAGTTGGAGGCTGGCTTTCTCACGAAAGCCCTCTGAACAGCTCATGATCCACTGGAACGCGTTTTTAGAAGCAGCGGGAGGTAACATCCCCCCTCCTGCTGCTCGCCGGTGTCTCTCGGGCTTTCCGATTCCTCTGGCTTGTCCGAGAAACGATTAGATGGTGCGCCCGGCAGGTCCCAGAGGCAATCAAACAGTACATCCGATTTGATTGCCTCTATGGCCTTGGGAGGACTGGAGTGACATCACTTCTGATCCAGGCTGGAAGTAAACAATTTTATTTTTTTTAAAGCAAAAGAACAAAAAAAAAAAAAATGTTTTTTTTTTTTAATCTTTTGCTTTTAACCTCCCTGGCGGTATGATTATGTCTGGAATTACATACCAAAAGCGGTACAATTCTTTTCATGGAAATTTGGCGTTGTGTATTATAGGCCTATAATTCTTAGTAATTACTGACTTAAACCTGACCAAAACAAGACTCTAGTAGACATCCCAGATGTGATAAATTTGAAACACACGCATGAATTATAATCGAATCAATAATATTATTTAATATATATAATAAAATTATATTATTGATTAGATTATAATTCATGCATTATGTATTATATATAGATATGTGTGTATATATATATATATATATATATATATATATATATATATATACACACACACACACACACACACACACACACACATATACACATATACACATACATATATATATATATATATATATACACACACACACACACACACACATATGTGTGTGTGTATATTATATATATATATATGCATATATATATATATATATATATATATATATATATATATATATATATATATATATATACACCGGTGTGTATATATATATATATATATATATATATATATGCATATATAATATAATATAAAGTGTGTTTTGTGCAACGTTTTTTTTTTTTTTTAATTTCCCTCCCTAGTTCCTCTCCCATGCAGCATTGCTGCTGCAGGGAACGGAACTAGGAAGTGATCGTACCGACGGAGGGACGGAGGAGCGGCGGGACTCTCGGCTGGCGGTCGCAGCAATGAGAGATCATCGCTGGATCGCCAGGATAAGGTAAGAGAACACCGCTGCGCTCTCTGCAATCCACCCCGAGCGTGACTCGGGGTTACCGATCCTGCAATGAAAAATCAACCCCGAGTCACGCTCGGGATTACCGCTAAGGTGGTTAAAAAAGGTAAAAGGAGAGATTTTGGGTCTTTTTAACCACTTGCCGTACATATACTGCAGCGGTCAGCCCCTCCTGGGCAAAGTGACGTAGGGGTACGTCACTCGCCCACGAGCCTCTAGGGGGCGAGCGCGCACCACGCTCGTTCCTTGACATCCCAGCGTGAGTGACCGGCGGCTCCGATGTCCGCCGGTCACTCACGATCTCCCGTTAGAGAGGGAGAAAGGCAGGCGGCTAATTGTAAACAAAGCCGCCTGTCATTCTCCCTGGTGTAACTGCAGAGATCATACGATCCTGCTAAGTAGGATCGTATGTCTCTGTGGTTACATCACAAGCCACGCCCCTTGACAGTTAGAATCACGCCCCTAGGGAAACACTTAACCCCTTGATCACTAAGTTAACCCCTTCCCTGCCAGTGTCATTTTTACAGTAACAGTGCATATTTATAGCACTGATTACTGTAGTAATGTCACTGGTACCCTCAAAAGTGTCAAAAATGTCAGTCCGATCTGTCCGCCGCAATGTCGCAGTCCCGCAAAAAAAAAAAAAGAAAAATCGCAGATCGCCGCCATTACTAGTTAAAAAAAAGAAAAAAACAATAAAAATGACAAATCTTTCCCGTAGTTAGTAAACGCAATAACTTTTACACAAACCAATCAAAATACGCTTATTGCGATTTTTTTTACCAAAAATATGTAGCAGAAAACAAACTGGCCTAAAATGTTAAAAAAATTAGATTTTTACATTTTTTCAAAATTGTCGCTCTTTTTTTGTTTATAGTGCAAAAAGTAAAAATCGCAGAGGTGATCAAATACCACAAAAAGAAAGCTCTGTTTGTGGGAAAAAAAGGACATCAATTTCATTTGGGTATAGCGTCGCACGACCGCGCAATTGTCCGTTAAAGTCACGCAGTTCCGAATCGCAAAATAGGCCCTGGTCTTTGAGCAGACAAATCCTCCGGGGCTTAAGTGGTTAACCATAGATCACTCCATAAAGAGGACCGGTCATCTTTATTTCTATTACAAGGGATATTTACATTCCATGTAACAGGAATAAAAGTGATAAAAAAAAATTAACAAGGACAGTGGGATGCTCGCACGCAGAAGCGAAAGCATACGCAAGTCGCACATGCATATGTAAACGGTATTCTCACCACAAACATTAGAGCAATAATTCTATGCCAGACCTCCTCCAACTCTGAACAGGTAACCTCCTAGTGCCGCGTGTGTGGCAATCGCATGTAATATCAGAGCGCACTGCTCCTTCATTACATGCGATTGGATGTGAAGTGCGAATTCAGCCATACACTTTGTATGGCTAAATTCGCACTGCACCCGCACAAAAGTCACACATGAGGCATTTTTTCAGCCGCATCAGGATCGGATCGCACAGTGGTTCACACTTGTGCGATCCGATCCTGTACGAACTGTCAGATCGCACTGCGATATGCGATCAAACTGGGGGTGTCGTTAACATTTCATTGACACCCCCAGCGTATTGCATATGGCAGTGTGAACTGCCAGATGTGCGCTTGCGATGCGGGAACAGGCTGCGAATTCACAGCCTTCCCACATCGCACAAGTGTGACCCGGCACTTAAGGCGTTAAAAACGTCGCCTACGGAGATTTTTTATGTACCGTACTTTCCCGTCATTCCACGAGCGTGCACAATTTTCAAGCGTGACATGTTAGGTATCTATTTACTCGACGCAACATCATCTTTCATGTTACACTAATTTTGGGCTATATATTGCGTTTTATTTTTTCTTAACCACTCTAAGACCAGGCCTATTTTTTTTTTTTTTTCAAATGACCAGGCCTATTTTTGACACTTGCTGTTAACAAGCTAAAATCATTTTTTTTTTTTTGCTAGAAAACTACATAGAACCCCTAAACATTATATATTTTCTTAGCAGAGACCCCAGAGAATAAAATGGAGATTGTTGCAATATTTTTTATCACACCGTATTTGCACAGCGGTCTTCCCAAACGCAATTTTTTTGGAAAAAATTCACTTTTTTTAATAAAAAAAATAAGAAAAAACAGTAAAGTTAGCCCAATTTTTTTCCATAATGTGAAAGATAATGTTACGCCGAGTAAGTAGATATCCAACATGTCATGCTTCAAAATTGCGCACGCTCACGGAATGGCGACAAACATTGGTACTTAAAAATCCCCATAGACGACACTTTAAAAATTTCTACAGGTTATCAGCTTAGAGTTACAGAGGAGGTCTAGGAGTCAAATTATTGCTCTCACTCTAACTTTTGCGTGCGGGCTAACGGGGACAGGACGCTTTAATTTTTTTTTTTCTATTTATTTTATTTTTGATTTTTACACAGTTTAAAAAAAAAAAAATTATAATTTTTATTCCTATTAGAAGGAATGTAAACATTCCTTGTAATAGAAATAGCCATGACAGGACCTCTTTATTGTGAGATCTGGGGTCAAAAAGTCCTCAGATCTCACAAGTACAAAAAAAAAAAATTGTCTGTTTAAGCCGGTTGCTAGGCAACGATGTTTGACATCGCTCCGGTCCTCCAATACCATAGAGCCGAGTGAGGGCCATCCTGCCTTCACTCGACTTCCTGTCTAAGAGGATTCGGGACCGGATCATTTTACCCGGTGTCGGCGGGTACGGTAAGCAGGGAAAAGGTGGGGAGGCAGACAAGCGGAGCTTCCACTTTTGGGTGGACCGCTGTTCTGCCTCTCGAGAACGCTCGCAGGTGGCCGGCGGACATCGGATCCACTGGACATGCTGATTGCGCCCCCCCCCCCCGTCCAATTAGTGCGCGGTCGCGCCTCTGGCAGCGAATGCCCCCTAGTGGCTATTGCACGAAATGGCGTGCAGGTACGTGATTTCACGCAATAGAGCCAACCAGCTAAATGTATATTAAGCGGTCAGCAAGTGGTTAACACTGGGTGTGTCAAGTGCATTAGCGTTGCTGTCAATTGACAGTTTACATGTCAACATTTATTTTGCAAGAACGCAGCTGACAAGAGGAAAGGCATTTAGGAGAGTTTAGCTAAGGTCCTGTGTGCATGAGGCCTAAATGCTTCTCTTCCAATACCCCTGTAAATGCCAAGGTGTGCATGGGTACAGGGAGGGGAGATGTGCGCACGGGTACAGGGAGGGGAGATGTGCGCACGGGTACAGGGAGGGGAGATGTGCGCACGGGTACAGGACGGGGCGATGTGCGCACGGGTACAGGACGGGGCGATGTGCGCACGGGTACAGGACGGGGCGATGTGCGCACGGGTACAGGACGGGGCGATGTGCGCACGGGTACAGGACGGGGCGATGTGCGCACGGGTACAGGACGGGGCGATGTGCGCACGGGTACAGGACGGGGCGATGTGCGCACGGGTACAGGACGGGGCGATGTGCGCACGGGTACAGGACGGGGCGATGTGCGCACGGGTACATGACGGGGCGATGTGCGCACGGGTACATGACGGGGCGATGTGCGCACGGGTACATGACGGGGCGATGTGCGCACGGGTACATGACGGGGCGATGTGCGCACGGGTACATGACGGGGCGATGTGCGCACGGGTACATGACGGGGCGATGTGCGCACGGGTACATGACGGGGCGATGTGCGCACGGGTACATGACGGGGCGATGTGCGCACGGGTACAGGACGGGGCGATGTGCGCACGGGTACAGGGTGGGGAGATGTGCGCATGGGTACAGGGTGGGGAGATGTGCGCATGGGTACAGGGTGGGGAGATGTGTGCAATGTGCGCATGGGTACAGGGTGGGGAAAATAACCACAAGCACCCAAAGCTTTTTCATTTTATAAAGCCCATTGTGAATGAGGCCCAATGAAAATATAATCTGAGAGCCTGAAACCCCCGTGTAAAGGTAGAAGGCTTCTGTGTACAGAACAGCTGATGCCAGCTCTCCTCTCCCTCATGTAAGAGGCAGCAGAGATTGTTCTTACCTGTCACCTTGTGTCCCCTCTGTCAGTCTGCAGTCCGCTCCCTCCTCTAAGGGATGTAAGCTGAGAGCACGGCGAGTCATCCCACAAATAGCCTGAGCGGCCCGGTACCGGCTTATCGCTCTGCAAAATATCCCGCCATCACCACACACACCGCTTCCGGGTAACAACACAGGACTAATAATCAACCGCGGAGAAAATCCGACACTAGGCAGATCACCGAGCGCTCAGCTGGCCGACGTTCTACGCTGCTGTTAGCGAGGCAGCGCCACCTGCTGTCCAATGCGGTCACTTCACAGTTTCATGAAAAAGCTATCCAGTTCTTATTTATGTACACAAAAGTTTGAAATCACCCATATATTTTTAATGGCAATGCTTTTCGGACTCATGTACACTGACTGGGCATCTGTTCAGCCCCTCTGAATGCCAGAGCTCCTGGCAGGAAAAACATGCAATGAAAGCCGTATACGCATGTTTAACCACTTAAGCCCCGGAAGATTTTACCCCCTTCCTGACCAGGGGGTTTTTTGCGATTTTTTACTGCGTGACTTTAACAGAATATTGCGCGGTCGTGCGACGCTGTACCTAAACAAATTTGACGTCCTTTTTTCCCTACAAACAGAGCTTTCTTTTGGTGGTATTTGATCACCTGTGCGATTTTTACTTTTTGCGCTATAAACAAAAAAAGAGCGTAAATTTTGCAAAAATAACAATATTTTTCAATTTTTTTATATAAAATTCCCCCCAAAAAAATGTAAAAATCAAAATTTTTTAACATTTTTGGCCAATTTGTTTTCTGCTACATATGTTTGGTAAAAAAAATTGCAAAAGGCGTATTTTGATTGGTTTGCGCAAAAGTTATTGCGTTTACTAACTAAGGGAAAGATTTCTGTCATTTTTGGTGTTTTTTTTTTTTAATGCGTAATGGCGGCGATCTGCGATTTTTTTCGCGGTACTGCGACATTGCGGCGGACAGATCGGACCCTTGACTGACATTTTTGACACTTTTGGGGTTACCAGTGACATTACTGCAGTAATCAGTGCTATACGTATGCACTGTTACTGCAAAATGACACTGGCAGGGAAGGGATTAACTTTACTGGGGAGGGAGGGGTTAAGTGTGTCCCTAGGGGTGTGCTTTTTACTGTGATTGGCTGTGGCTTGAGGTGTAGGAACAGTGATCAACGGTCCTACATAGTAGAACCGTATGATCACTGTTTCTACACAGGGGAGAATGACAGGCGGCTTGTTTACATCAGCCGCCTGACTTTCTCCCTCTGCACCGACGATCGGCGAGTGACCGGCGGACACACGCACTGACTTCCCTGTGAACGAGCCGCGGTGGGCGCGCGCTCGCCCGCTATAGGCTCACAAGGAAGTGACAGGCAAGGGACGTAGATCTACGTCACTCTGCCTGGCCGGGGCTGACCGCCGCAGTAAATAGTCGTGCGGCGGTCGGCAACCGGTTAAGCACATCTGGATACCAATATTTTGGTCACAGCATATCGGTATCGGGCCGATATGGGTTGATATTTTGAACAATTAAAGTTTTGAAAAATAAAGATAATTTTCGACACAAATCTGGTACTGAACATTTTCATTTTTGTTTAATACTTAATGGCTGGCTTGCTGGCAACCTGTGGTGGGTGGGTAGCTGGCTGGCTGGCACCCTGTGGTGGGTGGCTGGCTGGCACCCTGTGGTGGATGGCTGGCTGGCACCCTGTGGTAGGTGGGCGGCTGGCTGGTACAATGCCTGTGGTTGGCTGGTACAGGGCATGTGGGTGGCTGGCTGTCTGGCATCCTGTGGTGGGTGGGTGGCTGACACAGGGGCTGTGCATGGCTGGCTGGTACAGTGCCTGTGGCTGGCAGGTACAGGGCCTGTGGGTGGCTGGCTGGCTGGCACAGGGCCTGTGGGTGCCTGACTGGCTCGCTGGTACAGTGCCTTTGGCTGGCTGGCTCGCTGGTACAGTGCCTGTGGCTGGCTGGTACAGGGCCTGTGGATGTGGCTGGCTGTCTGGCACTGGGCTGCTGTGGGTGGGTGTATGGCTGTGATACACTCCCGCGAGACTAGTCCCGACTCCAAACAAGGCTGTCCAAGGTCGAGGGAGGCGGCTTAAGAAGGCAGAATGACGTCGCAAAAATATCAGCAATATCGGCCAGTTCCCGGGGTAGATACCGATATATCGGGGGAAAGCAAATATCGGCCCCCGATATATTGGCCTTGCCGATAATCGGTCTATCCCTACTGTAAGCACTCCCCAGTCCCCAGATAGCAAGCAATTGTGTTGCAAGTTTGAAAATAACTTGCTAAGTTATTGCTAGACTTGTCATGCTTCACAAGTTTGTTGCACAATTGCAGCAAGTTCGCATTGCATGACTGCAGATCAACTTTCTTTGCAAACATTCTGCAAGTCTGATGCAAGTTCTGGTTCAGTTATGTTGTGCTATAGTCATCCCACCACAGGGGTCATGCTGTAGACTTGCAGAGCTCTTGCTGTAGACTCAACACTGCAACTTTGCTTTTGCTACAGACTTGCCATGCAAATTTGCTACAAATTGGAAAGAAATCAACTAGAACTTGTGCTTCAAGTGTTCTTCAAGTGGTACAACTTGCCAGTGAAAATGTTCAGCAACTTAACAAGATTGCAAGGTTTTGGAGGGGATGTTAAGGGACCACATACAAGACTTTAGTAAGGAAAACGGTATTATTAGTAGTAATCAGCATGGATTCATGAAAAATCGTTCTCGCCAAACCAATCTATTAACCTTCTACGATGAAGTGAGCTGCCATCTAGATAAAGGAAGGCCTGTGGATGTGGTGTATCTGGACTATGCAAAGGCCTTTGACACCGTTCCCCACAAATGCTTACTGTACAAACTAAGGAATGTAGGTATGGACCATAGGGTGAGTACCTGGATAGAGAACTGGCTCCAGGGGAGAGTACAGAGGGTGGTGATTAATGGGGAGTACTCAGATTGGGCGGGTGTGGAAAGTGGGGTCCCCCAAGGTTCTGTCCTGGGACCAATCCTGTTTAATTTATTCATAAATGATTTAGAGGAGGGGATATCTAGTACAATCTCAGTATTTGCGGATGATACTAAACTAAGCATGCCAATATCTTCTATGCAGGATGTGGAAACCTTACAAGTGGACCTGAACAAAATAATGGGGTGGGCAACAACATGGCAGATGAGGTTTAATGTTGAAAAATGTAAAGTAATGCACTTGGGCATCAGAAACACGAACGCAAGCTACTCACTGGGGGGGGGGGGGAACCTCTGGGTGAGTCTAGGATAGAAAAGGACCTGGGGGTACTGCTGGACAATGGGCTTGGCAGTGGTATGCAATGTCAAGCGGCTGCAAGCAAAGCCAACAGAATAAAAAGAAAAGGGGTTAATTAACCCCTTTTATTTATGGGGTAGTGACAGGTACAGTTAGCTTAGCATAAGTATTATAGGACCAGGGATATTTTATAGGGAGTTTAAGCCGGTTAGCTCATCCTTGAGCTGATTGGCTGTTCCTTTTACTAGCTGCCCCAGTATCCAGGCAGATTAGGCTTCTTACCTGCTGCATCCCGTTTTTTCCCGCCTATTTTCCTCATCCAGGATTGGTTCAGAGCCCTCCTTCAGCCTCACTTAAGGGACCTCTCACTGACTGGACTTCAGTTCGCCTCAGGAAGATGAAGCCGAGCGGTCCCCCCCCCCCCCCCCCCATCCCTTGTTTGTCGCGGTCAGTTTATTATTTTAGGGTCACTTTTGCATGCTGCAAAGGAGGACGTTTATTCTTGTGATTGTATGTTCTAAGTTCGTTTGGATAATTATTTTGAAGTTTTAATTTTGCTGGTGGCAACCTGGGTCGTGGTGACTGGGTTGTTTTATGATGTTTTATATTGATATCTAAAGTTATTGGTTAATTTAATAAATAATAAACGGCCGCGGCCTCTTCAATTTCCAACCTTAAATTATTGTGGTGTCATTTATTTATCTTAGTTTAAGTTATTTAGTAATCCAAGAAATCCTGTCTACTACCCCATACTGGGATGTATAAAAAAGGGGATTCACTCCAGAAATAAAGAGATTATTCTCCCACTCTACAAGACTCTGGTCCGGCCACATCTGGAGTATGCTGTCCAGTTCTGGGCACCGGTCCTCAGGAAGGATGTGCTGGAACTGGAGAGAGTCCAGAGAAGGGCAACAAAGATAATTAGGGGAATGGATGACATCAGCTATGAGGAAAGACTACAAGCATTGAACCTATTCTCTCTGAATAGAGAATCTTGAGGGGGGATATGATATCAATGTACAAATGCCGTACTGGTGATAACCCTAGCATAAGGAACAAACTTTTTAGGGAAAGGGAATACAATAAGACACGTCACGCGGCCACTCGCTAAAATTAGAGGAAAAACGGTTTAACCTTAAAATACGCAGGGGTTTCTTCACGGTCAGAGCAGTAAGGATGTGGAATTCTCTTCCACAAGCAGTCGTATCAGCAGGGAGCATCGATAGTTTCATAAAACGATTAGATGGGCACCTTAAAGACCACAACATACAGGGGTATACAATGTACGGTTAACAGCAAACACACATACACACCATAGGTTGAACTGGATGGACTGATGTCTTTTTTCAACCTCACAAACTATGTAACTATGTAACAGATTTATAATTTTACACTGACACAACTTTGTAGCACGTTATTCCTGCTATCTGGGAGGTGAGGTAGGAGCTCCAGGTAAAAAACAATATGTAACCCAACTACAAAAAGCCTATCAGAGCTCAACACACACCCCCGGCATTCTATTTATAATAGATTGTATATAAATAATGAAGAAAGGGAAGTTGAGCCCCCGTTCACATGCAAGCGACGCTACTTCGCACCGCGACCTCGGAGCGGCCGCCACGGACTTCATAACATTGAAGTCTATGGCGGTCGCCTCCTGGTCGCCCCAAAGAAGCTCCGGACCCTTTTTCTAAGTCGGAGCGACTTGTGTCGCTCCTATTAGAACGGGTCCGCAGCTTCCCTATGGGAGGCGACCTACGGCGACCTGTGAGGCGACCAGGCCGCCTCACAGGTCGCCTTAGTGTGAACGGGGGCTTAGGCTGCTGTGACTATTGAAATAAAGCATGTACATTTTATTATTACACAAACACTTAAAAACACAATGGCTCCCAACTGTCCCTGATTTCAAGGGACTGTTCTGATTTGGAACAAAGTCCCTCTGTCCCTCTTTCCTTCTCATGTGTCCCTCATTTTTGTCTGATTTATATAGTTGTATATGAAATGCACTTTTTATCTTTTAAAAAGTGTTTCCCAGTGCTAAAAATGTCATCCAATTTCTAAATTGCTGCATTTGTAAATTTCAAAAGCCAGTATAAAGGAATAGTAGTGGTTAAAAAAAAAAAAAAAAAAAAGCACTTGTGGGTTTAACTAATCTTTTTTTTTTTTTTTGTAGAATTCTTCTTTAAGGGGACATGGCAGGGTGTGTTGCCTATGCCTACATATTGGTATCCCTCGTTCCCATCTCAAAAGTTGGGAGGTATGCCATGGTGAAATTAAAAGCCCCAACTATATCCACAGGATATGCCAAAATCATAATCTTTTATCAATAAGCATTTTACACTATACATGCAATATTTTTTTAGGAATTGGTGTGTTTATAAAATGTATATGCTATATACACAGCAATGGTCACAGCAGCCTCATTCTTTATATTCCATGTATTATGAGTAGAACGCTGGGGGGTATTATTGAGCTATAATTAGGCTTTTTTTTTGTATTTAGGATACATCATGGTTAACCCCTGTTGGAGGTGGAGCACTGTGGGACCTGAACCCCACAGCTGCCAACAGCTTCTATGTAACCAGCAGACACTACTGAAGTGCCCACTGGTTACTTGACTGCTGTCATCTGGAGAGGAAGGGATGTGTCATCCAATCCTCTCCCCTTGCCACTCCCAAGGTGTTCTATCTTCTCCACATCAAAAGCAGCACTAGAGCTGCAGCAAAGATACATGTAGCAGCGTAGCGCTTGTGATGTAGAGGAGATCGGGCGCCAGGGGAGTGGCAGGGGGAAAGGATCGGATGAAACATCCCTTCCTCTTTAGATGACAGCAGTCAAGTAACCAGCAAGTAGAGATGTATAGTAACTAAGTAGAACTACTTCACTACTGTACTTAAGTACCGAAAGGCGGTATCTGTACTTTCCTAGAGTAGAATTTTTTTCTCCTACTTCCACTTTTACTTCACTACATTTTTTCAATGATTTCAATACTTCTACTCCGATATTGTTTTTTTTGTGCTGCATGGTTACTCGTTACAATTATAAAAATTACCACTGCCAGAACAGTAGATGGCAGGTTTCATGAAGCTCAAAACATGTGTATTATCAGCTCATACGAAAATAAATGCTACTGTATGTATAAATAAAAGCTGCATTTTAAATAATAAAAAACAATATGATGTTCAAACGTTTGACTTCTTTCTTTAATAACTACATAACACAGTACTTGTACTTTTACTTTCAGTACTTGAGTAGCAATTTTTTTTTCAAAATTACAGGTACTTTTACTTTCAGTACTTGAGTAGCAACATTTTTAGAAAAACTACTTGCAATACTTAAGTACAAAACATTTTGAATACTTTAGTACTTCTACTCAAGTCTCTTTTTGATAGAGCACTTCCACTTCTACTCAAGTCACTTTTTGATCGAGCACTTGTACTTTTACTCAAGTATGGGTTTCGAGTACTTTATACAACTCTGCCAGCAAGTGCTTTGGTATGGTACTGAAGTTTGACGCTGCATATGTCCTGTGCACCCAAACTCCTTATATTACCGCTGTTTTAAGGAATAATCTTAAATGTTCTTGCCTTCGGTGAGGAGTAGTTTATCATTTTTTACGGCTGAAGTGACTTCAGCCATTATTGGGGTGTTCTGATTTCCCAGTAGCTTTTAACCTAAGAAATGTTTTGAAGTAGCAGACTTCTCAAAAAAAAGCTTTTATAATGTCCCAAACCAGCCCAGGTGAAGTATTGATTTCCAAGAAGTTTGTGAGGCAGCCCAATAAAGTATCAGTGGATAGGATCAGGTCTATCCAAAATGGGTTTACTTTTCACTCAATAGCTTGGGGCCTAGCGCAAAATCAAAAATGGGTGAACAAGGCAGAGTGACCTCTCAAATCCCAGTCACCTAGTACTACTAATAGGCTTTAGCCAAACAGTTCTCTTTCAGATGAATGATGTAGCTGACTCTGTTTTGACATGCTTCTTCAATGTGACTTTCTTAATTAGTCACCTGCAATCTACATGTAAGAAACTGGTTTTGAATTTTCTGTTGCCATATATTCCCTCATTCATCCTCTTCCTGCACTAATACAAAATATGTATACCACTCGAATGGGAAAGCATGGAAGCATCAGTCTGGAGGAGAAACAGCATGACGGACTGTGCCTTGTCCACAGCTGCCCTCCTAATGTGTATGCGGAATTGTGGCTGCCTGTGGCATATAGGGCAGACACAGCACCAGAGAACATAGCCAGTATTTGCACCTGGGGCACCAGACAAAAGATTTGGGACATGTGCCTTGGGTGCCCATGCTAACAATGCCAAAAATGGTAGGGTCACGACCTATACATCACATGGCCACAGTCAACAGTTAGATTGCAATCAGCCTGTTTGGCTGTTCTTGGCATCAATGTGGTAGTAGCTAGCAGGGTAGTGTGCATTGGTGTAATGGCAGTGAGCAGGGTCGTACACATTGATGTGGTGCAGTGAGTGGGGTCCTGTGCATTAATGCAGTGGCAGAAAGCAGGGTCAAACATGTCGTTATGCTGCAGTTATTGGGGTACTTTGGGCCACCTGCTATCCCCAATACTGGTGGCCAGGACAAGTGGCTCATTGCCCATAAACATCAGTCTAGAAAAGGGGTTTTCAATCTCTTCAGCTCATCTACTATTTCATGACGTTTCAGATTATTACCAAAACATTCATTACATGAAAATAAATTAGTAAATACCAGCGTGTGGTTTCTAAAATTGTCAGAAGTCGTCTACTTTGTTGAAACATCAAATTTCTTTATTTCACCAAATAAAATGTGTTTTGTGGCTTTTAATTGTCATTTCCTCAGTCCAGGGTGATAAAATTGATTGATTTCTGTGGGTAAAAGTTCCATGGAGTGCAATTGGTATTTGACGTGATTCGAAAGCATAAACAGAAAACCTAAAAAATATTAAAATCGTAAGTCTACTTTTATCCTTTCTCTTCCTACTCTAAAACTACTCTCCATGGTCTTTTCTCTTTATTGGTGCACTCCCTGAGCTATAACACAGATCCTTGGCCATCTCTTCAGAAACCTTTGGACCACATTCCACCATCGTACCTTGGACCTCTTTCTTAGGCATCACTCTCTTCGTTATGGATGCACTCACTTGTAAGCAGGGGTTAAATTGGTTGTAAAGGGAGAAGGTTTTTTACCTTAATCCTTTCTCTGAATCAAGGTAAAAATCCTTTAAATAGTAGCTCCCCTGCAGACCCCCCCCCCCCCCAAATAATTACTTGAGCCGGATCTTGATTCATTGCTATGCGTGTCTGCAGCAGCTCTTCTCCCCTCTCCCCATTTTCACAGGTTGGCCTGAGAGCAGCAGGAGCCAATGCCCATTTTTTCTATTTTATTGTGAAATGCATAGACTTCTGTTAAATTAAGTTGCAAGCCGCGCTGAAATCGGCAGTGCAAATAGCACTAATCTGCAGCTTTGAAATCGCACTAAACTGCGGCTTTGAAATCACACTGAAGTAGCTTGATTTCAAAACCACACTGGTGTGAACCAGGGCTAAGGCAGATTTATCCTTCCAGGAAGTGAAACCAAGGAATTTCCTTTTTGGAAAAATCCTATAATGTTTTGGGTGGAATAGGCAGATGGGATTGCAGTTGCCTAGAACAAGGACATGTAGTGTGAGGCTAAGCAGTTTCTTCTAACCCTAGGATGCTCCCCCTTTCAAAAACCAGGTGATGGCCAAGGTGCGCTGCGGACTGTGGACCTGTCATATATCATCGGCTGGGGATCGTTTGTTGCAAAGTTTGTTTCTTATACGATACCTCAAACTCTTAAATAAAATGGAGGTGGACTGAGCCTCTGACTGAAGTATGGTGTTTCAAGTGAATGCCTGTTATCAGAGGTCAGCTCTAGGCTTTGTGAGGCCTTAGGCAAAACTTAGGCATGAGGCCCCACCCCCCATCAGCTACGCAGCAGGACTTCCCTGCTCGAGATAATCGTGCGGAGAGAGGGGTGACGTGCGCGGATGCAGCTTTTACTACTTATTGGCTTGTGGGCGGAGCTTCAGAAGTCTTAGGTTACTCGAGAGGTGAGTGTGACAGAGCTCTTAACGCTGCCTACGCGCTGCATTAAGATGTCCTGTCACCTCAAAAATAAAGTGCTGCAAATCAAATGTTCGGCCGCCACAAGGCCCGCTTAAGTGAGACAGGGCTCTTAACGAGGCCTGAGCACAGCAACGTTAAGGTCCCCTGTCCCTCAAAACTAGGGTAATGCATGTAGGCCTACCCCTGAAGGAGCCATTTGGTACTTTTGGGTTCCCTGTTCTGTGCCTCCACTCCAAGAGCACCCTCAGCCCCTCTGACACAGCTGGTTGATTGAATCACTACAGACACATGTAGTATACCAGCGTAAAAACCAACGTATAGTGCCTTTCACCTTACTGTAGGATATAGGCAATAAATAAATACACACCTGTTTAGTGGTAGACACTATTTGACTATAATTTGCATAAATAACAAATAAAGTGCAGCTCAATAAGCAGTGTAGAACTGCCCTCAGGTAATAAAGGTAAACAAATACATCTATATAGGCAGCTCTATTTCAATAGCAGAAAAATCAATACAAGAATAATTAATTCAATAATCAGCAACACAACTGTAGCCTAAACGTGTCAAAAGGATTAGCAGTTTCCTAGTGGTTTCAGAGTGCACTCAAAGAAATGAGAGAAGGTGGGGTTTAGGGGAGGACTGGGCAAGGGGGGGAAATTGCCTCCTAGGTCATTTTGCTGTCCTGTAAAAAGGCTGCACCACTTTTGCCACAGACATGCCTAAAGGATTCCTGGTAAAGAGAACTACAAAGTCTCTGCCGCTGACCTACTGAGTGCAGGATGAAGACAAGGACAGAGCATAGGCCCCCCCCCCCCCCAGCATGGATGGTGTAAACTGTGTGAGCAAAGGTCGGTTCCATGCCCCACTTGAGACTCTCCTCCCCTGGCCAGCCCCAACTGAGCTGTCCCAGCACCCCCCAGCCGCCCCCTGCTGGTCAGGTTGGGAACCCAGATTCAGCCTGGGAGTGAGTAGAGCAACCGGAGCAGGGCTGCAGCCTGAAATGGGGGAGGAGGACGGGAAGAGTAGGAGGGGGGCAGTCGCTGCACCATGGGCCTCTGGTTCGTACTTGCTAGGTACTTCCTAGGTGCTAGGTAAAGGTATAGTGGGCCTTGTCTGCCTAACAGCAGGGCTGTGATTTATTAGTCAAGGTGTCATGGTTTCCAGGTGTGCCTGCTGAAGGGGGAGTCTCCCCACTGACTCCTGTGAGAGGCTTCTCATAGGGCGATGGAGGAAACCCAATCAGGGGACACATCCAGGCTTGCAACTACCCCAGAAGACAGATTGTGCTGCAAAGGATTCTGGGAGTGTATATAAGTTTGGGGGTGGCGCATGACACAATGTCTTTAGCAGGAGCAGAGTCCCAGGAGGGAGAGAACGGCTGTCTCTCCTCCAGTCTGAGGAGGAGGATCTCGGGGTGCTGCCTGAAGATCCAGAAAGTGCTGAGCTAAGCTGAGGGGATCCGGTGTGCCGAGAACCTGTGGAGAGTCAAAGGGGTCCAGTCCCAGGAAAGCCTACACAGGTCGTGAGTACTGAGGATTGCCCCTGGGGGTCTGCCTGAAGTTAGAGCGGACCACTCCGGAAGAGGTTCGGGGATCCAGTGCCAGCTAGTGGTGAAAGGGGGAACTTAGGTTGAGGACCCTGAGGTGACAGAGGGGGTACATAGTCAGTCATATTATTGCTTCCACTGACACCAGTGTTGAGGAATATTATAGCATACACTAACACCAATGTCAGGGGCTATTATAGCATACATTGACACCAATGCTGGGTGTTATTATTGTGGCCACTGACACCAATGTTGGGGATTATTATTACTGACACCAATGCTGGGGGTTAATATTATGGCTACTGACAGCAATATCAGGGGCTTTTATTATGTACACTGACACCATTGTCAAGGACAATTATTGCGTCTACTGACATCAATGTCGGGGGTTCTTGTTGCGTACACCAACACTAATATCAAGGGCAATTATTGTGTCTACTGACATCAAAATTGGGGGTTGTTATTGCATTCACGAACACCAAATGTCAAGTGTTATTATTGCATCCACTGACACTAATGTTGGGATTTACAGTACTATTGCATCCACTGACACTAATGATATCGATAGCAAGTGTCAAGAAAATATATGAAGAGCATATCGTTATATAGTCAAGAGTTCCCTTTTAATACTAAGAATAAATTTCTGCTAATGTTTAGAATTCTAGTTGGTTAAGATGTTATTCCCCTCACATATTCAATCTTTTTTAATTATCAGACTAACCTTTCACTCAACGCCATTGTAGGGTCGAGGTGACCATATGTGTAATTAGGATAGACCACAAGGAATGTATTATGGACAGCAAAGACTGTATTGTGAAATCTTGTGTAAACTGTATCTTGGGTTTTGTGCCCGCCATAGCATTACATGTTCAAATTTCTTATAAAATAAAACTCTGTAACCAAATGTAATCTGTGTCACATATCTGTTGGAAGATGTGGTGTATACTCTGAAGTAAACGTATAGAGACTAATGCAAACCTGATTGGCGTTGATGTCCTTTATTTCAAGGCTCAACATAACAGAAGCATCAGGAACGCCATTATCCCACCTGACCTGTGTGAAATGTATTAGATGGTCCTCTCTTTTTGGGAACAAGTTGGATAATGCTATCACTCGGGCCAATGGTGGTAGGTCGGGGTTCCTCCCCCAGGATAGGCACCTGACTGTTCAGAAACGGGCTCCCCCGAGGAAGCAAAATGCAGGTCATGCCAGGGAGGTGCATATTCCAAAAAAGATAAGTGCTGGACAGCACCCCCTTTCCTGCGCTCGGAACCTGGTCCTCAGGCTGTCTCAATCCTGGAACTCGTACTGGTATTAGGCATCCATGATGGCTAGGCTTTGCTGCCCCTTACGACCAGGGTGGTCGACCAGACACTGAAAATACAAAGCAAAAGAAGGGCGCACCAGCCTAGCGCATTATCCTCAGCAAGTTTATTTGGATAAAATTGTTTAAAATCAAATACTCACAAACAAACAAGAAGTTCAGGCACATCAATTCCATACACCTGCCTCCTACCAGAGGATCAACGTCTTTACTGGAAGCAGGGGGCTGACGCGTTTCGAGGCTGTGCCTCTTCCTCAGGCTCTGAGGATAATGCGCTAGGCTGGTGCGCCCTTCTTTTGCTTTGTATTTTCAGGGAGGTGCATAGCTTCAAGCCCAGCAGAAGCTTTGGAAGAAGCTGGAAGTCTAGGCATTCCTCTTTTCAGAAGGCCCCCAAGGGAAATTCCTCCAGTGATCGGGAGGCTACCAAGTCCTTTTGAGATTGGGCCCGCTCAGACATCTCGGGTGGGGGCTCATCTTTTCCACTTTCGACGTGTCTAGCCGGCCTCAATCTGGGACCCTTGGACTGTCAATACGGTCTCTCTAGGGCACTCTTGGATCTTCAGCAGCACCCCAAAAACTAAGGTTTGTTTTCACTTCACTCCCTTCATCGGAAGAAAAAAAATTCGGACTCTCCTTTCCTATGGAGAATCTCTGTTAGCTCAGGGCGTCGTGGTCCCCATTCCAGAGATCGAGAGGGGGCAAGGAGTTTACTCACCGCTCTTCATGGTTCGGAAAAAGAACAGCACTTGGAGGCCCATCATAGATCTTACACATCTGAACCAGTTTATCCACAGGGAAAAATTCAAAATAGAATCTCTGTTCATGATCCAACATTCGGTCCAGCCAGGAGACTAGCATCCGTAGATTTTCTCTCTCGGGTCTGATTCGGCAACAACGAGTGGACTCTCCACAGGGAGGTCTTTGAGTGAGCTCATTCGCTGGGGTTCTCCCCAGCAGTTGACCTCTTTGCAGCCCCATGCAACACGAGGCATTCAAGATATTACGCAAGGTTCCAAGACTCCCAGGCCTTTGGGGTGGATGCCCTCACGGACCATTGGAAGTTTTGCAGAGCCTATGCCTTCCCGTCAGTCCCAATCATTCTTCAGTTCCTGTGGAGGCTCAGGACGGAAGCAGTGGAGGTCCTGGCGATAATTCCATACTGGCCCAACAGGTCCTGGTTTCCTTTACTGATGCTTCTCAGTTGCCGAGATCGGATTTCCCCTACCTCTCAGGCCAGACCTGTTGTCTCAGGGCCCTACTCTTCACCCATGCCCAGCACATCTACATCTCAAGGTTTGGTTTTTTGAGAGGGGGAGGTTGGAGACCTCAGGATGTCCAGAGGAAGCTATCTCTACACTTTTGTCCTTGTCGGTCAGCTCACTACGAGTGTAGGTATCAGCCATCTCAGCCTTTACAGGAGTATCTTGGGCCAGGCATCCGTTGGTTCGTCAGTATTTCAAGGGTGCAATAAGACTTAGGCCGCAAAGGAAGCCAAGATTTCCCAAATGCGACCTTCCCTTGGTCCTGGATTTCTTCTCTTCCTTCAGTTCAGTCTCTAGTGGGCATCTATCGATTAAGGAACTCACTGTCAAAGCAGTGTTTCTGGTGGCCATTACATCGGCAAAGAGGGTCTCCAAGATTCAGAGCCTGGGCTCAAAGGAGCCCTTCCTAACCTTCTTACTGGATAGAGTGATCTTAATCCCTATGCTGGGGTCGAATCCCAAAGCTACCTCTGTCTTTTATGAGAATCAAGACATTGTTGTCCCCACCTTCAGGACAGGTGAAGGTTCTTCGGTCCATCCTCTTGATGTAGGTAATACCTTGAAGCAGTATCTGGCAGCCACGGCTTCCTTTCGTCAGTTGGAATTTCTGTTTGTTCTTCTTCATGGGAAGGAAAAAAGGAATGCTTGCTTTGTCAAGAGCGGTTGCTGCGTGGATCGTTCAGGCTATTCGGTGGGCGTACAGAGCAAAGGGCTTGGCTCTTCCGGGGGCGGTGATGGCGAATTCGACCCGGAGTGTCTCTACATCATAGGCAGTCTCTAGGCACGTCGCTCCTGAAGTAATCTTCAGGGCAGCCTCCTGGTTGTCTATCAATACTTTCCTGTCTCGTTATTGTGTTGAACCAGCTGCCTTATCTTCTTAATTACTAAGGTGTCAAGTAGAGAATTGGGAAAGAAAAAAGAGAGGCAATAGGACTTTCTGGGTACAGTAAAGCTGAGCGTACACATAATGTGTCCTATTGCCTCTCTGCCTTATCTTCCTAAAGTCCTATTGCCTCTCTGCCTTATCTTCTGTTAATTTTGGTGTTCAAGTACTGTCAGTTGATGGTACCAATTAAATGTTTCTGTTCAGCATCTGCCCACCCAGGTGTGTATGGCGAGTTATTTCCCAAACATATGCTGCCATGAAATCTGTCATGAAAATTGAAAATTGTCTATCAAATGCTTTCCTTTCCATAATTTTCCTTTCCATGGCAGCAGGAGTCCCCTCCCAGGTCCTGAGTAGGCTAGTTACAGAACAATGATGCTGAAAGGGAGCAAAGATTCATGGTAGTGGGGTCCTATAGGGTTGGAGAGGAGGCGGGGCTAACCGAACATATGCTGCCATGGAGTCCATCAGGAAAGGAAAATTACGGTAAGTATTTGATAGACAATTTTTATTTTTTTTTGTTTTCAGAATTGTCGCTCTTTTTTGGTTTATAGTGCAAAAAATAAAAATCGCAGAGGTGATCAAATACCACCAAAAGAAAGCTCTATTTGTGGGAAAAAAAGGACATCATTTTTTTTTTTTTTTGGCCACATTGTCGCACGACCGCGCAATTGTCAGTTAAAGTAACGCAGTACCGAATCGCAAAAAATGGCCTGGTCATTAAGGGGAAAAATCTTCCGGTCCAGAAGTGGTTAAAGGTATAAAACGTGAGACAATGTGCATATATTACAGATATGTACTATGTTTTGTTTTTTTTGTTTTATTTCTGCAGACATATACTTTAAAGGTATACTGTTATTAGCAGATTATAGTAATTCATGTGAGGCTTGGGGGGGGAGGGCACACAACTCCTTTGATGAGAGGAGGCTCAAGACAGTTGGCCTAGGGGCCTAGGGGACCAACATGCATAAATCTGACTTTGGAAACAAGCCAAACAAGCCTTTATTGTGAGTGGCATACATTATACAAACATATGAAATTGGCTTGTTTTTTTGAGATATTTAAAGGAGATAAATAGATGAGCTATATTGTTTCGTTTTTTTAATGGGTCGACCTTTAGGCTTCATGTACATGAGACATTTGAAAACCTCTCCTGAACGCTTGACAGCTAGTAACCGACGGTTAAAAACGTCTGATGTGCCGTGTCTGCATGCCGAGTTTAACAGGGTTTGCATTTAGAAGCGTTTTTACATTGTAAAATGCTCAGAAATGTATCCCCATTGAAAACACCTATAAATAAAACGCTTATCAAATATATATATTGTTATTTTATTTAAAAAAAATTCCACTGAATTAAACTGCCTCTGAATTACTTTAAACGTCTCAGTGTACATGGACAGATAAGATAGCATAGAGTCAGGGGTTGCTGAAAAAAATGCTACCATCAAATAAACACATGAAATATACAAAAAAAAGAGAAAAAAAACGAATGTAGTCAATATAAAGTACTCTTGTGCTCCAATCTTCTTAAAAGTGCTGAAGTGCTCCACATAAATGAATTCCATGATGTGACACACCCCCCCTTTTGTGTCCCTCCTTACCAGAATCAATGGATCCCCAGCTTTTCAGTCTGGGAGTCAGACAATGCGGACTTACTGCAACTGTGCAACAATCTTGTGAAGCCTAGCAAGTCTAGCAATAGCTTAGCAAGACATTTTCAAACGTGCAGCAGGGTGTCAGGACTTGGACTTGAACCTGGGACCTCTGCTGTGGCTGGCAATGACTCTTCTTGCTGAGTGACCTAGAATGCTGCACTGTTTCCTGGACACTGCCTAGACTCTTGTTTGTTTTAAACCTTGAACTCTTTGCTCCTCCCATGTACTTCCTGATTTAAGCCATGCCTCTGCACTTCCTGTTTTACAGATTATTGTGCTCTCTCCAGCCAATATCTCGCTTTTCTCTCTCCTGCTGCTGTCTGTATCTTCACTACCTCGACTACGGCTCTGCTTAATCTCAACCAGCAACTATGCATTACTGGCCTTTGGTTTATTTATTGACTACGCTTCTGCTTGATCCCTACCTGCTATATCTGCTACTGGACCCCAGATTGCTCACCTCCCGGTGAATACCGGTTAGTACTTAGACCCTGCACCTCAGGTAAACACATGTCATCAGGCAGGATGACCTGTGTATATACATGTCCCGCTGGTCAGTGGTTGCTGCTCCACTCCTATAGGTACTAGTCTTGCAACCTGACTCCAGACCTTGACACAGGGGTAGGCAACTCTGGAAAGTAGAGACCTACCTGAACAACATGGAAGAGATCAAAGATCACCAGCAAAAAAAAAACCTAGCAAGGCACAAATAAAAAGCAAGGAAAGTTTTAAGAGTTCAGGGGTTAGTGATCAGTAACACAGAGTAGTAAGTAAGGAAGAGGTTAGTAGTATGGCCTCTATTTGTCCTGTTTACCATTCTCATCAAGAGTAAGGGTGAAATAAAATCCCAAATTTTGGCTTGTCACCAGAACAGGAATAGAGGGGAAATCTTCCAATGGGGATGCTAGCTCTGGTGACAACCAGGGATTTCCTCACTTTGGAGATATTTACTCCCACTTCCTGTTGTCGCTATGAGAAAGGAAGTAAATGGAAATCTCTATAATGGGGCACAGATAGCAATACTCTGTCCGAAAAGAAAAAACATTTTTTTTTCTTTAGTTCTTTTTTAATCTTGTGTAATTTGTCCTGAATTGACCATCTGTGCTTTCTCATTGTGTTTACATCAAGAGTGTAACAATGTCAGGGCACATCCTCTAAACAGGGAGTCTCAGGCAGAGCTGTTGCAGCTCTGTCCAGCCTTTTACTTACAGCAGAACATTATTTTAGCAATCTATAGCTGGTTGACTCCAGCAAGCAATGGATTACTTTTAGAAGTGACCTGATGCAGTAGAGGGGCAATCAGTCTAAACTAAACATATCCAGACTGCCACAAAGATAAAGGTGTAATAAATAAGTTATAGTACTTCCTTTAACCACTTGCCATCCAGACACTTTAGATAAATGGCTTACTCCTGAGCGTTGGGGACATTAAAAAATGTCCTCCCACTTGTGCGACTCATGCATGCCTTCTAGTGACATTGGCACAGGAGATTACAGAATGATGTACAGAGCCAGTGGTCCTGTATCATGTGACCAGTCCCCAAAGCTAGTTTGTTTTTCATTTTCTTTCCACAAATAAAATCTTCGAAAGGCTCACCATGCCTCTTGAACTATACATTGGAGTGTCTGCTTTTTAAGGCCTCCAGTCATCTATGCGGTAGTCATGAAATTAGATGCCTAATTTATTAAGGTGCTCCTTGAATTTTGAGCCCCTGAATGCAGCTAGGTAGCAAAAAAATCCCATGTATGTGAGATTCCAATACTCAGAAGGAATAGCAGTGATTGTTTTTAGGTGTAATTCTAAGTATGCCCATGCTGGGTATGAGAAATTTCTTATTAAAATTTCTTATTTCCTTTTCTCTCTTCATTTTCCAAAAATGTGTGGCAAAAAGTGTGATCTTCTAAAGACTCACCATACCTTTAATTAAATATGTTGGAGGAGCAACTTTGCAAAATGTGGTCAGTTTGTAGGTGTTTATCATGTCCTGGCACTTCAGGGCCTCAAGAAATATGATAGGTAGTCAAGAAATATTATGCATTATTTATTCCCCCTGAAAGTGTGAAGGTGCTCCTTGGATTTTGGGCTCCTCTGTGTCTAGGCAGTGAAAAAGTCCCACACATGTGGTATCGCCAATACTCAAGAAGAGCAGAAAAGTCTGTTTTGGGTCTAATTGTAAGTATGCCAATACCATGAGTGAGAAATAACTTGCTAAAATTACAACTTTGTGAAATAAAATCTATTTTTTTTTACGTTCTTCATAGTTACATAGTTAATCAGGTTGCAAAAAGACACAAGTCTATCTGGCTTAACCAAAAAAAAAAAAACAGTAAAGAAAACACAACCATGTAATCCCATATACAGTTGATCCAGAGGAAGTTGAAAAACCCCAGCAAAGCATGATCCAATTTGCTACAGCAGGGAAAGAGATTCCTTCCTTATCCCCTGAGAGGCAATCGGATATTCCCTGGTTTAAGTTTACCTATAAATATTAGTACCCAGTTATATTATTTACACCTAGGAAAGAATCCAGGCTTTTTTTACGTTCTTCAAAAGTGGCAAAAACATGTGCAACTTTAAAAAACTCACCATGCTTCTTACCTTGGAGTGTCTACTTTCCGAAAATGGGTCATTTGAGGGTTGTTTGTACTGTCCTGTCATTTTAGGGCCTCGAGAAATTAGATCATTGTTGAAAAATTTCAAATATACAGTATATACTCTATACCATAGGTCAGCCTTTTTCAACCAGAGTGCCTTCATATGTCTTCAGAGGTGCATGGGAAAAATGCCTTAAAATTGTCCAAAAACTATATACAAGTCAGTGAGTGGAACAACCCTGCCTTTTAGCTACACAAAGCCACAGTTGAAATTGAACAGCATTTCAACCTTCTAGCCACCGGGTCCTAACAACTGATGATGACATTGGTTGTTAAGGAGGACATCATGCACCTACACAGCATCCTTGTTTTCCCCTGCCCTGCCCCTTTCTGTCCCCACTGTGGTCACATTAACTGACTGAGAGAGAGAAACTGAGGGAGAAGAGAAACATTGGTGTACTAGTCAGTACCAGTATGCAAAGATGTATTTGCTTTGGAAGAATAAATCACCTTTAATGTTGGCGTTGGTTCCCCTACATGTGTGGATGCTGCTGTGTTATGTAAAACTGTTATTTTATTTTTTTCATTTTCATATGGGGTGCCTCGAGATTGTGTGGAATTTTAAAGGGTGCATTGACGGACAAAAAGTTGAGAAACACTATAAACTATAGACACTATACATTTCACACAGACTAAATAATTTACCCTGATTTGGATTTTTGTTTAGGAAGGATTACTTATTTGCAAAGTTTTACAGCAGAAACTAAAGGAAAGTTTTTTTTTTTGTTTTTTTTTTAATGTTTGGTCCTTTAATATAGTAACAGATGAAAAATCCAGTGGTAATTAAATACCACCAAAAGAAAGCTCTATCTGTCTAAACAAAAATACTAAATTTGAGTTCAGCATTGCATGACTGAGTAATCATCAGTCAAAGTATTTCAGTGCTGAAAATGAACAAATAGCCTGGATAGGAAGTGAATTAAACATGCCTCTTCAAGTAGGTACTTGGCAGATTTACCGTATATATTTTGGGGTGCATTGGCAGAGGTGCACAATTTACATAAACATTGTGGGAGAAATTACAGGAAAATGCAGGAATACTAATATTTTACTATTTATTTCCAATAAAAACAAGGAAATAAAAAATATATGTATTTAAAGCAGATTCCTACCTTTTGTTATTCTGAAAAAATCCCTGTGTGTTTGTCTGCATCCATGTGGGAAAGTGAGTTTAATGGGATTGGTTTAATAATTATCAAACAGCTGTGCACCTGCAGGGCTCTTATGAGGAAAGCTGCTAAGTCTGTATCCCTTTAGACATGATTTCATACTGTATCTCACCAAAAATTACATTTTTGTTGCAGAGGATGCCTGAAATCGGACTTCTGTATCTGTATCTTAGGGCAGAGTTCTGGGAAAAGTGGTGAGTCGATCACAGAAGCAGGAAAAGATGCTTCTGGGGGGCGCTCTGCACACATTCTGTGTACAGAACACCTCCAGGTAGCCATATAGTTTTGCATTTTGAGAAAATTACAGAGCTGCAGATTGAAAAGGAAAGGTCATTTTCAATAACATTCAATTACAATATAACTTGTGTCTCAATTGTATAGCTACATTATTTTTATTTTTTCTTGGTGGCGTTACCCTTTAAATCTGTTACAAAGTTAAAGCCCTATCTGTCTAGAAGAAAAAAATTACATATAATAAGGGAGGGTGAACTACGAATGCTAAAAGGTATGATATCAAAAGCCAAGATAACACTAAAAGGAAAAAAAACCTCTATGACTCAGCGGGATTTAGGTAGAAAAGAGCCCGGGAACCCAAACTGAAATATATTTTGTGAAATCGCAAAGAGAGTTGCCACCTTTGCCACCATACATACATGCATGCGTGCATAAACACCAATTCAGCAGAAAGTATTTCTCTCCATGAGATGGAGAGAAAAAAAAGAAAGGTTATTGGCAGGATCCTAATAAGCAGAGAGATCAAATAAATTATATCAAAAAATCGTGTTTATAGAGTTTTAGGCATAACAGTGTATGGCTGTGTTGGCATAAACAGAATTAAATAAAAAAAACAAGTGAAACAGTGCGCATGCACGGGGCTTCCGGTATAGCTGCATAGCCGCAAGCTTCGCCACGATCCGGCCGCATCACACGCCATCCTGCCTGCCCCTAACACCCGGATGCCTGAACCTCACCTGGGGCGATAGAGGAGACCCCACTGACCCTCCAGGCACCATTATTGCCCAGCTTGGGGCGGTGAGGAACGGAATCGGGCGCTCTCCTTTTCGGGCCTATGAATCCGCATCGCACGCCATCTTGCCTGCCCCTCACACCCGGACACCAGCACCTCATCTGTGGCGATAGAGGAGACCCCACGGACCCTCCAGGTACCATTATTGCCCAGCTTGGGGCAGTGAGGAACGGAATCGGGCGCTCTGACGGTCTCCCTAGGGACATTGTAGTTAAACCTCACTACTTTTCAGTCAAAGAAGAGGTGATGAAAAAGGCCAGAGCCACTGCGCAGCTTTCCTTTCAAGATCATCCTAAACAAATCTTTGCTGACCTGTCACCATTTACTATTCAAAAGCGCAGATCTCTCAAACCACTACTCACTGTTCTCACTCAACAGGAGATAAAATACTGGTGGCTTTTCCCTTTCAATTTGAAATTCTCCTTCAAGAACAAATACTATATGTTTTCCAACTTTGCTGATGGTGAAAAGCTTCTTCTAGAACTCCATCTTCTTGCACAAGCTCCTGCTTCTCCACCTCCACTGGACCCGCCCACAAGCTCCACCAAACGCCAAATGCCTACCAGCCCTGTGGCACCTCTCTGGCAGAAGCCTAAACACAAGAGATCTAAAGATTCCAAGCGCCCTGGATGAACTATTTTTCCATATGATGTCTCCTACCCACACTTTTTTTTTTTTCCCAGGTTGATTTTTAACACCTGTACCTGGTCCTGAGCAGGTGTTTTGGTTGCGGGAGGTGATTGTTGTTTGCCTCCCCTGCCTGCTGGGGTCACCCTACACTCATATTGACTTTGTCAAGTGATCTTCATTTCGTGTCTTTATTATCTTTTTTGGCCTTGGACACTATCCCTATTTCATAAACCCGATTGTACTGCTTTTCCCTGGATCTTTCTTAGGTCCCTCTCCCCTGCCTCATCCACCTGCCTACCATTCCTCTTCCCTGCTTGGGTTTTTTTTTTTTTTTTTTCAGCTGGCCCCCTACATGGTAATATCCAGCTATCCCCACAAATATTTACATGGCTTTATCTTATGGTTTGCTTGCTACTGAGCACTTATTTATACATGTCTTGCATTCATTCTACATACCCTTATGCCTGCTGGCATCCACTGTGCAACACTGTTTACTTTTTGTATTATATAGGCGCTGCGGCCAGATCGGAATTCCAGCGCCTTTACCAATCTCGGAGACTAGGTACAGTTCCGTCTTCTTGAGTGGTATCGCCTCGCGATTTTGCGAAGAATTAAATTTTTGATCCCCTCGGCAGTTGGGGGGCTTTGCCTCGCACCCTCCAAGTGGATATCTTCTTTGTCTGTCCACCTCTTCCTTCATTCTTCTTTTTCTTTTTTTCTCACTTTTCTATATACTTTCAGTTGCCCTGGAGGTCTCTTATGCTGTCTAGAACTCGCTGAGGTCGTCCGTATCCTGGAGGTGCTACTCCGTGCACTGGCTACTCTCGAGACTGGGGTAAGTGCCTTATATTCGCTCTGGTTCCTCACCGACTCTCTCCATGGCTAACATTACAGATCCTCCCCCACTCCTCCAAATAGGCACCCACAACACGCAGGGCCTGATCTCCCCTGTTAGGAGGAGGAAGGCCTTTCAATATCACCATTTACAAAAACAAGATGTCGTATTGCTCCAAGAAACACACTTCCCTAAACAATTTTACCCTAAATTTCTCCATGCTAAATTCCCAGTTTTCTTTCTGGCAAATGCTGTGGGGAAAACAAAGGGGGTGGCGATTCTGTTCTCTCGCCGCTGTAAATTTGCCCCATCTCTGATTCACCAGGACCCCGAAGGCCCCTATATCCTAGTCAAGGGCTCCATAGACGATCATATGTACTCCTTTGTTTCTTACTATGCACCCAATGTCGCCCAGGATAGATTCTTCAGCTCCATGTTCTCCGCTCTGTCCCCACTTATTGAAGGCACTGTCATCTGGGGAGGGGACTCCAACATTGCCTTTGATATGGGCATTGACAAAAAATACCCGGTCGGTTCGCAAACTCCTGAGACCTACCAAACGCAGCTTAAAAGTTGCTAAATTGCTATATAGTCATGGCCTAGTGGACATTTGGAGAGAACTCAATCCCTCACACAGGGACTTCACACACTTCTCACACCCGCATCAATCTTTCGCTAGAATAGACCATATTCTCTTGTTCCCCTAGCACGCAAATCATACATTAGAGACACGGAGTGGTCTGACCACTCCTTGGTGACGCTTCTCCTTCAGAGGCCCACCTCCCATGCCACACACACAATCACTGGAGACTGAATGTATCTCTTTTGAGTGACCCAGTAAAATCTCAGGAAATTGAAGCGCACATCAAAGAATACTTTTTGCTTAACGACATAGGGGATATCTCCCCGTCGACTCTCTGGGCGGCCCATAAAGCCACTGTTCGAGGTAAGATCATGCAAATCTCAGCCCAACTTAAGCGGACCAGACAAGTTGACATTGACCTACTAGAACAGGAATTCCTCAATCTCTCAAAACAACATAAACAACGACCACAATCCGTCTCGATGACCCAACTAGATGCAGCCAGGACTGCACTTAATCTTGCTCTGACAGCTAGGGCGGACAAACATATTAGATGGCAGGGTGCTAGATTTTACTCCCAACGTGGTAAAATGGGTTCTCTTTTGGCCTTGGGTTTGACTCCTAGACCACGTCTGCATACCCCACCTGCCGTTCGCCTTACCGACGGTACAAATTCCTGTAATCCCTGGAAAATTGAGGCGGAATTCCATAAGTTCTACAGCACTCTTTACAGTTCGTGCCCCTCCCCTTGCTCACCTCACTGCTTTTCTGGACTTTTACCGAAACGAAAGAGTCATCACAGCTCCGTTATGGAGGCGTCTTTCTCCACTGAAGAGATTAAATTGGTCATTAAAAATTTAAAGGGGGGCTCGGCACCGGGTCCAGACGGCTTCTCCGTCCCTTATTATACAGCCTTCTCCTCTATTCTTTCACCGTATTTGGCTCGCTTCTTTAACGACCTTTGTAATACACCACACTTGGATTCCAAACTTAATTCAGCTTTCATATCTGTGATTCCCAACCCGGGAAGGATGACAGTGAGGTGGGTAATTACCGTCCAATCTCCCTCATCAACAATGATCTGAAGATCATGACCAAAATTTTGGCTAACAGGTTATCTTCCTTCATTTCGCAATACATACACAAAGGTCAGGTGGGTTTCATACCGGGTAGACGGACCAAATCTGCCCAGCCATTGATGTGGTTTCACTGCTTCACTCTGGTTGGGATCGGGGCCTCCGCCAGGAAGGTCTTCTTCTATCCATCGACCTACAAAAAGCGTTTGATTCTATTTCATGGAATTATCTTTTTCTATCGTTGACAAATGGGGTTTTGGCCCACACTTCACGAATATCCTCGGAGCACTCTACTCTACGCCGCAAGCTAGGGTGAGGTTTCAGGGTTGCTACTCTGACCCTCTTTCTATCTCTAGAGGCACATGCCAGGGCTGCCCTCTGTCGCCCCTTCTATTTGCTATAGCAATTGAAACTTTGGCGCAGGCGATCAGAGCCCACCGCAATGTCCATGGAGTTCAATGTGGCCCACACAAACACAAATGTGCCCTCTTTTCTGACGATTTACTCCTCTTTGTTACCTCACCGCTAATATTCCTACCGAACGTTTATAAACTACTGCAATCTTTTGGTGCAATCTCAGGGCTTCAAATTACCTTTTACAAATCCCACGCCTTAAATGTCAACATACCAGGTGTTGTCGGGTATCAAATCCCACTTCCCCTTTATCTGGAACGACCGGGCCATCCCTTACCTGGGCATCTCTCATTTACAAACCACATAGACAGGCTGTATGATGCTAATTACCCACCTCTTTATAAGAAACTATGTCAGGATTTACGAACCTGGTCCCACCTTCCCTTATCCTGGCAGGATTCATGCATTGAAAATGACACTGTTACTGAGAATTCTCTATTACTTTAGATCACTGCCCATCCCCCCTAGTCAGGGAGCATGTCAACCGTTTCCAATCTAAACTTATCGCTTTCGTTTGGGGATCAAAGGGTCATAGAGTAGCTAAGTCCTTGTTTCAATCCCGGAAAAAAGGAGAGCTGGGCCATCCCAACCTCGTCTGGTATTACCAAGCGGCCCAATTGGCCCAGCCTTTAGTTATTTACTCACGAGCTGCGAAGCCGGACTGGGTGACCATGGAACGTCAGGCAGTCCCAATTCACACTATTGACTTCCTTTTGTGGTGTCTCCCCAAATACAGACCTGCCATTCTAGCCCCAACTCTTTCACATTCCTTCGCACTGTGGGATAGACTTAAAGGTAGACCGGAAATTACATTGTCTATACGTTTTCTCTCCCTTCTATTCCAAAACCGTAACTTTTTCCCGGGCTTACACATCTCGGACTTCAAATGGTGGCTAGACAAAGGCCTTTACAGAATAGGACACTTTTTCACTCCATCTGGACCTCTCTCTATTGCCCATTGCACAAATAAACTTAAGATGCCCAAATTGGAACCTTTTCGGTTCCACCAGATTTCACATTTCTTACACTCTATTTGGAAAACAAAACCAATGCCTCCTACTGCTACAACCTATGAAGTGTGGTGTGAATCAGCCATGGAGCAGAGGGGAGGTATCTCGGTGATATACGAGTCACTCTCAGGACACTGCCCTAAACCAGGATACGCTCTGGCCTGGGAGAGGGACCTATCCCAGGAATGGGAACCGGAGCAGTGGTATTCTGCCATGACGCGGGCGTACAAAGGGGTCCTGAACGTTACATTAATTGAAACCAGTCTGAAAGTTATAACTAGATGGTACCTTGTTCCGGAAAGGCTCCACCAATGTTTCCCTTCCTCCTCCCCACTATGCTTCAGGGACTGTTCTCATAGAGGCTCATTTTTACACATCTGGTGGGAATGTCCAAAAATCAGGGGTTTCTGGAACAAGGTTTTCCATCTGATCCGCAAAGTCACTGGAGTACCGGTTGCACAATCCCCTCACATAGCTCTTTTGAACTTTGCACCGGACGAGGCTTCTAAGTCTCAAAAGCGATTGATTCACTTTATGCTACTGGAAGCTAAGTTGACTATCGCTAAAGCATGGAAATCCCCCACAGTTTCTTTTACTCTGCTGCAAAGAAAGATTTCTTGGATCGTGACTCAAGAAAAACTGGCTAGTAGTCTCTTAATTACTTCCCAGAAGTTTGAGATTACATGGGAACCTTGGGCGATGTACACGAATATTTCCCTGATCTTCTAATCACCTCGCTTGCTTCTCTGTCGTTTCGTGAGACCTCCAGGGCATACGTAGCCTCCTTTGTTCTTCCTTTCTTCCCTCCTTCTTCTTCCTTGGTTTCTCTTTTGCCTCTTTTCTCTTCTCTTCTCTTCTCTTCTCTTCTCTTCTCTTCTCTTCTCTTCTCTTCTCTTCTCTAGTGTTCTCCTCACCGCTCACATGAGTTCTTATACATCTTCATCCGGATTGCTTTTAGGGGTTACCTATGGGTTCAGTTATCTTTCAGTTCAGGACTCGATAGGGGTATACCCAAGACTGATAGTTTCCACTCTAATTTGGTAAAAGCAGTCCGCTTTCGGGTTATGCCCTTTTCCTTTGAAAACTTATTGATTGCTCAAGCTGCTTTCAATATATTATATGACCACACAGTATAATTTTGTTAGGCTCCTTGGATGCCTGTTGAATAATTTGCGCTGTGTGGCTTCTTCCAGCTCCCTGGGTAACAGCTTCTGATCCCATTGGGGTTGCCTCGGGACTGGGTGAATCTCCCCAGGTGTTTTGGTTCTTTATCTAGGCTGGTTGCCTCCTCTTCTTTGGAACCTTGGTACCTGTAATACCTTGTTTTGCTGAAGATGTTATTTTACCATGTATTGCATTGTTTAGCAGTGCATAATGTTTTTTACCCCCCTTAACAAAAAGAAAAATGTTTCTTTTTGCAGTTGATTACATGTATTGTTATCTCTTAATAAAAATCCTTGAAAGAAAAAAAACAAGTGAAAATAAATGACAAAGAAACAAGACTGGACAACATGTAGACATATAAGCGATAAATGGCTGCAGCCAGTAAATGAGCACAAATTCTGTTAATACGGGTATATATCTTAAGCAAATGCTAGATGATGGATAATGTATAATTATCCTTTTCCTTAATAGAAATTATGTATAATTCCCGTGACAGAATAATGTGAAAGTCCCCAGGAAGCTCAGACTTGAAGAAAAAAATCCTTATGATGTATATAAGGCAAGTTCATTCCAAACAAAGATGTGTTATATTGTAACAAAGCCTTGAAAGGTACGATTTGTGTATCTAGCTGGCTTGAGAGATACAAGTCTTTTAGCCGGCTGGCCTGCCGTTCCTTATGAGTGAATTGCTAGTGTGAATCCCTCATTGCATTGCACGTGCATATGTCAAGCAAATGAAACACCATGTTGTGTATATTAAAGGGATATATATAGCAGTCAAAAAACGAAATGCAATTCTCAGGATATATATTGACAGATTGGCATTAATATTTTCATAGTGGGGCGGGTATACAGGTCTCAATGAACATGAAACATCCCAGTTGTTATCGGTTTGCAGGCTCTCACAGTGAGAAAATGTAGGAGGTTTAATTAATCCAAAATGCACTGGTTGGAATTGATGTTTCCATATACCAGGAAAGGATTGAATTTTTGCTGGTGTGGGTATTCGGGAGAGGATTAAATTGTTGCTAGTGTGGGTGTTCAGTAGCATGTAACTGCACAGAAAAAGTCAGAATGAGGCAGTATGCTTATTCCCCATAATCACTGTACATTCTCATTACCTCTTCTCCGGTTCGAGTTTTTCCTCTTTGGTCTTTTTGAATACTCACACCAATTCCTGGAATGGATTAAGAACCATCTGATTTCTACAGCATGTGCTGTTATCCTCCTACGAGGGTGTGCCTGTTACTAGAGCCCTTTAATCCTTCCTTGCATATGCCGCTTGCTGTCAATCTCGACCTCCCTCCATAATTAAGGCATATAGACTGGATTTTTTAAGATAGTCTGTCATCCATTAGGGATTCCTAGGTGGCCGGCATGCTGCCGTTCTGGTGATGTTAGCGCATTTCGCTTGCTACGTAGCGTAGCTTCATCTGGACCAACAAACGCTGCTGCACATTACTTCTATGGCCGTGGCTTGCTAGCTGAAGAAAAATGCTGGGGTTTTACGGTACAGAGACTTTTATGTCTCAATTCTTCTCTGTGCATGAGGCCTGAAGCGATCCAATGTGGGGCATTCACACATGCACCTTAACGTGCGTTTTTTCAGATATTTGCAGCCTATTCATTTTGAATAAGCTGCCAACACACCTCAATGAACGAACGCTTTTTTGTGCACTGCAGTGCATCGTGCTCTACTGTATGAACACAATGAATGGCACCACAGCACACCACACACAGAACAAAAGGAGTGATGTGTTGTGGCAACACACAAAGTGTGCACTTTAGCATACATTGCCACAACACATAAATATGAATAGGTCCGCAGTCCTACATTGCACCCATGGTATCCCTTGACATGCAGCATTTATTTAACCACTTAAGCCCCGGAGGATTTTCCTGCTAAAAGACCAGGGGGTATTTTGCGATTCGGCACTGCGTGACTTTAACGGACAATTGCACGGTCGTGCGACGCTGTACCTAAACGAATTTGGCGTCCGTTTTTTCCCACAAACAGAGCTTTCTTTTGGTGGTATTTGATCACCTGTGCGATTTTTTGATCACGCGCTATAAACAAAAAAAGAGCGACAATTTTGCAAAAATAGCAAAATTTTTCACATTTTTTTATATGAAATTCCCCAAAAAAAATGTAAAAATCAAAATTTTTTAACATTTTCGGCCAATTTGTTTTATCCTACCTATGTTTGGTAAAAAAATTGCAAAAAGCGTATTTTTATTGGTTTTGCGCAAAAGTTATCGCGTTTACTAACAAAGGGAAAGATTTTTGTCATTTTTGTTGTTTTTTTTAACGCGTAATGGCGGCGATCTGCGATTTTTTTTGCGGTACTGCGACATTGTGGCGGACAGATCGGACCCTTGACTGACATTTTTGACACTTTTGGGGTTACCAGTGACATTTCTACAGTAATCAGTGCTATACATATGCACTGTTACTGTAAAAATACACTGGTAGTGAAGGGGTTAACTTTATTTGGGAGGGAGGGGCTGTGTGTGTCCCTAGGGGCGTGCTTTCTACTGTGATTGGCTGTGGCTTGAGCTGTAAGGACAGTGATCAACGGATCTACATAGTAGATCCGTGTGATCAGTGTCTTTACAGCGAGGAGAATGACAGGTGGCTTGTTTACACAAGCTGCCTGCCTTTCTCCCTCTCCCCCGACGATCGCCGAGTGACCGGCGGACATCGGGTCCGCTGGTCACACGCGCGGGGGGGTCCGTGACCGCGCGGGAGCGGGAGCGCGCCTCCGCGGGCACGCGCTCGCTCCCCAGACCCTCCCAGGCTAGTGACGTTAATTAACGTCACTCTGCCTGGCAGGGGCTGACCGCCGCAGTAAATCTACTTGCGGCGGTCGGCAAGCGGTTAAAACACTGACTGGTAATACTAAGAACATTTTTTTTTGGAATAAGTCTATTAAAGAATAGCAGTATGGATTATGCAAAAGCACAGTCAACATGGCAACAAGAAAGAGAAATTAGAAGCTTTTGGGCGAAATGTTTAAAACAATATTAAAGGATTAGTTCAACTTTACCAAAAAAACTGCCTATATAGATAAGGGGTGTCTAGCTATTATAGATAAGGGGTGTCTAGCTATTACTATTTACCTTCACCATGAGAGAAATAAGCTCTCAAATGCTGATCCCAATGCTACTGCTTTAGGTGGAGAAAAATAGCATGCGAGGCGGTCTGAATCACAGAAAGCTTGTGATGGTGAAGGTTAACAGTAATAGCTGGGCCTCTCTTAGCAATGTCCTAGTGATGTCCCGGGAGATTTCAGGTAAGGGTTCATGAGGATCGTAAATGGCCATACCTATAGCAAGGGCATTACTCAAATTTGGTCAAAGCTGGGTTGCTTGTTTTCATTTACAAACATGTCTTATATGCATAGGCAGATTTATTTTTCTAAAAGTGAACTATGCCTTTAAATTGCATAATGACCTGTGTATATGGTTTGCTTTACAATTTTTATTTAAAGGTACAATGCATTTAATTTTTGTACAGATGTAGCACCCTCCTAGACAGGTGCTAGGTAAAGCATCTAATGCTCCTGCTGCTTATCAGGGGAGCCTGATCTTTAGTTAGGCCTGCTCTCTGTGCTCAGTGTGTATTCATCTGGTCTGAGGAAGTGTCCCCACTGTAACCAATAGAGGGGCCTGTTGGACAGTGGAGGAAATCTGGCCAATGATACACAAACTTTTGTAACTGTCCCAGTGGGTTGGCACCTGGAGAGGTGCATCATGGGATTGGTGATAAAAACAGAGAGCACATGAGGCAGGGTGTCTTTTGGCAGGAGCAAAGTCCCAGGAGGAGGTGGACGGCTGTCTCTCCTCCTGTAGGTGTGAGGAAGGTGGTTCAGGCGGTCGGCCTAGTGAACAAGGTGTGTGGAGCTGAGCTGCAGAGGATCCAGAGCGCTGACAAGTGGAGCTACTGGCAGAGACTTTTGGGAAAAACAGTATTGTGAGTACCAGGAGTTTTGCCTAAGGGTCTGCCTATGAGAGGGGACCACTCCAGAGAAGTCAGTGGATCAAGGAGCCAGCTCACACAGAAAGTTTATCAGTAAAAGGGGGTGCCGTGTAGTTGACCCTGAAGAATAGGAATAAAAGGGGGTGCGAGGAAGGGCCCTGAAGTTGTTCAGCAGTACAGTACAGATTACCTCAGAAAGCTCATTCACTTATACTTCACAGCTAAGGGCAAAGTGAAGCAGCTGCCTAGCCGTAACTAGCGTTACTCAGCATTTTCAAGTCATCCCAGCCAATTGTGCATAGTTGTATAAAGTTGGAGTATCCCACTCATTCCCTTCTCCTATCCAAGTTCCAAATAAAAACACAAGAACCAAAACTACTGCACTGTTTCCTGACTGAGCTAAAACACTTGGGAAAATGTCAAACTGTCATGTTGTTGCTAATGGTAACCCAGGGAAACCCGTAATCAGCAGCTCCCAATTGAGTAGTGCTACACAAATATAAAAAAAAGCATGTGAGGAGATGTAGGCATAGGTGCCTTGGAAGCCTTAAGGCCCCTTTCACAGGGGGCAGAACCGCTCAACGGATTCCGCTAGCTCAGCGCGGATCGCTCAGTTGATCCCCGCTGAGCAGGCAGATGACAGGTCTGTCTCTGCTCACTGTGCAGGAACGGACCTGTCAGAGTCCTGCTCTCCTCTATAGGGAGATCAGATGAAAGTGGACAGCCTATCCATTTTCATCCGATCATACCTGAACTGACCCGCTGGACAGTTGGTGGACGAATCTGTTTTAACCACTTGCCAACCGCCCCACACAGATTTACTGCAGCGGCTCAGCTGCGCATAATCACGTAGATCTATGTGATTATATGCAAGCGGTTTCGGCGGCGCATACCGCCGGAGCCACGCTCCCGCTGTGATTAGACACAGCGGGAGGCAAACCGCGGGAGGGGTGGGTTCAATCGCCGCTGGCCTCCCGCGATCTTTGTCAATACTGACAGGAGAGCCGTCTGGTATGTACAAAATGCAAGATGGCTCTCCTGTCAGAGAGGCAGGGAAAGATTGTGTGATTCAGCTAAGCTGAATCTCCGATCTCTCTCTGCCTCTGTTAAATCCATCCCCAAAACAGTTAGAAAGCACAAATAGGGAACGCAAACCTTTGATTACCCCCAGTGTTAACCCCTTCCCTGCCATTGTCATTATTACAGTAAGAGTGCATATTTTTAGCATTGATTACTGTAGTAATGTCACTGGTCCCCCCAAAAGTGTCAAAAATGTCAGTTAGGGGTCCAATCTGTCTGCCGCAATGTCACAGTCCGGCTAAAAATCGCAGATCGCTGCCATTACTAGTAAAAAAATAAATATAAATAAAAATGACATAAATCTTTCCCCTAGTTTGTAGACGCATTAACTTTTGCGCAAACCAGTTATTATACGCTTTTTTGGATTTTTTTTTTTTTTACCAAAAATATGTAGCAGAATACAAATTGGCCTAAACTGATAAAAAAAATAGATTTTTTAAATTTTTTTTATTGGGAATGTTTTATAGCAGAAAGTAGAAAATATTGGTGTTTTTTCAAAATTGACGCTCTTTTTTGTTTATAGCGCAAAAATGAAAAAACCACAGCGGTGATCAAATACCACCAAAAGAAAGCTCTATTTGTGGGAAAAAGGACTTCAATTGTATTTGGGTACGGTGTCGCACGACTGTGCAATTGTCAGTTAAAGCAACGCAAAAAATGGCCTGGTCATTAGGGGCTAAAACCTTCCGGGGCTGAAGTGGTTAAGCGGATCTTGTGGGATCGGATGGCAGACGGGTGTCAGCTGACACATCTCCGCTGACATCCGCCTCTCCATAGAGGAGAATGGGTGGCCCGATCAGGTCCGCATGAAAAACGGATTGGTTCGATCCTGTGAATGGGGCCTTAGGGTCCATTCACACCAGCCTGGTCCTCTGAGATGAGCTGCCCAACACACTACCATGGACCAGAAACTGTGTATGCAGCATTTGCAGCAGTGCAGCGCACCAATGTGCATTTGTATAGGGAAATGGTATGAATTTATAGAGCGGTGCTTATGGGTGTGGCCAAGTGCAACTAACTGGCTTTACTCACACAAACAGGCAGCCATCATTGTAATAATACTCCCTCAGGTACTGAGCACTAAAGGGGGTGCAGCTATCATATCCAGGCTACTGACTAGCCACCTGGACCACTCAGGGCCTAATGAGGCCTGGAAAAAAGGCCATTACCATATTAACCAGGCCTATCCATTGTCAAGTTTAAAGATGAGGAAAACAAGGATTGTCTTGGAGATTTTTACTGGATCGGCACTGCACAAGGTATGTAATTTTACTGTAACCTGTGAAGCTAGAGTTGGGCTTTAACAAGGCCTCTGTGTGTATAATATGACAGCTTAAATGCCCACCGAAAACCAAATAAAGGTATAAGCTATCCCAAGCGCTTCAAATGAGGACCACTCACCAATATATAAATTGGCTATGCAGCTACTTAACTAAAACATATGGAAAAAGATATATAATAGATAGATACTCAACAATATCCCTATATATATATATAGTAGCGCAAACTTGTCAAGAAGCAAGTGCCAAAAAAATACCAAAAAAATACTGTGCCCACTGCACAAAAGTCCGAAATGCAATAAATGTCACATAGGCAGCAGGAAAAAGTTCAGAAATGACTCAAACAGTCCATATTCCTTCACTCTATCTCCTGGGATGATAATGTACAAAGACGTGTTTCTTAAAAGGATCACCACCACCACCGTGCTCCAAGGGGGAGGAGAATTGCCCACTCACCAGATGCTGTGGCCCAACCCACTTTCGTGTTTGAGCATTCAGGCTTATAATGATGGTCACTGGTCCAGAGTATCCACAAAAGGAATCACACCAGCACAGTCAAAAAAAGCTCAGCAGCATATGGGGAGGAGAGAACATAATCCCAATAGCGTGATACCGTTTAAAAGGGTTTTATTAGATAAAAAATAAAACATAAGGTAACACACTCACATGTCTTGTATGTCATCAAACGCAAAAAAACAGTCACGAATAGGAGAGGGATGCCCTTCGGGAGATGATGTCCAGGCTCCACGCCGTGGACGCCGCGCCTTCTGGGTAATCCGAACTCCTCTTACACAGCCTGGTTACACCGCCTGGTCACGCCCCGACGCGTTTCGTGATTACCACTTCTTCCCCGGGAGCGTGACCGCGGCGGCTTGGCGGTAACCTTAAATACCCATGTCCATCAACCCAACAGGGCGGGGCCAATAGCAGGCATTGTAGTGAATAGCGGCGAGATAAAGGGTTACTGTGCTGTCTTAGCCTGCTATTGGCCAGTATTCTACAGGCATCCACCAATAACCGATGGTGTGAACCTCGGCTCCACCCTACTTCTGGGTTATAGGGTAATGTACCATAGAGATTAGTGAATTGAGAGGAAGTGATCCTGTAAAGCTAGTCTGTGATTGGTCGACACACCTGAGCAACCACCAATGGCCGATGATGTTAACCCTGGCCCCGCCCTGTTGGGTTGATGGGCATGGGTATTTAAGGTTACGGCCAAGCCGCCGCGGTCACGCTCCCGGGGAAGAAGTGGTAATCACGAAACGCGTCGGGGCGTGACCAGGCGGTGTAACCAGGCTGTGTAAGAGGAGTTCGGATTACCCAGAAGGCGCGGCGTCCACGGCGTGGAGCCTGGACATCATCTCCCGATGGGCATCCCTCTCCTATTCGTGACTGTTTTTTTGCGTTTGATGACATACAAGACATGTGAGTGTGTTACCTTATGTTTTATTTTTTTATCTAATAAAACCCTTTTAAACGGTATCACGCTATTGGGATTATGTTCTCTCCTCCCCATATGCTGCTGAGCTTTTTTTGACTGTGCTGGTGTGATTCCTTTTGTGGATACTCTGGACCAGTGACCATCATTATAAGCCTGAATGCTCAAACACGAAAGTGGGTTGGGCCACAGCATCTGGTGAGTGGGCAATTCTCCTCCCCCCTTGGAGCACGGTGGTGGTGGTGATCCTTTTAAGAAACACGTCTTTGTACATTATCATCCCAGGAGATAGAGTGAAGGAATATGGACTGTTTGAGTCATTTCTGAACTTTTTCCTGCTGCCTATGTGACATTTATTGCATTTCGGACTTTTGTGCAGTGGGCACAGTATTTTTTTGGTATTTTTTTGGCACTTGCTTCTTGACAAGTTTGCGCTACTATATATATATAGGGATATTGTTGAGTATCTATCTATTATATATCTTTTTCCAAGGCCTCTGTGTGTGTCATAATCTCTCTCCTTGTAGGCCTCCTTTATACTATACACATTATTATTATTATAAATAAACAGGATTCATATAGTGCCAACTGTCTGTGCAGCACTTTACAACATGAGGGCAGACAGTTCAGTAGTTATAAAATTATAATACAATTCAATACAGGAGGAATCAGAGGGCCCTGCTCGTTAGAGCTTACAATCTATTTTAATTAACTTGTAATGGACTACAATGCAGCCCAAAAGTGTTTTTATTAGGCTTAGGCAGCGCACATTGTGTTGCAGAAAAGGTCTGTCAGCACCCGCTCTACCTATGCGTTGGGCCTTCTTCCAGATTAATGGCACATTGCCAAGTGGTATGCATTACATTAGCGCAACACTTAAGTGGGCAATTGTTTTTACTACTCTACTATTTCTCATTTTTTATAACTTGCATTCGAAAAATGAGGCCTGAAATCTGGCTCGTTGCTATCGGCAACAGCTACATTTTGTTTCCCTCTATCGATTACACATAATAGTCATTGAGAGCTGCTAACTGTACAACTGTGTGATTCATACAAATATTTAGCTGGTTTGTTTCTTGTGCCCCTCCCTGGTTACCAGGTCCTGTGTGATTAACATGATAAGCTAACATTTACTTCTTTCTCCTCTGTGCAGGGTAACGTCATTCTTGCACACTTCACATGCAAGGACAGGCTTCTGTAGACATATAACACGTAAGTACAGGCACATTTCACTATCCGAGGGCTAGAAAATTGTTAGTGGATATGAAAGCGGAACTACACAATGTATAAAGAGTAAAAACAAGATAAGGAAAAAGAAGGAATAACAGTAAAGTAAAAATTACATAAACTTTATTCGTACAAAAAGCCAAAAAGGCCCTAAAATAGACAATCATAAGTAAGTGCATACTAAAAACAATGCAAACACATTAAAGACTGTAAATACATGAGGTAAACCCGAGTTTACTAGATATAGTAGAGGTATGTGAAAAGGAAACCTCAACGCGTTTCAACAAATAGTCTTCTTCTGGGGAAAAGATGTACTCTAGATAAAATAGAAGGACAGAAAAAAGGTGATGCTTTGCGGGCCAGTGGGAGGAGAAGGATCACACCAAAACCAATATATAAAAAACAATTCATATTTAATTAAATTTGCAAGTAAAAAGAATGGGCGATCACGCACATGTTAGCAAAGACATAACACATAGAAAAGGATTAAAAAAACAATTAATAAGAGTCATTAGAATAGAAATACATCTCAGAAGGGAAAAACCAAAGCCTGTATAGGATGAAAGGTAGGTCTCAGGTGGAGCGCGGTCAATGTAGGCTTCCAGCAAGCCGACACGTTTCGCTCAAGGCTTCCTCAGGGCCAGAGAGACCATAACAGACCGGTATTTCCTTTTTTTAATGACTCAGGAGGTGGCAGATTATGGCAGCACGTAGGGCAGAGAAGCATCGGTGACTCACTACTCAATTATAGCATCCAAATTTTATATCTGTTCTCATGTGTGTATATGGATAAATGTCCAACACTTAGTCAGTGTCAGGAAGCCACTTTATATACTGTATAGGGTCACATCCCGTTATAACCAGGTAGCGGGGAAATTCATTACTACATTTATACATCCGGAGGGTCCAATGACCAACACTCTAGTGGCAGCACTTCCAATGTCCTATTGCAGGTTCCTCCTCACTCAGACGGATCAAATAAAGTCCTTTTTTTCCCTGTGTATACAGACAGTGGTATGTGATGGTTACAGCCTATCTGTAGTATAAAAATGGCTTCAGGCAGGTATAACACACCATCACAGCATCCTATTTTGAGGAGGCGGGGGTACCAACATGTACCAAACCGTCAGTGGTCCTTCCGTGTGACCTACGCAGACGAGTCAGAATTCTTGGAATCCATCTACCCTTAGCTCAGGCATACAAGCAGAAGGGCATGCTTAGCTGAGAAAACCCCTCCTCCCCTCCAGAAGACTCATGGGATGTAGCACATCATTTGCCTAGGCATGAAATCAGGAAGTAACTGAAGAAATATAGAAAAAAGTTTAAAACAAGCTAAATATGTTATATTTTTCTATCTATTTACTAATAGCCGCATAAGGATTAAAAGTATTCAGTGTTGACTGAGAGAGTGCAGTTTCAGAGAAATTGATAGCCATTTAAAAGATAGATAAGATATTTGGGCACATCGGAGACCACGTATACAACTCTGGCTACTACATCTACCGAAGTCTAGGGGGGCGGGTTGGTCTCCCATGTCACAAGACCTACTATAGAGCTGTATAGTTCATAAGGGGTCCTGCGCGGCTCCGAAACGTTGCACTATATTTTTCTGATGTGATCGTATCTTGAATAAAGTTTTTTGGACTGCTTTTGCAAGATCCTTGGTGTGCTGGCGAATATTTATCTACCTACTATAGAGCTGCTCATCTCACCAGGTTGGTTGATTGGATTCGTCATGCTGAGGCCAAGAGTTGGGTGGCCATGGAGTTAGAGGACTCTGGCAACACGGCTAAAAGCTGGCCTTGGATCACCCTTCCTCTGCCTGAGGACCTTAGCAAACACCCCACCTTGGGGAGCATACTTACTATTGTTCAAGAAGCACTCCATCACACCACGATCTCCCCTATGCCCTCTCTGATGATGCCCGTTCTGGACAACCCTGACTTTAAGCCGGGCATTGGGGGTGCGTGGTTCCAGAGCCTGAGGCTTGGTGGCTGCCTGCACCTCTGGGATTTCCTTGGGCCGATTGGGAGGCTTTTAGCGGTCTTCTTGACTGCTCCTGGGGTCCCCCCCCTGGACTTTTGGTGGTCTCCAACTCAGGCATTTTCTTCATAAATATTTATAGACCGCTTATGGAATTGGAGCGGGTCTGCCACAAACACGAGCCGCTTTGGCACTGCTTGTCTATTATGTATGCTTCCCTAATGGCTCCCCCTCCTGACTATTTCCCCCTGTTCCTGAAAAAGTGGGAGACTGACTTTTCTGTTACATTTACCGATTCCCAAAAAGAGAAAATTCTTTACTTTGCTCATAAATCCTCCATGGCTACAAAAATAGAGGAAACAAACTACAAGATTCTCACAAGGTGCGATATGGTGCCCTCACTTCTTCACCGTTTCTTTCCATCAGCCTCGGACCATTGCTGGCACTGTGCCATGGTTCCTGGGACTGTTCTCCATATCTTTTGGGATTGTCCCAAGATTAAGCCTTTCTGTCATGTTGTTACTGGTATCATCCATCAGCTCAGCAATGTGGACCTCTCAGATGACCCTGCGGCCTGCCTGCTAAATCTCTCCCGGAGGCCCATTAAAAAGTATAAGGCGTCTCTCACTATTCACCTACTAAATGCAGCCAAAGCCTGTATCCCGCTCTGTTGGAAGTCACCTGCTGCACCCACAAAGTCCCTCTGGTTTTCTAAGGTCAATGACCTGAGAGATATGGAAGACCTCACAGCCACGCTCTATGACAAGGAGGAGTCCTTCTGGGACAAGTGGACACCCTGGCAGCATTTTGTCCTAGCTGATACATATCTGTAGGAATTCTAGCAGCCTGTTTGAGGCTGGGGGCTGGAGCTGGGGGGGGGGGGGGGCTTGGGGCCCGCATCATGCCCTCTCCCCCTTCTCTTTCCTCTGATTTTTTCTTTCACTTCTCCTCGCTTCTCCCCTTCCCTTCTTTTACATTTTCTTTTTGCCTTGACTACTATCTCAGGTTTCTTCCCATTGCTCTTGTCTTCACTCTCCGGTAACTGATGTTGCCAGATATCTTGATTGAAAATACAATGCATAATGAGGTTGTTATCTGCAAGATCTTCTTTCTCTTTCACATTTATGCCCTCTGAGAAAGCTGTTATACCACTGTGCTTTGATTTAATTTTATTGCTCTCAATTGAGGTGCTGTGACACTGCTATCTGTTTGGTTGTATCACATGCTTCATGTCACCTTTTCAATTGTTTTTACCATGTTATGTGACCTTTTACTAAATAATGAATTGCAAAAAACAAAAAACAAAAGATAAGAGACATTCCTATAGGCTGCATACCACTTCTCAGCGCAAACTCTTAGCCCAGCTTTTAAAGAGATCCTGTTACTAGGCTATTCTTTTCTGTTTCAATGTTTTTATTGAATTTCAAATGAAAGTACAATAGGTTGACATGACTATACTATAATAAATCACAATGCATTCCCATCAACCTTTGCAGCATTGGACAAATGGCAGAGGAATAGTCAGACCTGTGTCAGGTACGTAGTAGTCTGAGGTTACATCGGGGGCTATCATATTTCATAAGCAATCAAGTTAGCTAATCTATAAGGAAGACAGACATTTGGGAACACCATGCTAATTATACAGAACTTTATGTGTAATGTATGCATAATGCAATGAACACCTGTGAATTCTGTGTGGGCAAACACGGCCTTTTGCATCGGATGTATGCGAAACACCTGTGTGAACAAGGTCTTAGGCAGTAAAGGAAAAAAAGGAAAAAAATTGAGAAAAAAAGAGAAAGAGGAGGAAAATAGGTTCTGCTTCCTATACTTTTTAGGCCTCATGCACAAAAAACGTGGGTTTTCTTTTTTTTTACACCTCTGAATGTAGCTGCATGTTAGCTTTTGTGCCCATGCACTTGCAGGCACTTAACCACTTCAGCCCCGGAAGGTTTTACCCCTTTAATGACCAGGCTATTTTTTTGCGATTCGGCACTGCGTTGCTTTAACCCCTTCCCTACCGCGCCATTATAAAATGACGTCGGCAGGAATCCTTTCTCGATCCGGGCGGATGTCATATGACGGCGCCTGGATCTCCCCGCTACTGCGTGCCCCCGGGGGCGCGCAGCGCGGCAATCGGGGGTGAGGCTCGTCCCTCGGACTGAGCCCAACCCCGATCAAGGTAAACAGCCAATGAAATTGGCTGTTTACCACGTGATCGGCTGTGTCAATCACAGCCGATCACATGAGCGGCTCCAGCGCGAGCCGCTCGTTCCTTCCTCAATGCGCGCCCCCGGGGGGTGCGCAGCGCAGCGATCGGGGACGAGGCTCGTCCCTCGGACAGAGCCCATCCCCGATCTAGGTAAAGAGCCAATGAAATTGGCTCTTTACCACGTGACCGGCTGTGTCCAATCACAGCCGGTCACAAATGTCAACAGAGAACAGGCAACTAGCTGTCACCGTGTTCTCCTCCTCACACACTGATCCTGTGTGAGGAGGAGATTGTGGTAACAGCTAGTTACCAAGTACAGTGCACCCCAAACACACTGATTGCCCCCCCCAATAAAGAGCACCTGTCACTAGCCCATCAAAGTACCCGAGTAACTGTCACCAGCCCATCAGGTACTCTGATGACAGGTACTCGGGTACTCTGATGACAGGTACTCGGGTACTCTGATGACAGGTACTCGGGTACTCTGATGGGCTGGTGACAGGTACTCGGGTACTCTGATGACAGGTACTCGGGTACTCTGATGACAGGTACTCGGGTACTCGGGTACTCGAGTACTCTGATGACGGGTACTCGGGTACTCTGATGACAGGTACTCGGGTACTCTGATGACAGGTACTCGGGTACTCGAGTACTCTGATGACGGGTACTCGGGGACTCTGATGACAGGTACTCGAGTACTCTGATGACGGGTACTCGGGTACTCTGATGACAGGTACTTGGGTACTCTGATGACAGGTACTCGGGTACTCTGATGACAGGTACTCTGGTACTTTGAGTACCCATCATCGGAGTACCCGAGTACCTGTCACCTACCCATCAGAGTACCCGAGTACCTTCCACCTGCTCATCAGAGTACCTGACACCTGAAGTACCCGAGTACTTGCCACCTGCTCATCAGTACCCATCACTACTCATCAGTACCCATCAGTACCTATCACCTATCAGTATCAGTACTGATCATCCGTACCCATCAGTACAGTATCAGTATCACCTATCAGTACCTATCACCTGCCTGTCACCTGCCCATCAGAGTACCCGAGTACCTGTCACCTGCCTATCGGAGTACTCGAGTACTGCCACTTGCTCATCAGTACCAGAGTACCTGTCACCTGCCCAGCAAAGTACCCGAGTACCTGTCACCCTTCATACAGCCACCATGTCTAAGTCCAAAAAGGTTTATATACGTCCTCCGTTTAAACCTAAATACCGGTGTTATGGCAGCAGATAGCTGCCATAACCCTGGTATTTTTTTAAACGGTGGACGGTTGGCTTTCCGATAAGGGTGGTCCAAGCGGCGGATTCACCGCGGGATGACCCTTCCGGGGTGGCGGAAGAGGTGACCCCCCCCCTCCCGCCGCATTCTGGTCCTTTTCCCCGCTTACCGGACCCGCCGGCAGCGGGGAAAACTATCCGGTCCCGGATCCTCACAGATAGGATGTCGAGTGAGGGCAAGCTTGCCCTCACTCGACTCTATGGTCTTGGAGGACCGGAGCTACGGCAAACGTCGTTGCCTAGCAACCAGTTAAAAGGTCCCTTTTTTTTTTTCATTTTATTTAATTTTTTTTTTTATTTTTTCTATCTTTTAGTGTACTTGTGAGATCTGAGGACTTTTTGACCCCAGATCTCACAAAAAAGAGGTCCTGTCGTGCCTTTTTCTATTACAAGTAATGTTTACATTTCTTGTAACAGAAATAAAAATGATCAATTTTTTTTTTTTTAAAAACAGTGTAAAAATAAAAAATAATAAATAAAATAAATAGTAAAAAAAAAAAAAAAAATTAAAGCGCCCTGTCCCCGTGAGCTCGCGCGCAGAAGCGAAAGCATACGGAAACCCCGCCCACATATGTAAACAGTATTTGAGCCCTAGACCTCCTCTGTAACTCTAAGATAGCAACCTGTAGAAATTTTTAAAATGTCGCCTATGGGGATTTTTAAGTACCAAAGTTTGTCACCATTCTGTGAGCGTGCGCAATTTTGAAGCATGACATGTTGGGCATCTATTTACCCAGCGTAACATTATCTTTCACATTATGGAAAAAAATTGGGCTAACTTTACTGGTTTCTTATTTTTTTATTCAAAAAAGTGAATTTTTTCCAAAAAAATTGCGTTTGGAAGACCACTGCGCAAATACGGTGTGATAAAAAAATATTGCAATAATCTCTATTTTATTCTCTAGGGTCTCTGCTAAAAAAAAAATATATAATGTTTTGGGGTTCTAAGTAGTTTTCTAGCAAAAACAACTGATTTTAGCTTGTAAACACCAAATGTGAAAAATAGGCCTAGGCAAGTGGCTAGGATGCATGATGATGCTCCTTGGATGTTGGGCCCCTCTATATGGCTAGGCTGTGAAAAAGTCTCACACATGTGGTATTGCCATACTCAGGAGGAGTGGTAGAATGTATTTTGGGGTGTCATTTTTGCTATGTACATGCTATGTGTTAGGAATATCCTATAAATTGACAACTTTGTGTAAAAAAAAAAAGTTTTTATTTTTTTCCCACATTTTCCAAAAACTTGTGGAAAAAAATGACATGTTCAAAGGACTCATAATGCCTCATAGAATATACGTTGGAGTGTTTGCTTTCCAAAATGGGGTCATTTTGTGGACTTTTCCATTGTATTGGTGCTCTAGGGCCTTGAAAAGTGTGATAGGTAGTAAGAAAGTTTTATGTGTATTTATGCTCCTAAAACGCCTTATGGTGCTACTTGGACGTGGAGTCTCTTTTTGTGGCCAGGCTGTGTAAAAGTCTCACACATGTGGTATCACCATACTCAGAAGGAGTAGCAGAATGAATTTTGGGGTGTCATTTTTGCTGTGTACATGCTATGTGTTAGAAATAGCTTATAAATTGACAACGTTTTGGGAAAAAAAAGAAAAAAAAAATTTTCTTCATTTTCCCAAGAATTGTGGGAAAAAATTATAACTTCAAAAAACTCACCATGCCTCTTACTAAATACCTTGGACTGTCTACTTTACAAAAAGGGGTCATTTGGGGGGTATTTGTACTATCCTGACATTTCAGGGCCTCAAGAAAGCAGATAGGCCGTCAGTACATCTGGTGTGATCAATTTTCAGTAATTGGTACCATAGCTTCTAGACTCAATAACTTTCACACAGACTAAATAATATACACTAATTTGGGTTAATTTTACCAGAGATATGTAGAAGTATAAATTTTGGCCCAAATGTATGAAGAAAAAATAATTTTTCGCAAAATTTTATAATAGAAACTAAAAAAAAGTGTTTTTTTTCAAAATTTTTGCTCTTTTTTTGCTTGTATCACGAAAAAAAAAAACCCCAGTTGTGATCAAATACCACCAAAAGAAAGCTCTATTTGTGTGAAAAAAATGATAAAAATTTTGTTTGGTTACAGTGTAGCATGACTGAGCAATTGTCATTCAAAGTGTGAGAGTGCTGAAAGCTGAAAATTGGTCTGGGCAGGAAGGGGGTCTAACTGCTCTGTATGGAAGCGGTAACTGACAATTGCGCGGTCGTACAACGCTATACCGAAATACAGTTGATGTACTTTTTTTTCCCACAAATAGAGCTTTCTTTTGGTGGTATTTGATCACCTCTGCGTTTTTTAGATTTTGCGTTATAAATAAAAAAATTGTGACTATTTTGAAAAAAACAAAAAACAATATTTTTTACTTTCTGCTATGAAACATTGCAAATAAAAAAAATTTAAAAATCTAATTTTTTTTATCAGTTTAGGCCAATTTGTATTCTGCTATATATTTTTGGTAAAAAAAAATCCCAAAAAGCGTATATGTATTGGCTTGCGCAAAAGTTATAGTGTTTACAAACTATGGGATAGATTTTTGGACTTTTTATTTGTTTTGTTTTTTTTAGTAATGGCGGCGATCAACGATTTTTAGCGGGACTGTGACATTGCGGCAAACAAATCTGACACTTTTTGAGGATCAGTAACACCAATACAGCTAAATAATATGCACTGTTACTGTATAAATGACACTGGCAGGGAAGGGGTTAATACAGGGGGTGATCAAGGTGTTAAGTGTGAGCCTAAATTGTGCTTACTAACTGCAGGGGGGGGGGGGGGGGGCTCTGTGACAGGCACACAGAGATTGGAGTTTCAGCTTAGCTGAGACACACAATCTCATTGTGCCTGTCTGACAGGAGAGCCGCCTGCTTTGTTTACATAGGCAGGTGGCTCTCCTGTCAGTTTCTCTGAAGATTGCGGGAGGCCGACGGCGATCGCGCCTGCTTCTCCTGTGGTCTGGCTCATGCTGTGTCTAATCTAAGCACATGCGCCGCTGAGACCGCAAGCACATAATCACGTAGATCTACGTGATTATGCGCAGCCGAGCCACAGTAAATCTGCGTGGGGCGATCGGCAAGTGGTTAAATACTTATTTGCACACGTTGTTCAGGGATGTAAAAAAAATGCCCCAAACCACCTGTAGTTGCTGATTTTTAATAAACAGACTTTACCTGTTCAAGGATCCAGGGCCGTCCTCACCTGGTCCAGTTCTTCACCGGTCTTTGGGTCCCCGGTGCCAGCATGTTAAAGGAGAAGTACAGCCAAGGCTCAGTTGGCTGTACTTCTCCTGTGTATCACAGGAGTACAGTTCATTCAGCAAGACACTGAGAGCATGAGCCAGCCGCTCCTGCTCCCTCCACAGCCCAGCACTTCAGTGAGCGTGGGGGGGGGCGCTGGGCAGAGCAGACAGCGGTGACTGGCAGTCACCAGCTCTCTGCCCGCAGAGCCCTGAAAGTTGGGCAATCAGTGGCGTTTCATCGCTTGGTTCTCAGTCTTAGAGCCGGCGGGGGAAAGATGCTCGATCGGACCGATGCGCATCCACCTAGGTAAGTATGATTTTGAAAAGAAATAAAACAAATCCTGAACTTCTCTTTAACTGTTTAAAAAAAAAAAAAAGTTTTTATTAGTTTCTGTTATAAAATCCGCGGTCGGATATCTTGAGAGGGCATTTGACAGGTGATAAAGAGACATTATAGTGCAGGGATCTCCAAACTACGGCCCTCTAGCTGTTGCGGAACGACATGTCTCACGAGGCATTGTAAAACTCTGACATTCACAGACATGACTAGGCATGATGGGAACTGTAGTTCCCGAAAGACTGGAGGGCCAAAGTTTGGAGACACCTGTTATAGTGAGCTTCTACCACTTCTGAAAGGCTCTTGTCTGGCTGCACTGTAAGTTTTCTGGATGACCTTGACACTCCAAGATGACAAGGTTTTGCTATAGCTTCCTCCTCCTGGTGGAAACGCAAACAGCCTTCCAAAGGATTTTAACTAGGAAGCAGGCTTGAAGGTAGGCATTTTAAATATTTGGTACATCCAGCTTGTGTAGATATTGCGGACACAAAGGAGAATGGGGGAGGTTGTTCTAGCCTTCTTTTTATAGAAAACAGGTCCTATGGGTGAATAAAGGGGCAGAGCCATGTCACATGTTGGCGCCAGGAAAATGTTTGTTGTAGTGTTCCTGCTGGAGAAATTTCATATCACTTCCTGTACTGACAGGAAGAGGGGGTAAATAATTCTATAAATAATTGACTGTGAGTAGACTGTAAGTAATTCTATAAATAAAACTAGACAAATGTTTTAGCCCTTGCCCAGTCTATTCACACCTACAAAAATAAAAGTTCTGATTAACCACTTAAGGACCAAGCCTATGTCTGACACATGTTGTTTACAAGTTAAAATCAGTATTTTTTGTTAGAAAATTACTTAGAACCCCCAAACATTATATATATATATATATATATATATATATATATATATATATACATTTAGAAAAAACTCTGAAGAATAAAATAGTGGTCATTGCAATATTTTTTGTCACGCGGTATTTGTCACGTGGTATTTGCACAGTGGCCTTTCAAGCGAAACAGTAAAGTTAGTCCAATTTTTTTGTATATTGTGAAAGATGATGTCATGCCAAGTAAACAGATACATAACATGTTTCGGTTTAAAATTGCGCACATTTGTGGAATGGCGAAAAACTGCATAGGTGGCGATTTTAAAAAATGTACTGGTTACCAGTGTAGCTTTACAGAGGATGTCTTTTTCTATAATTTTTGCTCTCGCTCTGACGATCGCAGCGATACCTCACATGTGTGATTTGAACACCATTTTCGTTTGCAAGCGTGACTTATGCATTTGTTTTCTTTCGTGCATGAGCTCACGGGGATGGGGGCACTTTAAAAAAAATGTTTTCCTATTCATTTAATTTTATTTTTTATTACTGTTAAAAAAATAAATAAATAAATCTGATCACTTTTATTGCTCACACAAGGAATATAAGCATCCCTTGTGACAGTAATAGGCAATAACAGGTACTCTTTATGGAGGGATCTGGGGTCTAAAAGACCCCAGACCCCTCCACTGCACTTCAAAGTATTCAAAACGCCAAAATCTGCATTTTTGAATACTGACACTTTTTTGAAATTGGCGCCATAGGCAGCCGATTAAACCTGTTTACATGATCGGAGACCCAATCAAAGCCGAATCCAGCTCTGTTCGGGACTCCAACCAGCCGGCGGACGTGTCGGTGGGACGGGAGACCCGGGCAGAACCGCAGAAGGCGGAGGGAGCGGGATACCCTTGCATCACCTTGGTGCAACCACTTCTTCAAGCCAACGTACATGTATGTCGGTTTGCTGGAAGTGTTAAACTGAAATGAATTTCAAAAATCCTGTTGCATGAGACAACATGTTTTTCATTAAATTTTTCTGTGTTTCTATAAGATACCTAAAAATCACTGGAGATGACTGCACAGGAATATGTACATGTTTAGTTAGAAAAACAATATAGATTTAAAGTGGAGTTCCGGCCTCAAATACCTTTTTTCACTAAAAATACCCCTTTAATACTAATCCATCGCCCTTTACAGAACCGCTATTCTCATACCTACAAGGTGTACGGTATTGGATTTTAGTCAAAATCTTACTTTTAAAAATGCTGTCTGGGCGCAGCCATCTTGGATGTGGGAATCTGAAGCCGCAGTGTAATCTGCTGTGTCCTTCTTCCTGATTCCAGGGAGTGTTCTGGGAGTTCTTTCTGATTCCAGCCTCCTGGGAGGATGACAAACAGCTCCCAGGATGCAATGCAAAAGTGGAAGTGATGTCAGTGGCCGTGGCCACAGAGGGGGGAGAAGGAGAAAGTACAATAAAAAATGCCCTGAAAATAAGGTGAGGGACCCCCGAAAAAAATTGAAAATGCCCAATTGTTGATCAGCATAACAAGCACTCCAGGAATCACTAAAGTTGCAAAATAGGCCGGAACTCCACTTTAAAAGCTCAACATATATTATTTGTTATCAGTTTAACAAAGCAGTCCGATGGAAAAGGACAGAAATCTCATTACTGTACACGTAGCAGATCCGTTTTCATTACAAAGATTCACAGCTTCATTAACTTTCCTATAACAATATTTTTATTTTTTGTTTTTTTTTTTCTTTTTCTTTTTACAAAACAAGTGAAGATAATGTAGCAGAACGTATAATAATAAAATATTGAAACATAACATTATACAGAACTGAAATATTTAGATAATTTAACAAAATATTATAATAATTTAGTGAGTAACAATGTACAGAGGTTAGATAAGGGTTTCTTAGATTTCCCTTGTTTGCACTAGAAATTTGGATTTTTTTTTTTTTTTTTTTATTGCAGTCTTTCTATTCAAGTTTTTTTTAAATATTCAGAGATCATGAAGATTGGATTTAAAGGAAACATGTGCTGGGAGAAACCAGAGGCTGCCAGTGCTAACCTCCCTCTGAAAATGCTGGTTGCTTGGCAGTAAACATTGAACCATAGATAAGGACAAACCTCCTGATTCCTGATATGCATGCCTGTTCCAGGGCACAAACTGAAAATTTAAGCCATTGGGCCAATATAACAACCAAGCAACCAACTCTTTCAGAAGATATCAAATATTTTGTTGTTTCTCCTCACACAGGTGTTCTTTAGAGTGAAATAAAACAGGACCACATTTAAACCACATTGGGATTCTTGGATTTTCAGACTCATACATTGTCAATCACAAAATAAATCAGCAGATCAAATTTGTAGAAAAGCATTAGTGTCCCTTTTCCCATGAACATATATACACCTTTATTTGCTCCCTTATCACTCTATACACTCCAGCTGCCTAGTGTATATAATATTCCTTGTATTTTCAGGTATGGAGGTGCATGTGATTCCCTTCATATTACAGCACTGAGCCAATACCCATGCACCAAAGCTGTCACATGGGGGAGTTTAAAGCCCTGCTTAAAGTGGAAGTCCAGGCAAAAACTAACTAACTCTAAACCTGCTCTTTGCCACATTCTAAACCTAATCTAGCTAATCCTGTTAAGCAAAAATCGATGTATTTTCCCAATCATGCAGCCGATCCACTCCGGTTTCCAGCGGCGAAAGCTGTGTACAGGTGAGGACCGACAACGGCTGTGAAAATAGCTGGGAAGTGATGCCACCCATATACTTTCTATGGGGCTTCTGTAGTTGGATGCCTCTCCTGCACCCGCCTCCACGCTGAAGCCGCCGCTGACAGCTGATGCTGGGACTGGACCAGATTGGCTGCAGAATAGGTAAGTACAGCGATTTTTTCTTTACAGGGTTAGAAAGATTAGGTTTAGAATGTGGCAGAGAGCACGTATAGCGTTAGTTAGGTTTTGCCTAAACATCCACTTTAAGTTATGACTTGAAGGACACATAGGGGTTGATTTACTAAAGCTAGAGTGCAAATTTGGTGCAGCTATGCATGGTAGCCAATCATCTTGTTCAATTAAAGCGGACCTTTACTGCATCTGAGCACCTCAAAACAAAAACGCTGTTTCGATAATTTTTATTATTATTATTATTCAAAGCAAACCCTCCATTTATCCATGTCTCTGTGCTTTATTTTGTTGAGAAATCACTTTGAAAAACAACCCATTAGCATTTTTGGCCATGGCCATCTTGCATAAGGGAACATGATTAATGTAGCATTTGCTTCCTGGAATCAATCTACCTTTAGCTCAAACACACAGGCAGGGGAGTGTGCTTATCTAAGAAAACCCCTCCTACTATCCTTCTCTTCCTGAAGACTTCTGAGATTATGACATCTTTTGCCTAGGCAAGAAACCAGGAAGTAACTGAAGAAACGTAAAAAAAAAAAGTTTAAAATACGTAAATATGATATACTTTCCTACCTATTTACTAATGCTAGCAGCATGATTAAAAATAATCAATGTTGATTGGCAGAGTGACGTTCCACTTTGACAAAAAAAAAACCCTGAAAGCTGATTGGCTACCATGCACTGCTGCACCAGATTTTGCACTCTCCAGTTTTAGTAAATCAACCCCATATTGTACACAGAGCAGCTTCTCATTTGGGGTGCCTACATCAGTAGGTAGTAACACACTGCACGTTAGTGAAACATGTTTATTTAATAAATATTAAAGTGGATCTCAAGTCAGTGCTTTTCTTTTTTCTAGTTTTGGATAAAGGGGGTGAGGGTCAGAACCAACGTTTATGTCCTGCTACCCGTGTCCCCGTTGGAGGAGACTTTCCCTCAAGTATTGTTAGGTAAATGGGAAAGGTAATGAAACACAGAGAGGGGAAGCAGTAGAGCTTCTGTCATGATTTATTGCTGTCATTGTCTCTTCACACGGGAGATACCCTCAACTTCCCTGTGGTCACTGAAAGCAAAAGTGGGGAATCTCCATAAACAGGACCCAAACATCATTAGAAACAGTTTTTACAATACTGAATCCAAAACAATATAAACTTTGGAGCCACATATTTAAACTCTACTGGATACTACAAGTTCTGCCTGTGCAAAAAGGAAAGCTGCCATATGAAAATCTAGCGAATGGATCTCATTGCTAAGGCTTTAGATATGAATTAGGAAAATAAATGGGCATGATCACTCCAACTTTTGGCCAATAGGGAATTGCCTGGTATAAAAATCTGATATGCATATTTATAGGTCAAGTCCTGCCTGTCCTTAAAGCTCCCAAGAGGGTGCCTACAATGTTAAGCCAATCCCAACCAAAAGGGGATTAAACCAGCATCCCTTCACCTTCTTGCAATAACTGTTTAGGCCTGGAATGACACAAACTGCCAATGAATAAGGTTAAACAAAAAAAAATAATAAATCATACTCATCATGGTATACAGTACAAAACACATCAAAGCAATACAATTGGCAGCTGGTATATACTGGTTATTGATCACTGACCATGTGGGACATGAAATTAAACTCTGGTGTCAATGTCTTAATGTCTTGTTGTAATATTAAAATTAGTTATTTTAACGTCTGGGTTTTCTTCTTCTTCTCTTGCTAGGTTTGTCTTCACTCATTTCCTCCTCTGAGTCTGTTGGAGTGGGCTGTTGTCTTATAACTTTCTTTTCAATGGTATACTCCTGTTCTCCAACCTTGGGATCCCCTTTAACAAGATATTCACCATTCTGGTAAGTTATAGACACAAATGTCCTGGGATAGGTCCCGTAAACTCTACGAAGGTCCTCCTTGACAAACTCGGGAAGTTCACGTCTTATACCAAAAACTCGGTCAAGCCGGCCCCATTGAAGCTCCCCTTTCATGGTGAAGCCCTCTGGCCAGGTGTTGAGGGCTGGTTTAGGGTGGACCTGAGAGTGATTGTAATTCATCCAGGGATTGTATGGCGGAACTGCATTGAAAGAGCCATAAGGCCAGCTTGGCATGGAATATAGGGGATTTGCACCATAAAAATGATGGTATTCAACATGTCCATTCTGAGAATAGTATGGATCTCCTGACAGCATGGCATAGGGTCGACTACTGAAGTTATGCATTTGTATAGGTGGCAACATCGGACCGTTGTGCATGTTTGCATATTGTCCAGAAGCATAAGGCACTGGTGTATTTGGCTGGAGGAACATTATGGTATAGTACTCCTGAGGCCTGAAACCATAATTGTGCATATTCTGGTCAGATGACTTCTTACAGGTTACTCATCCTGGATCCAGAGGTGTCCATCTATCTTACAGAGAAAAACAAACAGTTATCTGATAAAGGAGAAACATAACAAAATGCCAATATGCAATGATGAACGGGTGTGTAAACCCTAACTAAGAACATTTCTTATACAGTTACTTTTGGTCTGTTAAATATACTATTAAATGCATTTTGTTGTATTGCTGTATAAGTGCAAATAAGTACCTGTTGATTCTTCCAAAAAATGTGTCAGCTGATTTCCAGCTATCTTTGAGGACTACAGAACTTTCCCCTCTGCTTGAGATGGGGAGAGAAGGAGAAGTGTTCTATAATCCTGTCCTAGTGTGGCAACATTGCTTCCCTTTAATATGGTATGGTTAGTGAAAGGACAGGTAAGCAGCAACATTTTTTTCCCCCTAAATTTAGCATAGGTTCACACTAGTGCTGCTGCATAATCGTGTTTTTGTAACACATTTTTTGATTGGTTTTCCATACTTTATGTATTTTTTGTAGAAGGAGAAGGCTGGTTGTTATGCACATAACCCTGCCAAAAACACATAAAAAAATGCACATACATGAGTTTTTCATACGGTTCCATTGAGGTCTATGAGGCTAAAATGCACTATGCTGCACCAGAAGAAGCACCTGCACCTTTTCAAAAATAGCACTGCAACAAGTAGCATTGATGTGAACACATTGTTGTGCATTGCAGTGTAAAGGCAGATGCAGGAGAAATCCCACTAGTGTGAATGGGCCTTAGATACTTTTTATAACTGAACATTACAACCACATGTAACACGTAATACACACTACAATTTCACCTAAACCTTTTTGATTTGAATTGGTTGAGCTAAGATGAGTTAAGTGGGGTACACACTATAAGAAAATCGTCTGAAAATTTCCGTCCGCGGAAAGATCGTATGATTTTCGGCTAGTGTGTACACAACTTTCAGCAACCGATTCCGACATTTTCAATGAAAAAAAACTGAGGGACAAACTGCAAAATTTTCATCGTCCGTCCCCGGCACGTCCAATTTTCATTTAATGTGTATGCAATACGTCCGCGAAAAATCGGATACGTAAGACCGCTCATCATGATCACCTCGGGCTCGGGGTCACACGTATATGTACTTACATCACACTCTATGATCAAACGTCCCAAGAAAATGAAGAAATCGGATGAGAAATTTTGTGTAACATTATGCACTGTCAACTAAAAACGGTTATGACCGCTGAGCAAGAGCTAGAAAAATCTAACGATATTTTGTCCGATTTTCGTCAAGTGTGTACAAGCCTTTAAAACCTCTGTCAGGTTTTCACTGATGTACTTGTCTTATCTGGATAGATTTTGGTGACAGTGGTTACAGAGTTGCAGGGGAAGTCTCAGAGATGCATACCGCAATAAAAACGCAAATAAAAATGGCCATTGGAACAATAAGTAAGGGGAAATCTTTCCAAGGGAGACTGCAATATAAATATAAAAGTTTAGCTAGATTTACACCCTTGCACACGGGGCTGTCTAGGTGCAGTTTATCCCTCCTGGCAGTTTAGTGTGCCCAGAAGGGTACAGCGTCCAGCCACACTGCATGCAGCTTGGTAAAGTCTATGTCCTTGAAGTTTGAACGCACAGGGTCTAAACATGGGTACCACTCAGTACAGTGTTCAGCCCAGTCAAGCCACAGCCTACCATAGACTGACACGCTGAAGGCAGCGGGATGGATGCTACACCTGATCTTCCCAGGCGCACTAACCCACCACAAAGAACTCACAGCGACTAGACTGCCCCATGTGTGCTATACTTACCTCCTCTGTGCAGGTGGTTTTGCACAGGGAAGCCTGGTTCCTCCTCTTCTCTGGTCCTTCTTCGCTGCTTCTAGCACCTCCCTCCTGGCAAGTGCCCCCACAGCAAGCAGCTTGCTATGGGGGCCCCCGAGTCGAGCTGCAGCTCCGTGTGTCCATTCAGACTCTCGCCCCGCCCCCTCTCTCTCCTGATTGGCTAACTGACTTTGATTGACAGTTGCAAGAGCCAATGGTGCCGCGGCTGTGTCCCAGCCAATTACTAGGGAGAGTCTCGGATGGCCGAGGGACTCCTGGACAGCGCTGGATAGAGAGGGAGCTCAGGTAAGTTTTAGGGGGTGCTGGGGAGGCTGCTGCACACAGAAGGTTTTTTATCCTAATGCATAGAAAGCAATAAGATAAAAAATCTCTGACTTTACAACTCCTTTAAAGGGGAACTAAAATTATCTGTTGCAGTCAAAAGTTTTATTTTTGGCAGAAGAGACAAAAATTTTTTAATTAACACAGATCTCTGCGCATGGCGTGAACAATCTTGAAATCTGTCCTAACTTGCCACAAAACCTTTTAAAATCACAGTCGGCATCCCCGAGAGGCATTAGGATCCACTATCTCCCTAAAATAAATAACGTGCCCCCGCTATACATCCTACATATAGGGGTCTATTTATAATTATTTTCAGCCAAGATTAACATTTTTCCAACTGGATTCAATTGGGAAATCTGTGAATCCTGGAAGAAATCATTGATACAGTGCCTTGAAAAAATATTCATACCCCTTGAAATTTTCCACATTTTGTCAGGTTACAACCAAAAACGTAAATGTATTTTATTGAGATTTTATGAGATAGACCAACACAAAGTGGCACATAATTGTGAAGTAGAAGGAAAATGATAAATGGTTTTCAAATGTTTTTACAAATAAATATGTGAAAAGTGTGGCATGCATTTGTATTTAGCCTCCCTGAGTCAATACTTTGTAGAACCATCTTTCACTGCAATAACAGCTGCAAGTCTTTGTGGAGCAGTCTCACTTACCTGTTCCCAAAGGCGCCTTAGGATTTAAAAATATCGCCGCGCGGCGCAACACGTCACCGCGCATGCGCCTCCGCTGCTCGGGAAAGCCCGTACATGTTCGGCTATTTCCGGAAATAGCCGAATGTTTACGGGCTTTCCCGAGCGGCGGCGGCACATGCGTAGTGTGCATGTCAGGCCGGCCGCCGCGGCCGCAGACTTTTTTTTTTATCGGATAATAGCTGAAGAAGAGAAGAGGTGGCCGGGGGCCACCCCTCTCAAAGTGCCCCCTGGGTCCCATGGTCCCACCGGGACCCATGGTAGGGCCGGCCCTGTCTCTACTAGCTTTGCACATCTAGAAAGTAAATTGTTTGCCTATTCTTCTTTGCAAAATAGCTCAAGCTCTGTAGCATTGGATGGAGAGCCTCTGTAAACAGCAATTTTCAAGCTGCCACAGATTCGCAATTGGATTTGGGTCTGGATTTGACTGGGCCATTCTAACACATGAATATGCTTTGATCTATTCTAAACCATTCCATTGTAGCTCTGGCTGTATGTTTAGGGTTGTTGTCCTGCTGGAAGGTGAACCTCCGTCCCAGTCTCAAGTCTTTTTCAGACTCTAAAAGGTTTTATTCTAAGATTTCCCTGGATTTGGCTCCATCCATCTTCCCTTCAACTCTGACCAGCTTCCCTATCCCTGATGAAGAAAAGCATCCTCACAGCATGATGCTGCCACCACCATGTTTCATGGTGGGGATGGGGTGTTCATGGTGATGTGCAGTGTTAGTTTTCTGCCACACATAGCGTATTGCTTTTAGGCCAAAAAGTTAAATTTTGGTCGCATCTGACCAGAGCAGGTTCTTCCACGTTTGCTGTGTCCCCCACATGGCTTCTCACAAACCGCAAAAATAACGTTTTATGGCTTTCTTTCAACAATGGCTTTGTTCTTGCCACTCTTCCATAAAGACCAGATTTGTGGAGTGCAGGACTAATAGTTGTCCTGTGGACATATTCTCCCACCTGAGCTGTGGATCTCTGCAGCTCCTCCAGAGTTACAATGGGCCTCTAGGCTGCTTCTCTGATTAATGCTCTCCTTGCCCGGCCATGTTTTGGTAGGTTTGCAGTTGTGCTATATTCTTTCCATTTTCAGATGATGGATTGAACAGTGCTCCGTGAGATGTTCAAAGCTTGGGATATTTTTATATAACCTAACCCTGCTTTAAACTTCTCCACAAATTCATTCCTGACTTGTCTGGTCTGTTCCTTGGCCTTCATGATGCTGTTTTTTTCACTAAGGTTCTCTAACAAACCTCTTAGGGCTTCACAGAACAGCTGTATTTATATAAGATTAAATTAAATGCACGCCACACTTTTCAGATGTTTATTTGTAAACAAATTTAAAAAAACATTTATAATTTTCCTTCCATTTCCCAATTGTGTGCCACTTTTTGTTCCAATAAAATAAATTTATGTTTTTGGTTGTAACATGAAGAAAATGTAAATGGGGTATGAATACTTTATCAAGGCACAGTAAATAGAGCCCATAGTGTTTTTAAATACGTCATCCCTGGTACAGATGGCTACCTATTAAATCAGACCTTTGATGAAATTAGAAGGTCCCCTTAGATGGCAGCCAGACACCATTTATATTAAAAGATACCTAAATAACATTAGCAAAAAAAGAAAAAAAAGTACAAAAAAAAAAGAAAAAAAGTAAAAAAAAAAAGAAAAGAGCAAAATGTCAAAAATGTAAAATCTTTACCTTGAAACCCAGATTTCGACACTTTCCTGCGGAGCGGGTGACATCCCTGCATGTCTCAGCTACAGCTTGGGAGAGCTGGCTGCTCAAAATTCTGCGAGAATGACCTCCTGTACTCTCAGCATGTGGCGGGGATGTCACCTACGCCTCCAAGAAACAGCATAAATCGGGTTCTAAGGGATTTTTTCCTTCGAGGATTTTAATTTATGCTGCATTTTTCTGCCAGAACTTGAAGAGAAAAAATATCTCTAATGTTGCCTCTTGCCGACCGCCCCACGCAGATTTACTGCGGCAGGGCGGCTCGGCTGCGCATAATCACATAGATCTACATTATTATGTGCACAGGGACTAGCGCCGCCGGAGCCGCGCACCCTCTGTGATTAGACACAGCAGAAGCCAGACCGTGGGAGGAGTGGGTGGGATCGCCACCGGCCTCCCACGATTTTCATGGAAACTGACAGGAGAGCCACCTACCTATGTAAACAAGGCAGGCGGCTCTCCTGTCAGACAGGCAAAATGAGATTGTGTGTCTCAGCTAAGCTGAAACACTGATCTCTGTGTGCTTGTCACAGAGCCCTCCCCACCCCCCACAGTTAGTAAGCACCTAACCCCTTGATCACTCCCAGTATTAACCCCTTCCCTGCCAGTGTCATTTATACAGTAACAGTGCATATTATTTCGCACTGATTACGGTATTAGTATCACTGGTCCTCAAAAAAAGCGTCACTTAGTATCAGATTTGTTCGCTGCAATGTCGCAGTCCCGCTAAAAATCGCTGATCGCCGCCATTACTAATAAAAACAACAAAAAAAATAAAAAGTCCACAAATCTATCCCATAGTTTTTAAACGCTATAACTTTTGCGCAAACCAATTGATAAAAGCTTAATGGGATTTTTTTTTTTTTTACCAAAAATATGTAGCAGAATACAAATTGGCCTAAACTGATAAAAAAATTAGATTTTTTAAATTTTTTGGGGGAATGTTATATAGCAGAAAGTAAAAATTATTTATTTATTTATTTTATTTTTTTCAAAATTGTCGCTCTTTTTTTTGTTTACAGCGCAAAATCTAAAAACCACAGAGGTGATCAAATACCACCAAAAGAAAGCTCTATTTGTGGGTAAATTGATTGTATTTGGGTATATCGTTGCACGACCGCGCAATTGTCTGTTAAAGCAACACAGTGCCGAATCGCAAAAAATGGCCTGATCATTAAGGGATTAAAACCTTCCGGGGGTGAGGTGGTTTACAGCGTTTATGCGTGAGTATAAAATCCTTCTATTGGCTAGAATATTCATTTATAGCCACTAAAATAGGTTTACGCGTACCTAGATATGTGTCTGTGCGCAAATTATGTTTATGCTCTCCTCTACAAATGCACTTTTGGGACTTTTTTTTTGTTTTATGCCCCTGAACACTGAAAACAATTATACGCATAAACACCTGCATGTGCATAGCCACATTAAATAAAATGCAGCTGCGTTCATCGCAAAAAAAAAAAAAAACGATACAGCAGCATTTGTTTTTTGCCTGTGTGCGAGGCCTAATGGTTTTTGCCAATATACTTTATTTTATACGGGTGGTGCAGGACTGATGTCTAGATGACAGCCTTGCACTATTTGTTATAATAACCTCTCTTTGATCAGTGCCTGCTCTACCTGGAATTGTTTCACCTACAGAAAAAAAATCACTACAATACACATACAACGTACAATAGCAGTAGACAGCATAGGAATGACTATCTCTGCAATTACCAGGTAAGTTAAGCAATGTGGATCATGTTATGGCATTGTAATGTAAGATCTTACCTGTATTTACAGCTCCTCTGTATCCTGAGATATGGTCAGGACCATCTCATTGCTCTGTCGTGTGAAGCTGCAATATAATAATCATTACTTGGAATAATAAATCCCCTGCAGCACTGACTGCTCCAATGACCCAGGAAATGTCCTGTACTATACTAATAGTCCCATTCAGTTTGGGAGACTCCGCCCCCTGCTGACAGCAATCTGTAACCATGAGCACAAACACAATCAGCTACTCCCCACAGCTAAAGACACTGCTCAGGCCCAGCAACCTTCCTTCCACTCTTCTTATATACTGTATAAAAAGGATGGTGTGTGGGAGATTTCCAGCAACAACTTCTACCACTGTACAATTATCTGTCAGCATACAATTACTGTACACTTTCCTTCATAGCAGCCAATCTTTAGACATATAGATGTCTTCAACACTCTGCATGAATCAAATATTGATTACTGTTTACTACTAGTATTTTCACTGCTTTCGATCAATTTATGTAATCGAATTAAAGATGAAAGTGATCTGGTGGGTTGGAAACTCCGAATGAATTTCAAGCCACCTGTAAACTATATGCAGTAATCAGACAAATAAAAAATTATCGCTTTTTATTTTTATGTAATCTTGAGACAAACTTTGACAAAAGCGTTAACTCTTCCATATTCATAAAACTACAAAAAAAGGCAACAAATACATATTAAATATACTTTAACCCTTTTGCTGCAAGGGATGTTTTTGCATTTTTGCACATATGTTTAAAAAATAATTTTAGGCCTGAAGATTACATAAAATACCTAAACATTTTCTATAACTGTATATATACAGTATATTTTCTGAAAGCAGACACCCTAGAGAATAAAGTAGTTTATGAAATGCAAAATTTCTGTAAAAGATACACAATCTATAAATGCAATATATTCCAATTTTAGCAAACTCTATAAGATTAGGTTGTGCTGTGTAAAAAGATACCCACGTGGTCCTCCATCCAGCAAAAGCAGCTCGGCGGTCTCCTGGCTATATAGGCTGGGGACAGTGTGCCCGCGCTGGCGGGAAAAATGACATCACAGGAGGCGGGGCGCAGTGGCGGGCGCAGTGCGCAGGCGGGACTTGTCGGAGGGAGTCCTGTCCGACAGTGACCCTGCGAACTCGGGGATTTCCGGAGCTGACGGCCGCGCATGCGCAGTTCTGACCATGCCGCCGCAGGGTGGATGGCAACACTGATACCCATGTCAAGCCTTATTGAATTGCATAATATTGTATTTCAATATTGAAAAATTGCTTGCACCTGTGAAACAGCGACAAACTTTATATATATATATATATATATATAGATATATATATATATATATCTATATATATATATATATATATAGCCTCCATGCAAACTGGCTTAAAAATCACTGCTTCTACAGGAGTTATGCGTTTTACCTGTAGAAGCAGCTCAATGTTATCCTGTGTTCATGCACCATAGGACTATTACAGGCATATTTTAAGCTTAACATTTAGAAGGAGAAAAAACTAGGGATGCACCGAAATTTCGGCCACCGAAATTATCGGCCGAAAATGAGCCTCTCTCATTTCGGCCGATAATGGGTTAACAGTGCCGAAAATAAAAATGGCCGCCGTGGGGAAGGAGGAGGGCGCAGCGCAGCGCAGGGCAGGTTTCAAAAGTCCCGCCTCTGGCCGGCCGTCCGCCTCTTAATAATGTCCCTACTACTCTGTGCATTATGAATGGACATACTAGGCGGGGGGCGGGGCGAGCGGCCGCTATAGAGAGAACTATTGTGATCCTTCACTGTCAGCTCCTCACGTCTATGTATGAATGAGAACTGAACTGAGCTGACACCGGGCGGGGGGGCGGGCGGAGCGGCCGCTATTAGCTGTGACTATGTGAGAGCTTCACTTCCCTGACAGGCACGTATCTCCGCTGACAAGGAAGAGAAGCTCTCACATAGTCACAGCTAATAGCGGCCGCTCCGCCCGCCCCCCCGCCCGGTGTCAGCTCAGTTCAGTTCTCATTCATACATAGACGTGAGGAGCTGACAGTGAAGGATCACAATAGTTCTCTCTATAGCGGCCGCTCGCCCCGCCCCCCGCCTAGTATGTCCATTCATAATGCACAGAGTAGTAGGGACATCATTGAGAGGCGGTGCCGCCGGCCAGAGGCGGGACTTTTGAATGCAGGAGAGGACACCCGAGGAGGAGGACGCTGAGGCAGTGGGGGAGGGGGGAGGGGAGCTGAGGCAGCTTACCAATGCTATTAGTATTATGAGGCATGAGGGGTTAATGTATTGTCACTGCTGGTCACTCATCTATTAGTGACTGACCAGTGGCAGTTAATTAACCCCTTTTGTGCTGCATTAGTGCAACCAGTGTCAGTGTTAATTAACACTGGTTGCACTAATGCAGCACAAAGGGGTTAATTACCTGCCACTGGTCAGTCACTAATAGATGAGTGACCAGCAGTGACAATACATTAACCCCTCATGCCTCATAATACAAATACCATTGGTAATTAAATTAACCTCTTGCCAACCCATCACAGTACATATACTGTGACAGGGTGGCAGCGACAGGTTTAGGTGTACGTCGCTGCCTGTTTTTGGTTTATGTCCCTGTTCTATCCATTTCAAATTTTTTTGGGGGAAAAAGTCATTTTCGGTTTCGGTTTCGGTTTTCGGCCAAGGGCATCCTGCATTTTCGGTTTCGGTTTCGGCCCAAAATTTTCATTTCGGTGCATCCCTAGAAAAAACCCTTCTGTTTGCATTTCTGCTTGGAGCTAACTGGCAGAAGAAACGAAAAACTCTCCTAAACTTGTCCAAACTCTGTACACAAAATGCTCTTTATGAGCTTTTTTTCTTCCAGGAGAACTGACGTTTATTTTAGGCCCAGTGTTCATGGAGCCATAGGCCCTTTTCACACGGGCGATCCGATCCGCCTGTCAGTTTTTCAGGCGGACCTGATCGAATACTCCATGCATCCCTATGGGGCAGCGGGTGTCTGCGGAGACATCTCCGATTTGATTGAAACTGATCAATTACCAAAAAGTATGCCCCAGCTGGATACCTATTGTGGCATTGGTCATAATGCCTGGAGAGGTTATGCTTTGGAAAGCCCTTGCGGATATTATTAATATGTTCGTTCATTCTGGTCCAAAAGGCTCTGATGGTTCGGCCCACGTAATGTAGTCCACATGGACAAGTTACCAGATAAATTACATTTTTTGTAGAGCAGGTGGCAAAGCACTCAATAATGAATGAGGTGCGGGTGAAGTTGGGTATATTTTCTATCTTTAGAAGCCAAAATATTGCCCTTGGTCTTCTGTTCCACCCCCCCCCCCTTCTTTTTTTCCCCATAGACATGTCATATAGGTAAATACACTATAAATATAAAGAGATTATTAATCCACTTCAGCATTGATCTAAATTTGGTTACTGCAGATGTAATGTCACCAACCAAAAGAGTTGCATAAAAAAGCACTGAAATATCAAATATATAAAATGCTTAAATGTAGTGTTTTTTTCTGGTCTAGAAATTATTTTTTATCCAAATTGCAATGTGCCTTTGAACTTAGTAGAACATGTGTCTACTCCATGAGAGTCGATTCCTGGGCACAACCCCCTCCCTCTTTGCACATCAAAAATTCTCTCCCCTTCTGTGAGTGTATATGACTCTCTGTGATGGCCCAGCTCCTTAGACCCTCCCCTCACCTCCCTAGTGAACCTTTTATGTAGCAGCTGGGGGCAGAGCAAAAGGCAAAGGGAATTACTTTGGAGTATCAGTAGAGTAAAAGCTCTGAGTTTGCTGAAGCTGTTGACATCATATCCAAGCTTGCAGAGTGCAGCAGCAGTCTCAGAGTTGGTTCTCTACACATGGGAGGCTTTTATTGGTATAAAACATGCATAACAGATGGGGAGGGGCACCAATTACATGTGAGAACTACAATGGGGTTTCCTGGTGATTAGCTGTGGAGGGAGCCACATTAATAGCAATGGGAGGCTGCTGGCTCCTGCAGTTAATTACAGCCACTTGCTCATGCAGCAATCACGTGGGAGTGTGCATCCAAGGCCTCACATGTGATCGCTGCATGAGTGACTACATGGCAATTAGCTGCTGGAGTTGGCAGTCTTCCATTGCTTTCAATGGGGCTGCCTTCCACAGCTAATCACCAGAAAGATAGAAGCTGGTTGGTTGAAAGATAGATGGAGTTCCAGATTCTTTCGGCTAAAGTTTTAATAAATTCCCTCAGAGTGGAACTTTACCCATAACAACTTGATAATGTTCTTTAGCAAGAAACATAATAAAAAATAATGTTCTTTAGCAAGAAACATACATTCCACATGAATAATTATGCTGCCAAAATTAGTGTGTGCTTTACATTGTCTCCAGCATTGTTCCTGTATCTTTTTGCCAGAGGCTGCCAATTTGCTTAAGCCCAGAGCCCAACAGGCCACTTTCAACACCGGCCTGCTTTTCCAGCTTGCAGCTGGATTGTCACATTGCCTAGTCGGATAGAAGGACGTCCTCCAGGTAGTGTGCCCTCAGTGTCTGAGGCGCTCCCTCAACTTCTACTCATAGGCCTGTTGCCAGACTTTTGTAACCCTCCTCTTCATGAGGCTTAACTAGACTGAGGAGCCCTGCGATTTGGGACTGGGTGGCCTGCCCTTGCCTCATGCTCCTGTTGTTCCCTCTGCCACAACTACCGTGGTCGGTACTGGGCTGCCTTCCTCACCAAAGTCAGCACTACCCGATAGCTTACCTGTAACCTCCATCTTGGACTTGCCAGTTCCTGTGCCATCGGTCTTACCTGCCTTGAGGCATGACATTGAAAGGAAAGTCAGGATGGCCTTACTAAAACACAAGTCCACTTTAATAATCTTAACGGACATAAGACCATACATGTAAGGGAACTGAACCATATTGAAAAAGCATAGTATACAGGTCAGGAATATTCAGAACACCTGGGAATGCCCTGCCCTCCAAAAAATAACAGGTGTGTGAATAAAATGTGCAAACATTATCAAAGCAGACAACCAGCTCATCATATAATTCCATACAAACCTGCAATACATCAGGGATCGCAGTCATAAAAAAGTGTGAGGTCCCATTCAAAATGTAACCCCTTGGAAATATATGTCCGTCGTTGGAAGATCCAATAGACCTTTTTTTTTGCACAAAAGTGTAAAGGTATCACCACCTCTTCTAGGGCGGACCTCCGTTTCAATACCGTGAATCTGTAACGCGTGATTGCCCCCATGATGCTCAATAAAATGATGAGTTGGTGGTCCTGCCCACATATTGATTGAGTGGTATTACAGATAAGAAATCTTTTGATACTACTGTATTGTAATGTTCTGGTACCTTTGGGTACCCTAATTACTCTTTCATAAGTGTATGCGCCCCACCATTCTCTTTTGGTAAGGTGCGCATACACCTTTAAGACTGATGCTGTCATCACTGAGCGCCGGACTGGATGGCTATTTAGATCGCCGGCTCTCACTCACATGTGTTCGTTCAAACTGCTTTGTGCCTTGATGCTAACCTGTCTTGAAGCTCACATGCTTGCAAGCATACTTCGCTGTCGGAACCACGCTGCACTGATCCCTGTATCCCGCTACCGGATCATCCGCTCTTGCCGAACCTCTCCTCTGCTACATTGCTATTAGTGATAAGGGGAAACCTCTATAACCTTTATACTAAAGCTTACACTATCTAGCTCTTCATACTAAGGACTATTACTACATCTGCATTATCTAAGATTGCTAGCTCTTGAGCCTACTTGCACTGGGTTGATCTCTCTTGTATGTCCACCTGCTACTCTGTCATCTACTACCATACATGATTGCTAAACCTATCTGCATCCCATCTGCTGCTATCTTACTTTCAAGAACATTTCCTTTCAAGTGTCTGTCATCTACCATCTCTACCCAACCTGTCTCTTCAGCCTATCATCACTGTGTTACTATATACATAAGTCACTCTAGGAAACATCTTATTGAGTGTGTGTATTTACTTGCTGAATTGAGATCATCCACACATGATGAGTCATTAAGAGTTGGGAATGGTGTCTCAGCGTTTCTCTACATGACTACTGAAGTGGAATATTTCTGCAGCTGAAAATCCACATCATACGTAAAACGCAGGAGCGTTACATGTATATGCTTTCCCACTCACTGTGGATGTGAACTTGTCCCCCTGGAAATACATGGACGACAAGGGCAATCAACACCTCTACACCTAAAGTTGCCTCTGAAATATAACCAAGTCCGGCCCTGTACTATGGAGAAAGAAAAATAGATGAATGAAAATGCGCTACCCAGAGAGGGTGCCTGTCGGGACTCCACTATAACCCCCCCCCCCACCCCCAGAAAGGATACAGGCATATACAGTATGTGAACCGTCTCTGTCTGAGAGGTACAGGAACTTTACTCATTGCCCCACCAATGCCTACCTCCCTCAAGGGTCGGTACCATCGCAGGTTCAGATGACCAGGCTGTCATGCTTGCAACGCTACTTTGACAAATGTGTCATGGACTGCTATTGACAGAAATTTCCTTATGTGACAAAAGCCCTATTCAGACAACTGGTAGGGGAGCATCTCCACATTTATAGCATTGCGATTTAGGAAAAGCTCAGGGTACCAGAACACCTCCAGCACTTGCATTGACTCTACCAGGAATTCAATGTGGGATGATACATTTATATAGACTGGGAGGAGCTTATTAAGCCTGGGTATGCCTATCTGGTTATATACCAGATACGGGGCAAATACCCGAGCACCGGTCAATGGACCTCGTACCGGAACCCAGCCTTCTACATATAGGACTAGTCTACCATTTTTCAACCCTACATTGCACTCTTATGCTATACCTTTAGATTACTGCACAAATTATATGTTTATTTAATGCTGTTCTTAATAATGTTAAAGTGTAACTCCACTTTCGTTGAGAAAAACAATTCCCCTCTGTGTGATCTATGTACATTGCAAGGATTATAACAACCTTTGTTGCAGATTCCTACCTTTTGTTAGTCTGAAGAAATCACTGGTTGTTCCTCTGTCCCCCCCCCCAAGTGGGTCTAATGGGAGTGGTTTCATAATTATCAATCAGCTGTGCAGCTGCAGAGCACTAATGAGGAAATCTGCTTGGCCTGCATCCCTTTAGAAGTGTTCCTATTGGGAGTCTCTCACCAAAAATTTAATTTTTGTTGCAGGGGATGCCTAAAATCTGACTTGTATATTAGGCAGACTTTTGGGAAAATCGATGAGCCAATCACACAAGCAGGAAATTATTTTTCTGGGGTGTGTCCAGTACACATTCTGTTTACAGAACAACTCCAGGTAGCCATATTGCATTGCATTTTCAGAAAATTACAGCAGCTGCAGATTGAAAAGGAAAGGTAATTTTTAATAACATTAAATTAGAATATGACTTGTGTCGCAATTGTATATGCTATATTATTTTTTCTTTATTTGCTATTCCCCCCCCCCCCCAAGAAAGTGGAGTTACCCTTTAAATTGTGCATTGTGGTAGTTTTTTTGCTGCTGGTAAATAATGTTAAAAGAGAAGTATGGCTTTGTTTTTTCCCCAGAATTATACTTACCTAGGTGGATGCAGCATGGATCCAATGTTGCATCTGTCCCCCCGCACCTCTGCACTGACAACCGAGCGATCATACACCGCCGATCGCTCGGTTCTGACAGCTCCCTGAGCAGAGAGCTGCTGACTGTCAGCACTAGGGTCGTAGGTTTGAATCCCAACCACAGCGCTACCTCCATGGAGTCTGCAGGTTCTTCCTGCATGGGTTTCCTCTGTTATTCCGGTTTCCTCCCATATTCCAAAGACATGCTGGTAGGTTATATGGCTCCTGTTTAAATTTGCCTTAATATATGTATGTATTATTGTGAGTTAGGGACCTTAGATTGTAAGCTCCTTGAGGGCAGGGACTGATGTGAATGTACCTGTAAGTACCTGTAATTAATAAATGTATGTGTTAAATAAGTAGTGGTCCAGGCAGGCAGTATTTAAGGAATGTAAAAGTATAGTAGCCAGTTTGGAGTAGTCTCTACCATAGGTGTGCACAGCCAGGGCTGTCTTTAACACAGGGCAAAAGGGGCAGCTGCCCCGGGTCCAGTCATTGTTTTGGGGCCCAAAGCAGCGGCCCCTTGAGCCCCCAAATAGTTGATAAGTGGATTCAAGAGGGCCCAAGAAAATTTTTGCCCAGGGTCCAATCAATATTAAAGACGATCCTGTGCACAGCCAATTGCATTAGGGTGTGTGCCCCAATGCTCTTAAGGCTTTTTTACTCAGAGAATAGGTGCAGGAACTCAACATGGCACATGAGGTTTAATGTGGAGAAATGTAAGGTAATGCACTTGGGGGCTAAAAACATAAATGCAAACTACTCACTAGGGGGGAACTTCTAGGGGAATCAAGGATGGAGAAAAATCTGGGGGTCCTCGTGGAAGATAGACTAAGCAATAGCATGCCATGTCATATTAGGTAACCTCATTGCTGTATCTTTGGACATGTCTATTTTGTTGTATTAGAGAATTGCAGTTGTCATCCCCTAATGTTCTTAAAAGTCTCACTCAGGTATCCATCTGTCAAACCTTCAAACTGATGACACCCCTCTCCTAACAAGCTCAAGTTCTACACCTTTGTAAGAATACTTGTCTATTCCTAATCTGCTTCTGTCTATCCCCACTACATATGACATATGTTCTAACAATGGATTAAACAATTGTGATATTACATTTGATTATGGTTGGAGTGATTGGGAGCTTTTTTTTCACAGCAAATAATATATATGCTTGTATATATACAAAAAAAGTCTCTAAAGATTTGGCAAAATGACAGGAAAAAATTGATATATTTCACTACATGTAATGTGGTTGATTTACTAAAGGCAAATAGACTGTGCACATTGCAAATGTCTGTGATCATCTCGCGCATCTGTCCGTGATCATCTGCCACATCTGTCCATGATAATCTGAATCTGGCACATCTGATCATTTGCCCTGCCACTGTATTAGTGGGATTCAAGACAGCACAGGGGTCTCACATATGTGAGGGACTCCAGAATATAATTTCTGAGTAGAGAAAACTTTTTTCTCTGGGTTTTCTCGGATTAGGGTCTGGGGACTCGGAAGCTTCAAGGAGATTTGGGTGGAAGAAGCCTCTACCCCTGTCCTCAGGTATTACCGGACCAAGGCCCTAGGCCTTATAGAGCTGCCTGCTGCCACTTGAACTGGCCATGCCTCTGCCTGCCACCTGAACTGGCCATGCCTTTGCCTGCCACCTGAACTGCCCATGGTTAAACAAAAACTGGTGCACAATGGGTAAAGAGGAGTACTAGAGACCTCGCAAGTTTCACTAATTGGGCAGGGGGTCAAACAAAGAATGGATGAAAATTCAAACAAAAAATCCTCAACAGGATAGTTCATAATCTAGAAGTCCATATAAAAGGTTCATAAATATATGAAATCCCAGAAACACACTCCGTAGGCAGCTCTTGTGACAAGTAGAAGATGCTTGCTCATCAGCAACAGAGTGTCCCCGCGACCAGGAAGTACGGATTGCCACCGATTACCGCTCATGCCATCCTGATCAAAACACCGGAGCGATTATCCACATACATAATGATGCTTTTTATACTGCTCCCTTTGTGAGTACCTTTCTTTTGGTTCTTTTAATAAATCTCAAGATTCTGCGCTTAGAGTGGTGCCTATGTTCTCCTTTCACCTGAACTGCCCATGCCTATGCCTGCTATCTGAACTACTGCCAGGACCAATACTTTGGAATATTTCTGCCTGCTGGCTGTACAATTCCTGGACATTTCCATTGGTTGTCTGGACCAATGCTTTTCCTGTCCTGGGACAGTATTCCTGCCTGCTAAAACTACAGGTAATCTTTTAATTTTTTACCCTTTGCTCAGCAAAATGTATTTTGGGGTGTAATTCTTGTTATGTACATGCTATGTGTTAGAAGCCTGAAGGTACTACTTGCATGTTGGGTCTATGTATGTGGACAGTCTGTGGAAAAGTCTCACACATGTGGTATCGCCATACTCAGGAGTAGTAGAATGTATTTTAGGGTGTCATTCTTGGTACGTACATGCTATGTGTTAGAAATATTTTTAAAAAAGACTACTTTGTGTTAAAAAATCAGTTTTCATTTTTTTCCCCAATTTTCCAAAAAATTGTGCCTCATAGAATATACATTGGGGTGTTTTCTCTCCAAAATTGTGTCATTTTGTGGGTAATTCCATTGTCCTGGTGCTTCAGGGCTTTCATAAATGTGATAGTTACTTAGGAAATAAAATGTGAAATGTATGCCTTTAGAACATGTGATGGTGCTACATGGATGTTGGGCCTCTGTATGGGGCCAGGCTGTGGAAAAGTCTCACACATGCTATGTACATGCTATGTGTTAGAAATGTCTTATAAATTGACAACTTTCTGTAAAAAAAGAAGTACATTTTCATTTTCTTTCCACATTTTCCAAAAACTTGTGGAAAAAAACGACATGTTCAAAAAGACTCATTATGCCTGGTAGAATATACATTGGGGTGATTTATTTCAAAAATGGGATCGTTTTACTGGTAATTCCATTTTCCTGGTGCTCCAAGGCCTTCACAAATGTGATCGGTACTCAGGAAATAAAATGTGTAATTTATGCCTTTAGAATGCCAGAAGATGCTACTTGAATTTTGGGCCTCTGTATGTGGCCAGGCTGTAGAAAAGTCTCACACATGTGGTATTGCCATACTCAGGAGGAGTAGCAGAATGTATCTTGGGGTGTAATTTTTGCTATGTACATGCTTTGTGTTAAAAATATCTTATAAATTGACAACTTTGTATAAAAAAAAATAGGTTTTCATTTTCTTTCCACATTTTCCAAAAACGTTTGGAAAAAAAATGACATTTTCAAAAGACTCATTATGCCTCGTAGAATATACATTGGGGTGTTTTCTTTCCAAAAATGGGGTAAAAAAAATACTCGGGAAATAAAATGTGTAATTTATGACTTTAGAATGCCAGAAGATGCTACTTGAATGTTGGGCCTCTGTATGTGGCCAGGCTGTGGAAAACTCTCACACATGTGGTATCCCAATACTCAGGAGGAGTAGAAAAATGTGTTTTGGGGTGTAATTTTTGCTATGTAAATGCTATGTGTTAGAAAAATTATGAATTGACAACTTTGTGTAAAAAAAAAAAATAAAAAAAAGTTTTAACTTTCTTTCCACATTTTCCAAAAACTTGTGGAAAAAAATGACATTTTCAAAACACTCATTATGCCTCGTAGAATATACATTGGGGTGTTTTCTTTCCAAAAATTTAGTCATTTTGTGGGTAATTCCATTGTCCTTGTGCTTCAGGACCTTCAAAAATGTGATAGGTACTCAGGAAATGAAATGCGTAATTTATCCCTTTAGAATGTCTGGCCAGGCTGTGGAAAAGTCTCACACATGTGGTATCGCCATACTCAGGAGGAGTAGCAGAATATATTTTGGGGGTAATTGCAAGTTTATCTATGCCATGTGTAAGAAATAACTTGTTAATATGACAATTTTGTGGGGAAAAAAAGAAATCTTCATTACCCAAACTATTGTGGGCAAAAAATTGCAACTTCAAAAAACTCACTATGCTTCTTACCTAATACCTTGGACTGTCATCTTTATAAAAAGGGGTCATTTGGTGGGTATTTGTACTGTCCTGACATTTTAGGGCCTCAAGAAAAGAGATAGGATGTCAGTACATCAGAATTTATATATTTTTAATGACACGTAGCCTAGCTTGTAGACTCTATAACACAAATTCACACAAACCTATTATCATACACTTATAAGGATTTTTTTTTTTTTTTTTTTTTTACCAAAGACATGTAGCAGCATACATTCTGGCCTAAATTTGTGACAAAATTTTATTTTATTGGATTTCTTTTGAAACAGAAAGTAGATAGCTATTTTTTCACTTATATCGCAAAAAATAAAAATCCCAGTGGTGAATAAATACCATTAAAAGAAAGCTCTATTTGTGTGAACAAAAGGATGAAAATTTCATTTGGGTACAGTGTAGCATGACTGAGTAACTGACATTCAAAATGCGAGAGCACTGAAAGCTGAAAATTGGTCTGGGAAGGAATGGGGTGAAAGTATTGAGGTGGTTAAGCGGAAAATACAGTTTTGTGAATTGAGCTCAGCATCTTCTAATAGTAAACTCATTTATCTGGCCAGTCTCATGAGAAACACACTGACCAAAGGGATGATACCATAAGCTGGTCATCTTCCTCCTTAGCGCCCGGGGCAAGGTAAGTAATTTGCGCCCCCTACACAAAGACCACTACACTGACACCTACACTGACCTAGCTGACCACTACACAGACCTACCTTATTCCTACACTGACCCCCTTACACTGACAACTTCACTGACACCTACACTGACCCCCCATACACTGACTTAGCTGACCACTACAGAGACCTACCTTATACCTACACTGACACCCCCCATACACGGACACCTACACTGACACCCCTTACACTACCAACTTCACTGACACCTACATTGACCCCCCTACACTGACCCCACACACTGACACCACACACTTACCCCCCTACACTGACCCCACACACTGACACCACACAATGGCCCCCCTACACTAACACCACACACTGACTCCCCTACACTGAGACCTACACTGACCCCTACACTGACCCCCACCCATACACTGACACCTACGCTGACCCCTACACTGACCCCCCCCCATACACTGACACCCCCTACACTGACCCCCCCATACACTGACACCCCCTACACTGACCCCCCATACACTGACTCCTACACTGACAACTTCACTGACACCTACACTGACCCCCCCATACACTGACCCCCACACTGACCCCCCATACACTGACACCTCCTACACTGACCCCCCATACACTGACTCCTACACTGACAACTTCACTGACACCTACACTGACCCCCCCATACACTGACCCCCACACTGACACCTACACTGACCCCCCATACACTGACTCCTACACTGACACCTACACTGACCCCCCATACACTGACACCTACACTGACCTAGCTGACCTCTACAGAGACCTACCTTATACCTACACTGACCCCCCTTACACTAACAACTTCACTGACACCTACATTGACCCCCCTACAATGACCCCATACACTGACCCCCCCTACGCTGACACCACACACTGACTCCCCTACACTGAGACCTACACTGACCCCCACCCATACACTGACACCTACACTGACCCCCCCATACACTGACCCCCCCCATACACTGACACCCCTACACTGAACCCCCCTTACACTGACAACTTCACTGACACCTACACTGACCCCACACACTGACCCCCACCCATACACTGACACCTACACTGACCCCCCCATACACTGACCCCCCCATACACTGACACCTACACTGACCCCCCCATACACTGACCCCCCCATACACTGACACCTACACTGACCCCCCATACACTGACACCCCCTACACTGACACCTACACTGACCCCCACCCATACACTGACACCTACACTGACCCCACACACTGACACCTACATTGACCCCCCATACACTGACACCTACACTGACCCCCCGTACACTGACACCTACACTGACCCCCCCCCCATACACTGACACCTCCTACACTGACACCTACACTGACCCCCCCCCATACACTGACCCCACATACACTGACAACTACACTGACCCCTCCCATACACTGACACCTACACTGACCCCCCCCCCCATACACTGACCCTCCATACACTGACACCTACACTGACCCCCCCATACACTGACCCCCCCCATACACTGACACCTACAATGACAACCCCCTACACTGACCTATCCCCCTCCCATGTCCACTTCCCTGGGCCCCTGGGGCAGGCAGCACATCACTCACCTCTTTCTGTGTCCAGACACTGGGGACTTGAGGAGGCGATCTGGAGGGGAGGAGAGACACAGCGTGCCAGCAGCAGCAGCCAGCGTGGAGGCAGCCAGCGTGGACAGACAGGAGAGGCTCCAAAAGCGGTGCTGCCATCTTCACCTACGACCAGCCCCGCCCCCTGGCCGCACGTGACACCTTCAGTGTCCACCGCTCGTCCTGCACAAAGAGACAGAGCCAAATGCAGGAAACAGCGGGCTGGCCGCCGGACGGGGCATTGTCACAATAAAGAGAAGGGGGACACTATTATACCGCAGATGGCGGGCGTAAGATGCGCCCCCCTAAATGTTGCGCCCGGTGCCAGTGGCCCCCTCTGCACCCCCCACGCTACGCCACTGCATACACGTATGGGTAGGCTCCGCCCCTCGCCCCAATCAGGACTGGTTATACTAGATAAATGGGCTGCCTGCCCCAGGGCGGCATTCTCTTTTTGTTCCACAAATGCTCAACCCCTTATAACTATGGAAAGAAGATTTTTATTTTCGACCTCACCTTGCCGAATTAATCTGGCCAGCCGCACAGGTTCAGTCTCTCTCCTGTGGCGAAGCTTCCTCTGTTCAGGTGTACACCACCTAATACCAGAGAGGCCCCCCCAGCTCCAGGTACTGCATAGTTGCCAACATTTAAAAAAAAATTCCAGGGACACGTTGGAGCACAGCTATCAATTACCACACCCACTTCCCTGAAGCTCCGCCCACTCTGCATAATTAATTTTGTCTACTTATCAGATTATAGAGTCTACTTAACCACTTGCCGACCGCCGCACGACTATCTACGTCGGCGGTCAGCCCCTCACAGGCAAACTAACGTAGGGCTACGTTGCTTGCTTGTGAGGGTCTAGGGAGCGAGCGCGCGCCGCCGGAGGCGCGCTCCCGCTCCCGCGTGGTCACGGACCCCCCCGCGCGTGTGACCAGCGGACCCGATGTCTGCCGGCCGCTCGGCGATCGGCGGGGGAGAGGGAGAATGTCAGGCAGCTTGTGTAAACAAGCGACCTGTCATTCTCCTCGCTGTAAAGACACTGATCAAACTGATCTAGTATGTAGATCCGTTGATCAGTGTCCTTACAGCTCAAGCCACAGCCAATCACAGTAGAAAGCACGCCCCTAGGGACACACACAGCCCCTCCCTCCCAAATAAAGTTAACCCCTTCACTACCAGTGTATTTTTACAGTAACAATGCATATATATAGCACTGATTACTGTAGAAATGTCACTGGTAACCCCAAAAGTGTCACAAATGTCAGTCAAGGGTCCGATCTGTCCACCGCAATGTCGCAGTACCGCAAAAAAAATCGCAGATCGCCGCCATTACGCGTTAAAAAAAAAACAACAAAAATGACAAAAATCTTTCCCTTTGTTAGTAAACGCGATAACTTTTGCGCAAACCAATCAAAATACGCTTTTTGCGATTTTTTTTACCAAACATAGGTAGCATAAAACAAATTGGCCGAAAATTTTAAAAAATTTTGATTTTTACATTTTTTTGGGGGGAATTTCATATAAAAAAATGTGAAAAATATTGCTATTTTTGCAAAATTGACGCTCTTTTTTTGTTTATAGCGCGTGATCAAAAAATCGCACAGGTGATCAAATACCACCAAAAGAAAGCTCTGTTTGTGGGAAAAAAGGACGCCAAATTTGTTTAGGTACAGCGTCGCACGACCGCGCAATTGTCCGTTAAAGTCATGCAGTGCCGAATCGCAAAATACCCCCTGGTCGGAATGGGGGTAAAATCTTCCGGGGCTTAAGTGGTTAATATAGAGAATTACAGGAAATGAAAAAGGGAATTTCAAACTTAAGGCCACAGTAGCAGAGTTGGAATAATTCTCCCATTCAGCTGCACTACTTCTGAGTAACATTTATGAGCAGCCCGATTAACAGGCGCTTCCAGGGACAATATAAATGACCTGGGACAGGCTCCTATTTCCAGGGACTGTCCCAGGAAAAAAGGGACAGTTGGCAAGTATGGTACTAGGGTGTAGGATACTGGTCTCTGGATGCAGGTAAAACAATTCTGCCTTGTTGTTTGTTGGGACTGATCCAGTCTCTCCTCCTGCTGAGTTATGGCCCCACACACTATTGGTTAGTCTGGTGCTCTGTGTATATTTTCTTTCCCTTGCAAAACGCTGGCATTGTTGTTAGGGCGGCTGCCCCCTTCCAAAATGGCTCCTTGTCATCTTCTTGTGGCTGTACTGCAGGCTACCCTTTCCAGATGGATGTATGGATGGGGATGGCACCCGACAGGGAGCAGCAAAATGGCATTGGGATAACTTCCGACTCACGGTAGTAGCAACCGGGAACCCGGGGGGTGTATTGGTGGCCACCTGTTCAGGAATCGAGCCTCTCTTATCACTTTAGAACCAATCAGGGATGTGTGCTGCACAGGCAGGTAAGCTAAACCATAGCCTGTAATGGTTTGTCATGATTATTATGCGGTTAATATGTCAGGCTGCCAAAGTAGGGTAACTTGCTGTTATAGGTCTGCCTGTTTCATTAATGCCTCACAGGTTTTGTTTTGTCTGCAGTACTGCTAATGCGTGGCCTGATATACAGGTGTTGCTGTGCAAAGTTGATTCTTTCCTACTAACTCAGCAATGCCTGGCTCTGCAGGTTGGATTACTGTTTAATGCTCTAATACCTGGGTTTGCTGTTTTTAACCCTTGCAGACCAGTGGCCTAGTGTAGGTTATCCTGCCAGGGCTATTGGTTTGAGGAATATTAACCCTTCCTTGTGCTGCTTATGATAAAGTAATGCTTCAGTATTAATGACTGCTATGCATTGTATAGCTGCTATGCATTTAATGCATGCTTTTGGCTACCCCTGCTGCTGTCTTCATGCTAGCAGGGGTAGCAAGATCCCTTCTGTAAAGCCCAACTTTACTTCAGAGGCAGTTGGCCAAGGAATCTTCATCAGACTAGCCAGAAGTGCCAGTCTGCCAGCGGATGATGCAATATCCTTTGCAGAGGCATGGGAACAGCATTATGGATTTGGAAATTAGGTTTATTCTACCATTAGGTAGTCTTGTGTGGCCTACTTGGGAGTTCACTTCAGTACCCAAGGCTATATGGTTCTCAGCAGAAGAGTTGAAAGTAAACTGAACCAGTATTAAGTCTCTGTGGTGTGTGATCCCTGAGTGAAATTAAAGTAACCAGTGATGCAGTATGCGGTTCTTCTAGTATTCTGTGTGGTTAGTCAAGCCCTATGGCTTAAACCACTGGCTGCATATGCCTCTTTCTAAGTGAATTCACTGCTATTCAAGATGGAATCAGTGATGTCTAGATTGGGGACTAATCCCTTAGGCTAGTCACCTAGGCCCAAAACAAAGAGTTGGTGACAGGGCCTGAGAAGAGCTAGAAGAGATTGAAAGATATATAATCGTCTGTTTTTGGTCGCCTAAATTCAAGTCTGCTCCTCGCTAGGAGCAGCAAAATCCCTTTAACTCAAATTTGCCCAGTAGGTGTTATTGCAGGAATTATCGCAAATTTGGGCAGAGGAGGCTCGGGATCGGTAGGGCCTGTTCAGTAAGAAATTCATTGGAATTTTCTTTCCATTCCTCCAACTCCTCTAATTCCCACTATGCTTCTTTAAAGCTTTATGCAAATGTTACCAAATCTTGTTCCAAGAGTGAGCTATCGATCCAGTGTTCTTTGTTGAAAAGCTGATTTAGGCAGAAAAATGGAGCGAAGAATCAAAATCCAAAACTTCATCTGGAGTTATGGAGAACAGTCACTCAAGCCATCAGATAAAGCAGCTGTAGTTTTCTCTAGATCTAGCTGATGTGAACATACGCTTTTCAGCACACCCATGATTCTGAGAGTTTTACTTTAGATCCATTCAACAACCTTTGGCCTTTCCACATACTCAAGACATTTTTCCAGAACATTGCTTCCAGTAGTGGCCATCTTGCGAAAGCAAGGGCAGCATGTTTCATAGCTGGACAACAGCCTGCGGGTGGCTCAACATCCTCCAGGTCCTGGCGAATTATGATCGAGAAGTAGTCTGCAGTAATCCATGCAGTCAGTTGGACTCACTGAAAGATTGAGAACATTATAATTTGACCTTCTAAGATAATGGAAGATTCGCTTCCTACTCCAGAGAAGATGACCCCACATATGAGACAAGTCCCGTTGGTGATGGCTAAAGATAGTTCATCTTTTCAGCTTTCATCAGCTTCCTGTCATACCAAATATCACAATCGATTTACTTTCTTGGTATTTACTTCAGTGACTTCCTAGCTCAAGGTTAATTACATATGCCAATGGAGGACGAAGGGGGCTAACATCAGGGGTGCGGTGATTCCAAAGCGTTGAAGTAGTTTGGGCAACACAGCCTAGGAGGCCTCAGTTATGCTCCAAACAGATGGTAATGGTAATCTCCCACCTTCATGGCAAGAAGGAATACAGTATTATTAAATCTTTGTCAAAGGTATCTCCTATTCAGGTTTGCCAACAGTAGAACCTGTACCATATCATCATTCTTTGTGTTCTGGCTTCCCAGAACTTCCTGTCAGACACTGTAAGATGCAAAATCTTGGATATCAAGAGTGTATCCCTGGACCAACAAGCAGTTCAATTAATCTCAACCTGACAGTGACCTCTGTGGTTATGAATGGAAGTTATTTCTACAAGAAGGAGCTTCCCAGAAGTTGAAGCAGTGGATCTACTAACATCCAGTTGGGTTGGCAGGTTAGCCTATAGAGACACTCATCAGGATCCATAGTCGTCCAGCTGTGATGAGGGCAATAATGCAGTGTCCTCAAGTACAGTCTTTGGCCCAAGATCCTCCTATTCTCCTTTCTGAAATTCCAGACCTTACATGGTGGGGCAAGGTGTATCCAAATTCATCCAAGTTGGATCTAGCAGCTGGGAGACCAAGTATGAAAGGCTAGGGGTCTCACCTGTCAGCATTTGAAACTCTCTCTAAGCTAGGCCACCTGCTACAAAATTCAGGTATACCAGAACATGGGAAACCTCACAGAATTTAGGGATGGAATCCTCCGCTCTCAACTGTAAAGATTAAGATGTCTGCAAGTAAGCCGAGATAAGGGACTAAGTGGTAGTCAAGTCTTGGTCAGGTCCTCACTTCCTGGGATCCAAGGACCACCGCACATCTTTGTAAACCAATTCTGAAAGGCCTGTACAGATCGACTAGTGTTGGGAAGGTTGTCCCACTCTTACATTCTTCTGAGCAAGAGTTTCTCAATATTTTCCGTGACACTAAAGCATTTCCTAAGGTTATCACGTCTGGGCAAAGGGTTTCAGATATCCAAGCATCAAGCAGTAAACTACCCTATTGCTACCATTATCAATCAAAATAGCTCTAGTTTTTTTCTGCTCCAGAACCATACGGAGTTCTGCATCCTTGCATCTAAAACAGGACACTACCCTTCCAGCATGTCCAAACTGAAATGTCTAAGTCACTACAAGCTTGGGTAATGGACTCAATGTGGAAATACATGGAAGTGGTCCTTCTCTTTGAAGGACAGACAGTGGCCTCCTCAGGCCTGGCGGCATCAGAAGAAGACTTTCACTGTCCACTAGAATGATGGCATTATCTCAGGTCAAAGTAGCCTAGGCGGCTTAAAGGGAAAAGATGAATCCATCAATCTAGTGCAGAGCCCACGTTATCAGGCGGGTGGGGTGCTCATGGGCAGAATTCAAAGGTCCAGAAATCTTTTTGCAGGATGCCAACTAGTTTCATATACTAGAAACCATTTTTAGCCTATTACAAAGTTAATCAAGCAACATTGGAAACAGGGGAGTTGACTTCAGTTCTAAATGAGTCTAAGGATATGTTGCATGGTTGCATAGTTGGTTGGGTTGAAAAAAAAAGACGCGGGTCTGTCTGGCTCAACCAGTGGAGAACAAAGAACAGTAGAAAATTGTTGATTAAAACACTTCAGCATGGCCCTCCCTTATGGATTTTGTTGGCGTTCTACATCCCATACGTGTATGCTGTCATGCTTTTGTCAGGAAAACTGAAAGTTTTATACTTATACGGTCATTTTCCTTTCCTGATGCATAAGCATAACAGAATATAGGTGCCTCCCTTGGGGGCTTTGCATTTTAGTCTAGTTACGATAATGCCGCCATAGGGGAGGCGACTCATTTATCTAGTATAACCAATCCTGATTGGGCAAGGGGCAGGCCTACCCATACATGTATGCTGTCATGCCTATGCATCAGGAAAGGAAAATTACCGTCAGGTAGGTATAACATTTTCAGTTTTTTTGCTCCATTCTTCTAGAATGAGCTTTTAATGAGCTTTTTTGCTGTCTTTTGGAACCCATTGAAAAATGACCCCTATCACACGAGCGGATCGATTCGGTCAGCCTGTCAGTTTTTTAGGCCATGGGACCATTTTCCTCTATGGAGCGGCAGGTGTAAACTGATGTGTTGAGGGGATGAACAATGGAGGCAGACATGACTGGTGCTGCTTACTCAGAAAATGAGAATGTCATCTGGCTTTTATAATTTGATAAGTGTTCCTCTAAGAATTGTTGGCCACTGAGTGACTGCCTGCCACCATAGACATAAAAACAATAAATGTTTTTTTCTAGATCATAGAGGGGTACGACCTCTCACCTACTTTAGGGACACAATGAAGGTGCCCCCTGGGGAATCCTATCACCTCCTCCAGATAACCCACTTCCTTCAGAACCTTAAGAATGATCAGACAGACATCACAACTAGAACACTGTATGAAAACAGATGCATGGGGGGGGGTCTGGGTTACGGGGAGGGATCACGGAGTTGTATAACTTATTCACTAATCAGGCTATTGAGCCTTCATACCAACTGGCATGGGAGACTGACTTGGGGGAATCCATCGAGGAGGAGGAGTGGGACAGGTGGTTGACCATGGTGCACAAGGGTATACTTAACACCACTTTGGTGGAGGCAAATTATAAGGTGCTGTCGCGGTGGTACCTGGTGCCGACGAGACTAGCTAAATTGTTTCCAGGAACTTCCCCCCTGTGTTTCAGACAATGTGGGCAGAATGGGGATACGTATCACCGTGTGGTGGAGCTGCCCAAAAGTCCGGCACTACTGGATCAGAGTGATTAACTTGATCCACTCTGCGACGGGTCAGAGAATCAGTAGGGACGCCAAGACGGTGCTATTTTTAGAGTTTCCAGTTGAGATACAGAAACATACACGTTACCCTTATATTTTTCATTCTCCTGGCGGCTAAAATAACTATAGCGCATGCATGGAAGACGCCTGGGCTCAATGTCTTGCTGGTGAAACATAAAATGTCGTGGATTATGCTTAATGAAAAGTTGGCTAGTATCCGTCAGGACAAACAACGTAAATTTGAAAAGGTGTGGAATCCCTGGATCGCATATTTACAAGCCCCATACCCGTGGCGAGGGGGGGGGGTGGGGGAGTCCGGTACGGGAGGACGCTCTTTCCCTCTTTTGCTCTTTTTCTTTCTTTATTCCTTTACTCAATCCTATTTTTGTCCTCATTCTTATACTTATTATCTTTCTATTCTCTGTGCTTTTTCTTTCTTCTTTTCTCTCCTTTTGTTTCCCCCCTTTTTCCCTTCTTCTTTCGGGGGTCTGGAACTAGGCGAGGTGGTGTAAGCTCTGGGATGTGGGGCTGTGGCTTTGGATCCCAGAGTGCAGGTCTGTGCCTTATCGGCCACTTGAACAGCGGCCACAAGCCCATTACCTCGTTGCCATGCTGGCCATATTTCTTAGAAAAGTTTTCATACTGGATCTCTTGGTGGGAGGGGTATGTGGGGTGCTCGGTGCTGAGGGAGGGCTGCGCCCCGTCACAGACACAGTTTGAACCTAGTTAGGGTGTCTGGGGTGGGGGGGCGATGCCTCTGTTGGCCGTTCCGCTAATGGATTGGTTGGTTTTCTGGACGCAGTAAAGTTACAGGACCCTATGTGTTATAATGTTGCACTGTTTGATACCGATGAGACAATGTCTTGTATGCTTGAACACACTGCTGTGTGGTGCTTTTCTGTGTGTTACCCCTTTCTTTCTCACTGTTTTGTAAAACTTAATAAGAAACTATTAAATACTAAAAAAACAATAAATGGTCTGGCTGAAAATGACTGCCATCTCATGTCTAGGGGCTACTGTGTTCTTGCCATCTTTGCAGCAGCCCTATGGTGGTGTATACAGGCAGAAATCATCTGTAATGTCACAGTATAGTGCCAGAGTCCATACTTTGTACACTGCCTATGAACTCCTTGGCACATATGCCTGCTGGCAATAATTACAGCCAACTTGCCTTACTGTTAGGCTCCTGATCTGCTGTGACTGATTTTTTGCTTCCAGTGAGTTGGCAGGTGCCAAGTCTGTCTCTGACTGCAGGTATGTGTGGGCGCACTAGGTGCCTTTTTGTTAAAGGGATAGAGTTACCTTTATAGTAGGACCTAGGCTGTTTTCCCCTTCCAGGTGCCTTTTTTCAGCCTATTTCTACAATTGATTATCAGGTTATCCTGTCTAGGTATTATGCCTATTGTTACCTGGTCACTTTAATAGGTGCTAGATTAGTGATATGAATATCTGCAGTAACAACTTACAGTATAGTCACATGTTATAGTATGTGTTTTTGTTACTGCTCGGTTTTGTGTGTTGTCTGTTCTTGTGGCTCCACTGGATATGAGTAATACCTTAATCCTAGAGATTACCTGCTTGAATGGTCATTGTAATCTCTTTACTTGTTTTACACATGATGTCACAGTTGAGGCATATAATGCATGTTGGTTAGTTTACCTTCTAAATCCGAGGCAATTGCAAGATAATATGTGTGAAATTACACTAAGGGTTGCCAAGCAAGACAGTACTGGGCAATTCCTAAGGCAGTTGCTGTTATACTGAAACATCAATTATGTACATTTTAAAGTAAATCTGTTAGGACCCTGGGCGGTTAGTACTGAGCATACTAAATGCTAATGCTGAGGTCACCTGTGGGAACATTAAACAGCTAACAGTTTCAGAGCTTTAGGCATTAAGACTCCGTTCACATACTGGCATATCAGATCGCGGGCAGAATTGCAGTGATTTTGCCCGTGATCCCGAATCAATGCAAATAGCGGTACGACCGTGTGATACCCGTGACTTGCAATGGCACCCTAAACACGGCGCAATTTTGCCACAATTGTCGCCCGAGGAATCACAGTAAAATCACGCAAACAGAATCTCAGGACACCTGTGGCCCAAAAGAAGTTCTTCTACTTTTTTTGGGCCACAAGTGTCCCGCGATTCTGTTTGCATGATTTTACCGTGATTCGTCGGACGACAATCTCAGCAAAATCGCGCAGCGTTTGGGGTGCCATTGCAAGACACAGGAATCGCATGGGCATCCCACGATTTACAGTGATTCGGGATCGCAGGCAGAATCGCGGCAATTCTGCCCACGATCCGATACGCCAGTATATGAACGGAGCCTTAAAGCTATATTTAAATCTAGAAAATCATAGAAAAAAATCACTTTTAAAATAAATCACATTTTTTTGCTTTGCAGCCTGAAATGAAGCAGACACAGTTTTTGTTTTATCCAGCTGTATTAACTCGGTGCAATTTATAACATCCAAGTGAAAGTAAAAACATCACTTGGTGATCTGGCCAGTAACACATCTCCACAGACACCAGCATTGTCCTTATTGGGGGAGGGAAGTGTTAGATGTTCTAGCACAGTGATCCTGAAACTACGGCCCTCCAGATGTTGCGGAACTACACATCCCATGAGGCATTGTAAAACTCTGACATGCCCAGACATGACTAGGCATGATGGAAATTGTAGTTCCTGAACAACTGGAGGGCCATCGCTTGAAGACCCCTGTTCTAGCAGATGTAAATACACTAGCAAATTGAAGCCAAACTCCAGCTAATACAGACAGAGGGCCAGGGGACCTGAAGCTTCATAGGACAGTTAGAGTAGAATAAAAACTCCTCCTACAAGCTTTAACTTTTGGGAGCGAGAGCGCGCCGCCGGATGCGCGCTCCCGCTCGGTCACGGACCCCCCCCCCGCGCGTGTGCCCGGCGGACCCGATGTCCGCCGGGCACTCGCGATCGTCCGTGACAGCGGGAGAAAGGCAGGCGGTTAGTGTAAACAAAGCCGCCTGTCAGTCTCCCCTGTGTAAGAATGGTGATCAAACGGTTCTACTATGTAGGACCGTTGATCACTGTTCTTACACATCAAGCCACAGCCAATCACAGTTAGAAACACGCCCCTAGGACACACTTAACCCCTCCCTCTCCAATACAGTTAACTCCTTCACTGCCAGTGTCATTTTTACAGTCAAAGGTCCGATCTGTCCGCCCCAATGTCGCAGTCCCGCAAAAAAAAAACACAGATCGCCGCCATTACGCGTTAAAAAAAAACAACAAAAATGATAAAAATCTTTCCCTTTGTTAGTAAACGCAATAACTTTTGCGCAAACCAATCAAAATACGCTTTTTGTGATTTTTTTTACCATACATGTGGTAAAAAAAAATTGGCCTAAAATGTTAAAAAATTTTGATTTTTAAATTTTTTTTGGGGAATTTCATATAAAAAATGTGAAAAATATTGTTATTTTTGCAAAATTTACGCTCTTTTTTTGTTTATAGCGCATGATCAAAATATCGCACAGGTGATCAAATACCACCAAAAGAAAGCTCTGTTTGTGGGAAAAAAAGGACGCCAAATTCGTTTAGGTACACTGTCCGTTAAAGTCACGCAAAGTCACGCAGTGCCGAATCGCAAAATAGGCCCTAGTCAGAAAGAGGGTAAAATCTTCCGGGGCTTAAGTGGTTAAAAGTTTCCTGATACAATTTCAGCTGAATTAATTGCAGTGGTTCTTTTGGAACTTTACTAAGTATGTAAAAGTTAAGTTTAAGTACTAAAACTTTTTTTTCTCTTTATGGATAGCATGGGGAAAGATTAGAACCTTGTTTGTTTGTTTTATTGTTTTAACCTGATGTCGTGTCTCTCTGTGCCACTAAAGAGGAAAAAAAATATCTTATTTTTAGCCAGTGAGCTGAAAGAATGCAAAAAAAAAAAAAAAAAAAACCTAACAAATTCCTCCATTCGGACAAGTGTGGTCATGGGCAAACTTTTTTCAGGGGGGGCATCATTTTAAGGTCACCCATGCTCTGCCCCTTTTCAACAATGTCATGAAGGGGAGGGGCTTAGTCATTTTTCTTATTTTGAGTATTTATTTTTAAAGAGCAAACAGCAGCATTTATTTTTAAAGCATTTGTTAACCTAAAAAAAAAAAAAAGAAAATTGATCCTGTTCCCTTAAAGCATTTTATATAGCACAATGCTTTGCTGTGTAATTTGGCCCCTTCTATCACCTAAAATACCTGGTTGATCCTGCCTGGTTATGTCCTCCCCTCTGTAAACTGACCACAGTATACCATGGCTGCTGAGCCCTGACACTGTTGTCAGTTTACGTGCCTCTGTCATCCGCAGCCCTTCTGTCCTCTCTCCCTCCTCTCTCCCTCCTTTCTCCCTGCCTGTCTGCTCCTGTGTCAGTGCTCGCTCCCCTCCCCTCCTGCTGCTGTAGTTTCATTTAAAGTTTTATATCCTGTCTACAGTCTGTTTAATAGTCCTGTGTGCCCCTGTGTCTGTATTTTATAAAAATAAGCCATTCTTTACATGTTTTCAGAACGCCACTTGCCGCTCACGTGACCCGCTGCCTCTGTCCTTCTCTCCCCCCCTCCTCCTCCCCTCCTGACTGACATCTGTGAGGAATCCTTGGCCCCGCCTGCTGCAGGCAGCAGTCAGACAGGGAGAGGAGAGAGCTGACGGGTCACGTGAGCGGCGCTCAGCCCTCTGAAAACTGGTAAAGAACGGCATATTTTTTTAAAACACATACATAGACACACAGGATTATTAAACAGACCAGACAGGATGGTATAAAGTGGCTTAACAGCCACTTGCAAGGGGAAGTTGAGATTCTAGGGGGGGAGCATTTGCCCCCCCTTGCCCCTACCTGCGGACACCCATGAGTGTAGTGGATGGAGGAATTACCCCCACTGAGACATTAAGGTTGATTTACTAAAACTGGAGAGTGCAAAATCTGGTGCAGCTGTGTATGGTAGCCAACTAACTTTATGGTAGCTTCTAACTTTAGCTTGATCAATTAAGTTTTGACAAAAAAAATGGAAGCTGATTGGTTTCTATGCAGAACTGCACCAGATTTTGCACTCTCTATGTTTGTTAAATCAAGCCTATTGCATTCTGGCAGTGGACCTGCCATTATCAGAATACACTCATCAGCAACAGAAGTTGATTGGGTGCAGCCACTGATCGATGGAAAATTTTCCAGCATGTACCTTTGACAGACGTTTATTGAACAATCTATGTCTGTTGAGCAGGGAAGCCCACACACTGACTGAGAGGTTCCATCTGAATTTCGATCAGTGTTTGGCTGGCTTTGGATTTAAAGGGTCTTATACTGTCTATATTCCCATCAATGATATTTCTTCTCACTCGCTGCTCTGGTGGCAAATTGTAGGGAAGATTTACTAAAACTGGAACCTGCAAAATGTGATTTAACTCTGCATAGAAACCAATTTGCTTCCAGGTTTAATTGTCAAAGCTTAATTTGAACATATGTAGCAGAAAACAAATTGGCCTAAAATGTTAAAAAATTTTGATTTTTAAATTTTTTTGGGGGGAATTTCATATAAAAAAAATGTGAAAAATTGTTATTTTTGCAAAATTGTTGTTTTTTTTTGGTTATAGCGCATGATCAAAAAAATCGCACATGTGATCAAATACCACTAAAAGAAAGCTCTGTTTGTGGGAAAAAAAGGATGTCAAATTAGTTTGGGTACAGCGTTGCACGACCGCGCAATTGTCCGTTAAAGTCACGCGGTGCCGAATCACAAAATAGGCCATGGTCAGGAAGGGGGTAAAATCTTCCGGGGCTTAAGTGGTTAAGCATTCCTAACTACTGTACTGTATTCTGAAAAAAGGGTCTAAACACAAAACTCCAACTGAATAACATTGTTTTAATTTGGATAAGTACAGAAAACATGAATATAAACAACAAAAATCCTGTACTGTACAATACAATGATGTACAGTGCCCAAAAAGCTAGTCGTATGTCTGAACGGTCGTTAAACAGGTAAGTCATTAAACGAGGAGTGTCTGTACAGCATATTCATGAACAAGAACATTGCTTCAGAAGTGCCACTCCAACTTGGAGGCCCTACCCTTCCAAATCAGCTTTTGTTTAGCAGAGGTGTTTCTATATAATCACAAAAGAAAAGAATCTGATCACTAGATTTGGCGCCTGACGTCTTTTGGCAGCTTTTATTTTGTGGTTACTCCTGAATTATTTGTCCAAAAACAAACAGAGTATTTGAGAAAAGACCAACACTCATTACTCTAAACATTGGCAACTCTTCCGTAATACATATGGTGTCAGCCTAAAGCACTTTACTGTTTACTGTTAGTATACAAAAGATCCATGGAATTGCACAAATATTACATAGGCTTAGTGTCAACATTCCTTTGAAAATAAGATAGCATGTGTTCCTAATCTGTTTACTTTTTGGGTGTAACACCAACACAAATTGTGTGCAGGTTAACAGAAATAATTCCAGGCTATTTAATGAGTAAAGTACACCAAATGCATAACCAAGACCTCCATGTACCTACAGACGTTACAGAATGTTTCCGCACAAATATGCAAGTTTGCCCATATGAATGGGTATGTTGGAAAGAACTTTTGTAGCCAGGATTGTTCGACTGCCATCTAATATTTGCAGGAAACTTAACGTGTTTGTTACCCCAAAACTTCATGTTCTTGATATGTGCCTGCTGTACCATGTACTTGTATGAGAAAATATCCTGTTCTCTTTGTATTGCTTCCTTTATGTGAAATCCCTGGTGTTCCTGTCAGTCCCTCTGCTTTCCTATTAAAAACTGACCACACTAAGCAGGAGAGCCAAATGTGATCAGTTCTCTAGCTATGCTGGGAACTCAGTGTGCTCTCCTCCAATGATCAGACTTGTTACACACCCTCTGCACAGCTATTCACTGGGAATTTCAGTGTGTTTTGCTGCTTCTCCTACCCCCAGCTATTGTGCAGCTGAGAACTGAGAGAATGTGATCACTTATGAAAAAGTAAAAAAAAAAAGGTATTAATAATGTATTTTTATATCTATACAAAAATGTTTTGCTTTTAATTTAAACAAAATGGGTTGTTTTACAAATTGATTTACTGTACAATCACTTTTAGCCCCCGTTCACACTGGGGCGACGCTACTTCGCCGGGCGACCTCACAGGTCGCGTCGCGCTGCTCGCCCCGCGACCTCGGAGCGGCCGGCACGGACTTCATAACATTGTCGCGCCAAAGAAGCTCCGGACCCTTTTTCTAAGTCGGAGCGACTTGTGTCGCTCCTATTAGAACGGGTCCATAGCTTCTGTATGGCGGGCGACCTACGGCGACCTGTCAGGTGACCAGGTCGCCTGACAGGTCGCCCCAGTGTGAACGGGGGCTAAGTCATCCAAAGATTTACAGCAAGCATCTAGATTGTCCAAGGTGGCCAGTATTATGGGTCAGAATAATGTCTGGTGATTCATCAGTTAATCGTGTCATGAGTTGGCCATGGGCATGTTTTATGGCCAGCTCACAGAGCAACTATCTTCACTCTTCTATAGACTTCCCTTTTTTACATAAATAATAAAAGTGCTGAATGGTATCAAATTGAGAATAACATTCAGATGCATTTACAAACACGGGGGCTCATAGTTCAAAGCTACACTATATTGTCAAAAGTATTGGGACACCTGCCTTTACACACTGGCCCAAATAATTTGGTGGAAGCGGGATTATGGTGTGGGGTTGTTTTTCAGAGGTTGGGTTTGGTCCCTTAGTTCCAGTGAAGGGAACTCTTAAGGCATCAGCATACCAAGAAATTTTGGACAATTTCATGCTCACCACTTTGTGGATACAGTTTGGGGATTGCCCCTTTCTGTTCCAAAATGACTGAGCACCAGTGCACAAAGCAAGGTCCATAAAGACATGGATGAGCGAGTTTGGGGTGGAGGAACTTGACTGGCCTGCCAGAGTCCTGACCTCAACCCGATAGAACACCTTTGTGATGAATTTGAGCGCAGACTGCGAGCCAGGCCTTCTTGTCCTAATCAGTGCCTGACCTCACTAATGTGTTTCTGGAAGAATAGTCAAACATTACCATAGACACACTCCTAAACCTTGTGGACAGCCTTGCCAGAACAGTTGAAGCTGTTAAAGCTGCAAAGGGTGGGCCAATAATAAACCCTACGGACTAAGATGGGATACCGTTAAAGTTCATGTGTGTGTAAAGGCAGGCGTCTCAATACTTTTGACAATATGGTGTATATATGTCGTTTGTTGTCCAAAAAAGGTTCCTGAAAATAACAGTGGTGCAAACCATTAGGAATTAATATTTTGATAACCTTACTATGATCCTTGGCGTTACATATTGTCAAGGTGTCAATTGCTGCAATATCAAGGCTACAGCCACTTGTTCCTTTTTTAATGCCTGTATTTACATGAATTTAGATGCTACCCAAATGACTCCCCAACATTAAACGCGCTAAGAGCTCATCAGCAATTTTGCTACTAGCTAACATGACTTATTTCTTGGACCTCTGTTACACACCTTTAGGCTGGGTTCACACTAATGCGATGCGGGTATCACAGCAATTCCTGTGCGAGTTCCTGCTTTGCATCTGACTCGCAGGCAGTTCACACTGCTCTCTGCCAACCGCTGCTGGTGTCAATGTAAAATTAATGACACCCCCAAATCCGTTCTTAGAACGCTGTGCAGACTGTGAAATCGGATGGGAATTGGATCACATGGGTCTGAACACTCACGTGATCCGATTCCAGTACGGACCAAAGTAACCACCTGCACCATTTTGGTCTGAATGCGATGCGATCTCAGCCATACAAACTGTATGGCTGAATTTGCATTGTACAGACATTGCATGTGATGTGCACAGCAATACAATGTGAATCACATGCAATGTCTGGCATCACATAAATGTGAACCCAGCCTCACTTATAATTTGGCTTGTACCCAACTTTGATAGGTCCTAGCATTCTTTTTGAAGGCCTCTTCTGGTCAGTTCTTTGCTTTACTTCTTGTCTGCTGGCCTGATACCTTGTATCCATGTGTAGGGATCTGCTGCCCAATACTGTTAGCAGCCAATATCACAGTGTTTTGTATACTTATTATTTAGCAATTCCTGTCTCTTGTAGGTTGGCTTTAAAAAAAAAAGAAGAAGGAGGAAGTGGAGAGAGGGAAAAGAACTGACATTACATGTTCACATACAGGAGCTGCATTATTACAATACTGCATTTTATCCAGAGCAGAAGAAGGGACTATTACAGTAGGTAATTTTTTTGTGTTCTGGCTGTTTAACTGTAGTTGCCCATAAATTCTTGATCTGAATCCAAGTGACGGACAAGTCTCTGTCCTGTCCATTTGTTATTATCTTACAATCGCACATTGCCAAATCTCTAGGTCTGTGCAACTGTATACACATAGTGGTCACCTTCCAATATATTAGTATGTGAACCTGTTTATTGAAATAGAGTTTATATGCAGCTCCTGTTATTTTAGTTAACCCATTCCCTGGTCTGAGGTAGATAGTTTTAGCTTAGGGCTTGATAACCGCCATAGGCTAGAGCCAGGTTAGGCCATTTCTGATAGTTAGAGGTCCAGTTGCCTGTCAGATTAGAAACTACTAGGGACGGACAAAAGCACACAATGGATAGGCTGACTCTGAGTTCCAGTGCCACACTACAGTTTCTGCATGTGAGAAGCTGAGTTCCAGGGTGGTTGGACAACAGTTGGAGAGTCTCCCCATAACTGCTGATCTTGTCTTCGGGTCTCTGGAACAAAGATGGATGCTGCATCACAATTATCCTCAGGGGCCCCCTATAACTGGATTTTGCTGCAATATTCATCTTGAGGTATTTTTCAGAACTAGCTTCAAGTAGTAGAGCTTTAAGGACTCAGACATTCACTTTTTTATTCTTGTTCAGAAAACACAAAACATGAGGTTTCCCTTACAGGCTCTTCCAACCAAAAAAACAAACAATCAGCCTCCAGATCTTTAGTCTGGCCCCACAGACCATGACACAGTACTATCAGTACCTATCTCAAAATCTTGGTGCATACACTTGGCAGCCCCTTGCTGCTCTGGCTGCCATCTGTACTCCTGGACAGAGCCCTCCTCTGTCTGCCAGGGTGGGGTGGGGCCCAGAACCCTAGGTGGGGCCCAGGATCCTAGTTAGGTCTCTCCTAAAAGCCCAACACACACCTGCCCAATTAGTATGCCAGTGGTTCTCAAAACACGGACCCAGGATTTGAGATTTCATCCTACCCAGATCCCCAAGTATTCTCAAGGCTAAAAAAACCAGATTTTACCAACTGATGAGGAAACTGAAAAGTCATAAAAGATAGTGTTACATTGTCTTGATCTGTTTGATTGTTTTTCAAAATGAAAGCTAGATTTAATTTGATAGTGTGGATTGATTTTAGGCTGGCCATACACCAGTAGAATTTTGTTCAAACTTTCATTCAAAACTCTTAAAAATTGTTTATCAGAACATGTAATCCTGCCATCATAGTGTCAACTAATTTAGATTAAAAACCTTTAAAAAATCTTTTTAGACCCGCTACTTGAATGGAATCCCAGATATATTAAACAGGCTTTTTTTATGCCCAGTACAATTACAATTACAATATGTATGATTATTCCCAAACAGAAACCACATTCATGATTAAACTTTGGTTTGTTCAGATAAAAGAAAAGAAAATTCCCATGCAATTTCTTTGAATTTTTCTGTCACTATGGTGAAAAACGATCATTAATTTGTCGCCACTAAACATTAAAATGTAGATGGACTGTTTGAAATTGAAAACGTTCAAATTAAATTCTACTGGAATATGGCCAGCTGCCTGTAATAACTTTCCCCATCTTAGTTCAGCTCCATTGCAAAGGGATCTTTTGCATATACTGCATGCGATAATGAGAATGAGAATTTCTGAGATTCACAAGTGCAGTTGATTACCACTAGGGATTCTAGCCCAGGTGTCACATGGGATTTTCAAATTCAGTGTGGGATCAGGAAATGTAATATAGGCATTCAAACAAAGAGTTAACGTGCATGTAAAGCCTTTTTACATTGTGGATAGAGTAAGAAAGAGTTAGAACCTCTGTATAGCTTTTTGACACATGGTCTGTCAGAAAGGTAAGCTTAATGCCTCTTCCTTTACCGGCATTGCTTCTATGAATTTTGACAGGGTTACTTTAAGAGTAAGAATCAAGTTCAAAAATCCATTTACTCATATCCAGTCAGGTAGGATGCTACAGTATGTAGTTTTAAGCGCATAAGCAGATTGTACAATACCCGGCCAACTTGGCCTTCACACATACTCATTTGACTGTATGAAAATAATTTTCATGTAGAAATCCTATTCTTTTAATCAGCTGCAACTCAGTGCATTTTTACTAAATAAGCTATGCAGCATTCGTGTGCATGTACCAAATGGTAATGCATTTTTTAAATTCACAATGGAAAAAATTCTATTGCATGATCACAAGATGTAAACCTATACTTCCCCATTTATAAGTTATTTACTGCAAGTACATTATGTAGAGTTGGGACCGCAGTACACTGGGGTGCCTTGATGTGGCCACTGTGGCTTACACATATGTTTGCATATGTGTACGACTAAACTCCTTGCTTTTAATGTGAACTGTTACAGGGTGGATTCGGTTTTGTTGCAGGCTAGCTGGTAAGGGAGCTGGGAATTTTTGTTTGTTTTGGATGTGCGTTGCCTTTCCATGTGCTCCTTGCTGCAAAGGCCAGTTATAGGTTGAGGTGTGTGCCATTTGTTTATACAGTTTTTGAATTGGTGCAAGAATGCACGGGATAGCTTCAGCTGCCATTGTTCCCTTGCTGGGTGTCCCCTGTGCCCCAATACTTTTATAGAGGGGTGGGCTCCCTCCAGGCAGACCTACCCTTAATTTGTTCAACTGCTATATATGTGCTCCCATTTGGGAGATTTTCAAAATTATAGTAAGGACCGCAGTACACTGGGGTGTCTTGACGTGGCCACTGCGGCTTACACATATGCTTGCAAATGTGTGTGACTTAAGCCCTTGTTTTTACTGAAAACTGTTAGATAAAGTCAATTTGTTTCTACAGGAGACGCATTTGTTGGGCAGCTCTGTTCTGGCGCTGCGTCGGCGCTGGGTGGGGCACTCCTTCCATGCCACATACTCCTCGTATGCTAGGGGGGTCTCTATACTAATCAATAAATCCTTGCCTTGCCATGTTGAACAGGTTATCACGGACCCGAAGGGTCAATATATTATCCTAGCTTTACGAATTGATGATAAGCTGTATGTTTTTGTTAATGTATATGTGCCTCCTCCCTTCTCCAGCTCTGTGTTGTACCAAATCTATGATCGCCTGGCTGGGTTCTCTACTCCGGGGGTCTTTTTGGCTGGTGATTTCAATGGCATCCTGGATGGGGCGCTAGACACATCTAACCCGAACAGGCATGATTGCCCGGACCTTGTCAATTGGGCTTCCGCCCTGCAGCTCACTGAGATGTGGAGGTGGAAGAACCCACTTTCTCGCCATTTCTCACATGTGTCGGCGCCTCATCATTCGGGATCGCGTATTGATCTTACGTTCTGCCCTCCTCTGGCGCTCTCATCTGTGGTGTCTGCGGTGTACCTACCTTCCGGCCTCTCGGACCACTCCCCACTGGAGTTGGAGTTGGAGCTGGGGAGCCGGAGGGGGGGGGTAAGTGCTGGCGATTGGGCACCAAGTGGCTGCGGAACCCTGGAGTGGAGGAGACGTGCAGGGCAAAATCTCTCAATACTGGGAGCACAATGTTGATACTGCTACACCCTTGATCTGTTGGGACGCCTTTAAGGCCACCATACGTGGTGACTACATTAGTGCTATTAAAGCGGCCAGGGTGGAGGGCGCTGCGGAGTTGCTGGCGTTGGAGGAAGGCGTGGCGCTGGCTGAGTCGGAGTTTGCCTTAGACCCATCTCCCGAGGCGCACTCCTCCCTGGCCCAGGCCCAGGCCCAGAGGGCACTGCACTCGCATGTGTCTGCAGCAGCCTTGGCAGACGTGGGCACACTTAAAGCTAAGATTTTTGAAAGTGGGGACAAGAACGGGAGACGCCTGGCTAACCTGGTGGCGAATTCTAGAATGCAGACTGTTTCCCACTTGTCCAGTTGGAGGCAGATGGCACCTCCTCGGACCCGGCTGTCATATTGGATGAGTTCAGGAAGTATTATCACAATTTATATTCGGTACTCCCCTCTCTGCGGCCTGAGGTGGACCTTGGGTACTTGGGAGACGTCTCCCTGCCGTCCCTGTCGGAGGAGGAGGCTGCCGCTCTGGAAGCAGATTTCTCCCTGGAGGAGGTGGAGACGGCTATTCGCTCTCTCCCCCCTGAAAAAACCCCGGGTCCAGATGGTCTACCGGGGACTGGTATAAAATGTATATAGCCGATTTGGCCCCCAGGCTGCGCAGTCTCTCCCAGGCTTGCCTGGAGGCTGGAGCGTTGCCGGACTCCTTACTCCAAGCCCACATAGTCCTGATTTTGAAGCCCGGTAAGGATCCTAAACTCTGCTCGGCTTATCGGCCGATCTCTCTCCTTAATTATGATCTTAAGATCCTTACGAAAATCCTTGCCACCAGGTTGATGAAGGTGCTCCCGTTCCTGGTTGACATAGATCAGACTGGTTTCATGCCGGGTAAATCCACTGATATCAATATCCGCAGGGTGTACACACATATGCAGGTCCCGGCAGAGGAAAAGGGTCAGAGAGTCCTAGTCTACCTGGATCTCGAGAAGGCCTTTGACTCCGTCGACTGGCCTTATCTGGGTGAGGTGATGCGGAGGTTTGGTTTTGGCCCTGTTTTCCGTAAATGGATAGATATTCTTTATAGTCAGCCTCGGGCCCAGATCAAATTGGGGGGCAGGGTGTCGCCTGCTTTTGCTATCCGGCGTGGTACCCGCCAGGGCTGCCCGCTCTCACCGGCGCTATTCTCGCTGGCGGTGGAGCACCTGGCGAGGGCTATTCGAGGGTCCGGTGAGATTGGGGGGGATCAGGGTAGGGTCCCTGGAGGAAAAGTTAGCGTTGTATGCCAATGATATCATCCTGTTCCTCCGGGACCCGGGCCCCTCCCTCCGGTCGGTCCTGGGCTTGCTATCACGCTTCACCGAGCTATCGGGCCTCCGCGTCAACTGGGGGAAATCTCTGTTGCTCCCGGTTGATGCGGACGCTCGGGTGCAGGCGGATCCCTCTCTCCCCTTGTGTTGGGCGGACAGTGTCAGATACCTGGGTGTCACTATTTCTCCAAGGGTACAGGACTTTTGTGAGCTCAACCTATCCCCTCTCCTCATGTCTTTCAGGGATAGACTCAGGGCTTGGACGAATCTTTCATTGACGTTGATTGGGAGAATTAATCTAGTCAAGATGAAGTTGCTGCCCCCGCTCTTGTATATTGTGCGCCAATCCCCGGTGTGGATCCCAAAGCGGATCTTTAAACAGTTTCACTCCCTGACGACTGCCTTCCTTTGGGGTGGCCGCCCCCCTAGAATACGCTTATCTGTACTCCAGAGGCCCTGGACTCACGGGGGGCTGGCTTGCCCCGATTTTTTCAAGTACTTCCTAGCCGGTTTGTTAACTCATGCGCATAACTGTAATGTTCTGGTACCTCTGGTACCCTTATTCCACTTTCCATTCCGTGTATGCGTCCCACCATTCTCTTCTGGTAGGTGCGCATACACCTTTAAGACCGATGCTGTCATCACTGAGCGCCGCAGAGCGGCTATTTCAACCGCCGGCGTTCTCACTCACATGTTCGTTCAACCTGCCTTGCATCTATGCTTACAAGCGTGTCTCGCTGTGGAACCTCGCTACAGATCCCTGTATCTCGCTACCAGGATCACTTCCTCAGACCCGAACCTCGCTACTGATCCCTGTATCTCGCTACTGGATCACTTCCTCATCACCGGACCCTTCTACTACTATACTATAGTGATAAGTACCCCGCAGGGGAAACTTCCATAACTTACACTACTACTATTGCATTAAGGACTGTTACTACCTATCCATACTATCCTATCATCTGCACTGTTACATAGATTGCTAGCTCTTGAGACTACTACCATCTATCATCTGCACTGCTGCATAGATTGCTAGCTCTCCTGTCTACTACCATCTATCATCTGCACTGCTGCATAGATTGCTAGCTCTCCTGTCTACTACTATCTATCCTTGCACTGGGTTAGTCTATCTTGTATTTGTCATCTGCTGTCCTCATCACCAGTTAGCATACTCGATACTAATCTATCTGCATTCCTAAATACCATCTTGAACTCTCCTGTACAAACCTATCAAGTGCTTACCATCCTTGTCACTGTTCACACCTGTCCCTTCAGCACATCACCTTCATACTATCATATACATCCTATCACTCCAGGAACATCTCATTGAGTGTGTATATATCTGTATGTTGAAGCTGACAGGCCCACGGTGATGAGTCCTGGAGAGTTGGATCTGGTATTCAACACATCTCTAAATGACTACTGAGTGGAGATTTTGCAGCCTGTAAATCCAGCCTATAACAAAAACGCAGGAGCGTTACAGATTGAACGAACCCTAAAAATGGATTCAGCAGAATTACCCACTCAAGTGACACAATTAACACAACAAGTAAAAGCGTTAATACTTGCTCTGACTGACGTACAAGAAAAGAATCAGACTTTAACACAGCAGGTAACCCAGCTCTCACGGCTTACTGCTGTTCAGCCACCTGAACCTAAAATAAACCCCCCTCTAGTGTTTACAGGTGACCGGAAAAAATTTTGGGAATTCAAAAACGCATGTCAATTGCTTTTTTGTTAAAGCCTCGTACATACCCCACTGATCAAATAAAAGTCTGTACCGTTATTTCATACTTGACGGGTGATCCACGGGCCTGGGCAGACTCTCTCTTTGAGAATAATGATCAGATTCTTAACACCTATTCTTTATTCCTAGCGGAACTCACCAGCTTATACGATGACCCCAATAGGCAGAGTACTGCTGATATGCAGTTGAGGGCCTTGAAACAAGGAAGGAGACCTGTAGAAGACTTTGTATCTGAGTTCAAAAGATGGACCCTTGATTCAGGGTGGAATGACACATCTTTGCGAACTCAATTCAGACTCGGGTTATCGGAAGCTGTTAAAGACGAGCTCGCCCAAGCGGATTTACCTGGCACCGTGGAGGCCTTGATACAACTTAGTATCAACATCGACAGACGACTGCAAGAAAGAAGGGCTGAAAAGATGGGAATGCCATTGTCTAGTCCTTCTCGGATTTCGGCCGTTGACCCTACTCCCATGGATGTAGGAACCATACGCCTGTAATGTTCTGGTACCTTTGGGTACCCTAATTACTCTTTCATAATTATATGCGCCCCACCATTCTCTTTTGGTAAGGTGCGCATACACCTTTAAGACTGATGCTGTCATCACTGAGCGCCGGACTGGATGGCTATTTAGATCGCCAGCTCTCACTCACATGTGTTCGTTCAAACTGCTTTGTGCCTTGATGCTAACCTGTCTTGAAGCTCTCATGCTTGCAAGCATACCTCGCTGTCGGAACCACGCTGCGCTGATCCCTGTATCCCGCTACCGGATCATCCGCTCTTGCCGAACCTCTCCTCTGCTACATTGCTATTAGTGATAAGTACCCCACAGGGGAAACCTCTATAACCTTTATACTAAAGCTTACACTATCTAGCTCTGCATACTAAGGACTATTACTACATCTGCATTATCTAAGATTGCTAGCTCTTGAGCCTACTACCACCTGTTCTTGCACTGGGTTGATCTCTCTTGTATGTCCACCTGCTACTCTGTCATCTACTACCATACATGATTGCTAAACCTATCTGCATCCCATCTGCTACTATCTTACTTTCAAGAATATTTCCTTTCAAGTGTCTGTCATCTACCATCTCTACCCAACCTGTCTCTTCAGCCTATCATCACTGTGTTACTATATACATAAGTCACTCTAGGAAACATCTTATTGAGTGTGTGTATTTACTTGCTGAATTGAGATCATCCACACATGATGAGTCATTGAGAGTTGGGATAGGTGTCTCAGCATTTCTCTACATGACTACTGAAGTGGAATATTTCTGCAGCTGAAAATCCACATCATACGTAAAACGCAGGAGCGTTACAGATTGAACGAACCACAAATGGATTCAGCAGAAATAACCACTCAGATGACACAATTAAAACAGCAAGTACCTGCGTTAATACACGCACTTGCTGAATTAAAAGAAGACAATCAGGCTGTGTCGCAGCAGGTAATTAGACTGACACAACTTACCACTGCTCAGTCCCCTGAACCCAAAATAAATCCTCCTTTGGTATTTACAGGCGATCGCAAAAAATTTCGCGAATTTAAAAACGCATGTGAGTTACTTTTCTTGCTAAAACCCCGTACCTACCTTACTGATCACATTAAGGTTTGTACTATTATTTCTTACCTAACAGGCGATCCTCGGGCCTGGGCAGACTCTCTTTTTGAGAAAAGCGACCAGCTTCTCAACTCCTATGCCTTGTTCCTAGCAGAACTCACTAGCCTATATGATGATCCCAATAGGCAGAGTACTGCCGATCTTCAATTAAGATCCTTGAAACAAGGTGGGAGACCTGTAGAAGACTTTGTCGCAGAATTCAAGAGATGGACCCTTGATTCAGAATGGAATGATGCATCTCTGAAATCCCAATTTAGGCTTGGCCTATCAGAGGCCGTTAAAGACGAGCTCGCCCGAGCGGATCTGCCAAAAACCCTGGATGCATTGATACAACTCAGTATCACCATAGATAGAAGACTACGAGAAAGAAAGGCTGAGAAAATGGGAATGCCATTATCCAGTTCTTCTCGGATTTCGGCCGTTGACCCCGTTCCTATGGAGGTAGGAACCATACGCCCACCTCTATCAACTATGGAAAGAGCCAGAAGACGATCTGGTAATCTCTGCTTGTACTGTGCATCCCCGGATCACAAGATAAACGTCTGTCCCCTAGTCTACAAAAAGAAGGGTGAGTGTTCACATGTCCTCCTAGGGGGATTGACAACTTCAATCACTAACCCTTACCTTTCTGTTTGCTTAACATTACAGTGGGACCAGAACAGGATTACTACTAAGGCCATGATTGACACAGGATCTTGTGGAAATTATATTGACATACGTTTTGCTGCTTTAAATAAAGTTCCTATTATTTCTAAACTTAAACCTGTCTCAGTGAGTCTTATTAACAGTGTTCCTTTATCCTCTGGTCCGATCACTGATCAGACACAGGCACTCCTAGTCACTACTAACGGGTCTCATATGGAGACCACTACCTTCGATCTAATACCTTCACCCCACTTTCCCATTGTTTTGGGACTTCCCTGGTTGCACACACATCAACCAACCATAGATTGGAAGGAACGGACCCTGACCTTCCTCTCTTGCTATTGCGAGGGTACGTGTAACCTCCCGTCTTTCGGGAAGATCCTGTCTGTGATGACAGATGAGATTGCACCACTATGTTATCAGGATCTCTCTGAGGTTTTTCTTGAGAAAAATGCTCAAGCACTACCTCCCCATCGAGACTATGATTGTAGCATTGATCTACTCCCAAATAGCAAATTGCCGTTCGGTCATGTTTATCCTCTTTCACAGGATGAACTTTCCCATCTCAAAGACTATTTGGATGAGAATTTGGAAAAAGGTTTTATTAGACCTTCCACTTCTTCCACAGCAGCAGGACTCTTTTTTGTCCGCAATAAGGACTCAAGTCTCAGGCCTATCATCGACTATAGGCAATTGAATGCTATTACAATAAAAGATCGCTATCCTCTACCGCTTATCCCTGAGCTCATTGAGCAGGTGCGTGGAGCTACCTATTTTTCAAAATTGGACTTGAAAGGAGCATACAATCTCATTTGAATCCGTGATGGACACGAGTGGAAGACTGCATTCAGAACCAGATACGGATTGTTCGAATATCTTGTAATACCATTCGGGCTATGCAACGCCCCTGCAGTTTTTCAACGATTTATAAACGATATTTTCAGAGACTTACTAGATGTCTGTGTTGTGGTATATCTGGACGATATACTTATATATTCACGATCCCTGTCTGAACACATAAGACATGTAAGACTAGTATTATCGAGATTGCTTGCACACAACCTTTATGTGAAACTGAAAAAATGCTTGTTTCATAAAGAAGAGGTACTGTTTCTAGGCTACATCATATCCAAAACAGGAATCGAGATGGACATGAGTAAGATATCCTGCATTCAGGATTGGCCTACACCAACCACACGCAAGGCGCTACAGCGATTCCTTGGATTTTCGAATTTCTACAGGAAGTTCATTAGAAACTTCTCTGCCATTGTGAGACCCCTCACACAGCTCACTAGCATTAAAAAACCATTCAAATGGTCAGATGAAGCAAATAAAGCTTTTCACCTGTTAAAGACAAGGTTTACTTCTGCTCCCATACTACGCCATCCAGACCCATCCCTCCAATACATTCTGGAAGTAGATGCGTCAAACATGGCAGTAGGAGCAATACTCTCCCAACGACCAACTCACACTTCACCACTTCATCCAGTCGCCTTTTTTTCTAAATCCCTAAGCAGTATAGAGAGAAATTACCCCGTGGGTGAAAAGGAACTGCTTGCTATAAAATTGGCTCTGGAGAATTGGCGACATCTACTCGAAGGCACCCAATTACCAATACTTATATACACGGACCATAAAAATCTCCAATATCTTCAGACTAACAAAACTCTCTCGCACCGACAGGTACGATGGTCACTATTCTTTCTAAGGTTTAACTTCCTAGTGACCTACACACCTGCAGATAAGAACAAAAAGGCGGATGCACTATCACGACTAACTGAAGAAAACTACTTCGAAATCCCTTCCGTTCCTATAATACCTCACAAACGCATTATTGGAGTTGTCCGTTCCTTGAAGGAAGAGGTTTTGCATGGTATAAGTTTGGATTCACCCCCACCACAACTAAATACTGATGCAGAAGGCTTCCTCTACTACAACGACAAACTTTACATACCACCTACCATACGCACCAAGATCTTGGAATTATCGCATGATGTGCCTATGGCAGGACATATGGGTATGACAAAGACTCTTAATCTGATTACCAGGCAATTCTGGTGGCCTGACATGAAAACATCTATACAAAAATTCGTCTCTTCATGCGATGTCTGTGCCAGGTCCAAAATTGACACTACGAGACCATCCGGTCTACTATGCAGTCTACCAATACCCCAAACTCCATGGGAAGTTGTGTCCTTGGACTTTATAGTGGAATTGCCTCCTTCCAAAGGATTTAATACCATCTTAGTGTCAGTGGACCATCTGACAAAAATGGCACATTTCATTGCTATTCGCAGACTACCTTCGTCCAAACAAACGGCAGAACTCCTGATGAAACATGTCTTTAAGTTACATGGTATCCCAAAAACTCTTCTGTCTGACCGTGGATCCCAATTTATTTCCAAGTTCTGGCAAGAACTATGTCACATACTACGGATCGAGCGGAAGCTCACTTCTCCTTACCATCCGCAGACCAACGGACAGACTGAAAGAGTCAACCAATGCATCGAGCAATATTTACGTTGTTACACTTCTTACCAACAGGATGATTGGGTGGATCTTCTCCCTCTGGCAAAATTTGCCTACAACATCGCAACCCACAGTACGACCAAGCAGAGTCCGTTCTACTCGAACTATGGGTTTCATCCCTCTATTCTTCCACCACGCATCCTTCCTTCAAATAACACAGTAGCTTCAGACTATCTTACCCAAATAAAGGACTCTCTGGGTTTGCTTAATACTACCATTGCACACGCTCATAGTCAACAAAAGAAGTACTATGATCTTCGCAGAAGACCTTCTCCTCAGTACGCTATTGGGGACCTCGTTTGGCTCTCAACAAAAAATTTAAGACTGAAAATCCCTAGCAAAAAGCTTGGACCCTGAAACTTATTGGAAAAGCTGCAGTACAGCTTACATTGCCAATAGACCTCAAAATACATCCCATTTTCCATGTGTCGCTACTGAAGCCCCATGTTCCTGACCAAGGAATAAGGCCTACTATCCCACCTCCTCCTCCTGTACAAGTTGAAGGTGGAGAAGAATACGAAATAAAAGAGATTCTGGATTCTCGTATCCACAGAGGAAGACTTCAGTACTTGGTTCGATGGAAGAACTATGGGCCCCAAGACGACACCTGGCTAAACACCTCTGACATACATGCCTCTAGATTAATCCGCAATTTTCATGCGAAGTACCCAGACAAACCAGCTCCAGAGGCCTTCAGGAGCCGGCCTTAAGGGGGGGGGGTACTGTAATGTTCTGGTACCTTTGGGTACCCTAATTACTCTTTCATAAGTATATGCGCCCCACCATTCTCTTTTGGTAAGATGCGCATACACCTTTAAGACTGATGCTGTCATCACTGAGCGCCGGACTGGATGGCTATTTAGATCGCCGGCTCTCACTCACATGTGTTCGTTCAAACTGCTTTGTGCCTTGATGCTAACCTGTCTTGAAGCTCTCATGCTTGCAAGCATACCTCGCTGTCGGAACCACGCTGCGCTGATCCCTGTATCCCGCTACCGGATCATCCGCTCTTGCCGAACCTCTCCTCTGCTACATTGCTATTAGTGATAAGTACCCCACAGGGGAAACCTCTATAACCTTTATACTAAAGCTTACACTATCTAGCTCTGCATACTAAGGACTATTACTACATCTGCATTATCTAAGATTGCTAGCTCTTGAGCCTACTACCACCTGTTCTTGCACTGGGTTGATCTCTCTTGTATGTCCACCTGCTACTCTGTCATCTACTACCATACATGATTGCTAAACCTATCTGCATCCCATCTGCTACTATCTTACTTTCAAGAATATTTCCTTTCAAGTGTCTGTCATCTACCATCTCTACCCAACCTGTCTCTTCAGCCTATCATCACTGTGTTACTATATACATAAGTCACTCTAGGAAACATCTTATTGAGTGTGTGTATTTACTTGCTGAATTGAGATCATCCACACATGATGAGTCATTGAGAGTTGGGATAGGTGTCTCAGCGTTTCTCTACATGACTACTGAAGTGGAATATTTCTGCAGCTGAAAATCCACATCATACATAAAACGCAGGAGCGTTACAACGCCCACCTTTAACGACTACTGAACGAGCTAGAAGAACATCCAGAAATCTCTGCATGTATTGCGCATCCCCGGATCATTTGATAAGCACCTGTCCCCTTGTTCGCAAAAAAGAGGGTGAGTGTTCACATGTCTTGCTGGGAGGATTAACGACTTCCTTTTCTAACCCCTATCTTTTTGTTCATTTAATATTACAGTGGGACCAAACTAGGATCACCACCAAGGCTATGGTCGACACTGGATCTTGTGGAAACTATATTGATTCACGCTTTGTTACCTTAAATAAAATACCTATTATTTCAAAATCTAAGCCTGTTTCTGTTAGTTTCATTAATGGTATTCCACTGTCTTCTGGTCCAATCACCAACCAGACACAGGCACTCCTTGCCACTACCAACGAGTCACATGTGGAGACCATCACTTTTGATATACTATCCTCACCCCATTTTCCTATTATTTTGGGAATTCCCTGGTTACACACACACCAACCAATCATAGATTGGAAAAAACGGACTTTGGTTTTTCCTTCTCACTATTGTGAGAATACGTGTAACCTCCCATCTTATGGGAAGATTCTGTCTGTGGTGTCAGATGAAATTGCACCACTATGCTATCAGGATCTGTCCGAAGTGTTCCTTGAGAAAAATGCTCAAGTGTTGCCTCCCCATAGGGATTACGATTGCACTATCGATCTACTCCCTAACAGCAAATTGCCTTTCGGTCATGTTTATCCCCTTTCACAGGATGAACTTTCTCACCTCAAGGAATACTTGGATGAGAATTTGACAAAAGGGTTCATTAGACCCTCTACTTCTTCCACTGCTGCAGGACTTTTCTTTGTCCGCAATAAGGATTCCAGTCTCAGGCCTATTATCGATTATAGGCAATTAAACACGATTACGATAAAGGATCGCTATCCTTTGCCGCTTATCCCTGAACTTATTGAATAAGTGCGTGGGGCTACTTATTTCACCAAATTAGACCTGAAAGGGGCATACAACCTAATCCGAATCCGTGACGGGGATGAGTGGAAAACAGCATTCAGAACCAGATACGGACTATTCGAATACCTTGTGATGCCATTCGGGCTATGTAATGCTCCCGCAGCTTTCCAAAGATTCATAAATGACATCTTTAGAGACTTACTTGATGTCTGTGTTGTAGTATACCTAGACGATATACTTATCTATTCTCGATCTATGCCTGAACACATAAAACATGTAAGACTTGTGTTGTCCAGACTGCTCTCACACAGTCTATACGTGAAATTAAAAAAATGCCTATTTCATAAAGAAGAAATATTATTTCTAGGATACTTCATATCCAAAACTGGAATTAAGATGGATATGAGTAAGATATCCTGTAAGGCCCTACAGCGATTCCTAGGATTCTCAAACTTCTATAGTAAGTTCATCAAGAACTTTTCCGCCATTGTGAGACCTCTCACACAACTGACAAGTATAAAAAAAACATTCAAATGGTCAGAAGAAGCAAATCAAGCTTTCTGCTTGTTAAAATCAAGCTTCACTTCTGCTCCCATACTATGCCATCCAGACCCATCCCTCCAATATATTCTAGAGGTAGATGCGTCAAATATGGCAGTAGGAGCAGTTCTCTCCCAACGACCAACAAACACTTCATCACTCCACCCAGTTGCTTTCTTTTCAAAATCACTAAGCAGCACAGAGGTGAATTACCCAGTGGGTGAAAAGGAGTTGCTTGCCATAAAATTGGCACTGGAGAATTGGCGACATCTGCTCGAAAGTACCCAGTTACCAATACTCATATATACAGATCATAAAAACCTTCAATACCTCCAGACTAACAAGACTCTTTCCCACCGGCAGGTACGATGGTCATTATTCTTTTTAAGATTTAATTTCTTAGTGACCTATACACCTGCAGACAAAAATAAAAAAGCGGATGCGCTATCACGACTAACCGAAGATAACTGCGCCGAAATCCCTTCCATTCCCATAATACCCTATGAACGCATTATTGGTGTTGTCCGATCCTTGAAGGAAGAGATTTTGCACAGTATAGGAATGGATTCACCTCCACCACAACTAAGTACTGATGCAGAAGGCTTCCTCTATTACAATGACAAACTTTACATACCCCCTACTATGCGCACCAAGATCTTGGAGTTATCGCATGATGTACCCATGGCAGGACATATGGGTATGACGAAAACCTTTAATTTGCTCACCAGGCAGTTTTGGTGGCCTGATATGAAGACGTCTGTACAAAAATTTGTTTCTTCATGTGACATCTGTGCAAGGTCCAAAATTGACACTACAAAACCATCTGGACTACTTTGTAGTCTACCAATACCCCAGGTTCCATGGGAAGTTGTGTCCTTAGATTTCATAGTAGAACTACCACCTTCCAAAGGATTTAATACCATCCTAGTGTCAGTGGATCACTTGACAAAGATGGCACATTTCATCGCTATCCGTAGACTACCTTCATCCAAACAAACAGCGGAACTACTGATGAAAACTGTGTTCAAGTTGCATGGAATTCCAAAGACTCTTTTGTCTGACCGTGGTTCACAATTTATCTCTAAATTTTGGCAAGCACTTTGTCAAATTTTACGCATTGAGCGAAAGCTCACTTCTCCCTACCATCCTCAGACCAACGGACAGACTGAAAGAGTCAACCAGTGCATTGAGCAATATCTACGCTGCTACACATCATACCTGCAGGATGATTGGGTGGATCTCCTTCCTCTAGCCTAATTTGCTTACAACAACGCAACCCACAGTACTAGGAAGCAAAGTCCATTCTACTTGAACTATGGGTTTCATCCCACTCTTCTTCCACCACGCATCCTGCCATCGAGTAACCCAGTAGCCTTGGATTACCTTACCCAAATAAAAGACTCTTTGGGTTTACTCAATACTACCATATCACACGCTCATAGTCAACAAAAAAGGTACTACGACCTTCGTAGAAGACCTTCTCCTCAGTATGTTATTGGGGACCTTGTTTGGCTATCAACAAAAAATTTAAGATTAAAGATCCCTAGCAAAAAGCTTGGGCCTTTATTCTTGGGACCCTTCCCAATCAGGAAACTAATTGGAAAAGCTGCAGTACAGCTCACCTTACCGGCAGATCTCAAGATCCATCCCATCTTCCATGTGTCGCTATTGAAGCCACATGTTCCTAACCAAGGAATAAGGCCTACCATCCCACCTCCACCTCCTGTACAAGTTAAAGGCAGAGAAGAATATGAGATAAAGGAGATTCTGGATTCTCGTATCCACAGAAGAAGACTCCAATATCTAGTACGATGGAAGAACTATGGGCCCCAAGACGACACCTGGCTGGATACCTCTGATATACATGCCCCTAGACTGATTCGCAATTTTCACTCGAAATACCCGGAAAAAACAGTTCTAGAGGCCTTCCGGAGCCGGCCTTAAGGGGGGGGTACTGTAATGTTCTGGTACCTCTGGTACCCTTATTCCACTTTCCATTCCGTGTATGCGTCCCACCATTCTCTTCTGGTAGGTGCGCATACACCTTTAAGACCGATGCTGTCATCACTGAGCGCCGCAGAGCGGCTATTTCAACCGCCGACGTTCTCACTCACATGTTCGTTCAACCTGCCTTGCATCTATGCTTACAAGCGTGTCTCGCTGTGGAACCTCGCTACAGATCCCTGTATCTCGCTACTGTAATGTTCCGGTACCTTTGGTACCCTAAATTACTCTTTTCACAAGTGTATGCGCCCCACCATTCTCTTTTGGAAAGGTGCGCATACACCTTTAAGACTGAAGCTGTCATCACTCAGCGCCGGACTAGATGGCTATTTAAATCGCCGGTTCTCACTCACATGTGTTCGTTCAAACACCCTTACCTGGATGCTAACTTGGCTTGAAGCTTTCGTGCTTGCAAGCATAACTCGCTGACGGAACCTCGCTGCGCTGATCCCTGCATCCCGCTTCCGGATCATCCGCTCCTCCTGAACCAACCTTCGGCTGTATTGCTATTAGTGCTAAGTACCCCGCAGGGGAACCCTCTATAAACTTATACTAAGCTTACACTATCTAGCTCTGCATAGTAAAGACTATTTATCACACCTGCATATCTAGATTGCTAGCTCTTAAGACTACTGCTACTTATTCCTGCACTGGGTTGATCTCTCTTGTATGTCCACCTGCTACTCTGTCATCTGCTACCATACATGATTGCTAAACCTACCTGCATCCATCTGCTACTCTCTTACCCTCAAGTGTCTGTCACCTACCACCTCCACTCAACCTGTCTCTTAAATCTTCATCACTGTGTTACAACATACATAAAGTCACTCTAGGAACCAGCTTGTTGAGTGTGTGTATTTACTAGCTGAATTAAGACCTTCCACACATGATGAGTCATTGAGGTTGGGAATGGTATCTCAGCATCTCTCTTACATGACTACTGAAGTGGAATATTTCTGCAGCTGAAAATCCACACCATACATGAAACGCAGGAGCGTTACAGATTGAACGAACCCACAAATGGATTCAGCAGAAATAACCACTCAGGTGACACAATTAAAACAGCAAGTAACTGCGTTAATACACGCACTTGCTGAATTAAAAGAAGACAATCAGGCTCTGTCGCAGCAGGTAATTAGACTGACACAACTTACCTCTGCTCAGTCCCCTGAACCCAAGATAAATCCCCCTTTGGTATTTACAGGCGATCGCAAAAAATTTTGCGAATTTAAAAACGCATGTGAGTTACTTTTTTTGCTAAAACCTCGTACCTACCTTACTGATCACATTAAGGTTTGTACTATTATTTCTTACCTAACAGGCGATCCTCGAGCCTGGGCAGACTCTCTTTTTGAGAAAAACGACCATCTTCTCAACTCCTATGCCTTGTTCCTAGCAGAACTCAGTAGCCTATATGATGACCCCAATAGGCAGAGTACTGCCGATCTTCAATTAAGATCCTTGAAACAAGGAAGGAGGCCTGTAGAAGACTTTGTCGCGGAATCCAAGAGATGGACCCTTGATTCAGAATGGAATGATGCATCTCTGAAAACCCAATTTAGGCTTGGCCTATCAGAAGCCGTTAAGGACGAGCTCGCCCGAGCGGATCTACCAAAAACCCTGGATGCATTAATACAACTCAGTATTACCATAGATAGAAGACTACGAGAAAGAAAGGCTGAGAAAATGGGAATGCCATTATCCGTTTCCTCTCGGATTCCGGCCGTTAACCCCGTTCCTATGGAGGTAGGAACCATACGCCCACCGCTATCAACTATGGAAAAAGCCAAAAGACGATATGAAAATCTCTGCTTGTACTGTGCATCCCCGGATCACAAGATAAATGTCTGTCCCCTAGTCAACAAAAAGAAGGGTGAGTGTTCACATGTCCTCCTAGGGGGATTGACAACTTCATTCACTAACCCTTACATTTTTGTTTGTTTGACATTACAGTGGGACCAGAACAGGATTACTACTAAGGCCATGATTGACACAGGATCTTGTGGAAATTATATTGATATATGTTTTGCTGCTTCAAATAAAATTCCTATTATTTCTAAACTTAAACCTGTCTCAGTAAGTCTTATTACCGGTGTTCCGTTATCCTCTGGTCCGATCACCGATCAGACACAAGCACTTCTAGTCACTATTAACGAGTCTCATAGGGAGACTACTACCTTCGATTTAATACCTTCACCCCACTTTCCCATTGTGTTGGGACTTCCCTGGTTACACACACACCAACCAACCATAGATTGGAAGGAACGGTCCTTGGCCTTCCTCTCTTGCTATTGCCAGGATACGTGTAACCTCCCGTCTTTCGGGAAGATTCTGTCTATGGTGACAGATGAGATTGCACCACTATGTTATCAGGATCTTTCTGAGGTTTTTCTTGAGAAAAATGCTCAAGCATTACCTCCTCATCGAGACTATGATTGTAGCATTGATCTACTCCCAAATAGCAAATTGGCGTTCGGTCATGTTTATCCTCTTTCACAGGATGAACTTTCCCATCTCAAAACCTATTTGGATGAGAATTTGGAAAAAGGTTTTATTAGACCTTCCACTTCTTCCACAGCAGCAGGACTCTTTTTTGTTCGCAATAAGGACTCAAGTCTCAGACCTATCATCGACTACAGGAAATTGAATGCTATCACAATAAAAGATCGCTATCCTCTACCGCTTATCCCTGAGCTCATTGAGCAGGTGCGTGGAGCTACCTATTTTTCAAAATTGGACCTGAAAGGAGCATACAATCTCATTCGAATCCGTGATGGACACGAGTGGAAGACTGCATTCAGAACCAGATACGGATTGTTCGAATATCTTGTGATGCCATTCGGGCTATGCAACGCCCCTGCAGTTTTCCAACGATTTATAAACAATATTTTTAAAGACTTACTAGATGTCTGTGTTGTGGTATATCTGGACGATATACTTATATATTCGCGATCCCTGTCTGAACACATAAGACATGTAAGACTTGTACTATCGAGATTGCTTGCACATAACCTTTATGTGAAACTGAAGAAATGCTTGTTTCATAAAGACGAGGTACTCTTTCTAGGCTACATCATATCCAAAACAGGAATCGAGATGGACATGAGTAAAATATCCTGCATTCAGGATTGGCCTACACCAACCACACGCAAGGCGCTACAGCGATTCCTGGGATTTTCGAATTTCTACAGGAAGTTCATTAAAAACTTTTCTGCTATTGTGAGACCCCTCACACAGCTCACTAGCATAACAAAACCATTCAAATGGTCAGAAGAAGCCAATAAAGCTTTTCACTTGTTAAAGACAAGGTTTACTTCCGCTCCCATATTACGCCATCCAGACCCATCCCTCCAATACATTCTGGAGGTAGATGCGTCAAACATGGCAGTAGGAGCAATACTCTCCCAACGACCAACCCACACTTCACCACTTCATCCAGTCGCCTTTTTTTCTAAATCCCTAAGCAGTCCCGAGATAAATTACCCCGTGGGTGAAAAGGAACTGCTTGCTATAAAATTGGCTCTGGAGAATTGGCGACATTTACTCGAAGGCACCCAATTACCAATAATTATATACACGGACCATAAAAACCTCCAATATCTTCAGACTAGCAAAACTCTCTCGCACCGACAGGTACGATGGTCACTATTTTTTCTAAGGTTTAACTTCCTAGTGACTTACACACCTGCAGATAAGAACAAAAAGGCGGATGCACTATCACGACTAACTGAAGAAAACTACTTTGAAATCCCTTCCGTTCCTATAATACCTCACAAACGCATTATTGGAGTTGTCCGTTCCTTGAAGGAAGAGGTTTTGCATGGTATAAGTTTGGATTCACCCCCACCACAACTAAATACTGATGCAGAAGGCTTCCTCTACTACAACGACAAACTTTACATACCACCTACCCTACGCACCAAGATCTTGGAATTATCTCATGATGTGCCTATGGCAGGACATATGGGTATGACAAAGACTCTTAATTTGATTTCTCGGCAATTCTGGTGGCCTGACATGAAAACATCTATACAAAAATTCGTCTCTTCATGCAATGTCTGTGCCAGGTCCAAAATTGACACTACGAGACCATCCGGTCTACTATGCAGTCTACCAATACCCCAAACTCCATGGGAAGTTTTGTCCTTGGACTTCATCGTAGAATTGCCTCTTTCCAAAGGATTTAATACCATCTTGGTGTCAGTGGACCATCTGACAAAGATGGCACATTTCATTGCTATTCGCAGACTACCTTCATCCAAACAAACGGCAGAACTCCTGATGAAACATGTCTTTAGATTACATGGTATCCCAAAAACTCTTCTGTCTGACCGTGGATCCCAATTTATTTCTAGGTTCTGGCAAGAACTATGTCACATAGTACGGATCGAGCGGAAGCTCACTTCTCCTTACCATCCGCAGACCAACGGACAGACTGAAAGAGTCAACCAATGCATCGAGCAGTATTTACGTTGTTACACTTCTTACCAACAGGATGATTGGGTGGATCTTCTCCCTCTGGCAGAATTTGCCTACAACAACGCAACCCACAGTACAACCAAGCAGAGTCCGTTCTACTTGAACTATGGGTTTCATCCCTCTATTCTTCCACCACACATCCTTACTTCAAACAACCCAGTAGCCTCAGACTATCTTACCCAAATAAAGGATTCTCTGGGTTTATTAAATACTACCATTGCACACGCTCACAGTCAACAAAAGAAGTACTATGATCTTCGCAGAAGACCTTCTCCACAGTACACTATCGGGGACCTCGTTTGGCTCTCAACAAAAAATTTAAGACTGAAGATCCCTAGCAAAAAGCTTGGACCTCTGTTCTTGGGACCTTTCCCAATCAAAAAACTTATTGGAAAAGCTGCAGTACAGCTTACATTGCCAATAGACCTAAAAATCCATCCCATTTTCCATGTGTCGCTACTGAAGCCCCATATTCCGGACCAAGGAATAAGGCCTAATATTCCACCTCCGCCTCCTGTACAAGTTGAAGGTGGAGAAGAATATGAGATAAAAGAGATTCTGGATTCTCGTATCTACAGAAGAAGACTTCAGTACTTGGTTAGATGGAAGAACTATGGGCCCCAAGACGACACCTGGCTAAACACCTCTGAAATACATGCCCCTAGATTAATCCGCAATTTTCATGCGAGATACCCAGACAAACCAGCCCCAGAGGCCTTCAGGAGCCGGCCTTAAGGGGGGGTATTGTAATGTTCCGGTACCTTTGGTACCCTAAATTACTCTTTTCACAAGTGTATGCGCCCCACCATTCTCTTTTGGAAAGGTGCGCATACACCTTTAAGACTGAAGCTGTCATCACTCAGCGCCGGACTAGATGGCTATTTAAATCGCCGGTTCTCACTCACATGTGTTCGTTCAAACACCCTTACCTGGATGCTAACTTGGCTTGAAGCTTTCGTGCTTGCAAGCATAACTCGCTGACGGAACCTCGCTGCGCTGATCCCTGCATCCCGCTTCCGGATCATCCGCTCCTCCTGAACCAACCTTCGGCTGTATTGCTATTAGTGCTAAGTACCCCGCAGGGGAACCCTCTATAAACTTATACTAAGCTTACACTATCTAGCTCTGCATAGTAAAGACTATTTATCACACCTGCATATCTAGATTGCTAGCTCTTAAGACTACTGCTACTTATTCCTGCACTGGGTTGATCTCTCTTGTATGTCCACCTGTTACTCTGTCATCTGCTACCATACATGATTGCTAAACCTACCTGCATCCATCTGCTACTCTCTTACCCTCAAGTGTCTGTCACCTACCACCTCCACTCAACCTGTCTCTTAAATCTTCATCACTGTGTTACTACATACATAAAGTCACTCTAGGAACCAGCTTGTTGAGTGTGTGTATTTACTAGCTGAATTAAGACCTTCCACACATGATGAGTCATTGAGGTTGGGAATGGTATCTCAGCATCTCTCTTACATGACTACTGAAGTGGAATATTTCTGCAGCTGAAAATCCACACCATACATGAAACGCAGGAGCGTTACAGCTACCAGGATCACTTCCTCAGACCCGAACCTCGCTACTGATCCCTGTATCTCGCTACTGGATCACTTCCTCATCACCGGACCCTTCTACTACTATACTATAGTGATAAGTACCCCGCAGGGGAAACCTCCATAACTTACACTACTACTATTGCATTAAGGACTGTTACTACCTATCCATACTATCCTATCATCTGCACTGTTACATAGATCTCTAGCTCTTGAGACTACTACCATCTATCATCTGCACTGCTGCATAGATTGCTAGCTCTCCTGTCTACTACCATCTATCATCTGCACTGCTGCATAGATTGCTAGCTCTCCTGTCTACTACTATCTATCCTTGCACTGGGTTAGTCTATCCTGTATTTGTCATCTGCTGTCCTCACCACCTGTTAGCATACTCGATACTAATCTATCTGCATTCCTAAATACCATCTTGAACTCTCCTGTACAAACCTATCAAGTGCTTACCATCCTTGTCAATGTTCACACCTGTCCCTTCAGCACATCACCTTCATACTATCATATACATCCTATCACTCCAGGAACATCTCATTGAGTGTGTATATATCTGTATGTTGAAGCTGACAGGCCCACGGTGATGAGGATCTGGTATTCAACACATCTCTACATGACTACTGAGTGGAGATTTTGCAGCTGTAAATCCAGCCTATAACAAAAACGCAGGAGCGTTACAATAACTGGCTAATATCTGATGATACTAACTCTGCTGTGGTTCTGGAGTCGGCCCTGCTCGGGTCGTATGAGGCGCTGCGTAATGCCCTTTATCGAGGGCCCAGAGCTCCATACCCCCTCACGACCTCCATGAAGGCAGTCATCAGGTCCTGGACATCGGTCTCACCTTATTCCAAATCTGACCCTAGCAGGCGGTCTCCAAACCTCCCCCTATGTCGAAACCCGAAACTGCCTGAATTCCACTCTATCCCTGATCCATTTATTTGGGCTACTAGGGGAATCCGGTGTCTTTCTCACATCTGTCCGGAGGGTGACCTTCTTAGTTTTGACCAATTGAAAGACAGGTTTGATCTTCCCAACTCCTACTTTTTCCGGTTCCTGCAGCTCCACCATGCCTTTCGGACTCAGTTTGGGGGTTCCCCCCTGAACTTGACTCCGGCAGACTTGGAGTTGGTTCTCCGGGATGAGGATCTCCAGAAACCGCTCTCCTCTATATACAGGGCCCTGACACTTAGTGTGCATGTGGGTCTGGAGAAGTTGCTGGCATTCTGGGTTGCGGAGATGCCGGAGTTGGACTCAGAGGATTGGGAGGATGTCTGGGACTATCCCTTTAAACATTTAGTATCCTCTAGAGATCGCCTAGTCCAATTCAAGATACTGCATAAGTTCCACCTCACCCCCTCTAGATTACATAGGGTGTCTCCTGACGTCCCGGATGTTTGGTCAAATCTATCAAAACCCAGAGAAAGCATAAAATACAAAAGGGGTGCAGCGCTACAATAGAAAATATAAAATATGAACTCAGACTGTATAATTGTGAAAAAGTCCTGACTGAACAATTAAATCACAAATACTGTGCAAGCTTAAAATAAAGATAAAGAAGAGTCCTTTAAATGCCACAAATCCAAGCCATAAGATCAAGGGAAACCCGTGCTGTGAAGGATGAAACTAATGCACCTCTTCATAAGTGACTCCATCACCAGAGTGTGTGCTAGCCTCTCACCTCAATTCTCAGACCTCTAGGGTCATAGCGCGGTGTGTTTTCAAACACCTGATGGGCTCCCAATCTGCTCAGCTTTGCCTCCAACCTCCAACCTCAGACCGATCATAGAGTAAGAGATTCCATCATAGAGGAGGGAACAAAAGGACATTTAGTGCTCTCCGTAGATATAACAGTTTATTAAATAATAAAAGGTATTGCACTTACAAACATGGCACTATCCCAGTGCAAAACGAACAGCATATGTATAAAACAGCACAGCCAGCTGGCCGCTCGGTGTGCGATCCCTTCGGAGCGTCGCGGGTGACGTCACAGCTCCTCCCCCGTACGCGTTGCGTCAGTGGGCGTGACTTCTTCAGCGGGCTACGTGGAGGGCGGCACCCGCACGCTATTTATTGATGCTGCTAAGCAACCGGACCAATCGTCCCAGGGCGGAACAGGAAACTCTCAGGTTTCCATTTTAGAATAGGGAAAGAGAGCCAGCCCTACTTCCTGGTGACTCCGGAGCTAACAAAAACTCTTGTTTACAGACCGGAAACTGGGGAAAAGACACGGATCAGTTCCTCTCTGCCTCTGTCGATGTAATTAGGAGCTAATAAATATACTATTGCACTTCGTGAATGCTAGGGGCACAGAACCTTTAACAGGACATAAAGTGACGATGCATAGTGCATAATATAATAACCTAAAAGTTTCCAAAAAAAACTCTTTTTTTAAAAAACTCTTTTTTTCTTCTTTAAAAGTCTTTTTGAAAAAATGACAAATGTCAAATAAGATAGTAAATACAATTCTAAAATCTTCTCATAAAAGCTAAAAAAGACGTGTAACCGCGATGCTCCGTATGGATCTTACAAACACATGTATATATAAAAAACATAAAAAACATAACAGAAAAAACATCTAAAAATCAGCAATTGTCATCTATTGGAAATAAAACAATTCAGATCAAATTCTACATTTAACCCCCCTGGTACTAAAACTTTAGTCTGGTAAATCCAGAATGATTCTCTTCGACTTAGTTGCCTAGTAAAGTTACCTCCCCTCCAATGTCTGGTAGTTTTCTCAATCCCCCAAAACTTTAATCCAGTAGGGTCACAGTGATGGTATCTTTTAAAGTGTTTGGGGACATTGTGCTTATCCTTTCCCTGTCTAATTCTGTTCATATGCTCTCCTACTCGAACATGCAATGCCCTCGTGGTTCTGCCCACGTATTGATATCCGCATTTACATTCGAGCATATAAACTACACCTTTGGTCTCACATGTGATGAAATCCCTCAAAACATGCACTTCCTGTGTGGCTGTAGCTAAAAATTCCTTCCTTCTTTTGGTGTTACCTTTTGAGGTTTTGCATGCAGCACACCTTCCACAGGCGTAAAAACCTTTCATAGATGGAAAGAGCCTATTATCAGATTTAATGGGGGGATCCAGAACCCCTGGTGCCAACCGATCTCTCAGGGTTGGCGCCCTTCGGTAGACAAATTTAGGTTTTGATGGAAGGGTCGGGCCCAATACCCTGTCTTGTTGTAGGATGGGCCAATACTTGGCTACAATGTTTTCAAACTTCTTGTACTGGACATTATAGTCCAGCACAAAGCAAAATTCATTACTGGTAGCCATTTTTTTAGAGGGCATAAGAGTAGTTTCTCGTTCGATCTCACTCACTCTAGACAGTTCCTTCTCTATGTGTTCTGGAGCATAACCTTTTTCTAAAAACCTAGAGGCTAATATTTTGGACTGTGAGCGAAAGTCTTCTTCCTGAGAACAGTTTCGTTTCATCCTTAAAAACTGCCCTCTGGGGATATTACATAGCCAAAGATTATGGTGGCAACTTCCTGTCGGTATATAGGAGTTACGATCAGTGGGTTTGAAGTAGGTACGAGTTTTTAGACACCCATCATTTTTAAAAATCTCCAAATCCAAGAATATAATGCTTTCGGTGTTTACATTCCAAGTTAGTTCAATGTTCCTATTATTGGAACTAAGATGGTTCATGAATTGCTGCAGACTGGTCATATCTCCTCTCCAAACTAGGAGGAGATCGTCGATGAAACGACGGTAACAACTCAGCTGGGGAGGACGGTTTGTGAAGATCACCTCCTCCTCCCAGTGCGACATAAATAAATTTGCCACACTGGGAGCAAACCGTCCTCCCATAGCAACTCCTTTCACTTGTAGGAAATATTCTCGGTTGTACCAAAAGTAGTTTTTTAGTAAACAGAAATCTAAACATTCGACAAGGAACTTACGATGTTTGGAGGTCAAATCTGACTTACTTAGGGCCCACTTCACAGAATTCAAAGCATCTTCATGATTTATAATGGTGTAAAGCGACCCTACGTCAGCAGTCACCAATATGCTTTCTGAAGTTTCCGTTAGGTCCCCAAGAAGTTGGATTACATGTTTAGTGTCCTTGAGGTATGCGGATGTACCACATACCAAAGGCTGCAGATAGTGGTCGATATACTGACCTAACCTTGCCGTTATAGAATCTATGCCGTTTACGATTGGACGGCCAGGTGGACACGTTTGGTGCTTGTGGATTTTAGGGAGAAAATAAATGATAGGGGTCCTGCAAAATAAGGGGTTGAGATACTGGGCTTCCTTAGAGCTCAAAATTCCAGATTTCTCCCCTTTGTTGATCAAAACTCCCAGTTCTTTTTTGAACCTGATCATAGGGTTACCTGACAAGAGAGAGTAGGTGTTCCTGTCACTAAGGAGCCTCTGCATCTCTTGACGGTAGTAAGTCCCACTCATTACTACCAAGGCACCTCCCTTATCAGCCGGGCGGATCACTAGATCTTTCCTGCCCTCCAACAGTTTAATACCCTTTTTGATTTGTTGGGGATCATTCGCTCTCCTGATCCTAAGTGAGTCCAAATCACGGCTTACCATATTTTTGAACACTTCAATGTTCTTAGTGTCCACATTAGGGGGATTAAACACTGATTTATTCCGTAATTTGGAATGGTGTGAGACTCTGACCTCTCCCCTATCAGGATGTGGATTTGTTAGAAAATTTTTGATACTTAATGTTCTAGCAAATTTTTGAAGATTGACATAAGTATCGAACTTATTCATATTCTTAGTCGGTGCGAATTTTAGTCCCTTGTCTAAAACTCTGATCTCATCATCAGTAAGAGTAACACCGCTAAGATTGAATATTCCGGTTCCTATCGGGATTTTGGTTTTTTGTACCCTTCTACCTCCTCTGCATCCTCTTTTTTTCTTTTCTTTTTATTTTCCGTCCCGTTTATCAACGGATACGGGGGCTGCTGAGGAGGATAATAGGGGCTGATTCCCAATGGAGTTGACGGGCCTGGTTGAGGGTCCCTCCAGGGGGTCCTCTGTACCCCTAAAAAATGGGGGTCCTCTCCTTGATTTTGTAATGGTTGGAACCTATTTTCCGTTGGGATAGGGCGATCCCCTGATGGGTACGCACCTCTCTGTCCCCTACGTCCTCTAGGTCCCCCTCGGTGCCCCCTATTATGATAGGGGAAAGTTTGCCACTCAAGGTTGGGTTGGTGATAATTATCACCACTCCAATTCTCCCTGGATGAGGGACGGTGATAAGGTTTTTGGCCCCCCCCCCTCTTCCTCGGCCTCTCCCTCTTTTGTTTCCCCGACCTCTTCCTCTGGGTGGAGGCCCTCCTAATGAGGGGAATTGTGACTGGGGAGTCCCACAATCCTGAGTGGGTACATCCTCATTCATTGAGGTGCTGGAAACTACTTCAGGGGCTGCTGAGGACAGAAGGTTTACTTGCCACCTATACACCATTTTGTTGCTAAAATCTCCTATATCCCTTAGGAATTTTTTCTTTTTCTTTTCCTGAGCCTCCTTATCCCATTTCATGAGTTTGGTTTTGAGTTCTTCTGATAGTTTTATGAACTCTGGCTTATCCTTCTCTTTTTCTATAGAGGTTTTGATGGCCTCTATTTGGGTCTCAAGAGCCTTCATCTTCCTCTGTTTCCGTGTTAACAGAAAAGTGAGGAGCTCAAGACCCTTTGTAGTGAAGAATTCATTCCATTCTGTGTATGATTCCTCATCTAAAAGCCCATCATTTGGTGGGATATCCCAACGCAAACGACGCGGGATTATTTTAGAGGAGATATACTGTTGGAATGAAACCACATCCCACCAAGCTTTAATCTTTTTTTCAAATAAGTGTCCTAACTTTTTGAAATAATGGGAAAGGTTGCTCGGTTCTTTGGATATAAGTGTGCGTGTAAACACATCATCTAATGCGATCTCACGCACCTCGATATATTGAAAAACATCCATTCTGTAAGATTAGCAGCCAAATGTATATAGACTTGCTGCCAGAAATGAAATGAAAACTCATTCAGCGCTACAATCAGCAAAATGGAATAAAAGCTGCTGGACACCGGTAAAGGTCAAATCTATCAAAACCCAGAGAAAGCATAAAATACAAAAGGGGTGCAGCGCTACAATAGAAAATATAAAATATGAACTCAGACTGTATAATTGTGAAAAAGTCCTGACTGAACAATTAAATCACAAATACTGTGCAAGCTTAAAATAAAGATAAAGAAGAGTCCTTTAAATGCCACAAATCCAAGCCATAAGATCAAGGGAAACCCGTGCTGTGAAGGATGAAACTAATGCACCTCTTCATAAGTGACTCCATCACCAGAGTGTGTGCTAGCCTCTCACCTCAATTCTCAGACCTCTAGGGTCATAGCGCAGTGTGTTTTCAAACACCTGATGGGCTCCCAATCTGCTCAGCTTTGCCTCCAACCTCCAACCTCAGACCGATCATAGAGTAAGAGATTCCATCATAGAGGAGGGAACAAAAGGACATCTAGTGCTCTCCGTAGATATAACAGTTTATTAAATAATAAAAGGTATTGCACTTACAAACATGGCACTATCCCAGTGCAAAACGAACAGCATATGTATAAAACAGCACAGCCAGCTGGCCGCTCGGTGTGCGATCCCTTCGGAGCATCGCGGGTGACGTCACAGCTCCTCCCCCGTACGCGTTGCGTCAGTGGGCGTGACTTCTTCAGCGGGGTACGTGGAGGGCGGCACCCGCACGCTATTTATTGATGCTGCTAAGCAACCGGACCAATCGTCCCAGGGCGGAACAGGAAACTCTCAGGTTTCCATTTTAGAATAGGGAAAGAGAGCCAGCCCTACTTCCTGGTGACTCCGGAGCTAACAAAAACTCTTGTTTACAGACCGGAAACTGGGGAAAAGACACGGATCAGTTCCTCTCTGCCTCTGTCGATGTAATTAGGAGCTAATAAATATACTATTGCACTTCGTGAATGCTAGGGGCACAGAACCTTTAACAGGACATAAAGTGACGATGCATAGTGCATAATATAATAACCTAAAAGTTTCCAAAAAAACCTCTTTTTTTAAAAAACTCTTTTTTTCTTCTTTAAAAGTATTTTTGAAAAAATGACAAATGTCAAATAAGATAGTAAATACAATGCTGGAGGTGTGGTTCACCTGCTCCCTCCTATGTTCATATGATCTGGCACTGTCCGTCCCTCCACGGCTTTTGGTCTGAGGTCTTGGGTTTCATTACACGTCTGACCACTATAACCATTCCTTTTGGGGTTGAGACCTGTATCCTGGGACTTGTTAATGCATTGGCACATTCGGTCGCCACTCGCACCTTGTTGGGGCTGCTGCTCTTCTATGCTAGGAAGCTTGTGGTAATGCATTGGAGGGACTCGGGGGCCCCGACCCTATCGCAATGGAAGGCCTTGGTTAATGCAATGATACCAATGTATAAAGCGGTTTACAAGTTCAGAGGGTGCCCTGATAAGTTTCACAAAGTCTGGAATCTGTGGCTGGAAGCTACTGATACCACGGATGAGCCCTCACCTCCGGTTCCTGGAGTATCTTTGGCTGACGCGTAGCTGGGTGTCCTTTGTGTAGATTGTGTGACCTGCTTGAGCCTCCCTGACTGCACCGGACCACACTATGTTCTTACTTGCCTGTTGGACTTTTGATACTCCGTACTATTGAGCTCCAGAATTTTTGGAACGGTAGCCATGTTGGGGGGTAGGAGGGGGGGGGGTTTAATGGATTCCGTGGGGGTTTTTGTTTCTTTTTATATGCTTTTTTATTTTTCTTGTTTTTCTTGTATGATTGTGGTTCTGTGTTGTTGAGCCTGGGTATGCCCACGAGGCTCTGTTTTTGTATGTTGTGTTTCGAAAATTCAATAAACAAAATTAAAAAAAAAAAGATAAAGTCAATTTGGTTTTGTTGCAGGCTAGCTGGTAAATGAGCTGGAAATGTTTGTTTCTAATCCTTCCCTTACTTGTTGTGGGGGGAGGGGGTCAGGGCCCTCTTGGGAAACAGTGAAGAAGACCATAGTACACAGGATAAGGTAAGTATTACAAAACCAGCACTGTATCCTTCATCTGCTAGAAATAGGGTGGTACATTTTTTTTTAGATCAGCTCTGGGTTTAAGCCTAGTACATACAGGCCGAAAGGCGGGCAGCATTAACCGGTTCAATAGAAACCGGCTGACATTTGGCCTGTGTTTACTGGAGTTTGTTGAAGGGGCATGACCGAAAAAAGTCTGCCAATCAGCTCCTGATTAGCGTGGCTGAGAGCGCTGACCAGAGTGCTCTGGCAGTGGGGGGTCACCCCCCCTGTCAGAACCCAAAAGAACAGCAGGGAATATAGCTGTACTAACATCAGATTATTAGTACAGCGGCTCCTCCTGAGCTGTACGTTTTTTTTTTTTTGTTCAGCCCTGCTGGGTTGAACAAAAACAGAACTACTAGCGTGTATGAAGTTTAAGGCTTTAAGTCACAAACTAAGAACAGTGTGCTGTAAATCAGTGAAAAAAATGGAAGCCAAAGCATCAGCATGATGGCTAGGTAACTAACATTCTCACAAGCAGACATCATCAATGGCAGCCTACATAATTCTCTCATGACAGTTTCCCTTTAAGTTCAAAACAATAGGCTTTGTTTCTTTGATGTACTCATTTGCCCATGTGAATGAGACCCAATGCTGACCATATATATAGTAATTTTCAGACAATTCAAACTATCTTCAACCAGCTTTCAATTGCAAGAATGATTGAAAGCAGAAAAGTAGCTTACATCCACAACTTTGGCTGTTTTACAGTTTTCAATGAAAGTTGTTTACTGTAGGTTTCTTTGGTTTGTTCCTTTGAAAGCTGGTTAAAGTGTATATTTAGACAAAATGTTTACTTTGGATAGAATAGAGAAGGATAAAAACCCCTGCCAGGTTTTTATATTTTGCTGTCTGCCTACCATTGGGGAATTCCAGTGACACAGCAAGTCAGAGGATATCTCTCAAATTGGGGGGGGGATCCCCTTTTGGACATTTACCTGCAGAACAGTTGTCCCCTTTGTAGGATTTCCCTTTACCTCGTATTCTGGGGGAAACTCAAAAAAGTTTTGATCCCTCCCCCCCCCCCCCCCCCGTGTTGATTTACGCTGACAAAGGTCACCAGTACAAAGAGACGAATTAATCTCCCCAATAGGAACACAGACAGCTATTAAAACTGGACAGAAGGTCTAACCCTTCCTCACTCCAGAGATACAAGAGTGGTTGAAGTCTGAAAATGACCCTGTCCTTGACCGGCATTAGGCCCCTTTCACACGGACTTTCAGTTTACATCAGCCTACCTCTGAGTCCATCCAAACAATTTTCCAAGCCTAAACATAATAGATTAGAGGTAGCATTATGTAAGTGGTATCCGGAAGACCACCACAGCCTGCTGCTGCAGACAAAAAAGCTGAACAACACAGATCACAACATTGACATCTTTCCTGGTTATCTCTAAAGCCACGAACACACGATCAGATTATCGAGCGATCTGTCGTCTGTTTTTTGTGGCATGCTAGTCTGATGTGGAAAGTGAAGGTTATTTTCATACAAATTTTCCCGTACGACAGAATTCTACTTCAGAAGTGATGTCATGTGTTGGATTGCTTTGTATGTGTTCTTTCATCTCTGAGCATGCCTAGTCTTGCTCTTAAGATTTTTTTCCGTCAAAATCTGTACTAATGAGACGAAAATGGGATGTTGTTTTGATGGACGACAAAAATTATATAGCCTGCACATCAGGATTTTGTCTCCCGAAAAAGTCGGAGTCGGCTGTCAAAAGCACCATACTAACAATCCGAAAATCGACAGATCGGTCGTCGGACGAATTTTCCCTACAGATTTTCTTATCGTGTGTACGGGCCTTAAATCAGCACAGATACCCTGCTGATTGGAACAACCCCAGGTGAAAGAAGGTTATTTACATGAGATGGTGTCCCTTGTTAAAAATATATTTGGTGCTCATTTCTTGCCTTTGGGCACCTGTAGATATCTCCACCTGTAGATATCGCCACCTATAGATATTACCAGTCGATAGATATGGGTGGGGCAGTATTGATTAAAAAGGTCGGGAAACCTTATCTGAGCTCTTCTATTTCCACTTAGAAAAAAACAGTGCCATGTGTATCTACATGTGCTCATCTTTTACCATCTTCATATAAATGCTTTGTGCCCTTTTATAAAAAAAATGCTGGAAGCTTGACAAAATACATTTTCAGATGGTCAAATCTTTTGTTTGTATCTGACTATCCTCTATGGTCAGCTCAACCTTCACCCTGATTTTCAGCACATAATAGTTTTATGTTTACGTTGATTTTAGTGATGTGTTTTGTTTCTAGATGGATTTATGATCCGCCTAGCTAGTAGCCGATGAACTAATAGCAGCCTATTATTTGCCAATTATGTTCTTGAGTATTTCTTGTACCATTGTTTAGTCACGTGCACAAATGACATGTCTCCACTTAAGGGCCTGTAATTAAACAGGTCTGTGTATCTAAATTAGAATCTGTGCTGAACGGTCATTTTGAAAAGTTCATCTCGTCTCATCCACATCAACAAATTAAAGTCGATGTCGGCCATCCTACACGTTCTCCAAAACGATCTCAAATATCTTTCTTAGAGAAGTTTTTGAACACATACTTGCAAATATTTTCTAGCAGCTGTGCTGTAAAACGATGAAGTATGCTTGCTGCGTGCCAGCATGATTTTGTTTTAAATATTAATTTTTTTTACACATCAGCACACAAAATACAGTACATTGCAAAATTGTAGCAAAGTGAATTCCCATGTAGTTATGAGATAGATGATGTATTTCCGTGTAGCAACACCCCCGCAGGAGCTGCTGATTAGATTATTGGGTCTACGTCCTGCCTAACAACCCACAGAATTGGCTCGAACCCTCCCTAGGCACAACTGATCCAGAATAGGACTGGAATACCAAATGGCTACACAGATTGGAATATAACACTTCAATAAATAATAATGACCTGTTACCTCTCTCCAGCTGCAGTCCTTCTGGGTAATACAAGGTGACCACACACAAGCTTGCTTTTAAACAGGAAAGTTATTTACTGTAAATCAAATAAACAATTTCGATACAGTAAAATATGACTTTGTAAAAGGATATACTGATTAATTAATCAAAGATAAGATAAATACTGTGATATCACTCCTCAACGGCACATTAATTGTTTCAGGAAATGTCTCAGAGCCTATAGGACCACCATCTTAATCACTATTATACTTTTGGAAATAAGGCTCAGCATTCAGTTAGACACAGTACCAGACAGTCAGACCTATCTGAGTCCGCTGTTTCTTCTCTATATCTTCGCTAGCAACGTTGGTGCACTCGCGATTTGTAATCCACATTGAGGATGGGTGATCAATAGAGAGAATGGCAGCAAACAGTTAGTAATCACCGCGGGGTGTCTGTGCAGGATTGGCGGTAAAACTTCTGTGAGAGATGTACTGGGCCACCTGGTATATTGCCTTCTACTACTCTAAGGCTAATCCTGACTAAAGTTACTTCTTTGATAGATAGAGTCAGTTTTTGGGCAGGTGCCCTCTCACCAACAGGACTGTCTCCCAGGAAGCCTCCGCTGCGATCTCAGTCTCCGGCCTCTGTCACCAGCCGCACTAGGTATTTGGGGTGGATGAGTCTGGTCTCTGTAGAACATCGATGGGACCTCCAGGAGGGATCCTCTACTGGAGATGAAACACTGCAACTTAGTCACTTAAGGCCCAGGAGTTTCGGCCTAGCATGCAGCATCAGCCCACAGCGCTGGCATCCTGCTTGTCTCACTGTGTCTTTCCCAAGAGAGTGAGCCTGGCTCCTCCCTTCCTTTATAAAGCTTCCCCCAGAAGGCTGTGCGGTGCAGCAGTGCACCCTGGTACTCTCAAAGCACTATGGGCAATGAAGACTGCTCAACTTCCTGAAAGGAAAATCACATCAAAAGAAATTCCATAGCCGCTGCAAAGTGTCCTTTTGGCCACTAGATGGAGCCGAGTTCCTCTCAAATGTCAAACAGCAGTCTTTTAGAACTTGTATAATGGGAGACCCCGCTACATCAGTTTCTTGTTTTTACCTGTATAAAACAGCCTTTTTGGTCCTGTTAATACAGGTGGTAAAAACTTGCAATTCATTCATGTTTTTACCACTCACCAAAAGCTCAACGAGGCAAATTTAACTTGGCTTGTGGAGTCTGACAGGTGGCAATGTGTGTCAAAATTTCCAATTATAGTCAATATGAAAGACTGCCTGTTCTGCAAAAAAATAAACAATATCCTAAAAAACAAAAAACAGGATACACGTTTCCAATTCTCTTGCAAACTCACTAACTGTAGTGTGGTCCCTGTAACCCTACATACAAAAAAAAGAAAATAAAAAAAGCAGGCTGTCAGAAGACAGCAGGATCGCCTCCAGAACGCATGGAAGCTGCTACCATCCTATGAAAAGCGATCTACTATGGACTGCTTTTCAGAGTGTGGTATAAATGGCTACATGTGTGAATCTGGCCTTTGAGTACAGATGTTTTTGGGTTTTTTGTAAAAGGTAGGGTTTAAAATGTGAATGTAGACCTATAGCCAACAGTCTTGTTTAAGGGGTCTGTACATGTGCATTCTTTGATTTAGTGTCTCAATGACTTAGAACAGACCACTAGACTGTAAGTGAAATGATATTAACTGCACAATAATTATTAGAATTCTAATGAATATTTTTGAAATATTTTTGTTCTTTTTCTTATTTTTGTTTAGTTATTTTGCTTGTCTTATGACTTCTACTGCTTAATTCTGAAAAATGGGACTCCTAAGGGCTCATGAACACTGGGCTTAAAAAAAAAAAATGCTGCTTTTACAGGCATTTGGCATTTGTTTTTACTGCCTGTAAAAGCACCTCCATGTTAGCCCATGTGTCCATGCACACATGGGTGTTTACAGGCTGAAAAGAAACCCATCATCAGCGAGTTCAGAAGAAGAGATTTTCAGCAAAAAAAATGCTTGATGTGCCTAAACGCTTGGAAACAATAGATGTGTTTAGTGCTTGAGCGTTCATTTATTTCAGTGGGCAGAATATATTATTATGGCCAATGGAATCCATAATCACACACAAATGCTTGATGCACCTAAACACAGCTGAGATCAGTACTGCAGTCATCTAGGTAAGTTTTTTTTTTCTGTATTCCTGTAGTACTCAAAGGGTCCTTTCACACGGACAAAGTGCCCGATGGACTCCGTTTTGCTCAGCGGGGATCAATGACAGCTCCATCTCCGTTTATTTTGCAGAGACGGAGCTGTCAGAGCCCCGCTTTCCTCTGCTCTCCTCTATGGGAGATCGGATGAGAATGGACCACCTGTCTGTTTTCATCAGATCTTATCAGATCCGATCCTCCAAACAGATGGAAACTAGGGTTTCCATACGTCCGGATTTCACATACAGGATCGGAACGGATTGCAGCCGGTGTCAGCGGAGATGTCTCCGCTGACATCCGCTGCTCCATAGGGCTGCATGGAACCTCCGATGAGGTCCATATGAAAAACTGACAGGCGGACCAGATCGGAAAGCCTATGTGAAAGGGGCCTAACAGGGGTTTTGTTTTTCAGGGGGACACATATTTTAGCCTGTTTCCCAATTAGATGCTACGGAGAAGCCAGCATGAACAAAAGTTGTAGTTACATGATCAACAAACTGTTGATCTCAGAGCAGTGCGCTGTAATGATGTACTATCAGAGATGTATAGTAACGAAGTAGAACTACTTAAGTACTGTACTTAAGTACCGAAATGCGGTATCTGTACTTTCCTAGAGTAGAATTTTTTTCTCCTACTTCTACTTTTACTTCACTACATTTTTTCGATGATTTCGATACTTCTACTCAAGTATTTTTTTTTTGTGCTGCATAGTTACTCGTTACTTTTAAAAAAATTACCACTGCCAGAACAGTAGATGGCAGGTTGCATAAAGCTCAAAAAAATGTGTATAATGTCATTTGTAAATCAGCGCATACGAAAATAAAGGCTGTGTATAATAAAAGCTGCTATACCAAATCTTTCCAATAAAAAGAAAATATGAAACAAACAAATAAATGGTGCTACAGCGCTTAAAGTGCATCAAGAAACTACTAACAAACACAGGTTAATTTGAATAAATCATTTGAAATAATAAAAAACAATATGATGTTCAAACTTTTGACTTCTTTCGTTAATACCTACATAACACAGTACTTGTACTTTTACTTTCAGTACTTGAGTAGAAAATTTTTTTCAAAACTACTGGTACTTTTTACTTTTAGTACTTAAGTAGCAATTTTTTTGAAAAAACTACTTGCAATACTTAAGTAAAAAAAATGTTGAATACTTTAGTACTTCTACTTAAGTAACTTTTTCTGCGAGCACTTCCACTTCTACTCAAGTCACTTTTTGATCAAGCACTTGTACTTTTACTCAAGTAGAAATTTTGAGTACTTTATACAAGTCTGTGTACTATTAAGTATATTAGCTATCAGATAGAAAAATATTTTACCATAACTCATTGCAGCTTTTTCAGAAATGAGCTGCCAAATTAAAAATAAAATATAAACACAAGTTTCTCACTAGGGGGAGAACCTCTAGGGGAATCCAGGATGCAGAAAGATCTGGGGGATTTAGTTATAGACAGACTGAGCAACAGCATGCAATTTCAAGTTGCAGCAGACAAAGGGAATTTACTCCAGAGATAAAAACGATAATCCTGCCATTTTAATAAAACTCTGGTTTGGCCACATCTGGAGTATTCCGTCCAGTTCTGGTCACTAATATTCAGGAAGGATGGGCTGTAGCTGGAGAGAGTCCAGAGAAGGGCAACATAATAAATAAGAGAACTGGAGGACCTTAAATACGAGGAACGACTACAAGCACTTAAAATTATTCTCCCTGGAGAAGAGACACTTGAGATGAGATATGATAGTGATATACAAATATCTCAATGGTGATCCCAGCCAGGGCTGGTGTAAGGATTTTTGACACCCTAGGCGAAACCTAATTTTGTCGCCCCCCCTGGCTCCGCTCTTCACACCACCCCCTTTGCCCTGCCCATGTATATAGCAAAAAACCTAGACATGAGGCCCCACTCACGCCCATCAGCTTAAGGTAACCACATTTCCAAACTGCCATCCAGGGACATCCCCGCCTTCCCAAAATAGATTATTTCAAAACCCTCACCGACGATAGAATCTGTCACCCCTTTCCCTCCTGCATGGCTATCTATATCATTGAGCGCTAGAAGGAAGTGATTATATCTTAGAGCAGTGGTCCCCAACCTTTTTGGCATGGGGGACCAGTTTTGTAGAAGAAAATTTTGCCAAAGACTGTGGGAGGGTTAGGGAAATGTAGTCTCAAGGTTGACTGGGAATTCAGTGGCGGGTGATTTGTCGGGGAAATGGCTGGTGTTAGCATTTAAATCATCCCGACACCATGCTTGATATGGTGTCAGGATGATTGAAGCGCATTATTTATATTATTACATTGTAATATATAGTGAAATTGTTCAACTCACCATAATGCAGAATCAGTGGGAGCCCTGAGTGTGTCACTTGCCATCAGATGCAGCATGCCACCGTCACCTGCCACCAGGTGTAGCTTGTCCCTTTTTACCGTTGCCTGCCACCAGATGCAGCGTTTTATTTGCCACCATCATCTGCCAACAGATGCAGCATGACACCTGTTACCAGATGCAGTGTGTCACTTGCCACCATCGCCTACCGCCAGATGCAGCGTGTCACTTGCCACCATCGCCTGCCACCAGATGCAGCGTGTCACTTGCCACCGTCGCCTGCCGCCAGATGCAGCGTGTCACTTGTCACCATCGCCTGCCACCAGATGTTGCCTGTTCCTTGCCTGTCGCTTACTACCAAATGCAGCATGTCACTTACCACCGTCGCCTGCCACCAGATGCAGCGTGTCACTTGCCACTGTTGCCTGCCACCAGATGCAGTGTGTCCCTTGCTACTGTCGCCTGTCATCAGATGCAGCTTGTTATTTGCCACCATCACCTGCCACCAGATGCAGCATGCCACTATCACCTGTCACCAGATGCAGCGTGTCACTTGCCACCTTCGCCTGGCATCAGATGCAGTGTGCAATATGCCACCATTGCCTGCCACCAGATGCAGCGTGTCACTTGCCACCGTTGCCTGATGCCAGATGCAGCATGTCACTTGCCACCATCGCCGGCCACCAGATACAGCGTGCCACTAGCCACCTTCGCCTGCCACCAGAGGCAGTGTGTCCCTTGCCACTTTCACCTGTTACCAGATGCAGCTTGTTATTTGCCACCGTCGCCTGTCACCAGATGCAGCATGCCACCATCACCTGCCACCAGATGCAGCATGTCACTTTCCGCTGTCGCCTGCCACTTGATGCAGCATGTCACTTGCCACCAGATGTGGCGTGTCACTTGCCATCGTCACCTGCCACCAGATGCAGTGTGTCCTTTGCCACTGTCGCCTGTCATCAGATGCACCTTGTTTTTTGCCCCTGTTGCCTGTTACCAAATGCATCATGCCACAGTCACCTGCCACCAGATGCAGCGTGTCACTTGCCACTGTCGCCTGCCACCAGATGCAGCGTGTCCGTTGGTACTGTCGCCTGTCACCAGATGCAGCTTGTTATCTGCCACCATCGCCTGCCACCAGATGCAGCATGCCACCGTCACCTGCCACCAGATGCAGCATGCCACCATTGTCTACCACCAGATAAAGCATTTCACTTGCCACCGTCGCTTGCCGCCAGATGCAGTGTGCCACTTGCCACTGTCGCCTGTCACCACATGCAGTGTGTTCCTTCGCCAATGTCGCCTGTCATCAGATGCAGCTTGTTATTTGCCACCATCGCCTGCCACTAGATGCAGCATGCTACCATCACCTGCCAAAATATGCAGCATGCCACTATCGCCTGCCACCAGATGGAGCGTGTCACTTGCCACCGTCCCCTTCCACCAGATGCAGCGTGTCACTTGCCACTGTCGCCTGCTACCCAATTCAGTTTGCCCCTTGCCACCCGCAGCCTGCAGTGTGCCACTTGCCACTCATAGCCTGGCTCTCCGTCCCTTCTCTTCAGCTGGGCATGATGGGGGCTGTGGTTTCCCCCAGTCCTTGGGACTACATGTCCCATGATCCTCTCTGTTCCTTATTTATTTTTTTGCCCTGGCCAATAGGAGAGTAAGGAGAGGAAAGACAGATAGTGGGCGACTGTTCTGGCAAGTGCCACTCCCGAATAGACAGCAGCACAAGGAGGAGGAGAGGGAGGGGGGAAAAAGAGGCCGCAGCTGCGCTCTCTCTCCACACTGTCAGACAGATAGACACAGCCGCTCCCATCTCTCGCATTCTGCTCCCCACTGCTGAAAGAAGGAGGGAGAACTGGCAGGAAACAGGGAGCCCTCTTCTGTCAGTGGTGGCTCGAGGTGGGGGGGAGGAGGAGGGGGCAGCACAGTTTCTCCTCCTCCGACCCACTCCTATCATTTGCCAGCAGGGAGAGCAAGCAGGAGTGGAATCTGCGGTGCCCGCAAGGCAAACTAGTGAGCAACGGAATGTAAACCCCAGAATAGTGGGATTTATTATAGCGCTTGCTGGTACTATTCAGGGATGGGCAATTGCTTGTTCATACTGGATAGTAAAATTGGCAATCAAATTGGCAATCAAGTGGTAAAATTAAGTAAAATTATATATATATATAAATGAAAATCAAATATTGTGTAGAACACGTGACTATATAGTATTAAACCAGTGATATTCACAATTAATATAAATAAATCACAATAAAAAAAACAATCTTAATAAAAAACCTTTGTTATCATAAAGTGCAAGATTAGTGCCAACATTTGTGCCATAAAATGTCCAAAGAACAGTTCATAGGTGACTTTAGTGCATAAATAAAAAGCTTCAGTGCCAGGTAAGGGAAAGTGCAGGTGCTTAGTGCTGGGTCCTCCAGTAGTCCAACTGCTGGTACTTGGGCGTGACCTTATGGAATAGTGGGGGGTATGCACTCACCAGAGGTAGTGGGTCTTAAATACCGTATGGTAAAAAGACCTTTAGAGCCTGTGGCCTCCTGAGCCTGGAAGGTAACTGCTGGGCCTTGTACTTCCCTGTGGTCCGGGATCCCTCCCTTGGATAAACTCGATCCTCCGGGTCCGGTTTACGGAAAATACCGGAGAGACCTAGGGGACTTATTTAGCTGTAAAAAGCAAGTTTGTGTGTCTGCGATGTCACTCCGATGTCGTCATCTGTGACATGAGGGGGCGGGGCCTCCTGATGACATCATCGGGGGCCACGCTCACAATGGCTATATAACAAGCTGCAGAGAACGGAGACCGGCATAATCACCGGAGACATCGTCGGAGGAGGACCGGAGGAAGAAGAAGAAGAGAAGAGAAGAGCCGAGGGCAAAAGAGCAGAAGAGCGGACAGCAAAAGAGCAGAAGAGCAGAAGACCAGGAGAGGAAGAAGACCAGAGCAGAGAAGACCGGATGAAGATTTTTAATAAACTTTCCAAAACTTCTCCTGTCGTTATTTACATACACTGCCTTTTATGGGGTAAATGGGTAGGGGTACAGTGCACCCCATACCCATTCACAAAGGGAGGGGGTCCGGGATCTGGGGGGCCCCCTTGTTAAAGGGGGCTTCCAGATTCCATGAGCCCCCTGCCCGCAGACCCCCACAACCACCGGCCAGGGTTGTGGGGATGAGGCCCTCATCAACATGGGGGCAAGGTGCTTTGGGGTGGGGGGATGCAGAGCTCCCCCTGCCCCAAAGCACCAACACCCCCCCATGTTGAGGACATGTGGCCTGGTATGGTCCAGGGGGGGTGGGGCCGCTCGCTCATCTCCTCCCAATTCCTGCCCTACCGGGCTGCGTGCTCTTTTTCGGCGTGGGGCTACCCTCAAATTCCATACCAGACCCGAAGGGCCTGGTTTGGAACCTGGGGGGGACCCCCACGCAGTTTTTTTTCCCATTTTTGGCGTGGAGTTCCCTTTCAAGATTCTCACAGCGCAAGTCGCGCCGCAAGTCGGATCATCCTGATCCAACTTGCGGTGCGACTTCCATTCAAATCAATAGGCTCCCATAGGGAACCATTGATTTTGAATGGAGGCAGAAAAAACACTGCTAAAAGCAACGTGGCCAAACGTGCAATAAAGCAAATGGAAAAAGCTACTGAAAGCATGTTTAACAGCTGCTTTTTCCCGGCGTCAGAACTGGCTTTGCAGCACGTTTTTTCTAACGTCCCTTGTACATGGAGCCTAATTAGTAATAATTTCTAATACATCTTGTAGCCTGATCATTCGGTTAAACACATAGACATGGGTACAGGAACCATATGATCTATCCTCCGCCAAGGTGGCAGGGCCATAATACTGGACAATACATTCAGCGAGCCATTCATTGTCTTTCCAACTCCCTACTGAACAGCTAAACAGGCCAGGCAGGGAATGCAGGATAGCATTCTGGGTCTTCTTTCCCCACGTTCCCCAACAGACACACCCCCACTGCGGGCAATAGTTCCAGTCCTTGGTATGGCTACTTGCTCCCAACCGCCCTGAACAGATGTATCTGTCATTTGCCAGGTACTTTGAACTGACACTTCCACAATCTTTGAACTGACACTTTTACAATCTTACAAAATCCACCCGATTTCATGTGTCTTTCATGTGTCTCTTTTGAACCTTGCCTCTTTAGACCGTTTTCCGGGAAGAGAAGACCCACCGCCACCACCTGTTACAGTGGGCGAGGATACTGAATTTGAGGTAGAAACAATTCTTGATTGCAGGAAACGAGGAAGGCAAACTTATTATCTTGTCAGATGGAAAGATTACCCCCTGAAGAGAATTCCTGGGAGCCCGAAGGCAATATTCATGCTCCCAGATTGCTGCGTGAGTTTTTCAACAGAAACCCTGAAAATATATCACATTTGGGCTGCCCATAGGGGGGGGGGGACTGTCAGAAATCTAGCCAGAGGAGAGTTGCCCGTAGGCCTGGCATGATGGCCAATTTCCAATATGGCCGCACTTGCACAAATGCGCGCACGCGTATTGCGAACTCTCGTTCACCACGGCAAAGACGTGTGTGTGCTGGCTCACGCAATGCTTGTCAGATCTTGGCGCCCTCTGACCTTTAAAAGAGTGACTGCAGCACATGGACATTGCTAACTGGTCTTCAGCTTCCTGTTCCTGTGTGTGTGCTTATGCTTCTGATCATCTGTTACTGACCCAGCCTGCTTTTGGATACCTCTTGTCTCTCCCCCCGCTCTGGCTTCGGATAGCCCACGGATCTGCTCTTGTCTCTTATCCTGTGTATGACTTTGGCTTGCCTGACCATGTTCCTGCTCTTCTGTCTGCTGACTACTGGCTTACCGACCTTGGCATCCGTCTCTGACTATGTTTTCTGCTGTGAGACACCCAGGTGCCTACCTGCAGTACCCAGCCTGGTGTACCCACCTGCAGTACTTACCTGTTACTCCAGCCTGCAATACCTATTTCCCGTATCCAGCTTACTGGAGCCACTACACCTGTTTCCTGCTGTGTGCAGTCTGCACCATCATCAGCTCCACTGGGTCATACTGCTCACCTCATCTGGTATCCACCTTTGGAGACATCTCCACATCTGCATATCTCATCCGTGGCACAGCCGGAAATTCCTGCTTCTCTGGGCTTCGTGTTCCCTGTTTCCACCTTCAGGGACAGCGAACACCCAGCTGCAAGGAGAGCCCTCTCAGCATTTCAGCTTCAGGACCAGGTACGTGATAGCCCCTTTCAACCCTCCACAGGCACATCAGTGTGTCCTCTGACCTCTGCCCCCTTTATGGCTGCAGTATTGTCCCCCTCACTCAGATGAGTGTCTGTCCTCCTCGTTGAGCCAGTCCTTCTCGACTCCTTCTTTGCTGTGGCGGCGAGGCGCCACGAGAAAGATTCAGTGCCTTTCTTTGTAAAATGGCGCCAGGCAACGCCATTATGCAACTGCACATGCACCCGCCCGGCCGAGATTATACGAGCTTTCCCGAGCCCGGCAGGCATCATAACGGTGCATGCGCAGTTATGATGTCAGCCCACAACCATCCTTTTTACGGGCACCGCTGCCCGTAATGGCCAGACGGATGGCAACACTGCGGGAGACTGTCTGGAGTTCCACGGGCAGTGGGCCGCAGGTTGGACATGCCTGGCCTAGAAGGTCCTTTTTCCACAAAACTATTAACTATGTATTTCTGGCTTTTGTTATACAACACTCAAGACCTTTGCAGAGGCCGCTTTGCTCATAAACGCTAACTGCTAGATACATCAAAGAAATTCCTTTCACATACACATAATTGATGGCTTACAGCTTTAGCAGTGAATGTGTCATCTGGACACCTGACTTATTAATGGTTTACAAAGCCATAGCAATACATGTGAGGTCCGAACACCTGACTGATGGATGACCCACAAAGGTATATAGCCATTGCAAAGAATGTGGGACCTGAACTCCTATGACAAATTTATATGTCAATGTTTCCAGGCAGTCTGGCTGTATTTGCGTTGGACACATATCTGTATATGTATAGGATCAAAGGAATGTGTACAATGTTCTTATTTAATTCTGACTTTCTGATCTGCATGTCCGTGCCAGCTCAGTCACTCTAATAGAACTGAAGATAGACAGTCAGAGAACTAGTTCTTTCAGACGCAGGTTAACAGTGGGGTGGCCAATTTATTTCTTCCATAACTTGCCTTTTAGCACTTTTAGCAATCTGGGAACCCAGCAACCAACTAGAAGCTAACATGATATTATGAGATTTGCAGCTCAGCTATGTGGCTCATGGCAATAAGTCATTTCTAGAAATATCTGCGTACACTCACTACAAGGCAGTAGCCAGGCTCACTGTAAAAATGTTTTTGTTTTACTATCTGATAACGTTGTAACATTCTACTTTTTTCAATATTTTTAACAAAAGTTTTATTAAAGACTTGATGTACTGGTGACATTATATAGCAAGCCCTAACAAGAAGCAGTTTTGAGTTACAGAACCCTCTTACTATAGGACCCCTTTCATATTTTGCGTAGTGGGAACACGCATTCCTGCTCACGATTTTTTGTTGAGCTATTTACACATTTTTCCACATGTCATGCATAGGGCAGCCTATTCACTTGAATGGGCTGCCTTATGTGCGTTTATTGCGACAAAGAAGCTTGTGCCATGCTCATACTGATTCTTCCCACTATTCCAATTTGCCAAGTGTGAATGGGGCCTTAGATATATTCTAATAATCAGAATAGTAAGATGTTGCTGAATTTGAATTGAAAAACTCAGATTTTTAAAGGGGAAGTCCGCTAAACAATAATATTTAATGTAACTACTTCCCATCAAAAGACCAGGAGGGCGACGCTCTGTGATAGGGGTAATGGGTCAATCACAGCGACCCTTTACCACGTGATAAGCTGTCAGCCTATGACAGCTGACCACGGCATGTGAACACAAGCCGGTTATCAGCTTTTCTCTCCTCACGCTGTCTGTGAGGACAGAAGAAGAAAGCCAATAACTGGCTTCAGTTATCGGTTCCAACAGTGCCCACCAGTGCTGCTAATCTGTGCCCACCAGTGCTGCTAATCAGTGCCCATTAGTGCTGTCAATCAGTGCCCATCAGTGTCTCATTATCAGTGCCCATCAGTTCCCTTCAGTGCTGCCTATCAGAGCCCATCAGTGCCACCTATCTTCTGACTTGGCTGATCACAGATCGGGCTAAAGGGCCAATCACAGTGGCCCTTTAACACGTGATCAGCTGTCAGCCAATGACAGCTGTTCACAGGATGTAAACACAAGCCAGTTGTCAGATTTTCTCTCCTCACGCAATCTGTAAGGACAGAAGAAGAAAGCGGATAACCGGCTTCTCTTATCAGTCCCAAAAGTGCCCACCAGTGCTGCCAATCAGTGCCCACCAGTGCTGCTAATCAGTGCCCACCAGTGCCACGTATCAGTGTCCATCAGTGCCTCATCATTAGTGTCACCTATGAGTGCCACCTATCAGTGCCCATCAGTGCTGCCTTTCAGTGCCGCCTATCAGAGCCTATCAGTGCCACCCATCAGTGCCCCTATCAGTGTAGCCTCATTAGTGCCTCCTCATCAGTGCCCACCAGTCCTGCCTAATCAGTGCCACCTATCAGTGCCGCCTCATCAGTGCCTATCAGTGCCCATCAGTGCAGCCTAATCAATGCACATCAGTGAAGGAGAAAAATTACCTATCTGCAAAATTTTATAACAATCTACAGTATGAAAAGTTTTTTTTTTTTCAAAATTTTCAGTCTTTTTTCTCACTTCACCTTCCAGGACGGCCCACACATGAGAGATGATAGGCTCCTCCCTACAGAAAACACAATCCGTTTACAATTTGTTAAAAGGCCCCACCCTTCCCTTTGCCCCTCACTTTAGATTGTGTTTCTTCCAACAGCGAAACGTTTGTTGTTTTCACTGACCTGAAGACAGGGAAGTTTGACTGTCCCCCTGTGAGCCAGGTTCAGTAAATGCCGTGAGAGCTGAACTCTACCTGCTGCCTCCTCAGGCTTCTCACAGGTCACCCCCATTCGTACAAGCCGTCGGTCACCAAGGGTGCCCCTCTAGGCTTGTCTCCGGCTCCAGCAGGTCTCCTCCCACAGAAAGGATTTTTGAAAAGCCCGCCGGACGGGTGTCCCAAGCCTCGTTCAGAAACCGGAACTTCCGGCGTAACGTCAGGGCGGAGCGTGCGCAGCGATGCAGAAGAGGAGAAGCAATGTGGAGGAGATGCCGGACCCACTCGCTAGCGGGAAAGCAGACTCCCAGGCCACAGGAGCCCGGACAGCTGCAGGGGAAATGAAGTCCTCCACAACCCACCTCCCGGAGAAGGAGGAGGGGAGGCCAGTCCAGGTGTCGGCAGCAAAACCCAGGTCGGAACCGGGTAAGTGCTGAAATGTATCTTTGCATTTTTTAAAACTGCTGGTGTTGACAAAAATCCTGGAAAAGTCCTTTTCCCTGACCTTAGTCTGACCTATACTTTGTCCTTTCTATGGTCCATTTATTTACTATGGAAGAGTGATACCTGGTTTTTGTTTGTATCCTTTCTTCCAGAGTCCCAGTGCGGTTCGCAAGAAACCTCTACTACTCTCCCCCCCCCTTATCAGTGGGCTCTGGTACCTCAAAGAAGTGTGGTAATTGCGGAGATAGACTATCCAGCTCCCACACCAAGCCCTTCTGTTATAAATGCATTTATAAATTAGCTGGTAAAGAAGCTTCTGGTCTAATGAAAGATTTTTTAAAATCTGTCCAGGAAGAAATTCTGACTACAATTCAGTCAGTTCGTTCCTCAATAGTTCCACCCCAAGTCATGGACTCCAGTGAACCTTCATGGATCGAGGGTGGTTCCTCCCAGGAAAGTTCAGTTTCCAGGGCTGGGCCTTCAGGCTTCTTACCAGTAGAGGTGTACCGAACTGTTCGCCGGTGGACAGTTCCCGGCGAACTTAGCATGTTCGCGTTCGCCGCTGCGGGCGAACAAATGCGATGTTCGGTCCGCCCCCTATAATACATCATTGAGGCAAACTTTGACCCTGAACTTCACAGTCAGCAGGCACATTTCCAGCCAATCAGCATACCTCCCTCCCACACCCTCCCACCTCCTATAAATAAGCAAGGGCAGCATCCATCTTAGATCATTCTGAAGCAGTGTGTTAGTGAGAGCAGGGAGAGCTGCTGCTGCTGTTAATAGCTAGGGACAGTTGTTAGTCAGTGTTCCTGGTCTTGCTAGTCAGTGTTCTTGGTCCACTACTGCTGTAAGGACAGCATCCTGACAGCACCCCAAAAAGCCCTTCTAAGGGCTGGTATTTGTGTAATATATATATATATATATATATATATATATATATATATATATCTAGTGTCCCCAAAAGCCCTTTTAAGGGCTGGTAATTGAGTATTTTTTTTTATTTATTTATTTATATATATATATATATATATATATATATATATATATATATATATCTAGTGTCCCCAAAAGCCCTTTTTAGGGCTGGTAATTGAGTATTTTTTTTTTATATATATATTTATATATATATATATATATCTATTGTACACTGCAGTTGCCTGCCCGCTGTGTGTGAGAGGCCACAGACCCACCACAGACTGTACTGTGTGCACACCACACTCATTTCGGGTGGCACAGGCACAGTACCTTGCATTTTAAAAAATATTTTTTTTTTCCTCTGCCATAATTGCAGTGAGTGCTGTGTCAGGTCCACAGAGTGCACTGTACCCACTGCAGTGCACTGCCCACCACTGATATATATACGGTGGCACAGCATCTTATTGCAATTTGAAAAAAAAAAAATATTTTTTATTATTGCAGTTGCCTGGGCTGCCAGTGACTGTCAGGTCCACAGAGTGTACTGTGCCCACTGTAGTGCCACTGCATGCCCACCCACCACTGATATATATACGGTAGCACAGCAGCTTGCAAAGTAAAAAAATATATATTTTTTTTATAATTGCAGTTTCCTGGGTGCCAGTGACTGTCAGGTCCACAGAGTGTACTGTGCCCACTGCAGTGCCACTGCGTGCCCACCCACCACTGATATATACGGTGGCACAGCAGCTTGCAAATTAAAAATATATATATTTTTTTATAATTGCAGTTGCCTGGGCTGCCAGTGACTGTCAGGTCCACAGAGAGTGTACTGTGCCACTGCCCACCCACCACTGATATATACGGTGGCACAGCAGCTTGCAAAGTAAAAAAATATATTTTTTTTTTATAATTGCAGTTGCCTGGGTGCCAGTGACTGTCAGGTCCACAGAGTGTACTGTGCCCACTGCAGTGCCACTGCGTGCCCACCCACCACTGATATATACGGTGGCACAGCAGCTTGCAAATTAAAAATATATATATTTTTTTATAATTGCAGTTGCCTGGGTTGCCAGTGACTGTCAGGTCCACAGAGATGGTACTGTGCCACTGCCCACCCACCACTGATATATACGGTGGCACAGCAGCTTGCAAATTAAAAATATATATATTTTTTTATAATTGCAGTTGCCTGGGCTGCCAGTGACTGTCAGGTCCACAGAGTGTACTGTACCCACTGCCCAACACTCCTATAGGGTGGCACAGCACCTTGCACTCATAGTACAACACATTAAAAAAAAAAAATGACAGGCAGAGGCAGGCCACCCCGCAAGGGCCGTCGTGGTCGTGGTGCTGTGATTTCCTTAGGCCCTAGAATAATGCCCAGTGTTCAGAGGCCACCACAGACCCTGAACTCAAAAAATTCTGAGGACATAGTTGACTGGCTTACACAGGACACCCAATCGTCTACAGCTTCCGCTCGGAACCTTAATGCACCATCCTCCTCCAGCTCAGCTTCGGGCACCTCTCAATTTGCCACTCGCCAGCCCGCCGGCACCACCGCCAACACTAGCACCACAGCCGCTTCACTTCATCCGTCAGAGGAGTTATTTTCACATCAGTTGGAAGAAATAAGTGATGCGCAACTATTAGTGCCAGAGGATGTAGATAACGGGGATATGTCTCAGTCAGGCAGCATTATACACATGGACGTACATTGTGATGATGATGATGATGTTGTACCTGCTGCTGCTGCCTTTGCTGAGTTGTCAAGTGAAGCGGCTGATGATGACGATGTGTCTGTTGATGTCACCTGGGTGCCTGCTCGAAGAGCAGAAGAAGAGGGGGAAAGTTCAGATGGGGAGACAGAGAGGAGGAGGAGACGAGTTGGAAGCAGGGGGAGGAGGTCATCGCAAGGAGCTAGTGGCGCAGTCAGACAGCATGTAGATTCGGCACCCGGGGTCAGCCAGACAGCACGCCAATCAACGCAAGCTGTTGCCACCACCAGAATGCCGTCCTTGCAAAGCTCAGCAGTGTGGCAAGTCCAACACCCACCTAGGTACAACTGCTTTGCGAAGGCACATGATCTCACATCACAAACGCCTATGGGATCAACACATGAGTAAAAGCAGCACACAAACTGAAAGCCACCATCCTCCTCCTGGTCCAGCATCTTCAGCCACGTCAACCACTGCTGTCCTCCATGCCCCCTATCAACAACCCGCCCCTCCGCCTCTCACCTTCAGCAGTTCCTGCTCATCTCTCATCTGCCCACAGTCAGGTGTCTGTCAAGGAAATGTTTGAGCGTAAGAAGCCAATCTCACAGAGTCACCCCCTTGCCCGGCGTCTGACAGCTGGCTTGTCGGAACTCTTAGCCCGTCAGCTTTTACCATACAAGCTGGTGGAGTCTGAGGCCTTCAAAAAATGTGTCGCTATTGGGACACCGCAGTGGAAGGTACCCGGCCGAAATTATTTTTCACAAAAGGCAATCCCCAACCTGTACTCTATTGTGGAAAAGGAAATCATGTCACGTCTGGCACACAGTGTTGGGGCAAGGGTCCATCTGACCACTGATAGCTGGTCTGCAAAGCACGGTCAGGGCAGGTATATCACTTACACTGTGCATTGGGTAAACCTGCTGGCGGCTGCCAAGCATGGAAGGCGTGGCTCTGCTGCAGAGGAGTTGGTGACACCGCCACGACTTGCAGGCAGGCCTGCTGCCACCTCCTCTACTCCTCCTACTCCATCCTCTTTGCTAACCTCCTCGGCTGAGTCCTCTTCTGCTGTTGCGTCTTGCTCCACACCAACTGCACCCCCCCAGCTCCCCAAGGGCTATTCCACATGCCGGATACGGCAGTGTCACGCTGTCTTGGGGTTGACTTGCCTGAAAGCAGAGAGTCACACCGGACCAGCACTACTGTCCGCCCTGAACGCACAGGTGGATCAGTGGCTGACCCCGCACCAACTGGAGATCGGCAAAGTGGTGTGTGACAACGGAAGCAATTTGTTGGCGGCATTGAATTTGGGCAAGTTGACACATGTGCCGTGCATGGCACATGTGTTGAATCTGATTGTACAACGCTTTGTGCAGAAGTACCCAGGCTTACAGGACGTCCTCAAGCAGGCCAGGAAGGTGTGTGGCCATTTCAGGCGTTCCTACATGGCCATGGCGCACTTTGCAGATATTCAGCGGCGAAACAACATGCCAGTGAGGCGCTTGATTTGCAACAGCCCGACACGTTGGAATTCAACACTGCTAATGTTCGACCGCCTGCTCCAACAAGAAAAAGCGGTCAACGAGTATTTGTATGACCGGGGTGCTAGGACAGCCTCTGCGGAGCTGGGTATTTTTTTGCCACGTTACTGGACGCTCATGCGCAATGCCTGTAGGCTCATGCGTCCTTTTGAGGAGGTGACAAACCTAGTCAGTCGCACCGAAGGCACCATCAGCGACATCATCCCATATGTTTTCTTCCTGGAGCGTGCCCTGCGAAGAGTGCTGGATCAGGCCGTAGATGAGCATGAAGAGGAAGAGGAAGAGTTGTGGTCACCATCACCACCAGAAACAGCCTTACCATCGCTTGCTGGACCTGCGGCAACACTGAAAGAGGAGTCTGAGGAAGAGGAGTCAGAGGAGGAATGTGGCTTTGAGGAGGAGGAACACCAACCACAGCAGGCATCCCAGGGTGCTCGTTGTCACCTATCTGGTACCCGTGGTGTTGTACGTGGCTGGGGGGAAGAACACACCTTCAATGACATCAGTGAGGACGAGGAATTGGACATGAGTAGCTCGGCATCCAACCTTGTGCAAATGGGGTCTTTCATGCTGTCATGCCTGTTGAGGGACCCTCGTATAAAAAGGCTGAAGGAGAAAGACCTGTACTGGGTGGCCACACTACTAGACCCCCGGTATAAGCAGAAAGTCTCTGATATGTTACCCAATTACCGGCAGTCGCAAAGGATGCAGCAGCTACAAAATAAGTTGAAAAGTATGCTTTACACAGCATATAAGGGTGATGTCACAGTCACAGCACAACGGGAATCCAACAGGGAAAGAGGTGAAAGTAATCCTCCTCCTACCACAACCACGCCGGCAAGGACAGGACGCTTTACAGACGTCTTGTTGATGGAGGACATGCGGAGCTTTTTTAGTCCTACGCATCGCCACAGCCCTTCGGGGTCCACCCTCAGAGAATGACTCGACCGATAGGTAGCAGACTACCTTGCCTTAACTGCAGATATCGACACTCTGAGGAGCGATGAACCCCTTGACTACTGGGTGTGCAGGCTTGACCTGTGGCCTGAGCTATCCCAATTTGCCATTGAACTTCTGGCCTGCCCCGCTTCAAGTGTGCTGTCAGAAAGGACCTTCAGCGCAGCAGGAGGTATTGTCACTGAGAAGAGAAGTCGCCTAGGTCAAAAAAGTCTTGATTACCTCACGTTTATTAAGATGAATGAGGCATGGATCCCGAAGGGACTGACAGTGGGGGATGCATTTGACTAAAAAAGGCCTGGTGATGACTGAGATGCCTTGGGCTAAAAATAGTCCACACGCTGCTGTATTTAATCATTCTCTGCATGCCGGATGACTTACGTGACGTCTCCGCCACCAACTACGGTTCAAGCCGCAATGTTTTAGTGCACTTTCTGCCTTGAAAACCTCAATTTTTCAGGCCGCTGCTAAAGCAGCGGCTGCAACAATACCTACTTTTTCATGCATGTGTACATGCCTAATTTTTCTGGCCTCTGGTGCTACACTGTGGCTGCAAAAAAACAAAAAAAAAGGCACATACATGTGTCAATTCCCCTTTGTGATCGTTACCTTGTCGTGGTGAAGGGGCTTGCGTATCACAATGAAGCGATCACCTCTAGGAGTGTGTTGGCACACCCCAGATGATAAGGTCGTTGCTTCATTGTGAACAGACCAAAAGCGATCCGCGGGATAATTTTTCATAGAAAAAACATTCATTTTCTTTCATTCTTTCTGCGGAGCTGGGTATTTTTTGGCCGCGTTACTGAATGCTCATGAACAATGGCTGTAGGCTCATGCGTCCTTTTGCGGAGGTGACAAACCTGGTGATCAGTCGAACCCAAGGCAACATCATCGACCTCATCCCATATGCGTTTTTTCTGGAGCGTGCCCTGCGAAGAGTACTGGATCAGGCTGTAGATGAGCATGAAGAGGAAGAGTTGTGGTCCCCATCACCACCAGAAGCAGCCTTGTCGTTGTCAATTGCTGGACCTGTGGCAACGCAGAGAGAGGAGTCTGAAGAAGAGAAGTCAGAGGAGGAAGGTGGCTTTGAGGAGGTGGAATACCAGCCACAGCAGGCGTCCCAGGGGGCTTGTTGTCACCTTTTGGGGACCCTTGGTGTTGTACATGGCTGGGTGGAGGAAGAGACCTTCAATGATGTCAGTGAGGACAAGGAACGGGACATGGCTAGCTTGGTATCCAACCTTGTGCAAATGGGGAGTTTGCGGTTGTGCAAATGGACTGACTGACTGACTGTTAAACGGGGAGTTTGGTCTGTCAGAGTTTGGTCTGTCACTGTGAAGCGGGCGTAACCCTTACACTACTTGACCGATACAACATCATACCTGATCGTATTCACACACTGGATGTTTTAAAGCACGTTATTCCAAACAATTTAGGAATGTTAGGTGATTTATGCCCTTTATGGATCAAAACCCGACTCTGCGTCAACTACGTAATTTTCCATGGGAGTTTTGCCATGGATCCCCCTCCGGCATGCCACAGTCCAGGTGTTAGTCCCCTTGAAACAACTTTTCCATCACTATTGTGGCCAGAAAGAGTCACTGTGTGTTTTAAAATTCGCCTGCCTATTGAAGTCTATGGCGGTTTGCCCGGTTCGCCGGTTTGCAAAAATTTGCCGATGTTCGCGTTCGCCGTTCGCGAACGGCGAATTTTAGGTTTGCGACATCACTACTTACCAGTATCCCAAAACCTCCCCTCAGCACAGCCTAGGGAAGAAGGTAGACTGACAGTAGAGGTAAACTGCTCAGACTCCCAAACCAGTTCAGATGGTGAAGGAGAAGAAACCGAGGAATTAGGACCAAATAGGAATTTATTCGGGTTGGAAAATATGCAGGGACTCCTTCAGGCCATTTATGCCTCAGAGGAGATACCTGAACCTCCAAAAGAAACCTCAGCACAGGATAGATTGTATAAAGGGCTTGGAAAGAGCCTCTCTAGAGTTTTACCTGTGCACCAGTCCCTGAAAGGGTTAATCCTTCAGCAGTGGCAGCTTCCAGAAAATAGGTTGGTCAAACCAAAATCTTGGAAGAGGAGGTTTCTCTTTAAGGATGAGGAAATAGAAAGGTTTCTAAAAAACCCTAAGCTAGATGCCCCACTGTCACAAGTAACAAAAAGGTCTGACCTCTCCTTTGTTGATACAGGCAGCATTAAGGATGTCATGAACCGCAAGGCAGAGTCCTTACTGAGGAAGGCCTGGGATGCCAACGCCTCAGCAATGGCCCCAGCCCTAGCAGCTTCTTGTGTGGCAAGAAACGCCTTCTGTTGGGTGGATAGACTGAACAAACACTTAAAACCCAAGACCTACAGGACTCCCTGTCAGTAATAGGTAAAGCAGTTGCCTACCTGGCGGATGCTGCAGTGGAATCAGTAGTAGCCTCTGCAAGGACTGGGGCTCTTCTAAATTCTGCCAGAAGGGCCCTCTGGCTTAAAGAATGGGAAGGCGACTTCATTTCAAAGACCAAACTCTGTGGTTTGCCTTTTGAGGGGTCTTTGCTCTTTGGGTCAGGTTTAGATGATGTTCTAACCAGATCCTCAGAAAAGGGAAAAAAGTTTCCTGCAAAACCCAAAAAGGAGGGAGGCAGAACATTTTTTCGTGGCCCCCCGGGATAAAGGCAGCAGAGAAATAGAAAAGAGCCTGCTAAAAGATGGGGCTTTGGAAAAGGGAGGCAAAGAAACAGTTTGCTTTTTCCCTCTTCTGGCGCAAGAGATAATAAGTGATGCCAAAATCAAAGTGGGGGGTAGACTGAGCCAATTCATGTCCCAATTGGAAGAAATTGCAGTAACCCCTTATATTCACTCCCTCATAAAAGAAGGGTATCGCCTACAATTTTCATTGATACCCCCTGTAACAATAACCCTTACCCATCTCCCCATGAAAATTCAAAAAAGGGAAGCCCTATTACAAGGGATTCAAAAACTGGCAGAGCAGTTAGTAATAGTCCCTGTACCGGAAGATCAGTTCTTCCAAGGCTTTTACTCCAATGTGTTTGTGGTCCCCAAACCCTCAGGAAAGCATCGCCTCATAATAAACTTAAAAAACTTGAACAGGTTTTTACTATACAAAAAGTTTTCAATGGAAACCATCTACTCAGTTCGAAAAACTGAAAAAAAATCTGAAAATACTGAAATATGTTTTCATGACTACCCTGGATTTCAGAGATGCATACCTGCATGTTCCTGATCATCAGGAACACCAGCCCTTTCTGAGATTTGTGATAGTTACCAAAGAGGGGACAGCACACTGGCAGTTCAGAGCACTTCCTTTTGGGCTGGCAGCCAGCCCAAGAATTTTCACCAAAACTTTGGCAGATGCGGTAGCCCATCTCCACCTCCAAGGGATAGCCCTAATTCCCTATCTGGACGACCTGCTGATTTTTGGCAAGTCAGTAGGGCAGGTGAACTTGGACACCCGGCAGGTGATAAGTTCCCTACAAAAATTAGGCTGGCTAATCAACCCAGAGAAATCGTCCCTGGAACCAACCCAGACACAAACCTTTCTGGGGTACCAGGTGGACTCAAGGGTTTAGAAACTCTTTCTTCTAGTAGAAAAAAGGGAGAAAATAGTCTCTTCAATAGGAGCTCTCAAGGCCGCACCCTCCTGTTCCAGGAGAGAAATCCTAAAAGTCCTAGGACTCATGTCGGCCAGCATCCCAGCGGTTGTTTGGGCTCAACTCCACGCAAGAGATCTTCAATTCTTCCACCTGTCCTCCTGGGACAGGAAGATAGAGTCACTAGACGAGACTGTCAACCTCACTCCTCAAGTGCAGGTATCACTGGAGTGGTGGTTGGACCCGAACAATCTGAGGAAAGGTGAATGGGGTCAATGGAACCCTATAAAGATCACCACAGACGCCAGCACGTGGGGTTGGGGAGCTCACCTGGAAGGGGCTCAAGCTCAGGGGGTCTGGGACAAACAAATAGCCCAGGCCTCATTTAACTTCAGGGAGTTGAAAGCAGTGGGAGAAGCTCTGAAAGCATTCAAAAGCTCAATCCTAGACAGAGAAGTTCAGATCCTGTCCGACAATACCACAACTGTCGTCTACCTAAATTGCCAAGGAGGTACCAGGTCAAATTCCCTCTTGGCACTGACCAAGGAGATTCTTGTTTGGGCCGAAGGGAAGATAATCTCCCTAATGGCCATTCACATCAAGGGGAAGAACGACTGGCAAGCAGACTTCCTCAGTCGTCGCCCCATAAAAGAAGGTGAATGGGAACTAAATCCCAAGATCTTCCAGTCAGTGATCCAAAGGTTCGGGCACCCGGAGATAGATCTGTTTGCCACCTGGCAAAACAGGAAGGTAAAGAGATTCTTCTCCCTTACACGGGAGAAAGGGATGTTGGGGGTGGACGCCCTAGCTCAACCATGGCAGTTCAACCTGGCCTATGCCTTTCCTCCCCTGGCTCTAATTCCCAGAGTCCTTCAAAAATTAAGTCAGTCTCAGAACCTGCGACTTATCCTAATTGCCCCTTGGTGGCCAAAGAGAGTATGGTTTGCAACTTTGAAAGCCATGTCAGTAGCTTCCCCATGGCAACTCCCAAATCCCCCAGACCTGCTGTCTCAGGGATCGGTTCTGTGTCCAGATCCAGAATTCTTCCATCTGACAGCTTGGTTAGTGAGCGTCCGCTCCTAATTTTGAAGGGTTGCTCAGAAATGGCACTTTTCCACTGCAAGTACCGGCTAGTACCGGCTCGGCTCTACTCGGCCCTGCTTGGCCCGGTTTGCTTTTCCACTGCGGTACCGCATGGTATAGTGTCGGAACGGTTCGGTACGGTACAGTATAGGTTTGCTTTTCCACTAAAGTAGTACTAAAGTTAAGTGGGTGGGATAACAAAGGGGTGGGTGTGATTCTCTGACCAATCAGTGGCTAGTAGTGACTGCATGCAAAGGATTGTGGGATATGGTACCAGTTTGGTACCTGTTGGAACAACAATCGAGTAGGTACTGTTTTTTCAGAGCCGTACCGTACCGTACCGTTCGGTTCCATGCAGTGGAAAAGCAAACCTATACCGTACCGTACCGAACCGTTCCGACCCTATACCATGCGGTACCGCAGTGGAAAAGCACAAAAGCGTGCCGAACCGGTACGGTTCCATGCAGTGGAAAAGCGCCAAAAGAGTAGTGGACACACTCTTGCTGAGCAGAAAACCAGTCACTAGAAATATATATCTGAAAATTTGCAAAATTCTTTGTACCTGGTGTAGGCAAAGGAATTTTGCCTCCACCTCTATTCCTATGGTTTTAGAATTTTTGCAAGATGGAGTAGATAAGGGTGTGGCAACTAACACCCTTAGGGTACAAATAGCGGCTCTTTCGGTATTTTTGGACACTAGTCTGGCAAAAGAGCCGTTGGTCAAAAGATTTTTGTTGGCTAGACAAAGGGCTACCCCTATTGTTAGAAACAGGTTCCCTCCCTGGGACCTGACCAGGGTTCTAGAGGTGTTATCTAGTGACCCTTTTGAACCCATAAAAGAAGTTTCCCTTAAGTTTTTGTCACTTTAATTGGCCTTCCTGCTAGCCATCACAACAGCTAGAAGAATAGGGGATCTACAAGCTCTTTCTATAAAAGAACCTTTTATGTTGATTTTTCTAGACAGGATTGTCCTTAAACCAGATCCCTTGTATTTGCCTAAGGTAGCATCTTCATTTCACAGGGCACAGGAAATAAATCTACCATCCTTTTGTGATAACCCCAAAAATAAAAAGGAAAATAAATTTCACGGTCTTGACATGAGAAGATGTCTTCTCACTTATTTAGAGAGGACCAAAGACTTTAGGAAATCAAATCAATCTTTTAGTCCTCTATTCTGGGCCCAGAAAAGGACTGCAGGCCTCAAAGCCTTCAGTCTCTAGGTGGATTAGACAAGCAATTACCACCTCTTATGAGGTCTCAGGTGTTCCTGCTCCAACTAAGCTAAAAGCACACTCAACAAGAGCCCTCGCTACATCCTGGGCCGAGAAGGCTGGAGCATCCTGGGAACAGATCCGCAGTGCAGCCACCTGGTCCAGTCATGACACGTTCCTGAAGCATTACCGTGTAGAAGTACTGTCTCAACAAGACCTAGCCTTTGGCCGAAAGGTCTTACAGGCAGTGGTCCCATCCTAAGGTAGGCCTATGGGTAATCTATTATCCTCTCATGTGTGGGCCGTCCTGGAAGGTGAAGTGAGAAAACCTACCGTTAGTTAACCGGTAACGGTGTTTCTACGAGCCTTCCAGGACGGCCGGCCTACTTCCCGCCCTGTTAAAAGGTTGTGGTAAAAATGTATTACATAGGTGGTAAGTACCTATAGAATTGTAAGAACACTTCCCTTGGAATTGGTTGTGGAAGATACTCTTTTACAACTGAGGGGCAAAGGGAAGGGTGGGGCCTTTTAACAAATTGTAAATGGATTGTGTTTCCTGTAGGGAGGAGCCTATCATCTCTCATGTGTGGGCCATCCTGGAAGGCTCGTAGAAACACCGTTACCGGTTAACGGTAGGTTTTTTGTTTGTTTGGCAAAAAATAATAAACCCAGTGGTGATTAAATACCACCAAAAGAAAGCTCTATTTGTGTTAAAAAAATAAAAAAATAAATAAATAAAAAAAAATGGATACAGTGTTGCATGACCACACAATTGTCATTCAAGGTTTGACAGCGCTGAAAGCTAAAAATTGGAAAGGGGTTAAAGTGCTCAGTAATCAAGTGGTTTAAAATAAGTGCCTATAGCAGGGGTTCTCAACAAGGGTTCCTCTTGAGGTTGATAGGGGTTCCTTGAGCAATGAGCAATTTCTGTCTCTCAGATAAGTTCCCCTGACACCATTGATATATTTAGCTATCTGGAAGAAGGTCATTCTTACCAATGTCCACAAGTGTAAGGAGCATTCATCCCACTGACCATCACACTATTGTATCATGAGTTGTAAATCTAGTCATTTTTAGCATGGGGTTCCCTGAGATCTGAAAATTATTTCAAGGGTTCCTCAGTGTTGAAAAGGTTGAGAAAGGCTGGCCTATAGCATACCTTCTGTGACGGTGGCGGGTATCAGACCCCTGGCCTTCTCATCCACCTCGTGACCAAAGACCAAGCAATCTCACACCCTGCCGTCACTTGCGTAACAATGCCACTCTCATCTGCACCCAGCACACAGATTGTCTAGCATGCGGGACCACAATCTAGATGCCAGCAGACTGAGAGCGATTGTCACCGGGCTAATTAAACAATTAACCCTTTCTCTGCCACCACCTCTACGTTATAATGAGCCTCGAGGACGCTCGTGATTTTACAAATATCAATTATGACTTTAGAATAACCATCCGTAACACCCACTGTCACCTCAGACAGGAGTGTCCAAATGATTTATCCTAAACAGTAGCGCTCTCAGGAGGTTCTTTGGGTCAGTTTGCGTTTCAGAGCTTAGAGACAAAATTAACACTTTTTAAAATAAGGTTTAATTATGAGAAAGGTTAAGATTGGTGCAGATAAAAATATTTACAGAAAAATGGGTTAGAAAGAAATAGAGACACAATACGGCAATTGAGAAATATGAAGAGAAAGGATGAAAATACTTGCATTAAAACGGTCCTGGTATTACCTTAGTTTCAGAAGCTGAACATGATCGGTCCTCCAGCGTGGTGTTTCCGCTTTGATGGAAAGATGAGAACTGACTTCTCTATCAGTTCCTGTCCTTTTTCTCTGACCCCCCCCCCCCAGGGGGTGTCACCAGAAGTACTTGGCCAATAGGCTCTGAGTCTATGGGCGGTTTCCCTGGAGCTCACACATGCTAAGACACATCCCGTTTAGACAGAGTATTAAAATAACTCATATCTGGAAATATGTAACGGTTACATGCTTGAAACTGACATTGGATTGTACGATATTTAATATATTTTCTACAGACACTAAACACGGGTTATTTCGGAATAACCTCTGACCTTTAAGGCATCTGATCGCTAGCTTGTCTTTCCTAGGCATGAAGGTGTTCATGTTTGATCTTAATTAGATCGGTATTTTATCTGGCATTCAAATATCTACTTTCTAGAGACATATCTTGCTTGTGTATGAAATTATGAAGTTTGGGGTTAGCTGTGTCCTAGAACTATATGCTGTGTTCAGATTACCAATTAACTCTAAGGACGAGGAGACGGAATGTCTGGGCGGTCAGTCTGCTTGTGTATATTAAAAGTGTGAAAAGTGTCAGCTGTGCAGGAACCTGGCATTCAGTGACCCAGGGGGTCATTAACACTGTCAAAAGGCTGGGGGGATGAGGTTGGTAAGAATGACCCATTTGGTTTGTAACACTGTCAACTAAGCTCGACATACAAGATGGATTCTTGCGACAGCGTTTGAACGAGATGGCGGCCTGACAAACTAGGGTGCCAACGCACGATACCATTACACCTCCCAACTCTTTGAGATGGGAATTAGGGACACCTATTAGCAAACGTATGTAGGTACAAGACAAACCCTCTGCCATGCCCCCTTAAAGGAGAATTATTCAGGGGAAAAAAATTATTCGTTAATCATTTTTTTTTTCTACCACTACTATTCCTTTATATTGGCTTTTAAAATTTACAAAGCAATATAGAAATTGGATGAAAGGTTTAGCACTGGGAAACAAATTTTGAAAGATAAAAAGTACATTTTATATACAACTCTATAGATCAGACCAAAATGAGGGACACATGAAGAGGGACTTTGTTCCAAATCAGGGACAGTGATTTGAAACCAAGGACAGTTGGGAGCTTTGGCCTATAGTGTTTAAAATCCTGTAACACACCGTCTCGCCCTGCTCTGCACATGCTTGGTTGCTCTCTATTTTTAGGCACTGTCAATTTTGTAGAGGCTGTTCAGCTGACATCCTTAAAGTGGAATTAAACCCTCCTATCCTTTAAAGCCAAGGAAGCTGCTTCTGTATTATCTGCAATTGTCATGTTGCTGCACATGTGATCAGTTATGACATCAGCCATTTAATGGATTGTGGATTGTGTAACAGCACTGAAAGGTGAAAATTGGCCTGGGCAGGAAGGGGGTAAAAGTGCCTAGTAGGCAAGTGGTTTAAGGTGCCCACTGCTTAAATAACTCACTTGAGTTCTTATTTTCTAAAGGCTCCAGTAATAGGACATTCTTACTGGAGCTCCCAGCTATAGACTGCTAACCTTGCAAAGTAAAGCTTATATCTCACTTCTTCTTCTGCATTCTATGGAATATAGATTAAATGAATGAACAGAAAAAATGGAGGCAAGGGTTAGATTATCTATTAAACATGGCCATGACAGGCTGGCAGACTGAAAACCTCATTGGTCTGTGGTGTAATTTGGGGTGGACTTTGTTTTTAAAGATGTTGATATATGTTCAGGCTTCCTTTGTTAGATAATTTGCAAACTACAGATTAGTGTAGGCCCTATTAGTATGATTCCCGGATACTTTCACTGTCTTTTCACTCCCTGAAAGCATATTTAAAGCTATGCCTGGGATTAGCTAAAATTTCCATCAACTGTTATTATGCTGTCATTAAGGCTACGTTCACATCTAGGCGTCGCTATTTTATAGGCGTTTTACAGGCGTTTTTTATAGGTCGTTTTTACAGGCATTTTACAGGTGTTCTTATAGGCGTTTTTTGCAGGTGTTTGGAGGAAGGCATTGACATCTAACAAGAACGCCTGTAATCTGCCCAAAAAGAAGCTCATGTACTTTTTGGAGCATCTGGCATTTTGCTCAAGGCGTCAGAACGCTCAGATGTGAACAAGGGCCATTGAAATGAATAGGATTTGTCTTGTTGGGCGTTTTTTGAGCTGATCCTTAGAGCTGAAAAACGCCCCAAAACGCCTACATCTGAACTTAGCCGAAAGCTCTTTGACTATCTTTTTCCTCCGCTCTCCATCCTGAGCCATCCCCCGCAGCAGCCAAGGGGAGAGGAGAGAAGCCAGCAACACTGCAGGGGGAGTCAACATGAGGAGAAGCCTGGGCAGTAGGGGAGTCAGCACTGCACATAGTGATTAAGATATGTCCAGGCACAACTGGCACCCCCGCTGGTGAGAACTCTATAGCTTTAAAATGGGATGCCCACCACACTCATATAGTATGAAAGCCTGTAAGCTCCTTGAGGGCAGGGAGGGATGTGAATGTCCAATATCTAGGTATAAAGCACTGTGTAAATTGACGGAGCTACATAAGTACCTGTAATAAATAAAATAAATAAATGAATAATAGGCATTTAGTTATCCAAAGATAATGAAACCTAAAACCCCTAGCCAGCAGCACATTTGGTTGCTGATGGAGTGTTGCAGCAATATTCTTGAGTGCAAGTCAGTGGCGGCTGGTGCGTTGGGGACACAGGGGTGCCGCCCCCCTCCCTATCCATGCGTCCGGCCCCCTAATCTACATGCGGGGCGCATGGAGCTCAATGGGGTTTTTTCTTTTTCTGAGTCACCTAATTAGAGCCAGAGGCTATTGTCACACGGATTCTCCTCCTGGCCAATCAGGCTGGTCTCTCTGCATTGAAAGGGGGCACGCTGGTCATTCTGCATTGAAAGGGGGCACGCTGGTCACTCTGCATTGAAAGGGGGCACGGCACGCTGGTCATTCTACATTGAAAGGGGGCACACTGGTCATTCTGCATTGAAAGGGGGCACGCTGGTCTCTCTGCATTGAAAGAGGGCATGCTGGTCTCTCTGCATTGAAAGGGGGCATGCTGGTCACTCTGCATTGAAGGGGGCACACTATACCTTGATTACTGAAGGCCACTTTCACACTTTTGTGACCTCAAAGTCATGCAATTTTTTACAGCGTTTTTTGCCGCAAAGCAATGCCTATTACATTTTTCTGTTTGCGCCCCCCCAAAAATTTTGAGCACCAGCCGCCACTGGTGCCAGTTCACATTGGTGCGATGCGGGAACCCTTCGATACCACTGCGGGTTCCCACATCACACCCAACTCGCAGGCAGTCACACTGCTATATGCGAACTGCTGGGAGTGTCAATACAAAGTGTCAATATGGGCAGGAATCGGATCGATTCCGGTGTGGACCAAAAAAAGGGTCCTGCACGAATTTGGTCTGAATAGTGTGAACCGGCACTGATTGTGAAGTAATGGAACATTTGGTCTTTTATCTTCCACACCTGAATGAAGTGTAGATAGACTACCGCTCTGTTTGCTGAAGAGAGAAAGCAACAATGCTTGAGTGCCACCGCAAACAGACACCCCGTCACTGGAGCATTTCCTGTCATGCCAATCCATTCTCAACAGAAGGATATCTCCACCCTCCAAGTCTTTTCTATGGGTTTCTGAAGATTGATGTATGTGCTCTTTATTTAGATGTCATACAAATATGAGATGGTTTTCTGAAAAGTTGAAGACTATAGCAACATGCATCGAAAGCACATAGTAAAACGTAACCCAGCTGTGTCTAAATAAGTGTTTAGTTCTCCATGGTCCCACTGTATTTAGCAACATGGCCACTCCCACTTGCTTGCTTCCGAGATGGACTCCGGATTATGGACTTTGAGATTTGTAGTACACCTGACCGCACATGACCGCAACGAGTTTACAACATTCATTCCAAACAAACGGGAGTGAGGAGGGAAAAGGAGAGGTTCCAGAGCTCATGGCACATGTTACAGGGAGGCAGAAAAACACAGTAAGGCCTCACTTAGTCTAAGGTGACCAGATTTTTTAAATAAAATCCGGGGACATATTTTTTATTTTTTTACTAGTAGTGGCAACAATCAGTGACTTATAGCAGGACTGCGATATTGGGGCGTAAAAATAGGACACTTTGTGGGAACCAGTCACACTAATACAGTAATCAGTGCTAAAAATATGCACTGTCACTGTACTAATGACACTGGATGGGAAGGGGTTAACATCTAGGGCAATCAAAGGGTTAAATGTGTGCCCAACAAGTTATTTCTCACTGTGGGGGAGGTGCTTTTACTAAGGGAAGGCATAGATCCCTAACACAGGAACACAGGATTACTGTCAGAATGGTGATCTGCCTTGTTTACATAGGCTGACAGTACAGAACGATCGGCAGAATGACTTGCTGATCAGCTCCAATACCCAGAAAAACAGGATTACATATATATAGATGATCCAGTGCAGCGTGGTCACCCTGTAGCGGTAAATCTGCTATGGGGCAGTCAGCAACTGGTTAGGATCTATCATGGCTCTGGCCGGCTCTGTCACCATGTGTCATAGGACATGGCTGCTGGGTGCTGATGGTGGACTTATGACCAATAAGCAGCCATGTTATGTGACACACTGTGACAGTGCACTGTCAACCAGAGCCATGATAGATTGCCTGCTGCCTGTGAGTTATGATACCATTCATGATGCCAGAGAGACAGACACAGGGCAATGTAGTCTATTCACAGAAATCCCAAAAGCACCCCGTGTCTTGAAGCCTTGAAGGCACTGGCAGCCCCCCGATGGTATCCGCTTCCCCTCTCTTCCTGCTCCTGGACACTGTCAGCTGAGTTCAGCTGCCTCTCTCGGCCTGTCGCTGCCACTGCCGCCCGCCTCACAGCATCTCAAATCTTACTCTCTGGGCCCCTGCGACTACTAGGTGGGGAGCGGAGGAAGATCGCTCCACTGGGGAAGGCAAGGAGATAGGTAAAAAAGAAATAAAATATGTAGCGCTAAAACATTATGAACAAAGTCCATAAATAAAGTCCATTTCCACCAGTGATATTGCACGGCACCAATTTGCAGTAAAGTGAAAGGAATCCACCACCAAAAGGAGTGTTCAAAACACGCTTACCAGATAGTTATATGCATTGGGCCTTGAACTATCATAGAACTGCAACACACTCTGTGACGAATTGGACCGGACCTCTTCACAAAGATGAATCCCAGAATTGATACCTTGACAGTATACCTTAAGGGAGCCACTCAAAAGAAGGAAATAAAACCCCTCATAGTGCAGTAATTTCCATAAACTTTATTGGATGTAAAGCAAAGATATATAGCACTCACATTTGAGAAGGGTATAGTGTGCGAATCACACGCCGACCTGCGTGGTTCCAAATCGGTTAGCAAGGTAGCTGTCAGGGCCCAGATTCGAACCCAGGTCCTCAGTTGCTTCTGACAGTGCTTCTTCTTGCTGAGCTATCCAGCAGCTGATATCTATGCATACTAGATCTATGTGGTGACCTAGACCTTGTCCAGTTTCCTGCCTAGTTCCTTGCCCAGCCTCCTGTGAACTCTGAACCTTTGGCCACTCCTTTGTACTTCCTATTTAAGCCTGATCTGGAAACTTCCTGATGCCAGATTATTGTGCTTTGCCAAGATCTAGCTTTGTGTGCTTCATCCTCCTGAATCTTCCACTTGTGTACCGACCTCCAGCTACGTTCCAGGACTACGCCTCTGCCTGCTGCCATTTTGCCCTTCACTGCTTGTGTACCGACCTTCGGCTAAAGACTACGACTACTCTTCTGCTTGCTCCCTCACTCCGGCTGATCTCTTGTGTACCAGACCCTGCTTGTTGACCACGGTTGTGCTGCTGCTTCCTGCGACTGGACTCTGAGCCTGACCCAGTAATAGTGACAGAATAATCTGGCCACAATGGAGTCCGCAGTAGCAGCTACCCTTGCCAATATCACTCAGCAAATTTCTGAATTACAAGAGTTTGGTGTCACTTATCAGGCAAAATTTAAAGAACTGCAAAATGTGGTGAAAGATCAACAAGAGGCAATTCAGGACTTAGAGAAACAGGTGTTGGATCTTAGTTCCCTAAATGGCGCAAGTCCTGAGCCCAGTGTTCGAATGCCTCTTCCACAAAAATTCAATGGAGACCGAAGGCTTTACAGAGGATTCCTTAATCAGTGTCGCATTTATTTTCAAATGCAGCCTGCTGCATTTTTTCCTGAAAAAAAGAAGGTACTGTTTATTATCAATCTCCTGACAGAGGAAGCTTTATCTTGGGCCTCTCCCTATGTGGAAAAGGATGACATAATTTTAAATAACCTCCACACCTTTACTAAAGCTATGGACCAAGTTTTTGACGATCCAAATCGATGTGCTACTGCTGAGGCCAAACTGCATAATTTGCGTCAAGGACGACGCTCCGTGGCTGAATACACTACTGAATTCAGGCGCTGGATCGCAGATACAACCTGGAATCCAGCAGCACAAAGAAGCCAATTTCGTCAGGGGCTTTCTGAGCAAATAAAGGATGAACTGGCTAGAGGTGATACCCCTGATGATCTGGAGAACTTTATCCAATTGTGCATCCGTATTGACCAGAGACTCTCTGAAAGGAGAAAAGAAAGACTGGGAATACTGGGAAATACTGAGGGTATGCGTTTTTCTTTTAGTCAACCTCCTCGGAAGAGTTCTCAGGTTTTTCATGATTCCAGTAACCCTGAACCTATGCATATTGATTCCGTTAGAAGGGGTATCACTATTCAGGAAAAGGAAAGACGTCGGAGTGAAAATTTATGCCTTTATTGTGGGGACTCTGGACATTATGCTATTAACTGTCCAAATAAGCTAAGGAGAACAGTTGCTGCAACTGATGTGAAAGACATTGAACAAATTAGTTCCATCACTCAGTCAGTTTCTCCAATACTTGAAGAAAGCAATCCTATACAAGCTCCGCCCACTCACTTTATAATTCCCATTCGACTCTCTGATGGGGCTAATGACATCTCCTGCTCTGCCATGTTGGACTCTGGAGCGGGGGGAAATTTTATGGATATTGGATTTGCTCAAGACCATCATATTGAATTAAGGAATAAATCCTTACCTGTAGATATGGAGACTGTTGATGGTTCCCCTCTATCCTCCGGGCCAGTTACCCATGAGACTGCTCCTCTTAGTCTGTTTTTTTGAGCCTGATCACCAGGAGACCATATGTTTTCAGTTGATTTCATCACCAAAGTTTCCTATCATTTTAGGTATCCCCTGGTTCTCGATTCATAACCCCTCTGTCAATTGGGAAACACGTGTTTTAACTTTTGCCTCAGAGTACTGTAAAGGACATTGTCAACCTGATTCCTCCCATATCGAGAATCTCCGGGTAGAGGAACACATGGTTCCTGGATATGAAGGCCTGCCACCTCAATACAGGGAATTTCATGATGTGTGTGATAAGAAGAATGCTGATCAGCTACCCCCACATCGCCCTTATGACTGTCCTATTGAACTTTTACCTGGGGCAGAGATTCCTTTTGGCCGCCTCTATTCTATGTCTGAACCTGAATTAAAGGTATTAAGGGAGTGGTTGGATGAAAACCTGGCAAAGGGGTTCATAAGACACTCAACCTCTCCTGCTGGGGCAGGTCTCTTCTTTGTTGAAAAGAAGGATAAGACATTGAGACCATGTGTTGATTATAGGGAATTAAATAAAATCACAATCAAAAATCGCTATCCCCTCCCACTAATCCCCGAGCTTTTGGAAAGACTTTGTTCTGCAAAGATCTTTACTAAATTGGATTTACGGGGTGCATATAACCTCATTCGCATTCGTAAGGGTGATGAATGGAAGACTGCGTTCAGAACCAGATATGGACATTTTGAGTCTTTGGTCATGCCTTTCGGTCTTTGCAATGCTCCAGCAACCTTTCAACACTTTATAAATGATGTGCTGCGAGATCTATTGGATCAATTTGTGATTGCTTATTTAGATGATATTCTTATCTTTTCAGATTCTCTACAGGAACATCGCAAACACGTATCCATTATTTTCGACCGCCTGAGGAAGAATCAGCTGTACATCAAATTGGAGAAATGCGAATTTGAACAGACCAAGATTCAGTTCCTGGGGTACATAATCTCCCCTGAAGGGTTGAGCATGGACCCTGATAAGATTAAAGCAGTGGTGGAGTGGCCTGCCCCTAGGAATGTTAAAGAAATTCAACGATTTCTGGGATTTGCCAACTTTTACAGAAAGTTTATAAGGGACTTTTCCAAGGTGGTTGCACCAATTACCCAGTTAACCAAGAAGGGATGTCCCTTCACATGGGGACCAGAGGCACAAGCTGCTTTCTGTAAACTAAAGACACTCTTTACCTCTGCACCAATTCTAGTACATCCTGTCCCTGAACTGCCCTTTGTTGTAGAAGTTGATGCCTCAGATTCTGCTGTTGGAGCTATCCTTTCTCAGCGTACAGGTGAAAAGATGCAGCTTCATCCCTGTGCTTACTTTTCCCGGTTGATGTCCTCTGCTGAAAGGAACTATGACATTGGTTATAAAGAACTGCTGGCGATAAAGGAAGCTTTCTCTGAATGGAGGCATCTGTTGGAAGGGGCTGAGCATTTAGTGACTGTTCTTACCGATCATCGGAACTTAGAGTTCATCCGTTCTGTAAAGAGACTGTCCTCCCGACAAGCACGCTGGTCTTTATTCTTCTCCAGGTTTAATTTCATTGTTTCTTATAGACCTGGCTCAAGAAATGGCAAGGCTGATGCCCTGTCACGGAGTTTGTCTGAATCCCCTCAAGAAAGCAACTCTGACTGCACCATTCTTTCTCAAAAGAACTTTTTAGGAGCCACTAATCCCAAAGAATTTTTGACCTTGCTTAAAGATGGCTACTCTTCTGATCCCCTCCTTAAACATCCACCCAAGGACCTGAGTCTCACCTTCAAGAATGGCTTTTGGATTCAGAACCATTGCCTCTATGTCCCTCAAAGTGCGCGGCTAGAAGTCCTCAGACTGGTTCATGACTCTAAGCTTGCAGGACATTTTGGGGCCTTTAAAACTGCTGAACTGTTGTCTCGTTCATTCTGGTGGCCTAGTTACAAGAAAGATGTTAAGAACTATGTCGCTTCTTGTCCAACTTGTGCACGTCATAAGACACCCGGATCTTCCCCTGTCGGACTGCTTCAACCTCTTCCAATTCCATCACGGCCTTGGGGATCAATCTCTATGGATTTTGTGGTTGAACTCCCTCCTTCGAAGGAAATGACCACCATCTTGGTAGTGGTCGACCGCTTCACCAAGATGGCTCACTTCATCCCAACTAAGGGGGTACCCAATGCGGAACTAACTGCTGAATTAATGATCCGAGAAGTATTTAAACTACATGGAATCCCGGATGATGTGGTCTCAGATAGGGGGGTTCAATTTACTTCCAAATTCTGGAGAAGTTTCTGCATGTCCCTGGGTGTCACAGTCAATCTTTCCTCTGCATTTCATCCTCAATCCAATGGCCAAACAGAAAGAACAAATCAGACTTTGGAACAATATCTTCGCTGTTTTGTTAGCTATTTGCAGGATGATTGGGTAGATTATCTGCCAACAGCAGAATTTTCCTACAATAATTCTAAGCACAGCTCCACATCTCTTAGTCCTTTTTATGTGAATACAGGGTACCATCCAGTTTGCATTCCTGACCTCCCTATTGCTACACCAATTCCTGCTGTTAATGAGAGGTTATCTCTTTTACAGGAAACTCGAAGAAAATTGCTTGAAACATTGAAGGTGGCACAGGAGGCTTACAAGAAAGCATCTGATAGACGTCGAAGAGAAATACCGTCCTTCCGTGTTGGAGACAAGGTCTGGTTATCCACAAAGAATCTCAGGACTCAGGTACCATCTGTTAAGTTGGGGCCAAAGTATATAGGACCTTTTCAAATCTTGGCACAAGTTAATGCAGTTACTTTCCGCTTGAAACTTCCTGACAGTATGAGAGTCCATCCTGTTTTTCATGTTTCTTTACTTAAACCTTTCCATGAAAATTCCTTCCCTGGGAGAGTCCTTCCTCCTCCCCTGCCTGTGGTTGTTGAGGGTGAAGAGGAATTTATTGTAGAAGGAATAATTGACTCCAGGATCCACAGGAACAAGTTGCAGTACCTGGTGAAATGGGAAGGATACGGACCTGAAGAAAATTCTTGGGAACCTGCTGAGCATGTCCATGCTCCTAGACTGGTTCGGGAGTTCCATCAAAGGTTTCCACTTAAGCCTGGTCCTGAGATGCCCTGTGGTCATCCTAGAAGGAGGGGCATACTGTCAGGGCCCAGATTCGAACCCAGGTCCTCAGTTGCTTCTGACAGTGCTTCTTCTTGCTGAGCTATCCAGCAGCTGATATCTATGCATACTAGATCTATGTGGTGACCTAGACCTTGTCCAGTTTCCTGCCTAGTTCCTTGCCCAGCCTCCTGTGAACTCTGAACCTTTGGCCACTCCTTTGTACTTCCTATTTAAGCCTGATCTGGAAACTTCCTGATGCCAGATTATTGTGCTTTGCCAAGATCTAGCTTTGTGTGCTTCATCCTCCTGAATCTTCCACTTGTGTACCGACCTCCAGCTACGTTCCAGGACTACGCCTCTGCCTGCTGCCATTTTGCCCTTCACTGCTTGTGTACCGACCTTCGGCTAAAGACTACGACTACTCTTCTGCTTGCTCCCTCACTCCGGCTGATCTCTTGTGTACCAGACCCTGCTTGTTGACCACGGTTGTGCTGCTGCTTCCTGCGACTGGACTCTGAGCCTGACCCAGTAATCGTGACAGTAGCAGCCAATGTCCTCTATTGCATGTAGGCGTCCAGCAAGGGCGGCCCGACGCGGCGTTTCGTCACATATGACTGACGTCTTCAGTCATATGTGTGTCATATGGCCCCTGAAGACGTCAGTCATATGTGACGAAACGCCGCGTCGGGCCGCCCTTGCTGGACGCCTACATGCAATAGAGGACTTTGGCTGCTACCTTGCTAACCGATTTGGAACCACGCAGGTCGGCGTGTGATTCGCACACTATACCCTTCTCAAATGTGAGTGCTATATATCTTTGCTTTACATCCAATAAAGTTTATGGAAATTACTGCACTATGAGGGGTTTTATTTCCTTCTTTTGAGTGGCTCCCTTAAGGTATACTGTCAAGGTATCAATTCTGGGATTCATCTTTGTGAAGAGGTCCGGTCCAATTCGTCACAGAGTGTGTTGCAGTTCTATGATAGTTCAAGGCCCAATGCATATAACTATCTGGTAAGCGTGTTTTGAACACTCCTTTTGGTGGTGGATTCCTTTCACTTTACTGCAAATTGGTGCCGTGCAATATCACTGGTGGAAATGGACTTTATTTATGGACTTTGTTCATAATGTTTTAGCGCTACATATTTTATTTCTTTTTTGTTATATACATATGCTCAGTGTATGATTTGAGTGTAGCTGCTTTGTTAATTATTTTATTGTGCGTTCAATCGCTTACCTTTTAAGTTTTTTAGCGCAACTATACCCATATTTTAAGGAGATAGGTAGGCAGGCAGGCGGCTGGCAGAGACTTGAGCCAAGGCAGAAGAACATATGAGCGGGAGCAGAATAGGCATGTGCCTAAAACTGAAGAAATAGTACCTCCTCTCTGACCAGCACATGATCATCAGAAAGGGGCACAGGTAATGTAAAAAATACTAAGCTAGTAGGAGCGGCGGAGGGGGTTGTATTTTCAGAATTCAGTTTTTTTTTTTTTTAATTCTACACTGGATGTCTTTGAAATTGCCTGGACCTCTGTTCAAATCAAATCCGGGGACAAAACCTTGACAGACTTGGTCCGGGGGCAGTGTCCTCATTCCGGGGACTGTCCCCTGGAACCTTGGACGTCTGGTCATCCTAACTTAGACTAGCCTCACCCTCTGAAGAGCGACCTGCAAGGTGTTTAGCAGACAGTGAGGAGGCATTATGTTACCTTCCCACTTCCTATTTTAACACCTAAAAGCCCACACTACTACGCCGTACATTGCATGTGGTTGTCGTTTGGTAGCGGCATGGTCCAAGATCCCATTCAATTGAATGGGTCGCATTTGGCGGGCAGTATTGCCCAACAAATGTGACTAGGGGATAATTTGTACACCCCTGTCTGCTGCTTTTGCAGGTTAAGGGGAGCAGTTAAGGGGCAGTAAATCTGCTTAAGTGCAAAAACAAATCATCATTTATAAATTGAACTGTAGGAAATCTGTTCTCAAGCCAATCTTAGATACTTCTTTAACAGTTTTAGCCCTGGTTCACACCACTGTGATTTGTCTTGTAATTTGACAGTTCAAATCACAACTTGTACCCCTATGTCGGCAATGGAACTTTTCCAATAGTTGCGACTTAAGTTGCAGTGAATTTGAAAAAGGTTTGTGCACTATTTTTTTGTGATTTAATTTCAATTTGCATTGACTTCTGTTAAATGAAGTCACACGCTGCAATGAAATGGCACATCAAAATCACACTGATTAGGCGGCTTTGAAATCGCGCTGAAGTAGCATAATTTTAAAGCCACACTGGTGTGAACCAGGGCTAAAGAGTAATGGGCCATACACACTATAAGATTTTCTGAAGACTTTTTTCCTTTAGACTTACCAAAACCATATAATATGAGGTCAAACCTAAACACTTTCAATTTGTATGCAATCTGGCAGGCACCTGCACTACATAGAAAAGGTAAATCTGAAGGAAATCTAACCACAAAAGTTGGATAGTGTGTATCCAGCTTTACTCCACATTTGATGACAAAAAAACATTCCCCTCTGAGTGATCTATGTTCATTGCTAAGTTTTTAGCACTCTTTGTTGCAAATTGCTACCTTTTGTTATCCTGAAGGAATAGCTGGTTGTTTGTCTGTGTCCATGTGCAAAGTGAATGTGAATGGGAGAGACTTTTTCATTATTGATCAGCTGCTGCACTTCCAGGGTCCTAATGAAAAAAGTGTCAGGCTCCATTCACACCTTGAGATTTTGAATCACGGGCAGAATCACTGCAATTTTAAGTTGCGTGGCGAATTGCTGTATAACGTGCAATGCACGTTTGGGTTCCATTATCCCTCAATGGCACCTTAAACACAATGCAATTCTACGACAGGATCGCGGCAAATCACTTCTTTAACCACTTGAAGACCAGGCCTATTTCTGACATTTGTTGCTTACAAGTTAAAATCCATGTTTTTTTGCTGGAAAATTACTTGAAACCCCCAAACTTTATATATATATATATATATATATATATATATATATATATATATATATATATATATATTTTTTTTTTTTTTAGCAGAGACCCTATACAATAATGGCGGTCATTGCAGTATTTGAGCAGTGGTCTTTCAAACCCAAAAACAAACATTTATTATATATTGCAGCTTACCAATTCTTAGATGTGTTGGTTGCACTTGTCTTTTTTTTTAAGCTTTATTTCCTTTATTTTCACCTGGTGATCCAGCCAGTAAGTCTGCAGATGTAACAGTTAGAAGGTTGAGACAAACCATTTTACACTGACAGCGATGCTTACAATGGTCAACTTTTATTAATTTATGTAAAACCTTCTCTCTGTAACTCGCTAAAAAATGTGAGCTGGAGTTTGGTTTCATCTTGTGAATCTACATCTAACACTCCCCTCCCCCAAGACTGACAATGTCTCTGTCCAAATATGTCTCTGTTGCCCTTCCATCAAGAGTATAGACACCCTAAAACAGGAAGTGTGTTACTGACCAGATCACCAGGTGAAAACAGAAGAAAAAAAATGAAAAAAGAAAACGAATGCAGCCACCAAATCTAAGGATTAGTAAATTGCAATATATTCAATTTTGGGTTTTGTGTTTATTACCGTTTTTAGTATTGTGCAAATGAGTAAACAATTGAGGTTTTCCCAAAGAGAACTTAGAACGTACATTCCTTATATCTGTCTAGCGGGTGCTGCTGTGCCCGCTCCGTCAGCCGCCGCAGCAGTGGCGCTGGCACTGACAGAGACAGACTGTTACAGCTGTGGGGGATTTCCCCCCCTCCCTCTTCTCTCCGTGCTGCTTGAGCTCGCATGGGCAGCTGCCTGCTCTGCTCTCCCCGTTTCCTCATTGGCAAGGGAGAAAAGGACCCAGAAAAGAGGAGGACAGCACCAGCAAAGGATCTTGGCACATGTAGCCCTGAAGACAGGCGGCCCCATAGCAATCCTGTTTAGGGCAGACTGCAGACCCAAGCAGGCTGGTGGACACAAGGAGGGGTTACAGTAGACACCAGAGAGGATGGAGGCAGGAGGGAGACCAGACGCAGAAGAAGGGGGCTTCTCTTCAAAGTCAATGTGACCGTTTCCCCACCAGCTGCAGAAAGGGATGCAGACCCATCGCCTCAGGCACCCTATCGGCTTTGTGGGTGCTCGCACAGACGTTACTGAGCTCTCCAGTCGGCAGGTAGTCTGTCGGGCAACCAGCAAGAGCCTGTTTCAAGACATTTTTACCTTGGGCCTGATGTTGCCAGATTGGTGAGCAGACATTAGCCCATCTTGTGCAAACCCCTTAGACCAGTGGTTCTTAACCTTGTTGGAGGTACTGAACCCCACCAGTTTCATATGCGCATTCACCGAACCCTTCTTAATAGATAAAATAAAATATGATTTTTTCAAATTCAAAACATAGCTATATATTTAGCTATATATTTAGGTATATATTTAGGTATATATTTATACATAGGTGCACAAAAGGAACAAAACCATTAAAAAACAAAACCATAAAAAAAAAAAAAAAAAAAAAGGCTCCATAGCTCAGGGGTTAGAGCACTGGTCTTGTAAACCAGGGGTCGCGAGTTCAAATCTCGCTGGGGCCTCCCTGCAAGTGTTGGCGACTGTATCTCAAAAAACAAAACCATTAAGAACAAAGAACAAAACCATTAAAACATGGGGTGTCAGGAGGGCACACACTGGGGTTGGGAGGGCATACCATGGGGTGTCAGGAGAGAACACACTGAGAGGGGAGGTGTTGGGGGGGCATACTATGGGGTATCAGGAGGGCACACACTGGGGGGGGCTGGGAGGACATACCATGGGGTGTCAGGAGGGAACACACTGGGGGGAGGTGTTGGGAGGGCATTCCATGGGGTATCAGGAGGACATACACTGGGGGGGGGGGGGTTTTGGGAGGCCATACCATGGGGTATCAGGAGGGCACACACTGGGGGGGTTGGGAGGACATAGCATGGGGTGTCAAGAGGGAACACACTTTGGGGAGGTGTTTGGAGGGCATACCAAGGGGTGTTAGGAGGGCACACATTGGGGGGAGGTGTTGGGAGAGCATTCCATGGGGTATCAGGAGGGCACACACCAGGGGGTATTCACAATGCTTTATTGAGCTAAATGAAAAGGACATGCATTTCCATCTGTCAGCTAACAGCACCTCTATGCTAAGCTGCAGTAACTCAGCAGACGTAGCATAGAGGTCCTTGTAAACAAATCCACCATGTACAGCTAGCTGAGCCTTCCTCCAGGAACATTCACTCGGCTCCCTCTGCTCAGCTGCTCACACTTCCCTCTTCCAGGCGGGCGCGATCTCCGTGGTCAGGTACATCCCCATCCCGCCCACTCACGCAGCAAGCAGCCTGCAGGAGATAGGCTGGAAACCTGCTGGGGGAGGTACAGGGGGCGGAGTGTCAAGTGTCTATGTGTAATGGCTGTGAGTTGTCCCGACCGCAGCTCTGATTTCCCGGGGTGCGCTCGGCCTCACAATCAGTAATATTTTCTCGGGGGGAGCAATTGCCCCTTTGTCCCCCCCGCCGAACCCCGGAGACTGAGTCACCGAACCCCTGGGGTTCGATCGAACCCAGGTTAAGAACCACTGCCTTAGACAGAGGACACAGTATGCAGACACTATTATTTTACTCACTTTATCAAACCTTTGAGGAAGCCCTTTTTCACTAGATGATCCATCCTTCTGAAAGATTGCTTTTAACACACTTGCCAGGACATATTGGACCCTTTCTAAACAGCTAAATGAAGACTCGAAGCCTCATCTACAAGGACTACTGAATATCCTCCACTACAAGGGATAAGGGCTTCTGTGCTTGTTCAGGCCGGGAGTAGCTCAGGGACACACACTTAAACTCGCTAAGGAGGAACTCCAGATTTTAGCAATAAGTTGATGTTGCATATTGTTGCGTGTTGTACCACACATTGAAATCCAGGGCCTGTTATTTCAGGGTTTTAGGGAAATAGACTGACCTGCATCACATCACTCTAATTTCCCTTCAGGCCTGAGCACATAGGTCACATTTAAGTAATTTGAAACTGTGCTTTTTACCATTTGCATGTGTCTTTGTGCTATACTGCTCAATAACAGAGTTGGCTATATTCAACTACTACCTGGTTCTATTATTACTGTTGCTTTATGATAAAAACAGCTTGTGACCTACTATTGTGTCTACAGTAACATTATTTTACCAGGTGTGCCAGAGGGGCTGAGATTGTTCTTGGGGTCGAGAGACAGAACATTGAACCTAACATTCTCAAGTGACTCTTTCAGGGGTGGAGCTACACGTGGGAGCTCGTCCAGGATACCTTTAGTCTTCCATCAACTCCCCAAGACAGTACCCCTAAAAGCAGCAAGACGAACCCTGCTACTGCGATCCAGTGGTGGGGAGAATAAAATGGCCAAGTGGAGCTGTGTGTGTAGTGATTCATGTCCCTGTCAGTGAATGGACTGAGGACCGGGTCCTTCAAGCATTGGTTGCCTTAGATCTAGGCCAAAGAACATTCCTTTTGGACGTGAAGACAGATCCTAGCTTCCCTAGCACCTATGTCCTGACAGAGCAGAAGAGGGGAGTTCCTGACGTTTTGTGAAGAGACAGCTTCCAACTAACCCCAGATGTCAATGCTTTACTAATTCATCTGAACAAACCAAACTCTAATCCAGGGAGTTCAGGATGCATCACACCAGATCCAGAGACCACCACCTCAATGTCTCTTCCCCCCAGTAGCCGAGTGTGGGAAGCTAGTCGAAGAGCTCCTTAAAAATCCAGTAATGTCAACCAATTATGATTATAGCAAGCTACGGCTCTTCTCTGGGAAAATTCCCACACCCCCGGGGATTGACCAAGCTATCCAAGCTGTTGAGGAGTGGGAAGTGACTGATACAGTAAAGCAGCAGAGGATGGTTAATAGTCTGCAGGCAGCAGCTTCTAATGTAATTCAGAATCTGAAACGTGATAAGCCCAGCTGCACTGCCTCCCGTTGCTTACAAGCTCTTTTGCTCCGAGGGTAATTAAGGGTGGAAAAGAAGCCGGAGCTACAAGTAGAGCTCTAATACTACAGATACAAGAGGCCCGAGTCTGCCACTAGAGATTAGTCCAGGGGAAGGGCCATATACCCCCATTGACACTTTGGCACAAGTCATAGCTTAGCTGGCATAAACGCAATCTACTTTACAGAAAACATTCTGTGGGACTCAAAATACAGTAGGGCAAGGGATGAAAGCCCATGCTGTTATGCAACAATTACTCTCAGAGGTGAAACAGACTGTGTCCACCTCCAAAAGCCCAGCCAAGTGATGTTATCACTGTGGGGAAGTAGGACTTTTCATTGCGCAATGCCCAAATGTAGAGAACTTCGCAGATCTCACAGCAGAGGTGGTGAAAGGGTTGAAAAAGCTGTCAATCGCGATGCCAACAGGAAACTTTAAAGGGTCCTGATGAAGGGTGCCCGCCTACAGTACCTAGCTCCAAAGTCAATGACGCAAAGAGACTGCAGCGGAAGTCCAAACTCTTGTAGAGGGCTCCCGCTGTTGCCTCTGAGCGACCCAGTATTCCGAAGCCTGAACCGAAGGACTATCCCTGACCAATATACCACCCCAAGGATAGAAGATGCCCTGTAGAGCCTGTCTTTGTGCTTTACTGCTCAATAACAACAGAGTTGGCTATATTTAAATACTACTTGGTAAATTGTTACTGTTGCTTTATGATAAAAAAAGGATTTCAGTAAAAATACTTTTTTAGTTTACTACAGCTTGTATCCATCTACCATTGTGACTACAGTAACATGTATTTACCAGGTGTGCTAGAGGGGCTAAGACTGTTCTTGGGGTTGAGAGGCAGAACAAAGAACCAAACATTGTCAATCGACTCCTTCGGGGATAATGCTACATCTGCAAAAACACTGTAATTGTTTATAGGTTGTCTCTTATCCTGAGAAAGGTAAAAAACTAACAAAAAAAAAAAAACACTTTCTAAACCCTTGCATAGTTATTAGTTACATAGTTACATAGTTACATAGTTAGTGAGGTTGAAAAAAGACATCAGTCCATCCAGTTCAACCTATGATGTGTGTGTGTTTGCTTTTAACCGTACATTGTGTACCCCTGTATGTTGTGGTCTCCTAGGTGCCCATCTAATAGTTTTTTGAAACTATCAATGCTCCCAGCTGATACGACTGCTTGTGGAAGAGAATTCCACATCCTTACCGCTCTTACAGTGAAGAACCCCTTACGCATTTTAAGGTTAAACCGCCTTTCCTCTAGTTTTAGTGAATGGCCACGTGTCTTATTGTATCTCCTCTCTCTGAATAGTTTGTTCCTTATACTAGGGTCGCCAGTACAGTATTTGTACATTGATATCATATCCCCCCTCAATCGTCTCTTCTCCAGAGAGAATAAGTTCAGTGCTTGTAGTCTTTCCTCATAGCTGATGTCCTCCATTCCCCTAATTATTTTTGTTGCCCTTCTCTGGACTCTTTCCAATTCCAGCACATCCTTCCTGAGGACCGGTGCCCAGAACTGGACCGCATACTCCAGATGTGGCCAAACCAGAGTCTTGTAAATTGGGAGAATAATCTCTTTATTTCTGGAGTGAATCCCCTTTTTTATGCATCCCAGTATTCTGTTGGCTTTGCTTGCAGCGGCTTGGCATTGCATGCCACTGCCAAGCCTGTTGTCTACCAGTACCCCCAGGTCCCTTTCCATCCTAGACTCACCCAGAGGTTCCCCCCCCTAGTGAGTAGCTTGCTTTCTGGTTTCTGGCCCCCAAGTGCATTACTTTACATTTTTCAACATTAAACCTCATCTGCCATGTAGTTGCCCACCCCGTTATTTTGTTCAGGTCCGCTTGTAAGGTTTCCACATCCTGCATAGAAGATATTGGCATGCTTAGTTTAGTATCATCCGCAAATACTGAGATTGTACTAGATATCCCCTCCTCTAGATCATTTATGAATAAATTAAACAGGATTGGTCCCAGGACAGAACCCTGGGGGACCCCACTTTCCACACCCGCCCAATCCGAGTACTCCCCATTAATCACCACCCTCTGGACTCTCCCCTGGAGCCAGTTCTCTATCCAGGTACTCACCCTATGGTCCATACCTACCTTCCTTAGTTTGTACAGTAAGCGTTTGTGGGGAACGGTGTCAAAGGCCTTTGCAAAGTCCAGATACACCACATCCACCGGCTTACCTTTATCTAGGTGGCAGCTCACTTCATCGTAGAAGGTTAATAGATTGGTTTGGCAAGAACGGTTTTTCATGAATCCATGCTGATTACTACTAATAATACAGTTTTCATTACTAAAGTCTTGTATGTGGTCCCTTAACATCCCCTCCAAAATCTTGCAGACTACAGATGTTAGGCTGACCGGCCTATAGTTACCCGGGATACATCTCGGCCCCTTTTTAAATATTGGTACCACGTTGGCTTTTTTCCAATCAGCTGGCACCATACCCGTCTGTAAACTATCCTTAAAGATCAAGAATAATGGTCTGGCAATCACCTGGCTGAGCTCTTTCAGAACCCTCGGGTGCAAGCCATCCGGTCCCGGTGATTTATTTATGTTAAGTTTCTCTAGTTTAGTTTTAAGTCTATCATCTGTTAGCCATGGCGGTATTTCCTGAGGTGTGTTGTTTAGTTTGGCCTTACAAGCTAGGTTTGTGTAGCCCCCCGATTCTTTTGTGAAGACTGAAGAGAAGAAATTATTTAACACTTCCGCCTTTTCTCTGTCCTCAGTGGCCATATTTCCTTTGTCATCTTTTATGGGGCCAATGTGTTCTGGCCTCGCTTTCTTACTGTTTATATACTTAAAAAACTTCTTGGGGTTCTTTTTACTCTCCTCCGCTATATGTCTCTCGTGTTCTATTTTAGCCGCCCTGATTTCATCTTTACATTTCTTATTACACTCTTTGTAATGCTTATTGTACTCAGACCAGATAGCATTGTGACTTGTTCTTTAAAAGGTTCAGTCTGGCTTCCTTTCACGCTATGATTGTGTCCCTGAGATGTGAGTACTTCAGATCGACAGTAACACCATTGTCCAAAATCCTGAGAAAAAAAAAAACAGTTACTTGAAAAATGTATTGGTGGCAGTGGTAGCTTATCTGAGAGGTATAAATTACTCAAGGAACCCCTGGCAATCTCTGGAGGAACCCTGGGGTACCACACAACCCTGGTTGAGAATGGCTGGTCTTGCATTTGTGTTCTGTATAAATAAGTGGGTTTTCTTCTCATTCTTTCAGTAGTGACTGAGTTAGGAGAAGTAGAGAAAGTGGCTGTGTGGTAGTTTGAGTTTTCTACAAAGCATGGTGAAAGCTATAGATTCAGTGAGATGCAGATTAAAACAGATGACCCAAAGTTGTAATCTCCCTCTTCTCTCACATGGAATAGGTATTATGGTCTTGGTCCTGGGGAAAATTAAGATCTATTTTTATGAGAAGGGGTTATTGGGATATGTAAGCGATACTAAAGTTTCATTCTGGCTTCCTTACATGCTATGATTGTGTCCCTAAGATGTGAGCACTTTAGTTTGACAGTAATACTATGTATAGCTAAGCTACATCACATGTCACTTGCCATGCAAGAAATGTAACAATTTTTGTATCACACATTCTGTAGGAGTGCTGCCCTTTAAGATTAGTTTTGAATGCTCAATTGATCATGAACCTTGAATTAATAATTTTTCTCCCTTCATTTTCAGATTGTATGTGGTGGAGTCCTCCTAGAAGACCTCAGACAGTTGTCCAGACATTGTAACTTCCTTTGCCTTGTCTGTATGAATCTGATACAGGTTAGAGGCTGTAAACAACACTTCAGTAATCATTGAAATGCTACCTCACTGTGTTAGTACCCAGCTATCAGAGGTTAGTAGAGAAGTTGCCTATAGTAAAGAAAATACATAAATTGCCCTTATGGGAAGCCTGCCAGGAAAAAAAAAGGGCTGTCGCTGCTGACCTTTTTCTGGAAATGCTAGGCTGAAACAAGCTTGCAGATCAGGAAAGTCAGAAAATAGTCATCTACATATTTGGAATAAAGTTATTTAAACAAAATTGCTAAAAGGGAGATTTTTATTGTGGAAGAGACTTTATGTATCTCTTCTGCCATAAAAAGCTGCTTTATCTGCCAGCAGTATTTTACTGATTTTATGATTAAGCCCCATACACAAGTGTCGAACATAGGGTGGTAATGGCCTGTTCAATAGAAACTGGCTGACATTCGGCCCATGTGTACCGCAGCCAGTCTGACTTCTGTCAAAGGGGCATGACCAAAAAAGATCTGCTGATCAGCATCTGATCTCGTCCATTGGCTGAGAGTGCTGACCGGTGTGTTCTGGCGTGGGGGCCGTTGCCCTGTCAGAACACAATAGCTCAGTGGAGGAGATCACTGTACTAACATCAGATCCCAAGCTATTCAGTTTTATTTTGTTCAGCCGTCTGAGTTGAACGAAATAAAAATGCTAGTGCGTACTAGGCTATAGCTGTGCAAGCGCTGCTCAGTGTACAATCTCAGCATGTCTCTGGTGCCAGGATGAATTAACTCCTTTACACATGCACAGGAGGTACAACATCCCAACCCTGCTAATCAAAATGTTTAAAGATGCCAAACCTAGAAGAAGACCAGTTGAAAATGTCAGTGAGGGAGTTGTAAACATTGTATTGCTGGGAGGGGGGGGGGGTTTTGGGAGGTAAGTGTGCCATAATGTAGATGCATGCAAAAAAAGTCCACTCAACATGATGTAAACTTTAGTTCCCTTTAATATACTGTAGTAGGAGGTTTAGCATGACAGCCAGGTAGCTAGCATTTTTAGAAGAAACTTCCACAATGGCAGCCTACATGTTTCTATGATTTGTTTAATTTTAAAGGGAATTATACACTCTAAAGGACACCTACCACAAAACAGTTAGTTGTCTGGCTGCCTGATTTAAAAATAATATGCATATTCATTCTAGGTCAGTTACTCAAAATGTATTGAAGACAGAGAATGGTCATCAAAGCCTGGAAACTAGTGTTTTCAGGAAGAAAGCAGCAATAGCGGCATACTGTAAGAAAATTATTCACCCGGGGGGTACATTTTGACTGAATAGTCATGGTTATAAAGCCATCTGTTCAGAGTTCCAGATGGCCCTGTTGCTCAGTGACTTTTACATGCATGCATACATGCTTAGGGTATACAAGCATAGTATTGCATGTGAATAGTGGAGAACATGTATATACTGTATTAGGGTGTGGGTTATAAAAAAATATATATATTTCTCAAAGTGTTCAGAGTTAAGCTCTAGGATATAACTCTTTCCAGACAAATGATATTGGTGTATAAGTGCTATGATCCACACACATGCACAGATATGGATAGATTCTGTTGTTGTTCGGTCAGGTTAAGTCTCTGATCAGCATTTGAATACATTTTGCATGTAGAGACGACCTGACTGCCTTACGTTGTTTGCAGGCACAGTTTCTGCTGTACAGTACATAAGAATTCCTGGTTCACATGTGTGTCTTAAGCTGGCCACACTGTTCGAAGTTTGGCCGGTTCCTAATGAATTGGCTGAAATTTGCTTAGTGGGTGGTCCTATTGTCCTCCTTCCACCCAACATCCTTCAACCGAATATTCAATAGAGCTGGGTGGTTAATTTTTGGCTGAACAGCAACATAGTGGGAGATTCGGCCATCCATGCTGTATAACTAAAGTGTATGGTCAGTTTTAGTTTAGGCTATAGTATGTGTGGAGGATTATGCAGATAGTAACCATGCAACTTTATACCCGGGGGGGACCAATAGCAGTTGGGCATGACTCACTAATCTGTCTAATCGCTTTATCATAGCAGTTTGAGGGCACCCCATAGTCCTATAGAGCTGTATGGGGAGGTGTTTTTATTGGATGTCTATGAGAATGTTTATCCTGAAAAGATATAGAATGAAGGTTTTTACCTTTGTACACTTACAGCCCATAGTAACAAGTTGAGTCTAGTTGTCAGTTTACTAGTTCAAGCTACAAAACACAACAGTGAAGTGGTGAAATCTATGTGGATGTGGGATACAGGCTCATACACTATGCTTGTAGAACAGAAGCCTGTTAGTGTACACAAGATCCACTCTTATCTGCAGTTCTGTAGAGCCGCTAAATAAACACCTTGTTTCCTGTACTGTAACTCTATGCAGGGTGTGTTCTGCTCGGATACTTGCTGTACCTTAGATTCAATGACAGGTGTGCAGAGTAACTATATAAAGGCATGCGTTGCTAAGTTTCTGCTTTGTTTCAAAGGTTTTTCACTGTCATTCTGCAGTAAATTTCCCCCATCTTCCTAGAGAATTTAGTGTTTGACAGAATGTCAGATTCTACTGGATATTCTACTAGGTAGTTTGCTGTCCAGACATGTTCCCTTTAGGAAAGGAATAGCAACAAGCAGCAATTCAGTAAAGAGTTTGGTGACCCAAATACCCCATCAACTTTGTGTTTGTTAATATAAGGTTAGTGGAAGATACATTTTGATTGGTTGCTGCAGGTTCCTGTAATTTGCTCTTCTCCAGTATCTACTTGGCATTTCTTTAGAGGATGGTAACTGAAGATCAATAGACTTTGCCCAGATACTTTTCTTCGTTGTAGTTATTATTTGACATAACAGGTCTTATCAAAATAACTAAAATAAGAACTCTCTCTGTAAATCGAAGATTTTTGTACTCACTGGAAAATCTTTTTCTTCAAGTCCTTTGAGTGGCACAGGGGTCCTTGAACATTTTGATCATATTGCTTTCCACAGGAAGACTGGACACTGGCAAAAACAAAATCTGTAGGCCAGGCCTACATGCCCAGCATGCTTTAGTTTTATAGCAAAGTATTATAAAGCTAAATAGGTGTAAACACAGAGGGGTGGGATCTGTGTCTCCTAATGGACTCCAAAGCTGCTTATTCAGAAAAGACAGAGATGTCCACCTGGTAAAACTTAGAGAACATGTGAATAGATAACCTGGTGGCCTTACACATTTGGGAAACAGAGGTCTGATGCCGGAATGCGCAAATTTACTACATAAGTAAGCTAGCTGCACACTAAAGTGAGCCAGAACAGCAATGATGTCTTGACTTGCTATGCTATTGCTAGACTTGCCATGCTTCACAAGTTTGTTGCACAATTGCAGCAAGTCCGCACTGCATGACTCCAGCCCAGATAGCAAAGATAACTTGCCACAAATTTGTGGCAGTGTTAAACTGTAATTCTGTTAACTTGCTGCACATTTTCACTGGCCAGTTGTACACTTGCAGAGCACTTGAAGTTCTAGTTGACACTTTTCCAATTTGTAGCAAATTTGTGTGGCAAGTCTCTAGCATGAGCAAAGTTGCAATTGTGAGTCTACAGCATAAGCTCTGCAAGCCTACAACATAACAATTCAGCCACAGTGACCCCTGTGGTAAGATAACTATAGCACAACATAACAGAACCAGAATTTGAACCAGACTTTCACAATGTTTGCAAAGAAAGTTGATCTGGAGTCATGTAATGCGGACGTCCTGCAATTGTGCAACAAACTTGTAAAGCGTGGCAACTCTAGCAATAGCTTAGCAAGTAATTTTCAAACTTGCAGCACAATTGCTTGCTATCTGGGAGATCAACTTTCTTTGTAAACATTCTTCAAGTCTGCTGCAAGTTCTGGTTCTGTTATATTGTGCTATAGTCATCCCACCACAGGGGTCTCTGTGGCTAAATTTTCATGCTGTAGACTTGCAAAGCTCTTGCTGTAGACTCACAACTGCAACTTTGCTCTTGCTAGACTTGCCACACAAATGTGCTACAAATTGGAAAAGTGACAACTACGGTAGTACTTGTGCTCTGCAAGTGTACAACTTGCCAGTGAAAATGTGCGGCAAGTTAACAGACTTACAATTTAACACTGCCACAAATTTGTGGCAAGTTATCTTTGCTATCTGGGTATAGGGGTATCTCTCCACTTTCTCCTTCTAGGGTTTCAAAGTCAACAACCCAGGGACAGGAAGTGCATACATAATATACACTGCCTGACCAAAAAAAAAAGTTGCCACCAGAAAATAAGGTCACACGCGTTGGACCGCCTTTAGCTTTGATTACGGCGCGCATTCGCTGTTGCATTGTTTCGATAAGCTTCTGCAATGTCACAAGATTTATTTCTGTCCAGTGTTGCATTCATTTTTCACCAAGATCTTGTATTAAAGATGGGAGAGTCGGACCACTGCGCAAAGCCTTCTCCAGCACATCCCAAAGATTCTCAATGGGGTTAAGTTCTAGACTCTGTGGTGGCCAATCCATGTGTGAAAATAATGTCTCATGCTCCCTGAACCACTCTTTCACAATTTGAGCCCGAGGAATCCTGGAATTGTCATCTTGGAATATGCCCATGGCATCAGGGAAGAAAAAATTCATTGATGGACTAACCTGGTCATTCAGTATATTCAGGTAGTCAGCTTACCTCATTCATAGGGCACATGCAGTAACTATCCAATAGGATAGTTACTGCATGCTTAGTTTAGTTAGTTGCTTAGTTAGTTGCTTAGTTAATTCCAGGGGGCGACTTTTTTTTTGGCCAGGCAGTGTATTTACAGGTGTTTACAAATTCTGACAAAACAAACAATGCAATAATGCACAAAAGTTTGCTTTGGCACTGAAAGCGGAACTTCACCCAAAAAGGCAAGTTCTGCTTTTCTCCCAAAAATGCTTTTTAACCTTTTTGCTGCCAGAGCCATTTTTGGTTATTTTGCACACATGTTTAAAAAATAATTTTAGCCCTGAAGATTATGTTAAACATGATATATTTTATGAAAGCAGACACCCCCAAAGAATAAATTAGTGGTAGTTACAATTTTTTTTATGTCACATGATATTACTGCAAAGGTCTAAGAAACGCAATAATCTACCCATATTTTTCGTACTATATAAAAGATGAGGTTGCACCAAATAAATAGATACCAAACATGTCAATCCTTATATTTGTGTGCGCCCGTGAAATGGCGACAAACTTTAGTGCCCTATATTTCCATAGGCGACGCTTTAAAAGCCCCCTATAGGTAATCAATTTAGTGTTACGAAGAAGGTGCTAGAATTATTGTTCTCATTCCGCTGTGTGCGTGGCAATATGTAACATGTGTATCTCAATTGATGTTTTTACGTATAGGCCCCCCCGATGCATGCGTTTACGTTCGTACCTGCATTCGTATGAAGGTGGGGGAGGCTTCAAAATTTTTTGGGGAGAGGGATTTTATGTGCTTGGGTGTAACTTTATTTTTTTGTTTAACTTTTTTCCCTCACAAAGAGGACAAAAAGTCCCCTATGTGATGATGTTTAGGTGAAAGATTCTTAAAAGACCCTACATGTCTCCTATGTGCTCCACTGAATGTTTTGCAATGCAAATCGCACTGCAAAACATTGCTTCCTGGCTATGCTATCTGGGGACACTTAGAGGCTGACCCGGATGTGATGTCACAGGTGTCACTTTCCACGTCACAGCAAGAGGGGGAGGAGAGCAGAGGTGTGTCTGCTTTTCTCCTTCCCACCCCAGCTGCTGGCACCAGCCATGTCGGTCCCAGGCCCGCAGTTTGGCAAGCAGAGTCCGGAAAGCAAAGCAGAGAAAACATCGCGTTTCGAAAAAAAAAGCTGTACTGGGGATGTGTGAGAGCGATCAGGCGAAAGCGGAAAGCCCCAAAAGCTTTCATCTGACAGGCAGGAGTCTGTTCCAATATAGCTGATCCAACACACCAAAAAAAAAAATACTGGCCTCTATCCTCACCCTAGAGCCAGTATAATACATGCCTGAAAAATGTACCAGCCTCCAACCTCCCCTCTTCGCTGATACAGCACGTCTGAAAAAAATACTGGCCTCCCATTATAGCCACTCAAACACGTGTTTAAATGAAAGTAGCAGCCTCCAACCTCCACCCTATAGCTGATCCAAGACACAGCTAAAAAAATACTGGCCTCCAACATCCTTATAGCCAGTCCAACACACGCCTTAAAAAAAATGCCATCCTCCAACCCACCAAATAGCTCATCCAACAGATGCCAAAAAACAAATTACTGGCCTCCAACCTCACCTTATAGCCAATCCAACACATGGCTAAATAAAAGTACAAGTCTCCAACTACAACTGATCCAACACACCTTAAAAAAATACTGGCCAATAACTTCACCCTTTAGCCAGTCCAATACATGCGTACAAGAAAATACCAGCCTTTAACCCCCCCTATAGCTAGCCCACCACATGGCTAAAAAAACAAGCCTCCAACCTCTCCCTATAGTCAGACCAACACACACCACAAAAAAGTATTAGCCTCCAATCTCCCCTTTTAGCTGATACAACTCATGTCTGAACAAACTACTGGCGTCCAACCTCCCCTTATAGCCAGTCCAACACACGACTAAATAAAAGTACCAGCCTCCAACCTCCCCTTATAGCTGATTCAAGACACACCTAAAAAAATACTGGCCTCCAACCTCTCCTTAAAGCCAATCCAACACATGCCTGAAAAGAAAAATACTATTCTCCAACCTACCCTATAGCTGATCCAACACATACCTAAAAACAAATTACTGGCCTCCAACCTCCCCTTATAGCCAGTCCAACACACACCTAGATAAAATTACCAGCCTCCAACCATAGCTGATCCAACACACACCTAAAAAAAAATACTGGCCTCCAACCTCCCCCTATAGCCAGTCCAATATATGCTTAAAAAATACCAACCTTTAACCCCCCAATAGCTGGCCCAGCACATGAATGAAAAAAGATATCAGCCTCCAACCTCCCCTTTTAGCTAATACAACTCATATACATATATTATATTTTATAGTTTCATCCTGTTTTGTTATCTATCATGTATTTATATTTACCATATATTTATATTTTATGGTCTTGTCCGTGTGTACAGACTGTGGATTTTATGATGGTTATTATGAGCTCTATCTTCGGGTTAACCATCAGATAGGTTTTATATATATAGTTGTACTAATTATAGTAATATTGTGCATAGATCTACATGTTATTTAGTCTCTCCTTGTTAGATCCAATAAATGTTAGGATTTTGACCGGGAATGAGGAAATTGGATTTTAACTGGTCATTTGGATTATGCACCCTTAGGTATATGCCGTGAGTCAATAAGTTTTGCATTTATGATGTATCTTTAGAGCTGCCCCGAGCAGGTAAGGGTTTCCTTATCTAGAATATGGCTCTACTCCGGCTATATAAGGGATTAACCACGTGTTTAGGCAATTGCCCTACTAGGGTGTTATGTACAAATTGCTTGGCAGTGCCTCGTGGCAGAAAAGGGGTTAACTGTATATATGGCGGATGTCCCCTCAGTGTATATCGCTGAGTTCAAGCAAGGAGAGACCACTTACAGTACATGTTTACCCAATCAAAAGCCAACTGTCCGCCTAGAGGGCGGATCGGGTGTTTATTTGTGTGAGCGTTGTGCTGTCTAGGTAACGCCCCCGATGACGAAGTCTGAAGTGACGAAACATACTTCGGGGCGTGACCAGACGGCGCTCAGCAGAACGTGTTTGAGGAGTGCTTTGACATCCAGCGGGTCGGTCCTCCACCATGTGGAGCCTGGAGACAGGGCTTTGGACGGATGCCACCTCCTGTACTTTTATGATATGACAGGCTTGTTTTTATCTGGAACCAAGTGAGTGCAATGTAATTGTGATTAACAATAAATGGAATTTAAAACGTTATTGCACTAGTGGGGCTGTGTTTTCTCTCCACATATTCGCAAAATTTGAACAACCACTGTTTATGGGAGCTGACCAGTGTGTTCCTGAGATTCTTGCTTTCCAGCTTAATTACGAGAGTGATTAAGCCACAGTATTTGGTGAGTGCGTTTTTCAGCTGTCCCTGGACACGGTGGTGGTGGAAAATGGTGAACCATAAGTTTACACACCTTATTTAAGAAACTCTCCTTGGACCATTTTTTGTGCCTATTATATGGACATTTATGGACAATATTTGCATATCATATCGATTTTAATGTTTTAATGTTTTAACAGGTTATTTATGTTATATGATATGTTTTCTATTAAGGATTATTAGGGATTATCCTGTGATCCTATTTTCATATCTATCATTATTTTAAGCACTGTGTGTTTGAAGTGTGGCAGGAGGGTGCCACCACTATTGCGCTACTGGATTTTTTGCTATTTTGGCAGAGGATTCCCTCTTTTTTCAGTTTTCTATTTAGTTTAAGTAGCAGCATATTATTAGGTTTGTCATCTCCTAAAGCGCTTGGGCTATTCATAATTTCTCTATTTAGAGCAGTTGTGGATATTTGTTTTACCAAGCTACCCTATAGCTGATCCAACACATACCTAAAAACAAAGTACTGGCCTCCAACCTCCCCTTATAGCCAGTCCACCACACGCCTAGATAAAAGTACCAGCCTCCAACCATAGCTGATCCAACACACTCCTAAAAAAAATACTGGCCTCCAACCTCCCCCTATAGCCAGTCCAATATATGCTTAAAAAAATACCAACATTTAACCCCCCAATAGCTGGCCCAGCACGTGAATGAAAAAAAGATATCGGCCTCCAACCTCCCCTTTTAGCTAATACAACTCATGTCAACACACACCTAAAAAAAATACCCACCTACCCTATAGCTGATCCAACAGATGCCTAAAACTAAATTACTGTCCTTCAACCTCCCCTTTTAGCTGGTCCAGCACATGCCTAAATAAAAATACTGGCCTTTTTTCTCCCCCTATAGGCAGTCCAATACATGCCTAAAAAAAATACCAGCCTCCCCTTTTATCTGATACAACACATGTCTGAAAAAAATACTGGCCTTCAACTTCCCTTTTAAAGCCAGTCTAACACACGTCTATATAAAAGTATCAGCCTCCAACCTCCCCTTATAGCTGATTCAAGACACACCTACAAAAATACTGGCCTCCAACCTCTCCTTAAAGCCAATCCAACACATGCCTGAAAAGAAAAATACTGTTTTCCAACCTACCCTATAACTGATCCAACACATGCCTAGAAACAAATTACTGGCCTCCAACCTCCCCTTAAAGCCAGTCCAACACACGCCTAGATAAAAGTACCAGCCTCCAACCATAGCTGATCCAACACACACCTAAAAAAATACTGGCCTCCAACCTCCCCCTATAGCCAGTCCAGTATATGCTTAAAAAATACCAACCTTTAACCCCCCAATAGCTGGCCCAGCACGTGAATGAAAAAAGATATCAGCCTCCAACCTCCCCTTTTAGCTAATAAAACTCATGTCAACACACACCTAAAAAAATACCCACCTACCCTATAGCTGATCCAACACATCCCTAAAACTTAATTACTGTCCTTCAACATCCCATTTTAGCTGGTTCAGCACACGCCTAAATAAAAATACTGGCCTTTATTCTCCCCCTATAGGCAGTCCAATACATGCCTAAAAAATACCAGCCTTTAACCTACCCCAATAGCTGGCCCAGCACCTGAATGAGAAAAAGCATCATCCTCCATCCTCCCCTTTTAGCTAATGCAACTCATGTCAAACAAATTACTGGCCTCCAACCTCCTCTTATAGCCAGTCAAACACACGCCTAAATAAAACTACCAGCCTCCAGCCTCCCCATATAGCCAGTTCAACACTTCCCTAAATAAAAGTACCATCCTGAAACCTCCCCCTGTGTAGATAAGGGGGGAAAACCCCAGTATGTTTTTGGTTTCAGGCTGGTCACATGCTTTGCATCTCTTCGGTAGTGCAGAAAAAAGAATATCTACAGTCCTGCAATGTTTGTAAGGGGAGCTGATGGCATCTGTAGCCTTGCCATTTCTCCCCATCTGTTGCTGGTGAAAAATAATCCACAAAAAAGCTTCTGGTCCTTTGCTTTTAATTTGGGCTTCTATTTTAGTTTGGCAGGATCTATGAATTCCTCCACTGTCATCACTGTTGTCAGGTATGGGGGGCACTGTGAAGAGAAGAAACATTATTACTGAATAGGAAGATTATGCACAATGAGGACCTTTTTATTAGAAATGGTTATACACCCTCAGGTCCTGGGAGAATATAGAAAGCAGAACATTGGACAATGCGCTGCCATGGACCCATGTGTGGTTCATATACTTACTATGCTCATGGTAAATGGCGGACTTACTTCTCCAGCCTCCAGTTCCTTCCAGTCTACGCTCTTAAAAAATGGGTGGCTTTGCAGATCTTTAACAAGAATCTCTCTCCTTTCTGGACATTTGCATAGGAGCTGTAAAAATATACAAAAAAATTAGGTTACCCATGGTACAAAGTAATAAAATAGCCCTTTTTCTGCTAGTTACATTGTCTGAATCGTCGTCTGAATCATTGCCTGGATCGTTGTCTGACTCATTGCCTGGATCGGCATCTGAATCATTGCCTGGATCATTGTCTGAATCATTGCCTGGATCATCATCTGAATCATTGCCTGGTTCGTTGTATGAATCATTGTCTGGATCGGCATCTAAATCAGTGCCTGAGTCAGTGTCGGAGCTGGTGAATGGGTAATTTCCAATTACCATCTCATAGACTATAACTCCCAGGGATAAATAGTCAATGGCAATCCATATGGCTCATCCATATATATCTGTGGAAATATCAAAAAGAGTAGAATGGTCAGTACTGATTGCTTTATTGACGACAGAAGACAGGAAAACCAAAATAATCCAATACTCACTTCTGGTGCCATGTATTGTGGAGTGCCGAGGATGGAAGTCAGCGTTTGGGATTTGTGCACCTCTGTTGCTGATAAGCCAAAGTCAGCGATTCTCACATGTCCGACGCTATCCAGCAGAATGTTTTCTGGTTTGAGATCCCGGTGTACAATCTCCCGTTTATGAAGGAACTACAGGCCACAAAGGATCTCCGCAGTGAGGAATCTGATGGAGAGATAGAAAAGATTATATATGAGGTTATTATTATATATGAGGTTATATTATATAAACCTTTTGTATGGTAATCTAGGCCACAAAATAATTAAAAATTTATTTTTTTAAGTTTTGATTATCAGGCATTGTCATGTATAAATGTAATAACTAAATCAGGTTGAAATAAAATATTATCAGTAAAAGGTAGATCATAGCACAATATATACATAGAAGTGTTTTATATGGATAGTTGAAATTGTTGATTCATTTGTAGTAAATACGCTTTGCGAATTCTCACAAATTGTTTTTTTTTTTTAGTAAAGGTGTCCAAATATGATTGAATGTGATTTTATAGTCTCTCCTAAAGTGTATGTAAGACCAAAACAGAAAGCAATAAAAAAAGCTTCCCCTCTCCACCCAATACTACAAAAAAAGTTTTACATTTACAGACAAACGTTATCAAAAATGAAATTGTACAAGGACCCCTTAGATGGAAATCAAATTGATTCATTGGCATATCCCCATACGCTATATTTGCTTAAAAATCTGAGAAGAGATAGGTTGCAGATTGCCTAATCAGATGAAGGGTTGGAAGCTTCCACTGGATGATGAACTGGCCAATAACGGTTGAATGGAATTATAACAGCATCTATATGGACACACTGTGGGAGATTTATTAAAACTGGTGTACACAGAATCTGGTGCAGCTGTGCACAGTAACCAGATTCTAGGTTTTATTGCCAAAGCCCAATTGAACATGCTGAAGTTACTATGCACAGCATCATCTGCACCGGTTTTAGTAAATCTCCCCTACTGTGACATCTGTAGATGCATCGTGATTAGGGTTGAGCGGACACCTAGATGTCCGTGTTCGACGGGTTCGGCCGAACTTTAAAAAAAAGTCCGGGTCCGTGTCCCGGACTTTTACCGAACTTTTCCCGGACACCGAACCCCATTGAAGTCAATGGGGACCCGAACTTTAAGGCACTAAAATGGCTCTAAAACACCAAAGGAAAGGGCTAGAGTGCTGCAAATGGCAGCAAAACGTAATTAAACAAATGTGGATAGGGAAATAACTTAAAACAACAAAAAAAAACAGAAAAATAAAACAATGTTCTTCTTCATCTCTGAAGGACGAGGCCCATATGGAGTAGGAGGGAGGTTGAGGTGGTGGTGGATGTGGCGGTGACATAGGCGTGCGCACAGGGTGTGCTGGGTGTGCCTGGGCACACCCTAATCACCTAGGGCACATAGCATTGCCAGTGAGGAGATGGGAAAGATCTCCCTGGGACCTGCTCTGCTCTATTTCTCCTTGCCTACAGGTACATGGCCCCGATACATTACTCTCCCTGCTGGCAAACACATGCATGTGTATTTCAACTTTGGGGTGCACACCTTAATGCAATAGGCTGCGCACACCTATGGGCGGTGTAGGTGGAAGCGGCGGTGGAGGAGGACCAGGGCCGGATTAACAGCATCATGGGCTTGGTGCTGAGGATTTTGAAGGGCCTTAGGGCCGTGCCTTGCCATGCACCCAGAGGAGGAAGGGTGCAGTCATGCATGCCTAATTCAACATGGGATGCTGTCTCTGAAGCCCATAAACACATCCATGCATCGCCAACTGTCCCTCCTTGTCCGGCCTTCACGCTGTGTGGGGAGGTTCTGAGGGTGCTGCCTGGGGAAGCGAGCATAGAAGCCAGACTTCTGTGTTTACAAGTGACAGAAGAGCGGTAACAGTGAATATGGCCAACCCGGGGCCTATATAAAAGGTAGGGGCCTGGAGCTGCAGCTCCAATAGACCCTACATTAATCTGGCCCTGAGGAGGAGGACGAGGTAGCCAACACTGCTTCTTTTCACAAATTTTAAATGAGGGTACACCCCAAAAGAGTGAGAAAGAGCAAAAATGGAACAATGGGTGGGTAAGGTCGGTATCCATTGCTATTCTGCATAAGGTACGGAAAAGTCCCGTGGGATCCATGCCTGGTTCATTTTAATGAACGTGAGCTTGTCCACATTGTCTCTGGACAGGCGGCTGCGCTTGTCTGTTATAACGCCCCCAGCCGTGCTAAATACCCGTTCAGATAATACACTGGCTGCAGGGCACGCCAGCACCTCCAAGGCGTAAAGGGCAAGCTCAGGCCATGTGCCCAATTTGGAGACCCAGAAGTTGAAGGGGGCAGACCCGTCATTCACTACATGTAGGCGTGTGCACACATACTGCTCCACCATGTTGGTAAAATGCTGCCTCCTGCTAAGACGTTCCATCTGAGCTGCTGGTGCTGCTGTTTGTTGTGGCGTGCTGACAAAGCTTTTCCACATTTCGGCCATGCTAACCCTGCCTTCTGAGGTGCTGGCGGTGCCCTGGTTGCGTTGGCGACCTCCTCCTCCTCCTCCTCTGCCTTGTGCTTCCACTGTGGCCCCGCTGTCAGATGGGAATGCCAGCAGCATGGCGTCTACCAGCGTGCGCTTGTACTCGCGCATCTTGCGATCGCGCTCCAGTGAGTGAATTAAGGACGGTACGTTGTCCTTGTAACGGGGATCCAGCAGCGTGGCCACCCAGTAATCAGCACAAGTTAGAATGTGGGCAACTCGGCGGTCGTTGTGGAGACACTGCAGCATGTAATCGCTCATGTGTGCCAGGCTGCCCAGAGGCGACGAAAGGCTGTCCTCTGTGGGAGGTGTATGGTCCGTGTCCTCTGTATCCCCCCAGCCACGCACCAGTGATGGCCATGAGCTGGCCTGGGTGCCACCCTGCTGTGAACATGGTTCCATCTCCTCCTCCAGCTCCTCCTCCTCCTCATCCTCCTCATCCTCCAGAACTGTGCCCCTGCTGGACAATTGCGTCCCTGGCGTTTGCGTGTGCAGGAACCCACCCTCGGAGCCCCTTGCGAATGACTGCCCTGAAAGCCTTGGAAATGTTACCTCTTCATCCTCCTCCTCCTCCTCATCCTGTGCCACATCCTCTTCCATCATCGCCCGAATTGTTTTTTCAAGGAGGCATAGAAGTGGGATAGTTAAGCTGAGAACGGCGTCATTGCCACTGGCCATGTTGGTGGAGTACTCAAAACAGCGCAACAAGGCACACAGGTCTCGCATGGAGGCCCAGTTATTGGTGGTGAAGTGGTGCTGTTCCGCAGAGCGACTCACGCGTGCGTGCTGCAGCTGAAACTCCACTATGGCCTGCTGCTGCTCGCACAGTCTTTCCAGCATGTGCAAGGTGGAGTTCCACCTTGTGGGCACGTCACATATGAGGCGGTGAGCGGGAAGGCCGAAGTTACGCTGCAGCGCTGCCAGGCGAGCAGCAGCAGGGTGAGAACGCCGAAAGTGCGCACAAACGGCCCGCACTTTCTGCAGCAGCTCTGACATATCGGGGTAGTTTTTAAGGAACCTCTGCACCACCAAATTCAGCACATGCGCCAGGCAAGGGATGTGCGTCAAACCGACTAGGCCCAGAGCTGCTATGAGATTTCGCCCGTTATCGCACACCACCAGGCCGGGCTTGAGGCTCGCTGGCAGCAACCACTCATTTGTCTGCTGTTCCATGCTCCTCCACAACTCCTGCGCGGTGTGTGGTTTGTCCCCCAAACAGGCAAGTTGTAAAACTGCCTGCTGTCGTTTACCCCTGGCCGTGCTGAAGTTGGTGGTGAAGGTGTTACGCTGTCCGGATGAGGAGGCGGTAGAGGATGAGGAAGCGGAGTAGGAGGAGTTAGGAACAGGAGGCAAACTGAAGCGCCCTGCAATCCTCGGTGGTGGAAGGACATGCGCCAAATTGCTATCCGCCTCAGGCCCATCCGCCACTGCATTTACCCAGTGTGCCGTTAGGGAGATATAACGCCCCTGACCGTGCTTACTGGTCCACGTATCCGTAGTTAGGTGGACCTTGGCACAGATGGCGTTGCGCAGTGCACACCTGATTTTTTCCCCCACTTGGTTGTGCAGGGAAGGGATGGCTTGCCTGGAAAAGTAGTGGCGGCTGGGCACGACGTACTGTGGGACAGCCACCGACATAAGGTTTTTAAAACTGTGCGTCTCCACCAGACGGAATGACAGCATTTCAAAGGCCAATAATTTTGAAATGCTGGCATTCAGGGCCAGGGATCGCGGGTGGGTAGGGGGGTACTTCCTCTTCCTCTCAAGTGTTTGGGAGATGGAAAGCTGAACGCTTCCACGGGACATTGTGGAGATGGTTGTTGGTGACCCAGGTGGTGGTGTTGCTGACAGATCGTCTGTTTGCGGGGTGGCAGGTGCCGGTATCACTACAGATGTGGCTGGAGCGGCCGAGACTGCAGCAGAAGAGGAAGCAGGATGAGCCAGAGACGTTTCTTGGTTTTGAAGGTGTGTACTCCACTGCAGCTCGTGCTTTGCACTTAGATGCCTGATCATGCAGGTTGTGCTCAGGTTGAGAAGGTTCATGCCTCGCTTCAAGCTCTGATTGCACAGGGTGCAAACCACTCGTGTCCTGTCATCAGCACATTTTCTAAAGAACTTCCACGCTAGAGAACTCCTTTGAGCTGACTTTGGTGCGCTCGTTCCCTTGCTGCGTTGGGCAGTAGCGGGCGTAGTGTCTAGGGCACGGCCGCTCCGCTTCTGCACCCTGCTCCCTCTTCTGCTGTGCTGGTGGCTCTGTGCGACCACCGCCTCTTCCTCCAAACTACTCAGTTCACCTGCATGACGTTCATTCCATGTGGGGTCGAGGACCTCATCGTCCTCCACATCATCTTCCACCCAGTCTTCACCCCTGCCCTCCTTGTCGGTCTCCACAATGCTGAACGCCGCAGCAGTTGGCACCTGCGTTTCGTCATCATCGGAGACGTGCTGCGATGATCCTTGCATGTACTCATCTTGAGGAATAAGTGGTTGGGCATCGCTGCACTCAATCTCTTCCACTTCTGGGGCAGGGCTAGGTGGATGGCCCTGGGAAACCCTGCTGACAGAGTCCTCAAAAAGAATAAGAGACTGCTGTATGGCTTGGGGCTCAGACTGCTGGCCTGATTTGCAAGGGGGTGAGGTGAAAGACGGTTGGACATTGGCTGCAGGTGCCAACTCTGACCTTTCTGCAGTAGACTGGGTGGGAGACAATGTGAAGGAACTGGAGGCACTGTCAGCAGCAAACCAATCTACTATCGCCTCAACTTGTTCTGGCCTCATCACTTCTAGGGGCGTTTGATGCCCTACCAAATACTGATGCAGGTTCTGTCGCCTACTCACACTTGAGGAAGGTGTTTCACTTGTGCGTGTAGCTGGCACAGATCGACCATGTCCTCTCCTTGCAACAGGAGCTCTACCAGCAGCACCACGACCCAGGCCACGGCCCTTATTTGACGGTCTCCTCATATTTCTGTAATTTAAGATCTTGCCCTAGAAAGGTTTTTATTGAATAGCGGAATAGAAAATATGATCCAAAAAAAGTGTATGTATATCACACGTACACAACCACACTAGGCCCCAATTACTATTGTTTGTACCCCTAAAAGGCTAGATGAGGAGTAGGGGGAGTATGGAACAGGCAGCACCCTCAAACCTTCAGAAGTATGAGATGAACCCCAACAACTTGGAAAGGTGGATCTCTCTCACACGTACCGACACAGACTATCCCGCAATTCAATTGATCCTCAAAGGTTTTTATTGAATAGCGGAATAGGAAATATGATCAAAAAAAGTGTATGTATCTCGCACGTACACAACCACACTAGGCCCCAATTACTATTGTTTGTACCCCTAAAAGGCTAGATGAGGAGTAGGGGGGGTATGGAACAGGCAGCACCCTCAAACCTTCAGAAGTATGAGATGAACCCCAACAACTTGGAAAGGTGGATCTCTCTCACACGTACCGACACAGACTATCCCGCAATTCAATTGATCCTCAAAGGTTTTTATTGAATAGCGGAATAGGAAATATGATCAAAAAAAGTGTATGTATCTCGCACGTACACAACCACACTAGGCCCCAATTACTATTGTTTGTACCCCTAAAAGGCTAGATGAGGAGTAGGGGGAGTATGGAACAGGCAGCACCCTCAAACCTTCAGAAGTATGAGATGAACCCCAACAACTTGGAAAGGTGGATCTCTCTCACACGTACCGACACAGACTATCCCGCAATTCAATTGATCCTCAAAGGTTTTTATTGAATAGCGGAATAGGAAATATGATCAAAAAAAGTGTATGTATCTCGCACGTACACAACCACACTAGGCCCCAATTACTATTGTTTGTACCCCTAAAAGGCTAGATGAGGAGTAGGGGGGGTATGGAACAGGCAGCACCCTCAAACCTTCAGAAGTATGAGATGAACCCCAACAACTTGGAAAGGTGGATCTCTCTCACACGTACCGACACAGACTATCCCGCAATTCAATTGATCCTCAAAGGTTTTTATTGAATAGCGGAATAGGAAATATGATCAAAAAAAGTGTATGTATCTCGCACGTACACAACCACACTAGGCCCCAATTACTATTGTTTGTACCCCTAAAAGGCTAGATGAGGAGTAGGGGGGGTATGGAACAGGCAGCACCCTCAAACCTTCAGAAGTATGAGATGAACCCCAACAACTTGGAAAGGTGGATCTCTCTCACACGTACCGACACAGACTATCCCGCAATTCAATTGATCCTCAAAGGTTTTTATTGAATAGCGGAATAGGAAATATGATCAAAAAAAGTGTATGTATCTCGCACGTACACAACCACACTAGGCCCCAATTACTATTGTTTGTACCCCTAAAAGGCTAGATGAGGAGTAGGGGGGGTATGGAACAGGCAGCACCCTCAAACCTTCAGAAGTATGAGATGAACCCCAACAACTTGGAAAGGTGGATCTCTCTCACACGTACCGACACAGACTATCCCGCAATTCAATTGATCCTCAAAGGTTTTTATTGAATAGCGGAATAGGAAATATGATCAAAAAAAGTGTATGTATATCACACGTACACAACCACACTAGGCCCCAATTACTATTGTTTGTACCCCTAAAAGGCTAGGAGTAGGGGGAGTATGGAACAGGCAGCACCCTCAAACCTTCAGAAGTATGAGATGAACCCCAACAACTTGGAAAGGTGGATCTCTCTCACACGTACCAACACAGACTATCCCCCAATTTAACTGATCCCCAAAGGTTTTTGATTAAATAGCGGAATAGAAAATATGATCCCAAAAAAGTGTATGTATATCACACGTACACAACCACACTAGGCCCCAATTACTATTGTTTGTACCCCTAAAAGGCTAGGAGTAGGGGGAGTATGGAACAGGCAGCACCCTCAAACCTTCAGAAGTATGAGATGAACCCCAACAACTTGGAAAGGTGGATCTCTCTCACACGTACCAACACAGACTATCCCCCAATTTAACTGATCCCCAAAGGTTTTTGATTAAATAGCGGAATAGAAAATATGATCCCAAAAAAGTGTATGTATATCACACGTACACAACCACACTAGGCCCCAATTACTATTGTTTGTACCCCTAAAAGGCTAGGAGTAGGGGGAGTATGGAACAGGCAGCACCCTCAAACCTTCAGAAGTATGAGATGAACCCCAACAACTTGGAAAGGTGGATCTCTCTCACACGTACCAACACAGACTATCCCCCAATTTAACTGATCCCCAGAGGTTTTTGATTAAATAGCGGAATAGAAAATATGATCCCAAAAAAGTGTATGTATATCACACGTACACAACCACACTAGGCCCCAATTACTATTGTTTGTACCCCTAAAAGGCTAGGAGTAGGGGGAGTATGGAACAGGCAGCACCCTCAAACCTTCAGAAGTATGAGATGAACCCCAACAACTTGGAAAGGTGGATCTCTCTCACACGTACCAACACAGACTATCCCCCAATTTAACTGATCCCCAAAGGTTTTTGATTAAATAGCGGAATAGAAAATATGATCCCAAAAAAGTGTATGTATATCACACGTACACAACCACACTAGGCCCCAATTACTATTGTTTGTACCCCTAAAAGGCTAGGAGTAGGGGGAGTATGGAACAGGCAGCACCCTCAAACCTTCAGAAGTATGAGATGAACCCCAACAACTTGGAAAGGTGGATCTCTCTCACACGTACCAACACAGACTATCCCCCAATTTAACTGATCCCCAAAGGTTTTTGATTAAATAGCGGAATAGAAAATATGATCCCAAAAAAGTGTATGTATATCACACGTACACAACCACACTAGGCCCCAATTACTATTGTTTGTACCCCTAAAAGGCTAGGAGTAGGGGGAGTATGGAACAGGCAGCACCCTCAAACCTTCAGAAGTATGAGATGAACCCCAACAACTTGGAAAGGTGGATCTCTCTCACACGTACCAACACAGACTATCCCCCAATTTAACTGATCCCCAAAGGTTTTTGATTAAATAGCGGAATAGAAAATATGATCCCAAAAAAGTGTATGTATATCACACGTACACAACCACACTAGGCCCCAATTACTATTGTTTGTACCCCTAAAAGGCTAGGAGTAGGGGGAGTATGGAACAGGCAGCACCCTCAAACCTTCAGAAGTATGAGATGAACCCCAACAACTTGGAAAGGTGGATCTCTCTCACACGTACCAACACAGACTATCCCCCAATTTAACTGATCCCCAGAGGTTTTTGATTAAATAGCGGAATAGAAAATATGATCCCAAAAAAGTGTATGTATATCACACGTACACAACCACACTAGGCCCCAATTACTATTGTTTGTACCCCTAAAAGGCTAGGAGTAGGGGGAGTATGGAACAGGCAGCACCCTCAAACCTTCAGAAGTATGAGATGAACCCCAACAACTTGGAAAGGTGGATCTCTCTCACACGTACCAACACAGACTATCCCCCAATTTAACTGATCCCCAGAGGTTTTTGATTAAATAGCGGAATAGAAAATATGATCCCAAAAAAGTGTATGTATATCACACGTACACAACCACACTAGGCCCCAATTACTATTGTTTGTACCCCTAAAAGGCTAGGAGTAGGGGGAGTATGGAACAGGCAGCACCCTCAAACCTTCAGAAGTATGAGATGAACCCCAACAACTTGGAAAGGTGGATCTCTCTCACACGTACCAACACAGACTATCCCCCAATTTAACTGATCCCCAGAGGTTTTTGATTAAATAGCGGAATAGAAAATATGATCCCAAAAAAGTGTATGTATATCACACGTACACAACCACACTAGGCCCCAATTACTATTGTTTGTACCCCTAAAAGGCTAGGAGTAGGGGGAGTATGGAACAGGCAGCACCCTCAAACCTTCAGAAGTATGAGATGAACCCCAACAACTTGGAAAGGTGGATCTCTCTCACACGTACCAACACAGACTATCCCCCAATTTAACTGATCCCCAAAGGTTTTTGATTAAATAGCGGAATAGAAAATATGATCCCAAAAAAGTGTATGTATATCACACGTACACAACCACACTAGGCCCCAATTACTATTGTTTGTACCCCTAAAAGGCTAGGAGTAGGGGGGAGTATGGAACAGGCAGCACCCTCAAACCTTCAGAAGTATGAGATGAACCCCAACAACTTGGAAAGGTGGATCTCTCTCACACGTACCAACACAGACTATCCCCCAATTTAACTGATCCCCAGAGGTTTTTGATTAAATAGCGGAATAGAAAATATGATCCCAAAAAAGTGTATGTATATCACACGTACACAACCACACTAGGCCCCAATTACTATTGTTTGTACCCCTAAAAGGCTAGGAGTAGGGGGAGTATGGAACAGGCAGCACCCTCAAACCTTCAGAAGTATGAGATGAACCCCAACAACTTGGAAAGGTGGATCTCTCTCACACGTACCAACACAGACTATCCCCCAATTTAACTGATCCCCAGAGGTTTTTGATTAAATAGCGGAATAGAAAATATGATCCCAAAAAAGTGTATGTATATCACACGTACACAACCACACTAGGCCCCAATTACTATTGTTTGTACCCCTAAAAGGCTAGGAGTAGGGGGAGTATGGAACAGGCAGCACCCTCAAACCTTCAGAAGTATGAGATGAACCCCAACAACTTGGAAAGGTGGATCTCTCTCACACGTACCAACACAGACTATCCCCCAATTTAACTGATCCCCAAAGGTTTTTGATTAAATAGCGGAATAGAAAATATGATCCCAAAAAAGTGTATGTATATCACACGTACACAACCACACTAGGCCCCAATTACTATTGTTTGTACCCCTAAAAGGCTAGGAGTAGGGGGAGTATGGAACAGGCAGCACCCTCAAACCTTCAGAAGTATGAGATGAACCCCAACAACTTGGAAAGGTGGATCTCTCTCACACGTACCAACACAGACTATCCCCCAATTTAACTGATCCCCCAAGGTTTTTGATTAAATAGCGGAATAGAAAATATGATCCCAAAAAAGTGTATGTATATCACACGTACACAACCACACTAGGCCCCAATTACTATTGTTTGTACCCCTAAAAGGCTAGGAGTAGGGGGAGTATGGAACAGGCAGCACCCTCAAACCTTCAGAAGTATGAGATGAACCCCAACAACTTGGAAAGGTGGATCTCTCTCACACGTACCAACACAGACTATCCCCCAATTTAACTGATCCCCAAAGGTTTTTGATTAAATAGCGGAATAGAAAATATGATCCCAAAAAAGTGTATGTATATCACACGTACACAACCACACTAGGCCCCAATTACTATTGTTTGTACCCCTAAAAGGCTAGGAGTAGGGGGAGTATGGAACAGGCAGCACCCTCAAACCTTCAGAAGTATGAGATGAACCCCAACAACTTGGAAAGGTGGATCTCTCTCACACGTACCAACACAGACTATCCCCCAATTTAACTGATCCCCAAAGGTTTTTGATTAAATAGCGGAATAGAAAATATGATCCCAAAAAAGTGTATGTATATCACACGTACACAACCACACTAGGCCCCAATTACTATTGTTTGTACCCCTAAAAGGCTAGGAGTAGGGGGAGTATGGAACAGGCAGCACCCTCAAACCTTCAGAAGTATGAGATGAACCCCAACAACTTGGAAAGGTGGATCTCTCTCACACGTACCAACACAGACTATCCCCCAATTTAACTGATCCCCAAAGGTTTTTGATTAAATAGCGGAACAGAAAATATGATCCCAAAAAAGTGTATGTATATCACACGTACACAACCACACTAGGCCCCAATTACTATTGTTTGTACCCCTAAAAGGCTAGGAGTAGGGGGAGTATGGAACAGGCAGCACCCTCAAACCTTCAGAAGTATGAGATGAACCCCAACAACTTGGAAAGGTGGATCTCTCTCACACGTACCAACACAGACTATCCCCCAATTTAACTGATCCCCAGAGGTTTTTGATTAAATAGCGGAATAGAAAATATGATCCCAAAAAAGTGTATGTATATCACACGTACACAACCACACTAGGCCCCAATTACTATTGTTTGTACCCCTAAAAGGCTAGGAGTAGGGGGAGTATGGAACAGGCAGCACCCTCAAACCTTCAGAAGTATGAGATGAACCCCAACAACTTGGAAAGGTGGATCTCTCTCACACGTACCAACACAGACTATCCCCCAATTTAACTGATCCCCAGAGGTTTTTGATTAAATAGCGGAATAGAAAATATGATCCCAAAAAAGTGTATGTATATCACACGTACACAACCACACTAGGCCCCAATTACTATTGTTTGTACCCCTAAAAGGCTAGGAGTAGGGGGAGTATGGAACAGGCAGCACCCTCAAACCTTCAGAAGTATGAGATGAACCCCAACAACTTGGAAAGGTGGATCTCTCTCACACGTACCAACACAGACTATCCCCCAATTTAACTGATCCCCAGAGGTTTTTGATTAAATAGCGGAATAGAAAATATGATCCCAAAAAAGTGTATGTATATCACACGTACACAACCACACTAGGCCCCAATTACTATTGTTTGTACCCCTAAAAGGCTAGGAGTAGGGGGAGTATGGAACAGGCAGCACCCTCAAACCTTCAGAAGTATGAGATGAACCCCAACAACTTGGAAAGGTGGATCTCTCTCACACGTACCAACACAGACTATCCCCCAATTTAACTGATCCCCAAAGGTTTTTGATTAAATAGCGGAATAGAAAATATGATCCCAAAAAAGTGTATGTATATCACACGTACACAACCACACTAGGCCCCAATTACTATTGTTTGTACCCCTAAAAGGCTAGGAGTAGGGGGGAGTATGGAACAGGCAGCACCCTCAAACCTTCAGAAGTATGAGATGAACCCCAACAACTTGGAAAGGTGGATCTCTCTCACACGTACCAACACAGACTATCCCCCAATTTAACTGATCCCCAGAGGTTTTTGATTAAATAGCGGAATAGAAAATATGATCCCAAAAAAGTGTATGTATATCACACGTACACAACCACACTAGGCCCCAATTACTATTGTTTGTACCCCTAAAAGGCTAGGAGTAGGGGGAGTATGGAACAGGCAGCACCCTCAAACCTTCAGAAGTATGAGATGAACCCCAACAACTTGGAAAGGTGGATCTCTCTCACACGTACCAACACAGACTATCCCCCAATTTAACTGATCCCCAGAGGTTTTTGATTAAATAGCGGAATAGAAAATATGATCCCAAAAAAGTGTATGTATATCACACGTACACAACCACACTAGGCCCCAATTACTATTGTTTGTACCCCTAAAAGGCTAGGAGTAGGGGGAGTATGGAACAGGCAGCACCCTCAAACCTTCAGAAGTATGAGATGAACCCCAACAACTTGGAAAGGTGGATCTCTCTCACACGTACCAACACAGACTATCCCCCAATTTAACTGATCCCCAAAGGTTTTTGATTAAATAGCGGAATAGAAAATATGATCCCAAAAAAGTGTATGTATATCACACGTACACAACCACACTAGGCCCCAATTACTATTGTTTGTACCCCTAAAAGGCTAGGAGTAGGGGGAGTATGGAACAGGCAGCACCCTCAAACCTTCAGAAGTATGAGATGAACCCCAACAACTTGGAAAGGTGGATCTCTCTCACACGTACCAACACAGACTATCCCCCAATTTAACTGATCCCCAAAGGTTTTTGATTAAATAGCGGAATAGAAAATATGATCCCAAAAAAGTGTATGTATATCACACGTACACAACCACACTAGGCCCCAATTACTATTGTTTGTACCCCTAAAAGGCTAGGAGTAGGGGGAGTATGGAACAGGCAGCACCCTCAAACCTTCAGAAGTATGAGATGAACCCCAACAACTTGGAAAGGTGGATCTCTCTCACACGTACCAACACAGACTATCCCCCAATTTAACTGATCCCCAAAGGTTTTTGATTAAATAGCGGAATAGAAAATATGATCCCAAAAAAGTGTATGTATATCACACGTACACAACCACACTAGGCCCCAATTACTATTGTTTGTACCCCTAAAAGGCTAGGAGTAGGGGGAGTATGGAACAGGCAGCACCCTCAAACCTTCAGAAGTATGAGATGAACCCCAACAACTTGGAAAGGTGGATCTCTCTCACACGTACCAACACAGACTATCCCCCAATTTAACTGATCCCCAAAGGTTTTTGATTAAATAGCGGAATAGAAAATATGATCCCAAAAAAGTGTATGTATATCACACGTACACAACCACACTAGGCCCCAATTACTATTGTTTGTACCCCTAAAAGGCTAGGAGTAGGGGGAGTATGGAACAGGCAGCACCCTCAAACCTTCAGAAGTATGAGATGAACCCCAACAACTTGGAAAGGTGGATCTCTCTCACACGTACCAACACAGACTATCCCCCAATTTAACTGATCCCCAAAGGTTTTTGATTAAATAGCGGAATAGAAAATATGATCCCAAAAAAGTGTATGTATATCACACGTACACAACCACACTAGGCCCCAATTACTATTGTTTGTACCCCTAAAAGGCTAGATGAGGAGTAGGGGGAGTATGGAACAGGCAGCACCCTCAAACCTTCAGTATGAGATTGTGTTCACTGTACCCCACAAAGATTGAGTTCACTGCACCCCACAATGATTGTGTTCACTGCACCCCACAAAGATTGTGTTCACTGCACCTCACAAAGATTGTGTTCACTGTACCCCCCAAAGATTGTGTTCACTGCACCCCACAAAGATTCTGTTCACTGTACCCCACAAAGATTGTGTTCACTGCACCCCAAAAAGATTGTGTTCACTGCACCCCAAAAAGGATGTTGTTCACTGCACCCCAAAAAGGATGTTGTTCACTCCACCCCAAAAAGATTGTGTTCACTGCACCCCACAAAGATTGTGTTCACTGCACCCCAAAAAGATTGTGTTCACTGCACCCCAAAAATGATTTTGTTCACTGCACCCCAAAAAGGATTTTGTTCATTGCACCCCAAAAAGGATGTTGTTCACTCCACCCCAAAAAGATTGTGTTCACTGCACCCCAAAAAGATTGTGTTCACTGCACCCCACAAAGGATTTTGTTCACTGCACCCCAAAAAGATTGTGTTCACTGCACCCCAAAAAGGATGTTGTTCACTGCACCCCAAAAAGGATTTTGTTCACTGCACCCCAAAAAGATTGTGTTCACTGCACCCCACAAAGGATTTTGTTCACTGCACCCCACAAAGATTGTGTTCACTGCACACCAAAAAGGATTGTGTTCACTGCACCCCAAAAAGATTTTGTTCACTGCACCCCAAAAAGATTGTGTTCACTGCAGCCCAAAAAGATTGTGTTCACTGCAGCCCAAAAAGATTGTGTTCACTGCAGCCCAAAAAGATTGTGTTCACTGCAGCCCAAAAAGATTGTGTTCACTGCAGCTCACACACAGAAAAATGGATGTGGATCACTGACACCTGCCTATCTCCAATCCCACACCACACAGCAATATCGATTGTAGTTTGTAGAACACAGTTTCCCTAAAATTCAGCAGACTCTGTCCCTAACAGGATTGAGAAGAGATCGTAGATCAGGATTGAGTGCAGATTCACCCCACCCCCCACACAGCAATATCGATTGTAGTTTGTAGAACACAGTTTCCCTAAAATTCAGCAGACTCTGTCCCTAACAGGATTGAGAAGAGATCGTAGATCAGGATTGAGTGCAGATTCACCCCACCCCCCACACAGCAATATCGATTGTAGTTTGTAGAACACAGTTTCCCTAAAATTCAGCAGACTCTGTCCCTAACAGGATTGAGAAGAGATCGTAGATCAGGATTGAGTGCAGATTCACCCCACCCCCCACACAGCAATATCGATTGTAGTTTGTAGAAGACACTGACCCTATATAATTCAGCAGACTCTATCCCTAAAATGCCTACAACTCGCCCTGCCTAAACACTCCGACCTGTCCCTCAATTCTATCCGGACACAAATGGTTTTTTCCTGCCTATCTTTCCCTAATCAGCAGCCAGCACGTTGATGTGTGCTCTGTCCCTGAATCTAAGCAGCATAATGACGCCGCTGCGGCTGCCTCGAACTTATAAAGACTTGGTCACATGCTTCAGACGGCCAATCACAGCTACTGAGACATTTGCAGGCATGGCTGGGATGGCTTAAGGCACACCAGTTAAACGATTGTTGATTGGCTGTTGAAAGCCCGCCATGAAAAGAGCGCCAAAGCATGCAAAACCCGGAAATAAAACGACCGAACACGGATTTTTACCCGAACATACAGTAAAGTGTCCGTGTCCGTGTTCGGGTACAAAAAATCCAATTATTCGGTACGAACACGAATAATACAGTCCGTGTTCGCTCAACACTAATCGTGATAGATTATTCTCAGGGTAAAACAGATTGTCTGGAATCAGTCTCAGTAGAAAATTAGGATATGTCTAGTGCCTGGGTTGTCTGTTCAGTGTGTGATTTTACATGTATAGGTAGAGCTTTGGAAGGACAGATGTACTGAAAGTCAGACATTCCTGCCGGAATCACGTGTCTAGAACACGCTTTCATTTTGATATGATCTATGTACAGGACAATGTTCTACCCCCATTCCTATTATTGTAATACCCTATTGTATCATCTATCTTGTATCTAGGAAAAGTCTATGCGTTGATGTGATCTATTTTAAGTACTATATTCTACCCCCATCCCTATTATCATGGTACCCCATTGCCTTACCTTGTTGTCACAATATCTACTGGGGCACTTTTGTTTAAGAAGTTCTGCAGGTCTCCACCACTCAGGTATTCCATGATAAAGAATACAAGATTCTGTGAAGAAGAAAGAAAGATCCAGGTTATAGAAATGATTCGCTCTGTGAATCCCTAAGCAGCTTTGGGTAGGTTGGGAGAAAAGTAGGTGTCACTTACAGAGGTATTCTGAGAGGATAACCATTTAACACCCACCTCTCCCAAAAAAGTATAACATAGAGTCACTTACCTTTGTCTGGAAGGTACCATATGCATGAGTGCAGAATGGGCTGGCACGAACTTCCTTCAAAATGTGGCTTTCGTTGAGGGTATCTTTGTAGTCTTTCTTGTTCTTTATCATGATTTTGAGAGCCAGCAGTTGATCACTGGAAGTGTGTGATGCTAAAACCACCTGGAGGGAACAAAGGGAGGGAAAATTATAGTTGACAATCAGAGAAGTTTATTGACATTTAATACTTTATTTATGGGTCACCAATAATGGTAGAATCACCATAATGGCATAATATTCACTACAAGGGTCTACACTGGTGAAACAGCTGAAATTCCGGGACCTTCTCTCACTCTTGGCTGGAGTCTCACTCATCCTGGTGCACTGAGATATACATCAATAAAGAATCCACCAAGAAAGGTGAGATCATCCCATTTCACTACTCAATCCTTCATGAAGAAGCTGTTCTTCACCAACCTGATTCTTTCTATGTTATATAAAGTTAGATGCCCGAATGAACATAGAGTTGAAAACAGCTAAATACATTTCAGATGCATCAAAATCAAATATGTACAATACAAGTGTTATAGATATTTTTAACTAAAAAGCTGCAACAACCTGAATAGAAAAGCCTGTCCTTTGCCACCCTGGCCTCTCCCCCAGAAGTAGTGGTCTTCCTACAGAGGTTTGACATGTCCCATTCTGAATCAAAGCCCAGAGCTCTCCAATTAGCATGGAACATGAGCTTTGCTGATTGGAGAGCTGTAGCTCTGACTCATCAGGAGGCATGTCGAACCACTGTAGAGAGACCACTGCTTCCCAACAGAGAGCCAGCACCCCAATCTATAACATGCTGGCAGGGGACAGGTTTTTCCACTTTGGTATTAGCTGCTAACGAAAACATTATTTATGATCACCTTTTGTGATAATGCACCTTGAACGGATTTATCTAAATGAAATGGAAAGCTTTGGGCTTTAAATTGTATGTTTACCTCTGCAACAGCCACACAGACAGAAATCAAAATACTTAGGGTGAGGGGATTTCTGTCTGTGCCCTTGTTGCAGATTTTCCATCACTTCCTGTCTGGTGAAACTTTTATCAGCAGGACAGGAAGGGAGGAGATATCTCTCTAATGTAGCCCTGGATAGTGATAAGGCCAGACAGGGGTTCAAATCCTTCCCCACTCTACCTGAACATTTTAAATCAGAGAAAAGATCTGACCACTTACCTTTCCGAAACTCCCCTCTCTGAGAGGGCAATGGAATCTGAAGCCATCCAATTTCATTGGGATGATCTCCTTAGTGCTAGGGGACAGACGGTAACATCTTGGTGGAGTCTCGGTGTGGATTTCACGTTCAGTCTCGTTCACTGGGGCAGGCCTGCCGTGTGAGATGTGTCTGCGGTAAATACCGTATACATCTGCCATATAAAAAAGGAATCAGGTTTAGCAACTACATCTACTTTTAATAGATTTTTCATTGTAGAACATCAAGTTACAGAGAGAAAAGTTCAAAACTCCAGTGCCAGGGACAATAACTAAACTAAATAAGGGAGCTCTGCCAATCCCTGGGTAAGGACAGCCCAGAAGAAGGTGGGGAGATGATCCTTAAATATTGTAGAGCCTGGCCATTTTGAGAGAGATTGGCATGGATGGAACCTCTGTGCTGGGGGGCTCTGTCTCTAGGCAGAAGGCCAACAGTGATGTGGAGAGAGGAAGAGAGAGCGAGAGGAAGGAACCATGGAGGAACCCTCACCCCCCCCCCCCCCATTGTCCACTCTCCTATAGCCTAGAAGTAAGGTCAGCTAGCATAACCAAGGGACAGAGAACTTTTACCCTTATCCCTTGCTTGAGGATTCTGCACCAGTGAGCCAAATGCACTGTAATTTTATTGTAAGGGGAAGCTGCAGTGCCTGCACATAGTTTGGGAACTTTTTGTCTAGCCAGAGTGTGTCAGTATTCTGTACTGAGTACAGTTTTGGGACCTCAAGTTCTGGACATCCCATAGCTTCCCATCCCCATCCAAAATAACCACCCTAAAAAAAATAACAAAAACAAAATCCTGGAACTGTATTTTTGACTGTGGAGTGCTTGCTGAAAATGCATTTTGCCTGGCTATGCAGATGAAGGGAGACCCTTGAGGGGGTAGGGCTACATAAATATGATATACTTTCCTATCTATTTACTAATGCTAGCAGCATAAGGATTAAAAAGAATCAATGTTGATGGGAGAGTGAAGTTCCACTTTAATAGGACAGGCTGCATTTAATGAAAAGCAGCTCAATGCAAAACAGTTCAAATGCAGCCTTTGAGGTTCCATGTGTACAGCTCGATTGAGTTAATGGGATTTTGAAGACCGAAGTTTGACATGCACTCCAAATACATGTCAATTGCAAAAAAAAAAAACTATTCCAAAGGAGATGGATGCTTAATAAATAGTTTTAAATAACTGAACACTTTAAACTTAATTGTTCACAGAAATACCTCCAGAAGATGCACTGAGCCTGAGAAGCACATAAAAAATGATACTCGTGAGAATGCAAGTTTTTCTTTTTTTACGGAACGAAGGTGCTTTTTTTTTTTTATTTACAGAGAGAGACAGCATATAGAGAACAATTATTCAATATAGTTACAGTTACCAGCCACTAGATGGACCTTGGTGATTTAAAATGCTTTACTTGCTGCTGTATCTATTTTGAAAAGAGTAATAAAGTGATAGGTTAATATTTTTTTCTTAAAAGAAAAAAGATGTTATTTTAAACATCAAATCCGTATCTCAGACTAATCAAGACCATAGATATTAGGTAGCACTGTGATCCTAATAATGGAAAAAAAATCTTCAAAAATATTATATCAATGTGCATCAATCAAATCTAAAGTCAAGATTAAGTCCATATGGCACCCATGGAGTGTGCAGTGAAAAAATCCAAAAACAAACTTTTCTTCAATCCACAACATGAAGGAAGTGCTCAGCTGGGAGTCCTCCTGGGGTGACAGATCGTTCACTGTGTTATTTATGCCACGCAAATAGATTATTTGTATGGGTATATATTTATTTTAGTTGTTATACACAGAAGCACAATTTTTTTATATTTTTTGGATTTTTTGAACACCTATATTTTTCAGATTTATTGGGCACTTATTTTTAGCACGGTTATTTGGGTACATACACAACAGTTAGTCTGTGTATGTTCAGATATTGGTTCTTTATTAACTACTTCAATACAGGGCACTTTTACCCCCTTCCTGCCCAGGCCAATTTCCAACTTTTAGTGCTGTCACGCTTTGAATGACAATTGCGCAGTCATGTAACATGGTACCCATATGACATTTTTTATTATTTTTTTTAAACAGATAGAGCTTTCTTTTGATGGTATTTATTCACCATTGTTTTTTTTTATTTTTTTGTTAAACGAAAAAAGACAGAAAATTTTGAAATTAAAAACAAACATTTTGTGCACTGATGGGACTGACAGATAATCAGGGTACTGATAATCAGTGCCATGTTTATCAGGGTAAATGTGCGTTATCAGAATTGCCAGTTACCGACTCTTCTTTCCTCATTCTGTGACAGCACATGAGAAAGAATACCAATAACCGTGAAGTTTATTTACATGTGATCAGCTGTGATTGGACGCAGCTGATCACATGGTAAAGGGCTGCTGGGATTGGTCCTTTACCGTGATCTGTGATAGCTGTGTCCCAGGGGGATGTGTGGGACGTGGTTTTGGGAAGATGTCCATGGACGCCCTCCCAGAATGAGAGAGCCGCGCTGTAGATATCTTTTATAGCGCAGTCATGAAGTGGTTAAAAAAATATGTTTTATTTTCCTTCTCTGTGCAATGATATTGGTGGTCCCCTGCTGGCACCCTCTGCTCCTTCTTCTGTCAAGTGCCCCCTCAGCAAACCGTTTGCTAGGGGGGAATCTGTGCAAGCGTGGTCCTGAGCCAGGCTAAGTGTATCCATAAACAGTTAGTGGGGCATTTTTTCCCTTAGTGCAGGGAATGAGTCAAGGTAAAAAAGAGTTTAGAACCACTTTAACCACTTCTGGACCGGAAGGATTTGCCCCCTTAATGACCAGGCCATTTTTTGCGAATAGGCACTGTGTTACTTTAACGGACAATTGCGCGGTCGTGTATAGCTGTACCTTCACAAAAATGATGTCCTTTTTTCCTGACAGACTCCATGGCAGCATACGTTTGGGTAGTCCCGCCTCCACTCCTACCCTATAGGACCCCACTCCCATAAATCCTTGCTCCCTTTCAGCATTCGTGTTCTTTTTTTGTCCTCCTCCATGCACCTGTTTGGTGCCGAATTCCTACAAGTATGGTCGTTTTAAATGACGCAGGGTCATTGAGAGTCGGCAGGACCTGGTTTCCCAATAAGCCCTTGCTGCTGCGGGGTATGGGATGGGCAAGTTGAAGAGGAGCCGAGAAAATGCCTGGCAAAGCAGGCTAATTAAGGCATGGCCGATGACCCAGCTGCGGTAGGGGGCCTCATTGTATTGCCCCAACGCTGGATTGGATGTCCTGGTGTCTGGCTCTAAATGTGTCCCTGGTGTCTAGTGGGAAGGGTAAGTATGTTTTTCCTTTCCTTATTGTTCTTTTATGTACCTGGTGGTCTAGCGTTCCATGGTGGTCCAGTGTGCGGCTCTCCGTTGCGTCCATACTCTTCCTGGTGGTCCGGGAGGCTCTGTGGACGCAGTGGAACGCTCTGCGTTCCATCTTCGGCGTCCTCGGTCGCTCTGCGCATGCGCGCCGGCTGACCGAGAACGAGGCTTGGCTCGCGCATGCGCAGTAGCGGCGATTGCCGATACTCGCGCATGCGCGGTACGCCGCGGCCGTGACGTCACGGCCGGCGCCGAATTTAAACGGCTGTCAGTTCCACAGGCGGTGGAACTGACTGTAGTATACGGCGGTCCCAAGAGCTGGCACTTCTTTCACAAGGTATGTGGGTCTCCTTCTTGGGGGCTTTCTCCTAATGCATTACTGCTTGCTGTACCTATTCTAAGCACTGTATTGCCTTTTCTAGTGGTCATTGCTGCTTCCCTATGGATGCGTCACCGCTCCCCTGTGACCAGCCCTCTCTTAGGTAAGTGTAGGGCTGCATTGAAGGGGGGGAGCGGGACGTACGGATGGGGGTCCGCATTACTTTATTGCTTATGTGTTTCCTTTGCAGCTCCTCCTCTAGGTCAGAACAGCCTAAGGGCACGCGGGAAGACCACCATGCTAACCCCCAGCATCACCGTTCTTCCTCCAAACACGGCTCTTCATCTAAGTCCAGATACCGTAGTAAAGACCGGTCACCTCCCAGGTCTTCACGCCAATCCAGCGAGACTAAGTGCTGGGGCTGTGGTATCCGTCTACTGGATGGTAGATCGCTGTGCGACTCCTGTTATTCCCGGGCAGCGGGTGAAAGGGGAAGCTCTGACCAACATCTTGAGTCCATGGTCAAACGCATAGTCAAGGACTCCCTGGCTGATTTCAATAGACGGCAATCCCCAGCGCCAGAGCCATCTGTATCTCCAGTTAGAGAGACCACTAGCGGAAGAGCCCTTGAATCCTCTGAGCCTAGCCATCCCTCGGTATTCGAGTCTGATAGCGATCCGGATCAGGATGAACCAAGTTTAGGATTCTCTTTCAATTTGGTTCCACCTTTAGTAAAGGCCGTCAGAGAAACTTTGAACTGGGAAGATCCAGTAGTCTCGGCTCCAAAGCAGAGGAAACTCTTTAAACAGCTGAGCAAGGAGCGGCTGAATTTCCCGTTTATTCCTGAATTAGGAGAAATTATAACGGAAGAATGGAGTAAGGTGGAGAAAAAGAATTCTATGATCTCAAAATTGGCCAAGCTCTATCCATTCAAGGAAGAGGAAGTCAGACATCTGGAAACTCCTCCTCTGGTAGATGCGGCTGTCATGAGACTAGTGAAGCATGTAACTTTACCTCTTGAGGATACTGTTTCCTTCAAAGACCCGCTTGACAGGAAAATCGACACGGATTTGAAGCGTGTCTATCTTTCGGTGGGTGCTGCCTGTAAACCGGTTTTGGCCCTGGCTTCTCTGTCCAAAGCCATGGAAGTGTGGGTGGACAACGTGGATGATTCCCTCAGAAGCTTCTCCGAGGATGCAGCTAAGAATTCTCCTATCCAGGAGTTGAAACTGGCCTCAGCTTTTCTGGGGGAGGCGTCTATTGATGTTATTCGCCTGTTAGCCCGGGGAATGCTATCATCCGTTACGGCGAAGCGTGCACTTTGGTTGCGCCCTTGGTTGGCTGATCCTGCTTCTAAGCAGGTGTGGTGCCGTATTCCCTTTGAGGGTTCGTCCCTCTTTGGGAATAAGTTAGATAGCGCCATTTCCAAGGCTACTGGCGGTAAGTCGGGTTTTCTCCCCCAGGATAGGCGTCTTCTGGGTCAAAAAAGGCCACCTCTTAGAAGACAAAATTCTGATCGTGCCAGGGAGGCACGCAGTTATAGGCCAGGGAGGGAGTTTGGAAGAAACTGGAAATCCAGGCAGTCTTCCTTTCGGAAAGGCCCCAAGACCAATACGTCTGGGGATAGAGACACGACAAAGTCCTTTTGAGATTGGGCCCGCTCAGGCCGGTCGGGTGGGAGGTCGTCTCCTTCACTTTCGGCAGGTCTGGGCGGCCTCAATCCGGGATACTTGGGTCGTCAACACGGTCTCTGCAGGTCATTCTTGGACCTTCACCAGTATTCCCGGAGACAGATTTTTTCCTACCTCCCTTCCTCGGTCAGGCGACAAAAGAGAGATTCTCTTGTCCTACGTAGACTCGCTAGTCACTCAAGGAGCAGTGGTTCCAGTGCCAGAGTCCGAAAGAAGACTCGGAGTGTACTCTCCTCTGTTCATGGTGCGCAAGAAGAGCGGCGCCTGGAGACCAGTGATAGATCTGACGCATCTGAATCGCTTCATCAAAGGCGAAAAATTCAAGATGGAGACTCTATTCTCCATTCAGCAAGCCGTTCAACCAGGAGATTGGATGGTCTCGGTAGACCTGAAGGATGCATACTTCCACGTACCAGTGTCAACAGAGTTTCAACGATATCTGAGATTCTCGGTCGGCCAGCGTCATCTACAATTTGTATGTCTCCCCTTCGGGCTTTCCACGTCGCCTCGTACCTTTTCGAAGGTCTTATTAGCGGTGGTAGCCTTGATAAGACTGAGAGAGGTCCGTCTTTATCACTACCTGGACGACCTCCTTCTTCTGGCCCAAGACAAGTCTGTCATCCTGGAACATCTAGCTCTGGTCATCTCGTCTCTAGAGAGGTTTGGCTGGATCCTGAACAGGGAGAAGAGCCATCTGATTCCCACTCAGTCCCTGGTCTTTTTGGGTGCGCTGTTCAACACCAAGAACAGTACCATCTCTCTGCCAGAAGAAAAGATTCCGGTAATCAGGGACAGAGTGTCTCTAGCTTTGTCAGCATCCCGTCTCACAGCAAAACAATGCCTAAGGGTAATTGGCACCATGGTGTCGGCAGCCCCTATGGTGAAGTGGGCTCTCTGGAGGATGAGACCTTTTCAGAGGGGTTTCCTTCAGCAGTGGAACGGAGTCAGCAATTCCCAACGAATTGTGATAACCACAACAATGAAGAGTTGGCTTCCGTGGTGGCTACAGCTGAAGAATTTGAGCAATTGTCACTCCATAACCCCCATATCTTGGGTGATAGTGACATCAGACGCCAGCAACACCGGATGGGGCGGTCATTGCGGAACAGAGATGGCACAAGGGAAATGGGACTTTCGGTCTCGCCAGACAGTGTCCAACATCTTGGAACTACGAGCGGCCTTTCAAGTGCTACTAGCCTTCAGCCACCTCATTCGGGGCACCTCAGTCATGCTGAGGTTAGACAACACGACTGCAGTAGCCTATGTGAGGAAACAAGGTGGAACTCGCAGTGCATCCCTGCTTCGGGAAGTAGAGCCAATAATGACCTGGGCTCAGGAAAACCTGGTCAATCTGTCGGCAGTTTACATACCAGGGGCTCAGAACACTCAAGCAGATTTCCTCTCGAGAACACAACTCAGCAACAACGAGTGGTCTCTCCACGAGGATGTCTTCAGCTGGATCCTGTCCTTGGAGTTCATCCCAGAGGTGGATCTATTTGCCTCCTTCAACAACAGGAAGTTGCAGAAGTTTTACTCGAGGGACAGAGATCCCAGAGCATTCGGGGTGGATGCCCTGACAGATTGCTGGAGGTTTCACAAGGCCTATGCCTTTCCCCCAGTACCAGTCATCTTTCAATTCCTGCGGAGAGTACAGATGGAATTAGTCAAAGTGGTTGCAGTAATCCCGTTCTGGCCCAACAGACCGTGGTTTCCCCTACTGTTCCAACTGAGCTACCGCGACCCAGTCCCTCTTCCTCTCAGGACGGATCTGCTGTCCCAGGGCTCCATCCTTCACCCATGCCCAGCCCGTCTGCACCTTCGGGTCTGGTTTTTGAAAGGGGAAGGCTGGAAGCGTTAGGATGTCCGGAAGTAGCCATACCAACGCTTTTGAGTGCTAGAAGACAAAGCACGAATAAGACCTATGAAAGGATTTGGGCTAGGTTTACTTCTTTCCTAGAGTCCAAAGGAAAGTCCTGGTCATCTCCGTCCGTGCAAGATATCCTTTCTTTTCTTCAGTCGGGATTGGAGTTGCCTCTTTCAGTGAGCGCTTTGCGAGTCCAAGTATCAGCCATGTCCGCCTTCACAGGCATTTCCTGGGCTGCACATCCTTTGATCAGGCAATTTTTCAAAGGGGCAGTAAGGCTAAGGCCACAGAAGAAGTTGAGATTCCCCAAGTGGGACATGCCTTTGGTCCTGGATTTCTTATCCTCAGTTGGCTCAAGTCTTGAAGATTCTATATCTATGAAACCTCTCACCCTCAAGACGGTCTTTCTGGTGGCCATCACATCTGCAAAAAGGGTGTCAGAGATCCAAAGTCTAGGAAGTAAGGAACCCTTTCTGACTTTTTTCCCGGACAGAGTTGTCCTCATTCCAATGCTGGGAGCAAGGCCTAAAGTCACGTCGGTTTTTCATGAGAACCAGGAAATTGTTCTTCCTACTTTCAATTCGTCGGCCGAACCTCCAGAAGTCCATCCTCTGGATGTGGGCAACACTCTCAAACAGTACTTGGAAGCTACAGCATCTTTCCGGAAGACGGATTATCTATTTGTCTTGTTGTCTGGGAAGAACAAAGGTATGCGTGCCTCTTCAAGATCAATTGCCTCCTGGATAGTAGAGACGATTCAGTGGGCTTATAGAGAGAAGGGCTTGGTTCCTCCTAAAGCGGTGACTGCGCATTCTACTCGTGGTGTCGCTACTTCATGGGCAGCTTCAAGACATGTCGCTCCGGATGTGGTCTGCAGAGCAGCGTCTTGGTCGTCCATTCACACATTTATGTCACATTATTGTGTTGAGCCGGCGGCTCTTTCTTCTGTTGGTTTTGGTACTCAAGTGTTATCTGTTGCAGGTGTTAATTAAATTTATCAGCATCTGCCCACCCAATTGTGTTTTGGCGAGTTATTTCCCAAACGTATGCTGCCATGGAGTCTGTCAGGAAAACGGAAAATTTATATCAAATACTTACCGTAATTTTCCTTTCCTGATGGACTCCATGGCAGCAGGAGTCCCCTCCCAGTTCCTGAGTAGGCTAGTTACAGAACACGAATGCTGAAAGGGAGCAAGGATTTATGGGAGTGGGGTCCTATAGGGTAGGAGTGGAGGCGGGACTACCCAAACGTATGCTGCCATGGAGTCCATCAGGAAAGGAAAATTACGGTAAGTATTTGATATAAATTTTCCGTTTTCCCCACAAATAGAGTTTTTGTTTGGTGGTATTTGATCACCTGTGTGATTTTTATTTTTGCACTATGAACAAAAAAAGAGCGACAATTCAAAAAAAAAAAAAAAAAACCAAAACAATGTTTTTCACTTTCTGCTGTATAACATTACAAAAAAAAAAAAACATAAGAAATCAATTTTTTTCATCCTTTTAGGCCAAATTGTATTCTGCTACATATTTTTGGTTAAAAAACAAAAAAAAAAACTTAATAGACGTATTTTGATTGGTTTGCGCAAAAGTTATTGCGTCTTCAAACTAGGGGAAAGATTTAAGTCATTTTTTTTTTTTTTTACTAGTAATGGCGGCGATCTGCGATTTTGGTTAACTGATTTGAATCAGGTTCTTTTGGAGTTGGGAAATATATATAATGAAAATCCTTTTCATACATTCAGGGGAACTAGTACCCTTTAGAGACATAGGTGGTGACACTAGCTGTTACACAAGCAAATATGTTTTGAGATCTAAGGTATAAGCCGCAGCATCTGCAAAGTGCTTCAATATGCTGCATTTATTTTCAAATAAACAATCTATTTGCCAGAAGAGGGCAAGAATTACTGCTTATTGTCAACCAAACTGAATACAATGTTAGACTTCCTTTTTTATAGCTGTGGTTGTGAAATTAGCTTTAAGAAGGCACCTGGCACCAGGGGCGGATCCAGAGTCTAGTCTCGGGAGGGCCATTGCCAGAAAGTAGGGTGTTGCTTTCAGAACTGTTTTTAACATATATAGTTCTAACCTTGTTTAAAACAGTGACATGTTTAAAATGATTCCACTTCCTCTCAGCGCAGAGGAGGTAGGGAAGAATAGTGAGATCTGCCAATCATAGTAATGAAAATGTTAAAATTTTTTGAAAAAAAAAGAAAATGTTAAGGCCAGTGACTGTGGCCTTAACACTTTTATCAACTTCACAAGAGATCTTTATGATTTGCCAGTGGGTCTCCTCATGCGCTACAGTACAGCCCACCTCTCCATCTGTTTATATCTGCCGCTCTATAGAGGTGAATGAACTGTCCAACTGGGTCCACCCGAAAAACAGACAGGTGGACCCGATTCGACTAATCGTGTGAATGGGGCCTAAGGCTGCTTTCACACGGATGCACTGTCATTTACCTGCACCTCAACTGACCTCAAGTCTTCACTTCTTCCTCAGGATTCCTGCAGGTATCGCTGGCTCCTGCTGTCCCCCAGGAGGGTATGGCAGTTGGCTGCTGCTGGCTGTCCTACAGGGCTGGTACTGCTGGTGGGTACTGCTGGCTGGTGCTGGTTGGTACTGCTGGCTGGTACTGCTGTGCTGGTGGGTACTGCTGGCTGGTGCTGGTGGGTACTGCTGGTGGGTACTGCTGGCTGGTGCTGCTGGCTGGTACTTCTGGTGGGTACTGCAGGTGGGAACTGCTGGCTGGTACTGTTGGTGGGTACTGCTGGTGGGTACTGCTGGCTGGTTCCTGACCCACCAGTCGTGAGCATCAGCGTGACAGCAGCGGCGCTGGAGGAAGCATTCAGCTGCAGTAGAGAGCAGAGCCGATGCTTCCTGTATGGCTCCTGTCACAGGCAGAGCACATTTGGTATCATTCCGCCTGTGACAGGAGTCAGCGCTAAACAGGAAGCAATGGCTCTGCTTCCTCTAGTGCGGTTCCATTCTTCACACTGATGCTCAGGGATGGCGGGTCAGGAACCCGCAATCTGGGCTTGACGACCCGCCATCCCAGAGCAGGGGAATCAGTAATATTTTCTCGGGGGGAGTAATTGCCCCGTTGCCCCCTGCCTGGCACAAAGAGAAACACCTGATCCAGGAGACTCTAAAGAAAACTGACATTTATGATTTTGAAGAGTAGAATACTCTGGTCTTAAAATTAACTGGAAGACAAAAGTTCTTATCCCCTTATACTCAACATCAATGTCTTCCAGACCTCTGTCAACCTTAAATGTTGTATCTTCCTTTAAATATCTAGGTATAATGATAACTAGAGGTCCCCTCACTGGCTGTCTCTGAAAAAAAAAAAAACACTATTAAACCCCGTGGCACATTTCTCTTTTTTTCCCACTTTTATTGGTATTTCTAACATTCGCTTTAGTACAATGCATAGGTTGCGAAGCCTATGGCATTAGGGTATGTACCCCAAAGCTCAAACACACATGCGTCTACATATAGATGGCCCTGGCACATTGATCTCCTTGTTGTCACAGTAGAAGAGGAGTACATAAGCACTTCTCTAATACTCGCGGTCGTGTATAGCTGTACCTTCATAAAAATGATGTCCTTTTTTCCCCACAAATAGAGTTTTTGTTTGGTGGTATTTGATCACCTGTGTGATTTTTATTTTTGCACTATGAACAAAAAAAGAGCGACAATTCCAAAAAAAAAAGATTTATGTAACAGATTATGAATCTCATGTACTACTTTTGGAATATAAGCAATAAAAATTATTGGAAACAGAAAAATAGTATTCCATGTTGGAACATGCTAAAACCAAACTGCAAATCTGGGCTAAATTACCCTTGTCTGTGGCAGGCAGGATAAGCCTTATCAAAATTATCCATCTCCTTAAGTGCCTGTGCATCCTAGGGCTAGGTTCACACCATATAGGTACCACAGGGCGCGCATACATTTCCACACTTTCCTGTGCATCGCAAGCAGGTCAGCTTTTTAATTTCAATGGGCTGCCCTACATGCGAGAAAGGCGCAAAAGAAGTCCCTGACCTTTTTACAAAATCGCACAATACCGAACTCGTGCAGTGGCACCATGCGGTTTGGCGTACATGTTAGCCTCAGCGTCCAAAAATTTTGGTTCTACTGCATTTTTTTCAATGCGCACTGAAGACTTTAAAGTACAAGAACCCCCAACATTTATGTCAGTGGCCGCAAAAAAAAACCCTAACATTAGTATCAATGGCCGCAATAATAACCACCAACATTGGTGTCAGTACTATTAACATTAACACACATTGGTAGTCAGTGCCAGTGAAAGTTAACCCCTATCCCACCCCTGCATTGTTGGTCATGGCAGTAAAGTTAACCCCCCCATCCCCCCGCATTGAGGATCAGGCCAAGTTAACCTCCCCCCCATTCCCTCTGTATTGGTGGTCATGGCAGTAAGAGTAAATTCCCTCTAAATTGTTGGTCATGGCAGTGAAAGGTAACCCCCCCCCCCCCCAATGTTTGTGGTCGTGACAGTGAAAGTGTTACCCCCCCCCGTAGTGAATTCTTAACCTCCCCACCCCCTCTGGATTAGTGGTCATGGCAGTAAAAGTGTTAACCTAACCCCCCCTCCCCTGTATTGGTGGTCATAGCAGTAAAGGGGCTTGGAGACATAATTTAGAAACCCAATTAGGCAAGTCTCTTCTTGTCATCAGAATTAAATGGCAACTGCTTATCCCTAATATGCCCACTGAGGAGTGGTATAACATTTGTTATCCCAATGTGCTGCTGTCCCATATTTTAGAGAATTTCTTATTGATTAAGGGTACCAATGTTTGCTTTCAGAATAGAGGGATCAGGCTTTTAGTAGGTAAAGGGGTTACACTCTGCTTATATCACTTAATAGATGGTGGGATAGTGTGTGGTAGGCATTGAGCTGGGTCATCAAGTAGTTAAATGATAGTGATGTCTTATATCAGTTTCCTGATCGGAGTCTATAATGCCCTAATTTTAGGACATTCCCAACCACATATGGAGTTGTGAACTTTGTAAACCGCAGCCCCTTCAGCATTTATCCAAGAAAGAATGGAATATTAGTGCCAGTGTACAGTGGATCCGGAAAGTATTCACAGTGCTTCACTTTTTCCACATTTTGTTATGTTACAGCCTTATTCCAAAATTGATTACATTCATTATTTTTCTCAACATTCTACAAACCATACCACATAATGACAACGTGAAAGAAGTTTGTTTAAAATCGTTGCAAATTTATTAAAAATAAAAAACGAAAGAAAATCACATATACATAAGTATTCACAGCGTTTGCCATGGCACTCAAAATGGAGCTCAGTTTCATCCTGATTCCACTGATCATCTTTGAGATGATTCTGCAACTTCATTGGAGTACCCCTGTGGTAAACTCAGTTGATTGGACATGAGCGACAGATTTGTATGGAGGCACAGAGCTGGGGAAGGGTACAGAAAGATTTCTGCAGCATTGAAGGTCCCGATGAGCACAGTGGACTCCATCACCCGTAAATGGGAGAAGTTTGGAACCACTGGGACTTTTGCTAGAGTGGGTCAAACTAAGTGTTCGGGGGAGAAGGTCCTTAGTCAGGGATTTGGCAAAGAACCCAATGGTCACTCTGACAGAGTTCCAGTGTTTCTCTGTGGAGAGATGAGAACCTTTCAGAAGAACAATGATCTCTGCAGCACTCCACCAATCAGGCCTGTATGGTAAAGTGGACAGACGGAAGCCACTCCTCAGTAAAAGGCACATGGTAGCCCACCTGGAGTTTGCCAAAAGGCGCCTGAAGGACTCTTAGACCATAAGAAACAAAATTCTCTGGTCTGATGAAACAAAGATTGAACATTTTGGCCTGAATGAGAAGCGTCATATTTGGAGGAAACCAGGCACCTTTAATCACCTGGCCAATACCATCCCTACAGTGAAGCATGACGGTGGCAACATCATGCTGTGGAGATGTTTTCAGTGGCAAGAACTGGGAGACTAGTCATGATTGAGGGAAAGATGAATGCAGCAATGTACAGAGACATCCTTGACAAAAACCTGCTCCAAAGCGCTCTGGACCTCAGACTGGGGCGAAGGTTCATCTTCTAACAGGACAACAACCCTAAGCACACAGCCAAGATAACAAAGGAGTAGCTACAGGACAACTCTGTGAATGTCCTTGAGTGTCCCAGCCACAGCCCAGACTTGAACCCGATTGAATATCTCTGGAGAGATCTGAAAATAGCTGTGCACCCATGCTTCCAATCCAACCTGATGGAGCTTGAGAGGTCCTGCAAAAAAGAATGGGAGAAACTGCCCAAAAATAGGTGTGCCATGCTTGTAGCTTCAATAAAGTATTGGGCAAAGGCTGTGAATACTTATGTACATGGGATTTTTTTTTGTTTTTATTTTTAATAAATTTGCAAATATTTCAAACAAACTTCTTTCACATTTTCATTATGGGATACTGCTTGTAGAATTTTGAGGAAAATAATTAATTTAATCCATTTTTGAATAAAGCTGTAACATAACAAAATGTTGAAAAAGTGAAGTGCTGTGAATACTTTCCGTATTCACTGTATAAGGAACTCTATACTACCTTGTTAGTAGTATATAGTTATTTTCTTGTAGTTTAGAACAAATTGTGGTGTGAGTCAATTTTAAGATGGCGTTTTTCTGGGATTCTGTTAAGGAACACTCCATCTCATACTCCCATTCCCTAAAATAACGACAATCAGCAGGGGATTTGCACTGTCTCAAGATTTTGTGAGCCACAAATAGTAAGCTTCTAAGCGTTGATAATTTGACCACATGGATTCAAAAGGTGTCAGGGAATCTGAGGGCCTCATTCTCTTTAGGGCAATAGTTTAAAAATGTTGCAGTTCTCTGTGTTTCCAATCATGTAGGTAAGAAATCTAAATCTAAACTCTCCTAAGGGGTGCAGTTTACCATTACAAAGAAATTTAGGACAGATTGTGTTGTCATCTATTGCCTAATTCTTAAAGTAGGATAGAGACTTCCCTGGTGTAAACCACAAGAACCCCCACATAAGAAAAACAGTGAATATGGGGGATGCTAACATACCATCTTTATTGATGATATTCTGGAGTCTCAGTGTGTGTGTGCTAAGAAGCAAGGTTGTCTCTAAAAGACCTCCGCAGGTGTGAGGGACCCACGGGGCATTGGCGACCTGACATAGATTTTTCAAGAGTTACCCAAATCTTTTGATTCAGGTAATGTCTCCAGCTAAGGATCCTAGTAAGGGCAACACCCCTATAACAACAAGCAGTCTGACCTCCAATTTAGTTCTAATGAGGATATTGTAAGTTAGCCCGTGTTCAGCATTTTCCACAAAAAACATATAAGCTAACTTGTAAACTTTAACCAGCTTTAAGCTAGTAAAAAAGATTTTAGTTTATATACATATGTTACATAGTTACATAGTTACATAGTTAGTGAGGTTGAAAAAAGACATCAGTCCATCCAGTTCAACCTATGATGTGTGTGTGTGTTTGCTTTTAACCGTACATTGTATACCCCTGTATGTTGTGGTCTTTAAGGTGTCCATCTAATAGTTTTTTGAAACTATCAATGCTCCCTGCTGATACGACTGCTTGTGGAAGAGAATTCCACATCTTTACCGCTCTTACCGTGAAGAACCCCTTACGCACTTTAAGGTTAAACCAGTGCTAAGACCAGTGCTAAGACAAGTGATAACACCCCTTGCCTACAGAAACAATAGCAATGTATAACCTCTAACCAATATTTTGGTGTATCAAGTGAAAAGGATAATCTTGCACTAATATTTATCCTTTGCAGCTGCTGGAACAAATCACATTCCCGCAGACAAGTAAATAAAAAATAACAATATACTAGCGCTATGTAAAACCCCCTTCAAAATATGCCATCAACTCCTAATGTGCTCCATCATAATTAAATTAATAAATAATCAATTGTTTACTTACTGTGCAAAAAATAACAAGTGCAATAAAAATTTCAAAAATAAAAATTATCGGAAACTAGTAATCATGAATAATCCCCATTCCACACTGAAAAATTGAAAAACAATCCAGTGAATGAGTTCATATACAAATCCAACTGTTTCAACCACTTATTGACAATTTATGCTTCCCCTCCATGATCTATCTTGGTGCACAAAGCAATTAAAAAACAAATTGTATTGAATTGTATTGTAACTGTACCATCTGCCCTCATGTTGTAACCGAACTGTTGATGCTATATAAATCCTGTGTAATAATAATAAAAACTCTCACCAGAACTATATGACCCCTTAATAATAAGCAGATCATGTAGAGCAGGGTGTAAAAACTCCAGAGGCCACTAGATGTCAGTCTCATCCTCTGAAGACTAGTAATTTCAATTCCTCCACTTCTCCAAGGAAATCAAACATCCCACATGAAAAAAAAAACACAATTCACTCTATAGGCTAGGTGTCAAACTGGCGGCCCTCCAGCTGTTGCAGAACTACAAATCCCATCATGCCTCTGCCTGTGGGAGTCATGCTTGTAACTGTCAGCCTTGCAATGCATCATGGGACTTAAATTTCCGCAACAGCTGGAGGGCCGCCAGTTTGACACCTGTCAAATTATAATCAAAGAATACACTCACATTTGGCTTTTTAAAATCACTTTTATAGAGGCAGACCAGCTTACATCATACAGGGAAACTAAAGTTTGCTGTCGGCAGACATTACAGAGCTGCTGCAGACTTTGGAGTTATCTTGACAATAATATTGGGATCCACCCAGATGCCTTACATGCAGCTGGCATAGCCTTCCAGCACGCCTCTGAGAACTTAAGCCAGCAGCTCCTGCCCCCTCTACTGCCCGGTGCTCCAGTGAGCGACAAAGCGAAGAACGGTGATTTGACAGTCACCATTCTCTGCTTAGAGCGGACCCGAGAACTGAGCAATCAGTGCTCATGTGATCATTCAGTTCTCTGGACCAATGCTTCAGCAGGTAGGTGGGTATGTATGTTTATTTTTTTTATACTCCCACACTTCTTTATTAAGAGCAGCAAACAGCATAGCAGATTTATTTGTGGATGTTTTGGGTTTTGGATCTGGACTAATATTAAAGTCACCTCTGAGCATGAGGAACCCTGCTTTAAATTTGGATAATTTGTCCAAAACAAAATGTAAGAAATGTGATTGGGTGTTGGGAAATAGTAGAAAACGTATGCATCTTTCCTCCTGCTGGATCTACCATAGATTCAGGAACAGTGTTTACGTATTGCTGTAGCCACACCTCTAGCCCTGGAAACTGATGAGGTACTTAAGAACTGCTGATTATCACTGATTATATTGTAGCTCTGCCCCCTTGAGGGCTGCTGGTTAACGGGTGTTCCTCAGCGCTCCCATGACCCTGCAAACAATCCAACCCAATCCAACCCACCTAACACTCTAGGTTCTGACATGGTACGCAGTCCTTCCAAAAACAAACTGAGACAATTGAAATAATGTTTTGCTATTTTACTTGAAGAGTAAACAAATATAACTTTAAAGATGAACAGGTATAACATTGTGATGAGCAAATACACCAATATCAGTCGGCCAAATCCCACCAGAACCGATCAATTGATAACACAGTTGAATTTAATCTTAAACGATAACTATTAGCCCTTTATAGCACTACTAGGACTATGGCCTAGGAAAAGGAACTTAGAATTACATTGAAACTGTGTTCTGGCTAAGAGCAGTGAAAGTAACTTTGAACCTGTCCCCTTTAAGGCAAAGCAAATATTACCCCTTCTCCTAGCAAGGCCTTGCTAAGTCTTCGCCAGCAGTTGGAGCTCTTATCACTGTCCAATGTGATATTTGTTATCCCAAAGACGTGATAGGTGCAATACTGTCTGCGGTCAGTGTGTTGATGAATAAGGATTATACTTGCAATTAAAGCGGTTGTAAACCCTAAAATAAAAAAATAAAAAAATAAAAAACCTGCAAGACAAAGGCATAATGAGCTAGTATGCATAGCATACTAGCCCATTATGTGTAACTTACCTTAGAACGAAGCCCCGGGCTGCGGGCGCTGCCATGATCCCTCGCCGTCTCTTCCGGGTTCGGCTGCTCCGGCGCGGTGATTGGCCGGAAGAGATGGCTCCGGTGCGATGATTGGCCGGAGCCGCGATGACGTCACTCCCGCACATGCGCGCGGGAGTGATTTTCCGGCAAGCTCCCGGCAAATAAATTGAAGGTCTCCCCGGACCTTCAGAGCGCATGCGCCGCTCACGTGAGCTGCTGCATGCACTGTAAATATCTCCTAAACCGTGCCGGTTTAGGAGATATTATTTGTACCTACAGGTAAGCCTTATTATAGGCTTACCTGTAGGTAAAAGTGTCAAAAAGCGAGATACTACCGCTTTAAGGATTTCACACAGGCACCCTTTTTTTTCCGTTCTCTAATGTCCATATGTGATGATCTCACAACACAGGCGGTGCGACCTCCCACGCTTCTGCGTCTGGGAATGATCGATACTCTGCTGCCCCGGTCAGTCTGTTCGGCCTCTGCTCGCTTCCCGTTCAGCTCCACTAGATCAGCCACCACCACCTGATCACCAGCATCTGCACCGATGAAGACGAGCTCCGCACTTGGACTAGGCCGCGTGTGCCAGGCCTCAACCCCTGACAGTGTCTGTAAGCACTCCACAAGCTGGAATGCACTAACTGGGTCTCAGAAGCAAGAGAGCGCACACACTGTGAAGCAGATAGGTTTATAGGCTCTCCCATGGTCCTTCACTTCCCCAATGCTCCCTGAGAGTATAGTTCTTTCAACCATCCAGATTACAGTCTGCATCCAGTATAGAACTATATCTCCCACAATCTAGTTCTTCCACTTCCTGTGAGAGGCAGATCTTCCTCTGAAAGCAGCCTTAAAGGGGCACTCTGGCAACATCAATATTAATGGTAAACGTACATATAGATATGTATTATGGTAGTCCAATCCCAGCTACCTCATACATGCTGTACATGTGTAAAGAAAGCTTTGGGATTAAAGATAGTATAAAATGTGTTTCCAAAAGCATGAAAACTTTGGGGCTTAATCATCTGTGTCAATACTGAAATACTGCTGAATGAGCCAGTGAGCCCCTGGGATCATCCCAAGTTTTACATTGAAAGTATAACATTTCTGATGGAGGTGACAACCGTTGAATTGTTCTTTCTGAATGCCAAGGCCTGCGTGTTCAAGGGGCAGATAGAAGTGGCCAGTGAGACTGTCTTCAAGTTGGCTGCACTCATCCTGCAGGAGGCTCGAGGAGACTACAGCAGAAATATGCTCACAGAGGATAAGCAACATTTGGAGGATTACTAATGACGGATATCTGCTGGGATGATGATCTGTGCCTACTGATATCAACTGATATATACTGCCTTTAAGATTTTGTGATCTGGTAAGGGTATTTAATATACAGATATAATGTTCGTCATGCACCAGCTGTAGCCGCGTCACGCGTCCTACTGCGCATGCGTGGAATAGGTAGGGAATTTTGATAACATCGTAAGGGTGTGAGGCAAAAGTCCTACTGCGCATGAGCGGGCGCATGCGCACCAACGGATCGGGTAATGGCATCTCTTATAACAAACATCCATCCGATCTCCATGGCATACACTGCGCCGAGCCGACAATGGGACAATCCTATTCCGGTTTCGGTGTTCTATCAGAAAACCCTATCCCATCAGATTTCCCTACCTACGGCATTTCCGGTGCAGGTTCGTCATGCACCAGCTGTAGCCGCGTCACGCGTCCTACTGCGCATGCGCGGAATAGGTAGGGAATTTTGATAACATCGTAAGGGGGGGAGGCAAAAGTCCTACTGCGCATGAGCGGGCGCATGTACACCAACGGATCGGGTAGCGACATCTCTTATAACAAACATCCATCCGATCTCCATGGCATACACTGCGCCGAGCCGACAATGGGACAATCCTATTCCCTACCCACACGCCCACTGTCTCATTGTCGGGTCAGCGCAGTGTGGGGCATGGAGATCAGATTGTCGGGGTGCTGCAGTGTGTCGGCTCGGCGCAGTGTCGGGTCAGCACAGTGTGGGCCATGGAGATCGGATGGATGTTTGTTATCAGAGACCATGCACATGTGTATTAGAAGAGGAGTGTTTACAAGTTAAAAAAAATATATAAAGTGCATTTCAGGAGAGGAGCTGAAGAGCAGAAAAAACATTGAATATGCCAAAATGTGTTTAAATTTGTCTATATGTGCTAGCAGTGTTTAGCCACGTTTGAGCATTATTGCGTTACAATGGCCAACATAAATGAATTTACTAACCCAGTGGTCTTCAAACTGCGGCCCTTTGCTTGCCTTTATCCGCCCATTGATGCATTATTCCTGCCATTAAAATCATCAATGAGGCATAATTCCTGCCACTGACACCAGCAATAGGGCACTATTCCTACCACTGACACCAACAATGGGACATAATTCCTTCCACTGACACCAACAATCAGATACAATTCCTCCCACTGACACCAAAGATGGGGCACTATTCATCCCTCTAATACCAGAGACGAGGCATTGTTTCAACCCACCGGGCACAATCTTAACAACCGTAAACTGGTCCTTTGTTTGGAAAGTTTGGAGACCCCTGTACTAACCAATGAAATCCATTGACATTCCTAAACATGTGTGCAATACGCAGCTTTATGCATGTTTTTTAGGCAGCATTTCTCCTGCCAGGAGTTCTGCTGTTCAGAGGAGTACAGCCAATGCCCTGTGTGCATGAGGCCTAAGTGCTGGTAGAAAATTAAAGCGCTATATAAATAAGGGAAATTAAAAAAGAAATACATTCTGTTTTCCCAAAATGTAGTGGGGGGAAATTTAATCTAAACAAGAGTTTGATTAAATACTGAATGTCTGCCTTTCTTGATAAACCTGTTTTAATATATTTCAGAATTAAAAATAAAGAGAGCTTAAAGTAGGAAACAAAAAAAAACTTGATTGACAAGATTCCACTTCCTGGATTATATACAGCTTACAAGTAACAAAGAAAAGACCGTTCTTTTGTTTCCATTTTGCATATACTTGGGTTCTTTATAAAACCAAAACATGAAAACTGCATTTTCTGTAGTTTTTAAATTGGTTATTGTTTAAAGCAAACTGGGCTCTGCATGTGAAGGGCTAAATAACAGGCTTACAAAAAAACAACAACCTGAGAGAATATTGGAGATTGCCATTGCTGACTTCTCACCCTTTAGATGTTGACTATCTGTCCTGCTGCACCTCTGCCTCCACTACTGAACTGGAACAAGCAAGTCGATGCAGACATTTTATCCCCTTTTTTCCCCTTTTCCTGATCTGCATACCTAAAGCAGACTTTAAGTATCCCTCAACTATCTAAACATGGTCATGTTATTTTTTCCTCAGGCTCATTCTATTTTTTTAAAATGTATTTCTGTGGCCTGGTCATCACCACTGCCATTCTTAAGAATTACGTTTCCTACTCTTGAGGCCTCTAGGGATATCCCCTTCACATATCCCAGGAGGCTGTGGGTGCCCATTCGCAGTGCAGAGGTTGGGTGGAGCAGGTATGGTTCTTTGTGGGCCTGGCTGTCTGAACCCAGAAGAGACAGCTGGGCTCCCAAAAAATGAGTGCACCAAGATGACAGTGGAGGACACATACTAGACCTGCTGAGCAGGTGAGTATACCTTCTGATGAGAGCCCATTGTCACAGGTAAGAGAGGATGGGTGGGGGGGGGGGGGGGAGGAAAAACGTGGGCGGGAGGTGACGTTTCTGTTTAATCAAGGTCAATAACTCAAGTCATCTAATAAAACCAATAGATCAGCACAATAGCAAGACAACCAACATTTTCAAAAAGAGGTAAGCAAGGACAGCCTTCATATTTCTCTGAAGAGAGGTTTACTTCAAGTATAGGACATGGCTACAATTCTAAACTTTCTTCTTGTCTTTTTTGATGAATTTCATGATTTCTCTGTTCTGGTGATTCATCAACTTCAAATGGTTTAAGGTTGGGCTTGTTCTAACATTTCTTGTGTAAACTTGACATATTCTGCTTGCTAATCTCTTTTAAATCCTTAACAATTACTTATACTGTAGTACAGCTGCCACCCTAGTCCTGCCAATGTACTGAAATTAGTATAGTCGGATTGTTTTGAACAACACACATACATTTTTGGTCCATAGTCTTTTCCAAATAAGAATGAATGTTTTCACAGATGAAATTAAAGTGTCTCTAAAGCCAGAAAGTTCAACTAGTTGTTCCCCCCCGACCCCTCCCAAAATACTTACCTGAGTCCTGTATAAATCCAGCACTGTGCCTGTTTGCAGCAACACAGGTTCTCTCTCTCCCCTCTCACAGGCTCAAAGACATAAGCCGGAGCCATTGGCTCCTGCTGCTGTCAATCAAATGCTGTAAGGAGGTAACAGAGACGCACAGGTGATCGAATACCACCAAAAGAAAGCTCTATTTGTGGGGAAAAAAAGAACATCAGTTTTATTTGGGTACAGCGTCGCTCGACTGTGCAATTGTCCATTAAAGTAATGCAGTGCTGTATCGCAAAATATGGTCTGGTCATTAAGGGGGGAAATCTTCAAGTCCAGAAGTGGTTAACCTCCCTAGCGGTATTCACGAGTGTGGCTCGGGGTTAAATTTCAGTGCCATTAGCGGTATTCCCGAGCCACACTCGGGGTACCGCCAGGGAGCATTGCTGGATCCTGGTAGAGGGTAGTTATCTTGTCCCCAGGATCCCGCAATGTGTCCCTGCAGCATACAGCAGCCGGATCTTCCGCCCGATGTTGTGAGGCCCGGCTTCCATCTTCTGCGACGTGACACTCGCAGGGGTGTGGAACCGGCGGCAAATTCAAATAGTAAAACACACAAACACACTGATATATTGTAATCCTATTGGATTACATTACAAAATAAAATAAATTGACATTAGTTTGCCCCCCAGTGCCCTTTCCTGCACTTTTACTGTACTTTTTATATATATATATATATATATATATATATATATATATATATATACATATATATATATATATATATATATATATATATATATATATATAGATATACACGTATATCTATATATATATGTATACACACATTATATATATATATATATATATATATATATATATATATATATTTATTTATTTTTTTAACTTATTTATAGTTATTTTTTATATTATAATTTATGATTTTGTGTTTCAAACTTTATCATACCCGAGATGTTATGAAGAAGAACGCACAGTAAAAAAATTAACTAGTTGGTTTGGGCTGCTTGTCCTTAAGAATTACTAGCAAAATAATGGTACCGCTTTTTTCAGCACCTAAAATCGGAAACAATCATACTGCAAAGGAGGTTAAAGTATAACTAAAGGCAAAACTTTTTTTTTTTTTTACTTTGGACAAAGTGCAGATAGATTAAAATACTTGTCAGTTTTTATTGCTGTCTGCATCCCCATTAGTGAGATTCACCCTCTCAATTTGTCCTGTGTACCATTATCATTTAAATTGAAAATAAAAGAAAATTTCAAATTTTGTGTTTTCTCCAGAAAATAATAGAGGATAAATCTTCCAATGGGGACACTAGTTCTGGTGACCTGGGGTTCCCCAAAGTAGCCCCTTAATTTTCAGGGATTTCCTTCCAAACTTCCTGTTTGGCTTTGGGAAAGGAAGTGAAGGGAAATCTCTGCAGTGGGACACAGATGGGTGAAAAAAATCTGACATGGGTTAAAACCCTCACTTGTTCTATCCAAAATGAAAAAAAGTTTTGCCTATAGTTCTACTTTAACAAATTCGAAGTAATGTATTGGGCCTTTGAAGCAGTGGCGTAGCGTGGGTTGTCAGCACCCGGGGCAAGGCAAGTAATTTGCGCCCCCTAACCCGCGGGATTTTAGCACTCGAGTCTCTTCCACTAGATTAGTTAAATAAACCCTTACCCCCTAAGCACATGTATTGTTTGTTATGAAAATACTGATGTAATTAAAGTAAAATGCATCTAAATACAAGTTTGAATGACCAGCGTGCCCCCTTTTAATGCAGAATGACCAGCATGCCCCCTTATAATGCAGAATGACCAGCGTGCCCCCTTTCAATGCAGAGTGACCAGCGTGCCCCCTTTCAATGCAGAATGACCAGCGTGCCCCCTTTCAATGCAGAATGACCAGCGTTCTCCCTTTCAATGCAGAATGACTAGCGTGCCCCCTTCAATGCAGACAGACCAGCGTGCCCCCTTTCAATACAGACAGACCAGCGTGACCCCTTTCAATGCAGACAGACCAGCGTGCCCCCTTTCAATGCAGAATGACCAGCGTGCCCCCTTTCAATGCAGAATGACCAGCGTGCCCCCTGTCAATGCAGAATGACCAGCGTGCCCCCATTCAATGCAGAGAGATCAGCGTGCCCCCTTTCAATGCAGAATGACTAGCATGCCCCCTTTCAATGCAGAGAGACCAGCATGCCCCCTTTCAATGCAGAATGACCAGCGTGCCCCTTTCAATGCAGAGAGACCAGCGTGCCCCCATTCAATGCATAGAGACCAGCGTGCCCCCTTTCAATGCAGAGTGACCAGCGTGCCCCCTTTCAATGCAGAATGACCAGCGTGCCCCCTTTCAATGCAGAGAGACCAGCGTGCCCCCTTTCAATGCAGAATGACCAGCGTGCCCCCTTTCAATGCAGAGAGACCAGCGTGCCCCCTTTCAATGCAGAGTGACCAGCGTGCCCCCTTTCAATGCAGAGTGACCAGCGTGCCCCCTTTCAATGCAGAGAGACCAGTGTGCCCCCTTTCAATTCAGAATGACCAGCGTGCCCCCTTTCAATGCTGAATGACCAGCGTGCCCCTTTCAATGCAGAATGACCAGCGTGCTCCCTTTCAATGCAGAATGACTAGCGTGCCCCCTTCAATGCAGACAGACCAGCGTGCCCCCTTTCAATGCAGACAGACCAGCGTGCCCCCTTTCAATGCAGAATGACCAGCGTGCCCCCTTTCAATGCAGAATGACCAGCGTGCCCCCTGTCAATGCAGAATGACCAGCGTGCCCCCATTCAATGCAGAGAGATCAGCGTGCCCCCTTTCAATGCAGAATGACTAGCATGCCCCCTTTCAATGCAGAGAGACCAGCGTGCCCCCTTTCAATGCAGAATGACCAGCGTGCCCCCTTTCAATGCAGAATGACCAGCGTGCCCCCTTTCAATGCAGAGAGACCAGCGTGCCCCCTTTCAATGCAGAATGACCAGCGTGCCCCCTTTCAATGCAGAGAGACCAGCGTGCCCCCTTTCAATGCAGAGTGACCAGCGTGCCCCCTTTCAATGCAGAGAGACCAGTGTGCCCCCTTTCAATTCAGAATGACCAGCGTGCCCCCTTTCAATGCTGAATGACCAGCGTGCCCCCTTTCAATGCAGAGAGACCAACGTGCCCCCATTCAATGCAGAGAGACCAGCGTGCCCCCTTTCAATGCTGAGTGACAAGTGTGCCCCCATTCAATGCAGAGAGACCAGCGTGCCCCCTTTCAATTCAGAATGACCAGCGTGCCCCCTTTCAATGCTGAATGACCAGCGTGCCCCTTTCAATGCAGAATAACCACCGTGCTCCCTTTCAATGCAGAATGACTAGCGTGCCCCCTTCAATGCAGACAGACCAGCGTGCCCCCTTTCAATGCAGACAGACCAGCGTGCCCCCTTTCAATGCAGAATGACCAGCGTGCCCCCTTTCAATGCAGAATGACCAGCGTGCCCCCTTTCAATGCAGAATGACCAGCGTGCCCCCTGTCAATGCAGAGTGACCAGCGTGCCCCCTTTCAATGCAGAGAGACCAGTGTGCCCCCTTTCAATGCTGAATGACCAGCGTGCCCCCTTTCAATGCAGAGTGACCAGCGTGCCCCCTTTCAATGCAGAATGACCAGCGTGCCCCCTTTCAATGCAGAGAGACCAGCGTGCCCCCTTTCAATGCAGAATGACCAGCGTGCCCCCTTTCAATGCAGAGAGACCAGCGTGCCCCCTTTCAATGCAGAGTGACCAGCGTGCCCCCTTTCAATGCAGAGAGACCAGTGTGCCCCCTTTCAATTCGGAATGACCAGCGTGCCCTCTTTCAATGCTGAATGACCAGCGTGCCCCCTTTCAATGCAGAGAGACCAACGTGCCCCCATTCAATGCAGAGAGACCAGCGTGCCCCCTTTCAATGCTGAGAGACCAGCGTGCCCCTTTTCAATGCAGAATGACCAGCGTGCCCCCTTTCAATGCAGAATGACTAGCGTGCCCCCTTTCAATGCAGAGAGACCAGCGTGCCCCTTTCAATGCAGAATGACCAGCGTGCCCCCTTTCAATGCAGAGAGACCAGCGTGCCCCCTTCAATACAGAGAGATCATCGTGCCCCCTTTCAATGCAGAGAGACCAGCATGCCCCCTTCAATGCAGAGAGACTTACCTGCAGCGGCCGCTTCTCCTCAGTTCCCCGCGTCTCCTCGAGTCCTCCCACCCCCTCCTCGGCCAATGGCATGCGTTCGCCTTTCGTTCGTCTCGGACCCGCTTCCTGATTGGCCAGGAGGAGGATCCGTGTGACATTAGCGAATTTTCATTCGCTATTGTTACACAATGGGTGGGCTCGGGGCGCACTGCTCTGCGCCCCGGGTCCACCCTTTTTTGAAGCTTATTAGAGCCTCTGGCTCTAATCAGGTGATTTAAAAAAAACACTCTGTTACAGCGCCAGGCTGCTGACTCACTCGCTGCTAAACTGACTGAGCAGTGAGGAGAGGCAGCATAGGTGGGGCTTGGCTTGCAACGCCACCCCACCGTACACCAATGGACAGGTGAGGCACAGTCCAGCCCCGCCCCAACCCGCCATTTTCAGCCATAGGGCGGCCGCGCTGCACATCTCCCAGCCTAAAGATGGAGGCAGCCGCAGACAGTGTGTGAACTGTGTATGTCAGAGTCAAACAGACAGAGTGACGATGCGGATGCGCCCCCCCCAGATGTTGCACACGGTGCGGCTGGCCCCCCATGCACCCCCCACGCTACGCCACTGCTTTGAAGTAAACATAGACGTGGCTGAAATAATGTCTTTAGCAAATCAGTCCCATTACCAGTCTAAGGCTGTGTTTAAGGTTGTGTTAACATCTGTGCGCTGTGGCGCATACTGATTTTATGCGTGTTTTACATGCGGTAGTAGGTGTGCTCCCATTGAACCGTATGAGACCATGCATTTTCTGAAAACACATCTAAGATGCAGCATGCAGGACTTTGATGTGCTTTAATGAAAATGCATTGTCTAATAGAAGTCAATTGGAGCATACCTAAACCACGTGTAAACCGCACACATATAATCCTGCTGTTCCCAAAACTGCAGCGCATTTGGGTGGGGGGGCCCTAGCCTAAATGTTCTTAATATTATTTCCATTGCTATATCTCAAGGGCTCAAATAACATGTAACAATTTGTGTATCACATTCATATCACATGAACATGAGCAACAAGCAGGACATGTGATAAGAAACAAACGACTTGAAGTTTGCCTCTATATGAAAGAAATTCAATTAAACAAGTACATTATTTTTTTCCCCAGAAGAATAATTGTAAAATGTTAGGCATTTACTTTGCTTTCATAGCTTTTATTTTAATCTGTTTTGCAATAAAGCTTTCAATAGACATACGTTCAGAATGTGCCAATATGTATGTTTACCTAAACTAGAAGGCCATCTCTCATTCATTTTTGATACCTGCAGATAGGCATGTCTGAGAATTCTAGGGAATATATGACCATTTAAGGTGGCCATACACAAACAGCCAGTAGGCTGAATGGAAAAAATGTATTCAGTTCCTCCATCCATGCTATACAGTGTAGATGGAAGAATCTCCCATTACAGCTATCACAGGGCCGATTGTCAAAATACCCTGGACTCATTGGATGCAGGTGCTGTTTGACATTTGACACTTTTCCATCTGGCTTCTTTCAATTGAAGGATGTCAGGCAGGAGAAGGCCAACAGGGCTACCCACTAAACGCATTTCGTCTGTTCACCAGGTCTGAGTGCTACACTTTCCGTAGTAGCCCACACAGCTATTATAGGGCCTGAGTGGTGGAGGAAATTAATTGTGTGTGTAATCTGGTTATATTTTGCTATTCCTGGTTCCTCTTTTCCCTTCCTGCTCAACATACTAATAAAATAATATAAAAAAACTTTAAATTTTCATTACATATCTTATTTTAGTCCCAGTGATGTCTATGCAATGTCAGCAGATCATAGGTGAAAAATACAAAATATAAATACAGAATAAAGTTAACCCAATGGACACGCACTTTCACTCACTCCAATAGTAATACCCTCGACCTTGTATTCTCCCATCTCTGCACTCCTGGAAACTTCACCAACACCCCCTTTCCTCTCTCTGATAATAACCTCATCAGTTTCACTGTATCCTTGTTTCCAACCACCCATCCCTCCAAGAAGCAAACGATTACTTGTGGGAACCTTTGCCACTCTAACCCTTCTCTTCCCTATTCTGCTGCTAACCACCTATATGCCATAATTTCTCCCCTAACCTGGCCACCTCTGTTTACAACAGTTCACTCTTATCATCACTGGACGCACTTGCTCCTCTAACTACACGCAGAATCAGGCCCAGACCATTGCAACCCTGGCAAACTGACAACAGTAGAAATCTCAAGAGACATTGCCGTGCTCTTGAACGACTGTGGCGTACAACCAAATGCCTGCAGGACTTCATCCTATATAAATCTGCCTTCCCAAAATACAATTCCTGCTTCCATGCTGCCAAACAAGCCTACTTTGTCTCTCTCATTAATACCTTGTCATCCAGTCCCCATCGGATTTTCTCAACCTTCGTCCCCCACCCCTCTACCCAATTACTCACTCACTACCTAAGAGATTGCCAATCACTTCAAAGACAAGATTGATGCAAAACATGAGGACACCTTCACTGTGCGTACATCTTCCCCACTCAACATACCTTGCCTAACAGCACAGTCAACACTTTCCTTGAACTAGCTACTACTGAACAGGTTACAAAACGTTTCTCAGATGGCCCCCTAACCAATTGTCCCCTGGATCCTGTTCCCTCACAGCTACTACAGTCTCCCTCTTATTCTATTCTATGCTCCCTCGCTCATATCTCTCCCTCTCTAGTGGCACCTTTCCCTCCCCACTAAAACATGTGCAGATCACTCCCATACTTAAAAAGCCTTTACTAGAGCCCACACAACAACTTAAGACCCATCTCACTGCTCCCAGAACTTCTAGAATGCCTAGCCTACAGCCATCTTAGCTCCTACCACAGTGAAAATAAACTTCCTAATCTCTTACAGTCTGGCTTTCACTCGCAGCACTCCAAAGAAACTGCCTTAGTAAAACTCACTAATACAATCTACTAACTGCTAAAACCAATGGCCACTACTCCATACTCATATTACTTGACCTCTCTGTGGCCTTTGATACTGTTGACCACCTGCTCCTTCTCAATAAACTTTGCCTCCTCCTACTTATCCCAGCGCTTCTTCAGTGTTACCTACAACTCTGTCTCCTCTTCACCTCTTTCTGTGGGGGTTCCCCAAGGCTCTGTTCTTGGACCCTTTCTCTTCTCTATCTACACCTCCTCCCTTGGTCCCTTGATAACAGCCCACGGCTTCCAATACCCTCTATACTCCGATGACACTCAAATCTATCTGTCTATTCCTCACCTCACTCCATCAGTCTCCTCACGCATTACTAACTTACTAACTGACATATCAGCATAGATGTCACACCACTTCCTTAACCACTTCTGGGCCGGAAGGATTTGCCCCCTTAATGACCAGGCCATTGTAGCACTACTCCCTTGGGAGCTGCTTGAAGCAGATTCCCCTGGGTCACCCAAAGCAACAACTTATCAATTCTGCTTTAAGTGTTTGGCTCAGTCAGGAAACAGTCCAGGGAATTTGGTTTTTGTTATTTTTTATTGTAGAACTTGGGATGGGAGAAGGGAAGAGTAGGATACTCCAACTGGATGAACTATGCACAACTTGAGGGCTTCTAGCTATGTTGAGTGTGGCAAGGCCGCTGCTTCACCTTGCCACTGTAGTGAAGTACTGGATAAGTGAACTGTATAGTGAATTACTCTTCAGGGCCCTGCTTGGTACCCCCTTTTACCCTTACTCTTCAGGGTTCTACGCGGCACCCCCTTTACTCTTGCTTACTGTGTGAGCTGACCTTCTGTCCTCTGACCTACTGGAGTGGTCCCCCTTCCTGGACAGACCCCTTGGCAAGCCCCCTGGTACTCACGGACACTGTTTTTCCCAGTTGACTTCTGCCTGCAGCTCCACCCTCAGCTTTCCAGAACTCTCAATGCACAGCTTCACACTTGGCTCACTAGGCCGACTGCCTGTGACCACCTTCCTCAGACTGCAGGAGGAGAGACAGCCATCACCCTCCTCCTGGGTCTCTGTTTCCCGCCAAAGACACCCTGTCACATGTACCCTTGGCTTTTATGGTCAATCCCAGGATGCACTGCAGTTGTGCCCTCCCACTGGAACTGCCACAAAAGCCCAGTTGCCACTGGCCAGGTTTCCTCCACTGTCCAACAGGCTCCCCTATTGGATACAGTGGGGACACTCCCTCAGACCAAGTGACTCACTCTTGGACATATGTAACAGCCATAACAGATCAGGCTCCCCTCATAAGCAGATGGAGCATAACAATGCTTTTAATCTAGCACCTATCTAGGAGGGTGCTACACCATTTTTTGCAATTTGGCACTGCATGACTTTAACTGACAATTGAGCGGTCATGCAATGCTGTACCCAAACGAAATTTACGTCATTTTTTCCCATAAATAGAGCTTTCTTTTGGTGGTATTTGAAAATTTTGAGAACAAATGAGATTTTCTACTTTTTCTTATAAATTTAGGCTAAAATGTATTTAGCTACATGTCTTTAACAAAAAAATCTCAATAAGCCTATTTTTATTGGTTTGCGCAAAAGTTATAGCGTCTACAAACTATGGTGTATATACTGGAATTTGCACAGCTTTTACTTTCTGACTGCCTATCTCATTTCTTGAAGTGCTAAAAAGGCAGGGCAGTACACCCCCCCCCCCCAAATTACCCCTTTTGGAAAGTAGACATCCCAAGGCGGTGATTGGTTTTCGGGTCTTGTACGCAGCTAGACTGCCAAAAAGTCTCACACATGGTGTATTCCCGTACTCAGGAGAAGTAGCAGAATGTATTTTGGGGTGTCCTTTCACATATACCCATGGCATGTGTGAGCAATATATCAGTGACTTTAACGAGCAGGGCCCTCCTGTATTGAATTGTATTGTAACTGTATTGTCTTCCCTCATATTGTAAAACTCTGCGCAAACTGTTGGCGCTATATAAATCCTGTATAATATTCATAATAATAGTGACAACTTTTTGTAATAAAAAAACAAAAATAAAAAACAAATTGTAATATACCTGAACCTTGTGGCAAAATATAAAATAATCCAGGAACTCAAGATGCCTCTCTGAAATTTCAGGGCCTCCGAAACTGGGATAGGTAGTGAGGAAGTAAAATAAGCAATTTACGCCCTTAGAAAATCTAAAGGTGGTGATTGGTTTTCGGGTCCCGTACACAGGTAGGCTCCCAAAAAGTCTCATACATGTAGTATGCCTGTACTCAGGAGAAACAGCAGAATGTATTTTGGGGTGTCATGGCATGTGTGAGCAATATATAATTTAGTGACAACTTTGTGTAAAAAAAAAAAAAAATTAATTTTCCCAAAACTTGTGGCAAAATATCAAATATTCCTATTTCCTGAACATGCAAATTGGAAATAGCTTGGGTGTCTACTTTCCAAACAGGGGTAATTTGGGGGGTGTTTGAACTGTCCAGGCATTTTATGCTCAATTTTAGAAGCTTATGCCACACATCACCCACTCTTCTAACCACTTGAAGACCAAGCCTTTTCTGTGACTTTTTGTTTACATGGAAAAAATATATATATTTTTTTTTTACTAGAAAATTACTTTTAACCCCCAAACAATTTTATATATTTTTTAAAGCAGAGGCCCTACAGAACAAAATGGTGGGTATTGCAATTCTTTTTAGTCACGCAGTATTTGCGCAGAGATTTTCCAAACGTAATTTTTGTGAAAAAACCCATATTTTTTTAATTTAATGCACAGATACACTATATATTTCCTACTTGTTTGTTAAAATGTAAAAGATGATCTTATGCCAAGTACATAGATGCCAAACATGACATGCTTTAACCACTTCAATACTGGGCCCTTTCACCCCCTTCCTGCCCAGGCCAATTTTCAGCTTTCAGCACTGTCACACTTTGAATGACAATTGCGCGGTCATGCTACACTGTACCCATATGAAATTTTTATAATTTCTTCTAACACAAATGCAGTTTTCTTTTGGTAGTATTTAATCACCACTGTTTTTTTTTTTATTTCCTACAAAAAAAAAGAAAAAAAGACAGAAAATTTAGAAAAAAAAGTTTTTCTTTTTATCTGTGAGTAAATTTTGAAACTAAGTAATTTTTCTCTTTCACTGATAAGCACTGATGAGGTGGCACTGATGGGCACCGATAGGCTGCACTGATGGGCACTGATGAGGTGGCACTGATAAGGAGGTGCTAATATGCCGCACTGATGGGCACTGATAGGTGGCACTGATAGGCGGCACTGATGAGCACTGAAAGGCGTCACTGATGGGCACTAATAGGCGGCACTGACAGGCGGCACTAATGGGCACTGATAGGTGGCACTGATGGACACTGATGGGCAGCACTGACGGACACTGACAGGCAGCACAGATGAGCAGGCACTGATGGGCACTGACTGGCAGCACTATGGGCACTGATTGTGGGCACTGTGGGCACTGATGGTGGGCAGTGATGGGCATTGGTGGGCATTGGTTGGGGGGACTTATTGGCACATTTTTTTACTTTACAGTAATCAGGGCACTGATGATCAGTGCCCTGATTACCTGTCCTAGGCTCCCCTTTGAGGAGGAGCTGCTGATCGGCTCTCCTTGACACACACATTCTGACAGTGTGAGGTGAGGAGAGCCGATAAATGTCACTTCCTCATTTACATGTGACCGGCTGTGTCCGATCACATGGGTAAGGAGCCATGTCATTGGCTCTTTACCAAGATAAGGGCGCGCCGTGTCCTAGCAACATGGCGCAGCCACGATCGCCGCACTGCACGACTACTATCAGTAATAGTAATAAGTAGTAAGTAATAAGTAGTAGTAAGCAGTAATAAACTAAGTACATTTTCCTGAATAAAAATTGTTGATTTTTTACATCCTTTACACTTTTGTTTACCTATATCTGGTTGGTCTATGCCTAAAAAATCCCTGTGGGGCTTTCTCTCATTCCTTGGTTCAATTTTGGGATGCGGCACTGTGCCTCCAGTAGTCAATGACACCAACCTATCTGCACTATTTCTCTGTTCCAGGCAGGGCTGGCCCTACCATGGGTCCCGCTGGGTCCATTGGGCCCAGGCAGCACTTTGATAGGGGCAGCAAATTGACGCCAGCAGTTTTGTGTGACAACTGGGCACTTATCCACTGCCCTGTAAAAAGGTCGCCCTACTGCCCTGAACACACATACTAATAGTTGCAGGGCAAGTGGGTGCTCGTACAAAGTCTAACACCGGCTGTGTTGTCAGGGGCAGGGTACCCATAAGAGACAGAGAGCAATGAAAAATCCTTTCCCCACTGACTCCACCAGAAGCTAAAGTTTGGGCGCAGCTTGCAAGGCTTGCATTTCCATTGGGCAGAAATGGGGAAGGGGGGTGAGGCTGGCCTCGTGCCTGGCCCGCCTTCTTTTGCTTTGGTGCGGTGAGACTAGGCACTGAAGACTGTGGGAGCACTGGGAGAGAGCAACAGATTTAGGTTAGTTCTGTGTGACAGGACACAAAGGGTGTCCATCATTTTTTTAAATAGTGGCTGCTGATCTGCTGAATGGTCAAATGTTGCATAACCTGTCATATTCGAAAATCAATGTACAGCCCTAGCTTGCCATTATACTATCCTTGCCTGCCCCTTTACCGCCCTTGCCCGCCCCTATACTACCCTAACCCGCCCCTATACTGCCCTAGCCTGTCTATATACTACCCTAGCCGGCCCCTATACATCCCCAGCCCACACCTATACAGCCCTATCCCAGTGGCATATCATCCATGGGTCCAATGTGTTCATTGCACATAGGCCCTAAGGGATGGGGGGGGGGGCACTGTGCTAACACACACTGCGCCCATGGATGCCCTAGGTCGCCAAGATGGGGGGGCAGTAACATGGTGTAATATCATATAATTTTGCATATAGACAAGATGCTGTTGCATGTTAAATTCACTTCCTGATTATTTTTAATTTTTGTTTTATTTATCATGATATAAAAGAATGGATGCGGGGGGCCCTTTTGGTGGGCGTGATTTTTTTTTTTTGCGGGGGGCAGCATTTTATTCTTGGACCCAGGAAGCACAAAGCCTTGGGCCAGCCCGGGTTTCAGGATTATAGCATGGGACAACAAGCATTACTAAGAGTCGACAAACCTGCTATGTGTAATAGAGTGGTTTCTTTTATAGTTTAGATACATATTTTTAAAATTTAAACTTTACAAGGCCAACACATATTATTCTGCCTATGCACGTACCTTGTAAATAATTGATTCATTGTATTCATTTCAATAGTCACATTGAACAGAGTCACCTGAGATTAAAGCACGGGTATCATGAATCACAGAAAAATGCTCTTTTTTTTATAAGTTAACTACAAAAACCTGTCAGCTTTTTAATGTCTGCTTCCCAGTTGCAGATTTTAACTTCTTTACTCTGTAAAGAAGGGGTGTTTTCTCCAACAGCGACACAGACAGCATTTTTTTTTAAGTTGTATAGGAGAATACTAGCTAAAGCTAAAAAAAACAGGGGTATAGTTCACCCTCTCTCAGCCTTCTTACCTTAGGATACCCCTAATAAAACCAATTCCTCAGGGTCAGTGTGAAAAAATCCTCAAACATTAAGACCTTGCTGACCAGCCGCCGCAGGTATATGGCGGCAGGTTCCCACGAATCGCCATACTACTCGCCAGCGGGGAAGCCGATCCACGGGGCCGTTGGCCGCGATTGCCGCCGGGCACCCGCAATCACTCCCAGACAGAACAGCGGTCTGCTGTTGTAATCAATGCAGAGCTCCTGTGTTTCTCATATTTAGGAACACAGGTCTCTGTATTGATTTCACAAGCCCATCCCCCCACAGTTAAAAAACACCCCCTAGGCTCACATTTAACCCTTTTGATCACCTCTGGGTTAACCCCTTCCCTACCAGTGTCATTATTACAGTAACAGTGCATGTTTTTAGAGAGGCTAAAACCACAAGCGCCTACTAAATGAATGTAGATTAAAAGTACTCACAAACGTGGGTAAAAACAGGCATATGTAAATAGGAGATGGTCCTTTCACTTCTGTGTTCCAGGGGGGTCCAGCATCAGGTTCTGTTTGGCAAAGTGCGCCCCGGTATGCTCGAGGGGCTTCCCGGGTCTGCTGGAGGCTGTGGCTCCTCCAGGTGGGGCCCATGATGTCACTTCCTAGTCGCAGCGTGGCGGACAAACGGCAACGCGTTGCGGAGCATTCGCTCCTTCTTCAGGCTGACTTTTGTGTTTTTGGATGTTTTTAGCACTGATTACTGTAGTAATGTCACTGGGCCCCCCAAAAGTGTAAAAAAATGTCAGTTAGAGGTCCGATCTGTCTGCTAAAAATCGCTGATCGCCACCATTACTAGTAAAAAAAATAAAAAAACAAAAATGACATAAATCTTACCTCTAGTTTGTAGACGCGATAGCCTTTGCACAAACCAATCAAAATACGCTTATTGGAATTTTTTTTTTCTACCGAAAATATGTAGCAGAATACAAATTGGCCTAAAATTATGAAAAATTTAGATTTTTAATTTTTTTTTTTTTTTATTGGGAATGTTATATAGCAGAAAGTGAAAAATATTGTTTTTTTTTCAGAATTGTCATTCTTTTTTTGTTTATAGCGCAAAAAAGAAAAATCGCAGAAGTGACCAAATACCACCAAAAGAAAGCTCTATTTGTGAGAAAAAAAGGACATCAATTTTATTTGGGTACAGCGTCGTACGACCGTGCATTTTTTTGTTGCAGTGCCGAATTGCAAAAAATGGCCTGGTCATTAAGGGGGAAAATCTTCTGGTTCAGATGTGGTTAATGGCTAAAATGTCACCCATACGCATAGCTAAAAAGAACAATAAATATTTCGCTGCCAGAGCTTTTTTTGCGTTTTTTTGCACACGTTTAAAGGATCCTTTTCGGCCTGAAGATTACACAAACCCCCCAAACATTATATATTTTCTGAAAGCGGACACAGAGAATAAAATGGTGGTAGTTCCAATTTTTTATGTCACAAGTTATTACCACAAAGGTCTACAGAACGCAACATTTCTGTAAAAAACATACTAAACAGAGTTTTAGGGCAAACAAACGCAATAAACTACCCACATTTTTGGTGAATTATAAAAGATGAGGTTGCACCAGGTAAATAGATACCCAACTTGTCGAACCTTAAATTTAGGTGCGCCCGTGAAATGGCGAAAAACTTCAGTACACTATATTTTCTATAGGTGGCACTTCAAAATCCCACTATAGGTATCAGTTTAGTGTTAGGGATGAGATATGGTGTTAGAATTATTGCTCTCCCTCTGGCGTGCGCTGCGATATGTAACATGTGTATTGCAATGTACGTTTTTACGCATAGGCGCTCTCCATGCATACTTGTACGTTCGTATGTGCGTATACATGGGGGTTGGGGGGGCCTCAAAAATTTTTTGGGGGGGGGAGATTTTATGTGGTTGGGTGTAACTTTATTTTTTTGCAAAAAAATTTAAATATTTTTTTTTTTACCTTTACTTTTTTTTTTCATTCCATAGGGGATAAAAATGTGATGTTTTTTAGGTGACAGGTTCTCTTCAATTAAATAATGCATGATCTCAAAGACCCTGCTTGTCTCCTTTGGGGTTCACTGAATGTTTTGCAATGCAGATCGTGTTGCAAAACATCCTTTCTTGGCTAAGCTAGCCGGGGACACCGAGAGCTTGACCCGTAAGTGATGTCAGAGACGTGGCTTTCCTGGTCACAACAAGAAGGAGAGGGGAGGAGAGCGGACTTTTTTTATGTGTCAAAAGTGCTTTTGACTATATCAAGCTGCCCTGCACCATGCTGGAGATCCAAATCATCACTCTCATAGAAAGCATAGTGATCCAATCAGCAACACTGCTCAGGTAATGTGAATGCTATTGGTTGGGGCAGTATGTAATATTATTTTACATCAGTGTAGTTCAGCCTAATATGTAATAAACATATCAAATAATTAAAGTGGTTTAAAAACGTTTTTTTTTTTTTTTTTTTTTAAATAACAAACATGGTATACTTTCCTGATCTATGCAATAGTATTGCACAGAGGGTGCCAGTCCTCCATTTACACCCGATTGCCATCCGATCTGCTAGACAGATGGAGAACAGATCCCCATACAGTATGTCTGTTTTTAGCAGAGATGATCAGAACAGATGTCAGCAGGTGTCAACGGACACATATTTGTTTATGTCTACCGCTCTACTATGGACACAATGCCAACCAGGGGAACAAAGACACAAAATGGGGGATAGCTACATGGTTTAGGTCTGGCCACTGACCTGCAATATAAAGGAAGCCTGATATACCTGTGCTCAGATCCCAATAGCTTGTACATGCATATAATCTACCAGGTGCTAAAGGGGTGTGACCATATTTACACTAAAAGTACTGGATGAACCCTCTGCACACTGCTATACCCTTTCATGCAAACTTTGCAATAAAAAATAGGGATATTTAGTTCACATATATTGTAAAAGCATCTAGCTCTCCCCAAATGTGTGCCTGTGTGCCCCAGGTAGGCATTGTGTTCACGGTAGCATTTTCAGTGGCAAAGCAGAGTAGGACTGGCTAAAAAGGGACTACTTTGACGAGGTTGGCCAGCTTAAACATGTATTGCAATATGCAAGAACTAAATATCCCTATTTTTGATTGCAACGTTTGCCTAAAAGGGTATAGCATTGTGCAGGGGGTTCTTCAGCCAAAGTTAAAAAAAAAATCTATAAATAATAAAAAAAAGAGCTTTTAAAAATTATAAAAATGAAGGAACACTATCATCATTTAAAGGTTACTAAGAATATAACAGAATATGTAAAAAGGAAATCAAGGATGCAAAATTTCAAAACAAACAACAGATTTCAAAACATAATAGGATAAACCCCAAAAAATTCTTCAAATATACTAATAGTAAAAGGTCAGGTCGGAGCATATAGGCCCTTTACAAAATAATCTATAGTGAGTGACTGGGGACAAAGAGAAGGCAAATTTATTAAATACATTCTTCACACAAAAGAGCATGGAGGAGCTCATGTCTATAAAGGGGATGGTATTGAGCTCTGACTGGAATAGTACCACTGTATTGCCATAGGGCCAATGTGGTGCTTATATTTAAAAATAGTTTAAAGTCTTTACCAAGTAAGTATAGTCCTGTTAGTTTAACTTCTAGTGGGGAAGATACTGGAGAGTTTAAATACACATAGATGAGTTCTTGCTAGAAAAAAATATTTTAAGTAACGAACAGCATGGGTTCATGAAAGACAGAGGTTGTCAAACAAAAATGTTTTATTTTTTTTTGTTATGAGGAGGTCTACTTGCATTTGCAAAAGCATTTGACACAGTTCCCCACACACTGCTAATGTGTAAGGTAAAGTCAACAGGTTTGAAAAGATTGGTTTGTAAATGGGCAGAAAACTGGCTGAAAGACAGAATTCAGAGAGTAGTGGCTAATGATTCCTACTCTGAATAGTCTAATTATTAGTGGTGTACCTCAAGGTTCAGTGTTGGGACTCTTACTTTTTAATATACTTATAAATGATATAGGGTCTGAGATTAAAAGTAGCATTTCAGTCTTTGCAGATGACACCAAGCTTAGCAGTGGAATAACTTTCTTACAGGATGTCTCCAACTTACAAGCCAAACTTAATTGGGCAACTATGTGGCAAATGAGGTTTAATGTTGACAAATGCAAAGGTGATCACTTGGGGGCTAACAATATGCATGCATCATACTTACTAGGGAGAGTACAACTGGGGGAATCCATAGTGGAGAAGGATCTGGGGGTTTTAGAAGATCATAAGCTTAATAATAGCATGCAATGCCAAGCTGCAGTTTCCAAAGCAAACAAAGAGGTGGTTCTGGCCAGCTCAGTAGATTGCTTTAAAAAAGGCCTGGATTCTTTCCTAAATGTACATAATATAACTGGGTACTAACAGTTTTAGGTAAAGTTGATCCAGGGATTATCTGATTGCCTCTCGGGCGACCAGAAGGGATTTTTTCCCTTGCTGTAGCAAATTGGATCATGCTTTGCTGGGGTTTTTTGCTTTCCTCTGGATCACCTGTGGGTATAGGATTGTTTATATGGGATTGTATCATTTTTTTTTATTGGTTGAACTAGAAGGACTTTTGTCTTTTTTCAACCTGACTATGTAACTATCCAATATTTTTTATTATTTTTATTTATTTATTTTAGGTATTTTTATTTCAAAGGTATATCTTGTTTCCAGTGTACTGCTCTGGGGGGTAATTGGGATTTTTTTTTGCACTATGCCACAACCATGGTCACTTTGGCCACAGCTATTACATGATACAGGTCTGATGTACCATCGCATTGCACCATTGCACCTTTGACCAATCTTAGAGATCACAATAGTAAACCATGACATCATGAATGACAGCCATTATTTACTATTGTGGACTGTGATCTCTGTGATTAGCCACAGAGATCATACGGTACAGGGCCACTCATAGTATATATGAAAGTACACATAAAAGTAGCAGATATTCAAAGATACATCACAACAATGTTGTCACTTCTTATCTGAGAATGTAATAGATAATGAAATTTGAAACCATTATTTGGATAGTAAGACTGTGTTATGTGGGAGATAATTGGAAATGTTGGAAAGTCATGAACAAAACAATGTCTGTCCCCCAGGAACAGTTTATCCCAAAGTAAAAGCATGGAATATTTTGTGTCATTTTGAAAGTTTTTAACTTTCATAAGCGGAGATAGGGGCTAAAAATATGTATCAAATACTTTAAAATAACAAGTTAAAGAAAGATTAAACATAAGTTTAAAACTGTATAAATATATAAAAAACCTGAAATTTCTTTATAGGGTTACCCCCTGTAAATGCCAGTTACCTGTCTGTCATTTGAACCCTCTGATTTAAATGCTTTGTGTTAGGTAGGCCATAGATGATATGATTTTCTTTCCTGTAATCACGGGTTCAGGAATGAAAATTGCTTGATTCTCTATCAACACAGTCAGTGTTGATGAGGGACTCCCTACCACGGAGCTATTGTGTTCCTTCGGTGGGGAGAGCTGCCCCTCCCTGGAGAATACAGTGATTATTTCTAGTGGCCATAGCCCTCTACTTTTCTTGGACTGTCTGATTACTGTGCTGGCCCAGCACCTCCACCTCCCCCTCCCCGCCCTACATAACCTTTTATATCGACTGGGATATAAATGCCTTTATTAGCAATTCTTAAATGCCCTGTTCCCTCCCAAATCTTGTACCCCTTCAGAATATTTATTCCCTCCTGAGATTTTCCTGTTTGTATTATCCAGCCTTTCAGACTTATCAGTTGTATATTTTTAAATATCTTTTAACCAACTGTTAGTCTAATCAATTGTTATAATAATTTGCTTTTTTTTATATATTTATATTTTTATTGTTGATCAATCTGGTTTCAGTATTTTTATGTATGCTATATGTATTGTTATTTTATCATGTGGTTGTGCATTACTGTTTCCCACCACTAGATGGAGCCGCTTCCCGGTCTGAGCTATGTTATAACATCTTTATTAGGATGAGTTTGATATATATGTATTGCGGCCCACTGTTTATTTGAATGTGAATTGTGCTTTATTTTTATTCTATTACAATCATTTATTTGTTGCTGCCTAATGATCTCCTTTGTGGGATATTGGTGGCTTCCGGTTGGTGGAACGCTTGTTATGAGCATTCACTTCTGGGCTCCGTCCAGCTGCTCCACCTCCCTCGGCTATATATTGGATAGCGTCTCCGTCTATTCCACACCCTTGACGACGTCACTGTGCGATGAAACGCGTCGGTATTGGCTGACAGCTGACGCAAGCACAGATGAGGGACGCGGTGGCCATCTTGTTGGTGGGAAACCAACGATCGCTTCTCACCGTACTATTGAATGCTGACAACCGACTTTCTTGATGTAAGCTGCTCTCTTTTTACCCTAATAAATTGATATGTGATACTGCACCATGAGGGAATCCTTGGGGCGTTGTGTGACCCTGGTGGGTCTGAGTAGGTGGTAAGAGTATTCAGTGACTCTGTTTGGTGGTGGATCCTCCTCTCTCTGCACCTCTTTGGATTGATTTGGACTTTTGTTGCACATGGGACTCATGCTGTCAGTGATACTTTTAGGCTGTGATTAGCGCGACACCATCTTCCACATTGTTACCTGAAGATACTGTTTTCATGTCTTTTTGTGTCAGCTGCTTTTCACTTATGTTTTTAAACCTTTAATTTAGGTTTATGTTTATGCCTATAGCGCAGCAATTTTATCTAATTAAAAATAACCTTTTATGTAGTAGCTTGGGGAGTAGTATAGAGGAATATACTGTATTTATAGTCACGTGAGTGACAGATCTGAGTCTGCTGTGTCGATAGACATGTCATCCAAGGTAGCGGTGTCCAGCAGCGGTCTCAGGGCTTTTGGATGTCTACTTCTCAAGGGAGGTTTTAAGTAAATACCATGCATAAAATATGTTAAATACACATCTAATCTTAGTTTGTTTAACTATATGGTCTGGCAACAGGGTCTCTTTAATTTTTTACTTTGTCCTAAAGACATGGAAGGTAGAACCTGATAGTAAGGGAAAATTCCAACATTACTTTTTTTATCCTAAAGCATGGCCCGGCATGTATCTCAGGTACAAGTAATATGATAGCTGAAAGAAATGTTTTTCAGACAATGTAAATGTCAAAGATATAGGTGTTTTTCAAGTGTGGAGCGTGCTACGTGCAAATACACATCTAAGCAGTACTAGTGACACTGTATCTACCAGAGTGCTATATATTCTGTTGATAAGATTGACAGTAAAGATAAGTTTCTGTATAAATCACAATCTCCCCAGAAGAAATGATTGACGGTATGACTCAAAATAGGTAGGAAGCTTTGTCTAAACTGATAAAAGCAGCTATTCAGAAGAGGGATAACACTAATTCTACAGATCATTTCAACGCTGATCCGTCTGTATCCTTATAAAAAAAAAAGCACCTCAAGCACAACTTCTGTCTACCAGGGTAAAAAATGCTGTTTGTGTAATGCTTCAACATGAACTTGTGATCAGGGTCACTGTCATAAAAGGTCACAGGAAGCTCATCTACAGAAAGGATGTAATACTGACAAAGGTCACTGACAAGACAGGTGTGTGTGAAGTGAACACAGGTTAATCATACAGAGCAACACCCCTTTAATTTAAAGCTATTAGAATAGAAATGTTGGGGCTGCCATTTCTGACCTTCCGAAAATGCTAGCGGACTGTCTGGTATTCAAGGCTATTAAAGCTGAATGGTAATCTGCTTATTTTGCCCTCCCTGGTTCCCCTGCTTCATTAAGTCACCGTACATGTTGTTGGCATATATGGTTCACTCAATTAACTGTAGCTTCCCAGTGCCGGCAGCACTCATGCAGCCCCAGACCATGACACTCCCACCGCCATGCTTGACTGTGTAAGGGTAACCCCAAAACTCACGGGTTTCAGTAACATTTTGACTGTTGAAGCCAGATTGAAAATTATATTTATTTAGACAAACATGTAGGTAGAAAGACATGTTTGGAGAGCAAGTCAATCACATTACATTCTGTTGGCTTAATAAACATTGCTCCATCTGGCTAGGGTTTCTAATACAGTTTTATATATTCTAAAGTGGGTGGAACCTAGCTATCTAATTTCTTTAAAGTCACATCTCAGTCTTTGATGACATTCTTTGATATGCGAAGTGGACATTTAACATAAATGTGTCACTTCAAAAACATGTTGGCTAAACAGGTCTTCAAAGGTCGAGATCGCAATCTTAACAGCTGGAGTTGTAAATGGCTTTTGAATACAAAAGCTGTTATACAATAAGACTTCTCACAAAATATAGATCCAATATATCTGCTTAATCATAAATCCATGTTTGATAATCATAAATAAATATTTGATAAATAAAATGGCTGCTTCCCTTTTCCTCATCAACTGTAGGCAAGACACACTTGTTTTGTACTCCTCACCTGATTGCCACCTGACATGCTTGACACCATCTGAACCAAATAAGTTTATCTTGGTCTCATCAGACCACAGGACATGGTTCCATAATCCATGTTCTTAGTCTGCTTGTCTTCAGCAAATTGTTTGTGGTCTTTCTTGCGCATCATCTTTAGAAGAGGCTTCCTTCTGGGAAAAAAGCTATGCAGACCAATTTGATGTAGTCTGAGCATGGACAGTCTGACCCCCACCCCTTCAACCTCTGCAGCAATGCTGGCAGAACTAATTCATCTATTTCCCAAAAACAACCTCTGAATATGACGCTGAGCACGTGCACTCAACATCTTTGTTCGATCATAGCGAGGCCTGTTCTGAGTGGAACCTGTCCTGTTAAACCACAGAATGGTCTTTGCCGCTGTGCTGCAGTTTAGTTTCAGGGTCTTGGCGATTTTCTATTAGCCTAGGCCATCTTTATGTAGAGCAACAATTCTTTTTTTCAGATCCTCAGAGAGTTCTTTGTCATGAGGTGCCATGTTGAACTTCCAGTGATTAGTATGAGAGAGTGAGAGCGATAACACCAAATTTAACACACCTGCTCCCTATTCACACCTGAGACCATGCTGAGAAAGAGATGAAAGAAAATGGCAAAAAAGAACCGTAGCCAAAAAGCTAACAGTGGTAAGAAAAAACAAAAAAATAGAGAGCCAAAAAGATGATGTCACAAAAGAAAAGATACCAAAGATAAACCCCAGACACCAAACATGTGTGCCCCATACCCGCCAAGAACCTAAAGTCAAGCAAGGTGGTGGGAGTATCATGGTCTGGGGCTGCATAAGTGCTGCCGGAACTGGGGAGCTACAGTTCATTAAGGGAACCATGAATGCCAACATATACTGTGACATACTGAAGCATAGCATGATTCCCTCCCTTTGGAGACTGGGCTGCAGGGCATTATTCCAACAGGATAACAACCCCAAACACACTTCCAAGATGATCACTGCCTTTCTAAAGAAGCTGAGGGTAAAGGTGATTGACTGGTCAAGCATGTCTCCAGACCTAAACCCTATTGAGCATCCTCAAACGGAAGGTGGAGGAGCACAAGGTCTCTAATATCCACCAGCTCCGTGATGTCGTCATGGAGAAGTGAAGGAGGACTCCAGTGGCAACCTGTGAAGCTCTGGTGAATGCCATGCCCAAGAGGGTTAAGGGAGTGCTGGAAAATAATGGTGGCCACACAAAATATTGACACTTTGGGCCCAATTTGGAAATTTTCAGTGTACTCACTTTTGTTGCCAGTGGTTTAGACGTTAATGGCTGTATGTTGAGTTATTTTGAGGGGACAGCAAATGTACACTGTTATACAAGCTGTGCACTCACTACTTTACATTGTAGCAAAGTGTCATTTTTTCAGTGTTGTCACATGAAAAGATATAATAAAATATTTACAAAAATGTTAAGGGTGTACTCACTTTTGTGAGATACTGTATATATATTCCAGTGAAAGCATAAATTCTAAAAGACTTTTCCTATTCATGAAGCTGCTCTGGGCAAATTCTGCACCTGTATTTGGATTGTACTCTTAATATGAAGTAGAATGATTCTGTTACAAAGCTCCAGACAGATATAAATTAAGTAAATGAATTCAAGTCTTAGTTCATTAATACATCATTACAAGGCCACTGAAAGGTCCACAAGAAGATGCAGTCAAGGGTTAAAGAATGTCCCCCTGCCACACGAACAGCATAATTCTAGGCATGTCTCTATACTAATCAATTCTCACCCCCAGAGAGTTTAATAAACACTGTATACAGCACTGGCTTCAATCCATTCATTCTGTGGTGAACTCCATGCCAATTGCTGCAAATTAGTTAACCGCATAAAATGGAAACTTTTTCCGTGCTATTGTGAAAAATATCTTCCACCACTCTAATTGGTTTTTACATTGTGTCAAATGATAGTCAGCTTCTATTGTTGTCTATGCAAGCTAGAGATCTTCAGTATCTGTTGTGTGGGCTTTGAAGAAGTATTGTGCAAAGAAAATTGAAAGCATTAACTGATCCTTAGGAGTTCATGACTCACAAAACACGTTAGCAAGGTGAAATAAAACATGATACGTCAAGGCCGGGTGTTCCAAATAAGACTTAATAGTCTATTTGTTCTGAGTTTTATTGCATGCTTGAAAGGCATTCACTGACTGACTTTTCCTTTGTATTTAATACAAGGTAAAAGAAAACAGAAAAAAGAATCACATGACAAAAGCATTGCTTTATTAGGCAGTTGGAAGTTAGGGGCTTGACAGATAATTTTGCCTCTGATGCTGCAGGTTCCATAGATGAAAAGATACAGTATCTGATACCCATAGGTTTGATTACCTTGTCCAGTTGCTACTCTCTTCCATAGCAAAGACCACTGGACCTATCCTCCTGCTTATCCCTGCCCCTCTACATTAGGTTAAACATGTATGGTCAGATTAGCCACATTGGGTGTACATTCACTCACGCTTATCTCATGCAACATTTGTGTTCTATACACAATATTGCATGCAATATTTAAAGTGTGAATTCACTCCGGTAAATACCACATTTGTGGTAAGTGAGGCAAATTCATTAATTACATTGCTGATGGAAAAAAAGCTTTTGCTATGAAAACATAACACATCAGCACTTAAAAGTAAAAAAAAAACCCCATCAAAGTGATAATAAAAGTTAGTTTTTTTTTATACCAAACATGTTATACTTATCTGCTCTGTGCAATAGGTTTTGCACAGAGCAGCCCCGATACTCCTCTTCTTGGGTCCCCCGTTGACACTCCGGGCTCCTCCCTCCTGTCTAATGCCCCTATAGCAAGCAGCTTTCACAATCACACATGGAGCGCGACTCGGCCCCATCCCGGCTCTCTGTAACGCTCCGGCGTTTATTTGTGTGGTGTGGATTTGCAGCTGCGGAAGTTACACTCAGTAGTCATGTAGAGATGTGTTGAACTACCATATCCAACTCTCAAGACTCATCATTGTGCATCAGCCTGTCTCAGCAAGCACATACACAAACACAGACACTCATTAAAGATGTTCCTGGAGTGATATGTTTATATGTGAAAGTATAGAGGTGATACTGAGGGGACAGGCGTGGATAGTGATAGCAATGGTAAGAGGTAACAGATGGTGATAGTAAGCACTTAGGATAGCAATCATGTACAGGTAACAGGTGGTAGTGAAGAGCAGATGAAGTGTACAGGAGATGCTAGGCTAGTGCAGTGACAAGATGGTAATAGGCTCAACTTGCAATCTAAGTAGCGGTGCAGATGTTAGATGTAACAGTATAGTTCTTAGAGTAGCAATAGTCTTTAGTAAGCAGAGTAGTAGTGAAAGTAGATTAGGAAGGTATTCCCCTGTGGGGTACTTATCACTGGTAGGTTTGTAAGGAGAGGGTTCCGGCGGTGAGGTAATGATCTTGTAGCGAGATACAAGATGTTGTAGCAAGTCTTCGGTCAATCCAGGTATTAGGGAATAGCTGGAGGATTCGGCAGCGTTAGGTAATGCTGTAGCAAGCGGTTTGCACGAACACATGTGAGTGAATGCCGGCGGTTGAAATAGCCGCTCAGAGCGGCACTCACTGATGAGGTCATGGAATTTAAAGGGACAGGTACTAGATGCGTTCCACCTATCTATATGGTGGAATGTAATGTACAAATAATAGGCTGGAAGGGTACCGCAGGTACCAGGATCTTACAGTACCCCCCCCCCCCCCCAAGGCCGGCTCCGGAAGGCCTATAACACTGGTCTCTCCGGGTATTTGGAGTGGAACCTTCGTATAAGCCTGGGTGCGTGGACGTCAGAAGCATCCAACCAGGTGTCATCTTGGGGACCATCATTTTTCCATCTTATGAAATATTGGAGCTTTCCTCTGTGGATACGAGAATCCAAAATTTCTTTAATCTCAAATTCTTCTCCACCTTCAACTTGTATTGGAGGTGGAGGCGCGATGGTAGGTCTAATCCCTTGGTTGGGTGTATGTGGCTTCAATAGAGATACATGGAACGTGGGGTGTATTTTAAGATCTGCCGGTAAAGTGAGTCGAACTGCAGATTCCCCAATGAGCTTCTCAATTGGGAAAGGTCCCAGGAATAGAGGTCCAAGCTTTTTACTAGGAATTTTCAACCTCAAGTTCCTCGTAGATAGCCAAACAAGATCCCCAATAGCATATTGAGGTGAAGGTCTTCTGCGGAGGTCATAGTACCTCTTTTGTTGGCTATGAGCATGTGAGATGGTGGTGTTAAGTAAGCCCAAAGAGTCTTTTATTTGGGTGAGATAGTCAGAGGCTACTGGGTTACTTGATGGTAGGATGCGTGGTGGAAGAATTGTGGCATGGAACCCATAGTTCAGGTAGAACGGACTTTGCTTAGTAGTACTGTGGGTTGCATTGTTATAAGCAAATTCTGCCAGAGGGAGGAGGTCCACCCAATCATCCTGTAGGTATGAGGTGTAGCAACGCAAATATTGTTCAATACACTGGTTGACTCTTTCAGTTTGTCCGTTGGTCTGCGGGTGATAGGGGGAAGTAAGTTTTCGCTCAATGCGCAGTATGTGACATAGAGCTTGCCAAAACTTAGAGATGAACTGCGAGCCCCAGTCAGATAAAAGAGTCTTTGGAATTCCATGTAGTTTGAACACATATTTTACTAGCAATTCCGCTGTTTCCTTAGATGAAGGTAGTCTGCGAATGGGAATGAAATGTGCCATTTTTGTCAGATGGTCCACTGACACTAGGATGGTAGTGAATCCCTTGGACGGTGGTAATTCCACTATGAAGTCTAAAGAAACAACTTCCCATGGAACTTTGGGTATTGGTAGACTGCAAAGTAAACCAGAAGGTTTTGTAGTGTCAATTTTGGACCTTGCACAGATGTCACATGAAGAAATGAATTTTTGTACAGACGTCTTCATCCCAGGCCACCAAAATTGCCTAGTGAGCAAATTAAATGTCTTAGTCATACCCATATGTCCTGCCATAGGTACGTCATGGGATAACTCCAAGATTTTGGTACGCATACCGGGAGGTATGTAGAGTTTGTCGTTAAAGTAGCGGAAGCCTTCTGCATCAGTACTTAGTTGAGGTGGTGGTGAATCCAGTCTTAGACTGTGCAGAATCTCTTCCTTTAAGGGACGAACAACACCAATAATACGGTCATGGGGTATTATAGGTAATGAAGGAATTTCGGCACAGTTATCTTCGGTTAACCATGATAACGCATCTGCCTTCTTGTTTTTGTCTGCAGGTGTATAGGTCACTAAGAAATTGAATCTTAGGAAGAATAGCGACCAACGTACCTGTCGGTGGGAAAGGGTCTTGTTGGTCTGGAGATATTGGAGGTTTTTATGGTCTGTATATATGAGTATTGGCAACCGGGTGCCCTCAAGTAGATGTCGCCAATTCTCCAGTGCCAACTTCATGGCAAGTAACTCTTTTTCACCCACTGGGTAGTTCACCTCTGGGTTACTTAGTGATTTAGAGAAGAAGGCAACTGGATGAAGTGGTGAAGTATTCATAGGTCGTTGGGAAAGAACTGCTCCTACAGCCATATTTGACGCATCTACCTCCAGGATGTATTGGAGGGATGGGTCTGGATGGCGTAGTATGGGAGCGGTAATGAAGCTTGATTTCAACAAGCTGAACGCTTTATTTGCTTCTTCAGACCATTTAAATGTTTGCTTAACACTTGTAAGTTGTGTGAGTGGTCTCACAATAGACGAGAAGTTCTTGATGAACTTCCTATAGAAGTTTGAGAATCCAAGAAATCGTTGTAAGGCCTTACGAGTTGTTGGTACAGGCCAATCCAGAATACAGGATATCTTGCTCATATCCATCTTGATGCTGTTCTTGGATATGATGTATCCTAAGAATAACACCTCTTCCTTATGGAATAGGCATTTCTTCAGTTTTACGTACAAGTTGTGTGCGAGCAATCTGGACAACACAAGTCTTACATGTCTTTTATGTTCAGACAAGGATTGAGAGTAAATGAGTATATCGTCCAGATATACTACGACACAGACATCGAGTAGATCTCGGAAGATGTCGTTTATGAACCGCTGAAATGCTGCGGGAGCATTACACAACCCAAACGGCATCACTAGATATTCGAATAGTCCGTATCTAGTTCTGAATGCCGTCTTCCACTCATCCCCACTACGGATGCGGATGAGATTGTAAGCCCCTTTAAAGTCTAACTTTGAGAAGTAAGTGGCTCCACGCACTTGTTCAATCAGTTCCGGGATGAGAGGTAAGGGATAGCGATCCTTTATCGTAATAATATTTAATTGCCTATAGTCAATAATAGGCCGAAGGCTTAAATCCTTATTGCGGACAAAGAAAAGTCCTGCAGCTGTAGAGGAAGTAGAGGGTCTAATGAACCCTTTCGCTAAGTTCTCATCCAAGTATTCCTTGAGATGAGAAAGTTCATCCTGAGAAAGAGGATAAACATGACCGAAAGGTAGCTTATGTAACGTTCATGCGTTTTTGTTAGTGGATGGATTTACAGCTGCAGAATTATTACACTCAGTAGCCTTGTAGAGAATCTGTTGAACAACATATCCAACTCTCAGGACTTCATCACCGTGTACAGCCTGTTATATACTATATATATATTAATAGATGTTTAATGGAGGGATAGAGTATATGAGGATATATAGATGAGAGACAGGCTATTGTATGGTGAGCACTAGAAGTAGTATTAGGAGTTGCAGGTGATGGTAAAGCAGATAAGTTCTGATGTCAAGTATAGTGCAGATGGTAAGAGGACACAGATGGAGTATACTTAGACAGAGTAACCTAGTGCAAGGATAGTTGAAGGTAGTCCCAAGAGCTAACAGTCTATGCAGATGATAGTGAATAGATAGATACAGATAGTCTTGGTAATTGCAGTAGATGACAGTAGGAGATTGGTTAGCAAGAATCCCCTGCGGGGTACTTATCACTTAGATAGGTTTAGGAATAACAGTGTCCATTGGAGAGGGGTGATCCCGTAGCGAGATACGGATCACCAGCGAGGTTTCCGGCTTCAGTTCAGCAAGGGAGGTATGTCAGCAGCTCCGACTTCTCAGGCGTAGGTGCGATGAACATGTGGGTTTGAACGAGCGATGAGTGAGAGCAAACCGGCGATTGAAATAGCCGCTCATAGCGGCGCTCGGCAATGATGTCATCCGGGCTTAAAGGTATATGCGTCCCTTGTTACACAAGATGGGACGCAATTAGGAGAGGAGAAATATGGAGACAAGGGTACCAGAGGTACCGAAACATTACAGCTTACTATTAGGGAGTAGGTCAATAGAACAATCGTAGTCCCTATGGGGAGGCAACACTTGAGCATTTTTCTCAAGGAAGACTTCTGATAAATCCTGATAGCATGGTGGTGGTGTAATTTCCTCTGACACCATGGACAGGATTTTCTTTTGAGATTGGAGGTTTACACTTGGTCTCGCAATAGTGAGAAGGGAAGGTTAGGGACCGTGTCTTCCAATCAATAGTTGGTTGATGTATATGTAACCAGGGAAGTCCCAAAATAATGGGAAAATGTGGTGAGGGTAACACATCAAACGTGGCGGTCTCAACATGAGACTCGTTAGCAGTAGCAAGGAGTGCTTGTGTCTGAGTGGTAATTGGACCAGAAGATAACGGAATACCGTTAATCAAACTAGCAGAGACAGGTTTGGGTTTTGAAATAATAGGTATTTTATTTAAAGCAACAAAACTAGTGTCAATGTAGTTCCCACAAGATCCTGTGTCGATCATGGCCTTGGTGGTGATCCTAATTTGGTCCCACTGTAGGATCAAACGAATAAAGAGATAGGGATTAGTAAAAGAAGTCGTTAATCCCCCCAGCAAGACCTGTGAACACTCACCCTTTTTCTTGTGGACAAGGGGACAAACGCTTATCAAATGTTCGGCGGAGGCGCAGTACATACAGAGATTTTCTGTTCTTCTCCTGGCATTTTCAGTAGACGATATTGGTGGGCGAATGGTTCCTACCTCCATAGGAGTAGGATCGAAGGACGACTCCCGAGAAGGGTTGGGTAATGGGATTCCCATTTTCTCAGCCTTCCTCTCTCGCAATCGTCTGTCCATTTTGATACTAAGTTGTATCAAGGCATCATCCAAGGTGCCAGGTAAATCCGCTCGGGCGAGCTCGTCTTTTATGGCTTCAGATAACCCAAGCCTGAACTGGGTTCGCAGAGATGCATCATTCCACCCTGAATCAAGGGTCCATCTCTTGAACTCTGCTACGAAATCTTCAACAGGTCTCCTTCCTTGTTTTAAAGCCCTCAATTGGCTGTCAGCAGTACTCTGCCTATTAGAGTCTTCATATAGGCTAGAGAGCTCTGCTAAAAACGTAGGATAGGAGTTGAGAAGAGGGTCATTTTTCTCAATAAGAGAGTCTGCCCAAGCCCGTGGATCACCTGACATATATAATATAGTGGTGCAGACTTTTAATTGGTCTGTAGTGTAAGTACGAGGTTTTAGATTAAAAAGCAATTGACATGCGTTTTTAAATTCACGGAATTTTTTCCGATCACCCGTAAACATTTGTGGAGGGTTTATTTTGGGCTCACGGGGTTGGGCACCAGTGAGCTGTGAAACACGGGCTATCTGCTGTCTCAAGGTCTGGTTTTCATTTTTCACTTCAGTAAGTGAAAGAATTAATGAATCTACCTTTTGTGATAGTTGTATCACATGTGTAGCTATTTCCGCTGAATCCATTTTTCTGGTTCGTGCAATCTGTAACGCTCCGGCGTTTATTTGTGTGGTGTGGATTTGCAGCTGCGGAAGTTACACTCAGTAGTCATGTAGAGATGTGTTGAACTACCATATCCAACTCTCAAGACTCATCATTGTGCATCAGCCTGTCTCAGCAAGCACATACACAAACACAGACACTCATTAAAGATGTTCCTGGAGTGATATGTTTATATGTGAAAGTATAGAGGTGATACTGAGGGGACAGGCGTGGATAGTGATAGCAATGGTAAGATTTAACAGATGGTGATAGCAAGCACTTAGGATAGCAATCATGTACAGGTAACAGGTGGTAGTGAAGAGCAGATGAAGTGTACAGGAGATGCTAGGCTAGTGCAGTGACAAGATGGTAATAGGCTCAACTTGCAATCTAAGTAGCGGTGCAGATGTTAGATGTAACAGTATAGTTCTTAGAGTAGCAATAGTCTTTAGTAAGCAGAGTAGTAGTGAAAGTAGATTAGGAAGGTATTCCCCTGTGGGGTACTTATCACTGGTAGGTTTGTAAGGAGAGGGTTCCGGCGGTGAGGTAATGATCTTGTAGCGAGATACAAGTTGTTGTAGCAAGTCTTCGGTCAATCCAGGTATTAGGGAATAGCTGGAGGATTCGGCAGCGTTAGGTAATGCTGTAGCAAGCGGTTTGCACGAACACATGTGAGTGAATGCCGGCGGTTGAAATAGCCGCTCAGAGCGGCACTCACTGATGAGGTCATGGAATTTAAAGGGACAGGTATTAGATGCGTTCCACCTATCTATATGGTGGAACGTAATGTACAAATAATAGGCTGGAAGGGTACCGCAGGTACCAGGATCTTACACTCTCTCCTTATTGGCTCACTAGCTGTGATTGACAGTAATGGGAGCCAATGGCTAGCCCTGCTGTCTCAGCCAATGAAGAGGGAGACACCCAGGAGAGCCAAGGTTCTCATACACATTGCTGGATTGAGATGGGGTTCAGGTAAGTATTAGGGGGGCTGGCAGCGCTGCTGCACACAGAAGTTTTTTACCTTCATGCATAGAATGCATGAAGGTAAGAAAACCTTGAGCCTCTACAACTACTTTAAGCTGCTTGCCTATACCTGTGTTAATATAAAACCACTCCTAAATAAAGAAAATGAGATAAGGCAGCGCTTTCAAATAGATAGCTGAATTTCATATCTAATATATATACTAAACAATAAACAAAATAACCTAAAATACGAATTATTTTTTTTAGATTTATTTGTTTATTGCTTAGTATTTATATTAGATCTGAAATTCAGCTATCCATTTTAAAGCTTTCGCTATACTTCCAGTGCTCTAACAGGATGTATGCAACTTTCCAACATAGAAGTCATCCTGTTGTTTGCCCACCCCTCCTCTTGTCCAATCACAAACACTGTTTGTTTTGTAAATGGGCAGATTTACCCTATCATAAAGATAAAAAATAGTGTAGCGCTAAAACATAAAATTACATGTGAATATAATAAATATAAATGAATATCATATATAATAGATAACAAATGAATATAAATGATAAGTGATGAAAGTCCAAGAAAAAAAAGACCAAAAAAAATTTGCGTGCACAAAAAGTCCCAATAAATAAAGGTGACATTTTCATCCAAGGAGGAAAAAACTTATTTGCAAAGCTCCTCTTGTGACAACCACAGGGAAGTGTAGACAGGGGACACCACTGTGCAATGCTAATGGTAGGCAGCTTACCAGAACGGTATGGCCAATCAAATTAATGAAATGGCCTCACAAGTGTATGGGTAAAACAGGTAAGCTCCAATATCACCAAGAACAGCACCCAGGAGGTCCGGTCTCCACAGTAGGTCCAAATGGCCAGATAGATGCAGATATGTAAGGAAAATATATAACAAAAGACCATAGCGTAATCCCGTAAAACTAATCCAAGCAGGTTTATTTACTTACAAATTTGCAGAAATAAACAAGCACATCAACATATAGGGCTGAAGATCTGATCGCAGCGTTCCGCGTCTTCACAACAGAAAGCGAAGCACAAGCCGGCACGGAAGGGGGCGCGTGGACGTTGCGTCTGGTACCACCAACGCATTTCATCATCAATAGACGTCATCTGGGCGTGGCTACCAGGAGCAATACACACGCCTCATATCCCCCAGGCATCGGAAGAGTGACATACATTCAGCCCAATCAGGTTTGCGAGAGGGTGGAAGTATGAATATCACACTCAGAAGGGCAGAAGCACAGTGATTACCTGGCTACCGGAAGGATACAAGTAAAAACAAAAACAAAAAGGACAGCACAGCATATTGGACATAATATGCAAATCGAAAAAGAGGGGAAAAATGTATATAAAGAAAAAAAATTATATAAAGAAAAAAACGGCACATAAAAGTACCGAAAATAGTTGACTCACTAGTATGATGAAAATATATATATAATATATATTAGGCAATTGAAATGCCATCTAGTGGTCAAACTTAAATATAGCATATGATAATAATAGCTATAAATAAGCCAGTATGCTGTGCTGATGGAATAAAGGCCTAATGTACAATATATAATAGATTACAACAGATTAAACAGATACAAAAATAAAAATGAATCATTAAAAAGTATCATAAAAGTCTATTTTTCAGAAGAAAAAATAAAAAATATGAAAAATATAATAAAATCAACTATTATTAATAAAACAGTTCACGTCCCATTCAACGCTTAGGCCATGTGGCACGTAAGTCTTAAGGGAATACAAGCAGTCGTATCAGCGGGGAGCATTGATAGTTTCAAAAAACTATTGGATGGACACCTTAAAGACCACAACATACAGGGGTATACAATGTACGGTTAAAAGCAAACACACACACACATCATAGGTTGAACTGGATGGACTTGTGTCTTTTTTCAGCCTTACTAACTATGTAACATCCATCGTGTTTCCATATGTGAGATTTCTCTTTTTACATTGGATCCTCTCCAGTGTGGAGTAAATTTGTCTATGGCTACAAATAGGGTATTGTTGGGATTCCTATGATGGCAGAGGTCATAATGCTTAGATACACTATGTCCAGGGAATCCCTTTTTAATATTTCCTATATGTTCACCTAACCTGATCTGCATCTTCCTCATAGCTCGACCCACGTATTGTTTACCACATTTACATTGCAAAAGGTAAACAACATTGGTGGTCGAACACGTAATGAAAGAGTTGATAATGTATTCACGACCAGTAGCAGATGATCTAAATTTTTCAATTTTTTTTGCCTTTAAATTAGTTAAGGGAACATATATTGCACTTCCGGCATGGATAATACCCCTTAAAATCACCAAAAAACGTAGGTCGGAGAGGTTTTTCAATGAAATTTTGGGCAATCTTACTGTATGTCTCAAAGAAGGGACTCCCCTAAAGATGACACTGGGACGATCAGAAAGAATGGGGCCCAGAATTCGGTCACTCTTAATAACCGGCCAATGTTTCTTGATGATATTTTTTATCAAAAAATGTTGGGTTGAAAAGGAAGCAACAAAAGAATTTTTAAAATTATTATTGTTATTTTTCTTCCTTAGGCTAGGAACCAGTAAAGTTAATCTATCAATGGCAGCTGTTTCGCCTATGATTGTATCCAACTGTACCTGGTCGTAGCCTTTATCCAAGAATTTGGATCTTAAGGTATTGGCCTGCCGTAGAAAATCGTCACGATGGGTACCATTTCTGCGTAACTGCAGAAATTGTCCCTTAGGTATGGCCTTAAGCCAAGACTAATGATGGCAACTATCTTTTGTAATAAAGCTGTTTCTGTCTGTTTTTTTTAAAAACGTGGTGGTGATGATTTTATCATCTTGTACCACCAGGGTTAGATCAAGAAACGGGACCTGAGTCTTACTGCTTGTATGATCCAGTTTGATTCCCCTATCATTATCATTTAGGCCACAAATAAAGGATTCCAGAGATGTTTGGTCTCCCTCCCATAGGAGGAGGATGTCATCTATGTACCGCCGCCACAGAATGGGCTGTGGCAGGCGGTCATGAAAGATGACATCCTCCTCCCATTTGGCCATGAACAGGTTCGCTAAACTGGGGGCAAATTTAGCCTATCACTTACGATTTTATAGAAGTTTTCTTTTTTTGAAACTTACAATACCTGTTTTGCAATGCTGCACACATGAAAGAAACATACAAAACATGGAACTGTAGCTGAAGCACATCAAGTACAATGAGTACAACAGGAATATCTGTGGCTCTTAGACATGGAATGCAGTATGGATATATCAAGTACCATTGTTACATATGCAAATGGTACAGCCATGCAAGAGAGTCAAATTACATAAAAAGAAATGGCAACACTGAAAGAATTTGGTTCCAAGACAGAAAAATGTGGCACATGAATCGCTTGTTGTCAGGGTGCCAGGAAACCTGACCACATGGGGACACAGGTAAAATAAAGCAGTTTATTGAATCAAATAAGAATAAATGCACATCAAGAGTGAGGAAGTGAGAGCAGGAACAAGCTGGGGTCAAAACCAGAAGCGGGTAGTCATCCAAGCCGGGGTTGAGTCCACAAGCGGGTAGTCTACTGATGCCGGGTCGTCTGCTGATGAGGGATCGAGAGTCAGGAAAGTCATCAGCCAAACCAGGTCATACGCAGAGGAACACGGAGAACAGAAGACTGCTAGCAGAGATACACCTTGGAGCAACGGCAAGGACTGCAACCCATCAGGTGATAGATATAGTCAGGTGTGCAGCATCATCACTGTGCCACACACAGGCAACAGGCAAGTGATGATACAATCAGAGTTTATAAGAGGCAGCAGTGTGCACATGTCCAAGATGGCTGCCAACATGAGGGCAAGGTAAGACCTGTCTTAATTAAGACAGATGTTTTCAAGAATAACTGATGCCAAGATTAGGGAAGGCATTTTTGATGGTCCACAAATGAGATACATCATCAATAACAAGGTCTCCAAAGATCGATTAGTGGGGCCAGAGAAAATAGTCTGAAAAGCATTCAAGGATGTTGTCGATAATTTTCTTGGCAACTACAGAGCACCGAGCTATATTCAACTTGTTGTGAAACTTATGGATCATGAAGACGTCACTAAAGATATATTTTTCTCCTTTTACACTTGGACTTCTTTCCCAGAAAAACAAGGTGCAGTCAGTGATGAACATGGTGAAAAGTTTGGTCAGGACATTGCCATAATGGAAAAACTCTATCAGGTCAACTGGACACTATCAGTGCTGGCTGACTGTTGTTGGAAACTGCAGTGAGATGCGGAAACTGAATATCCAAATGTTGTGTGAATAGAGCTTTTAATTGATTAATCCACATTATGGCACCATCCCAAGATGTTGCATATGCAAAAAAAGGAGAAAAGTGGGTTACTACACCTACATGCCTAACAATGGGAGATACAAAAAAACAACAACTATATATAAAAGACTATATAATTATTATTAATTGTATTAATGTACGTACTGGACAAAATGAAAAGCAGCAAAACACTTTTCGCCCTGCTAAACTCATGCATTATGTTGGAAAATTATGTCATTAAATACATTATACCATATTTGCCGCCGTATAAGATGACTGGGCGTATAAGTCTGTGCTATACTTGAGATCCTCAGGTCCTTCCAGTTGCCAGAAAACGAAGTGTTGCTATTAACTGTTGCTCTGCTGTTACTGTATACTTTGTCTGAGCACAGTATCCTGTTTTCTTATGAGGGGTGCTATATGGCTCAATAGCAGCTGAAAGGATTCATCTGGCATTCTGAGATAATTCCAAAAGTCATCCGGATTATTCTCCTTCAGGTCTCTAAACAATGTCATCTGTGAATATTTTTCACTGTTCCTCAGCCATTGCTTGGTCCATTGACTTCTTCTTCTTTTCTTCTTATGTCCCTGTTGTATTGCGAACGAAGCGAACTAATCAGGAAAGAAAGATCTGTATACACAACAAACGTACGGTACTCCGAGCCAGGATGACCCGGAAAGGGATGTCTAGAGGTAAATTTTTTGTCGTAATTTCCCTTCTAATGTGACCAAATCGAACGATAAACCGGTTCATTTATGTCCATTGAATGTTTATCTTTCGGAATTTGGTGGCTTCATGATGGTAGTATCTTTAGCCCTTCCGAAACATTGTTCGGTTTTCGAAACTGCTGACGCCCGATTTTTCGGCTAGTGTATGGACAGCTTAAGACGACCCCCTAATTTTCAAGTTAAACACTCGCCGTATAAGACTACCCCTTTCTGTCATGTAGCGGAGTATAAAATGTGAAGACTACTTTACATGGCCCAAAACGAATGTCCGTATTAATCTCCAAGCAGGGTAAGTACACAGGGTGTAATCTCTCAACCCGCTGGATGTGTGGTAATACTGTATCAGTATGTAATGTAGCTTCGGCTACATACAGTATGCCGTGCTGAGCAAATCACGGTGAGCGATGTATTCTATTATTGAATACAAAGCCTGCTCGGATTGGTGGAGTCAGAGAGGTGGGCTGATGATGTTACTCTCTTACTCTCTCTGGCTCAGCCAATCCGAGCTGGCTTTGTATTGATAGAATACATCGCTTACCATGATTGGGACATTTAGCTCACCCCTATTTGCCATCACTTGCTGTTCATCTTATAATGGTCACCAGGACAAATAGGGAAAGAAAATCTCTAAAGCAGGAACAAAGCCAAAATGTAAAATCGTAAGAACACTTGCCAACTCTATACAAAAAAAGCTTTTTTTTAACTAACTAATATATTATATAATATTCTAGAATCTTTATTTCTGGTTTTTGTGTAAATCTTACTTTTACGGGTTTTTAATCCTACCCCACACCTCTCTCACAATTTTAATTTATTAAAATTACCATTATTTGAGGAATACATCTCTGCACTTCCTGAATTCTTGCCTAAATGAGAATGATACTTAAGTTTTTTAAATGTCCTGTGGAGCATTCAAGGTACTCCACAGTGCATGCACCGTGGCCTGCCATCAGGGGACTGGATGTCTCTTCCTGGTTCTTGCAGTCAACCCCATGGTGTACGGTGGCTTATACTTGTCATCAGGGGGAAAGCTGCATAAACCAGGAAGAGGCAGCCAGTTCCCAATGACATCAAAGAAGAAGATGGCAGTGTGGGGCTAACCGAGCAGTAGCGGAGAGGATCTCTACAGTGCACCATTGGAGTTTTTGAGTATGTAAATATAGATAATCCAGGAAAAAAGGTTAGGGGATCAACATGAGTAGGAGTGATGTTTCTCTTTAATGCATAGTAAGGCTACCCAGTGCTTGTGCTCTCCTCTCTTTCTATTAGCCCGCTCAACATTCCTCAAATTTAACACCATAGATTATTTCAACAGGGGGTATTCATACTGCTCAGGGGGTAGAGCAACCAAATTATGTATTGGTATCGATTTCTGAATAATTTAAAAAAAAAATGAAACTGGATTCTCTGCCTTATGAAATGTAAAAGCAAAGTGGAATAGCTTTGTCAGTAACTGTACCCCATGGCACAAAAATAACAGCAACAATCTCACTAGTTGTAGCTCTCCTATGTATTACTGATTATATATTAGATATAGATGTAGCACCCTATAGGTAGGTGCTAGGTAAAGGTATAGTGGGCTTCGTCTGCCTAACAGCAGGGCTGTGAGTTAATAGTCAGAGTGTCATGGTTTCCAGGTGTGTTTGCTGAAGGGGGAGTCTCCCCACTGGCTCCTTTGAGAGGCTTCTCATAGGGCGGTGGAGGAAACCCATTCAGGGGACACATCCAGGCTTGTAACTACCCCAGGAGGCAGATTGTGCTGCAAAGGATTCTGGGAGTGGGTATAAGTTTGGGGGTGGCACATAACACAATGTCTTTGGCAGGAGCAGAGTCCCAGGAAGGAGAGTGCGGCTGTCTCTCCTACTGTTTGAGGAAGGTGAATGTCTCGGGGTGTCGCCTGAGTATCCAGAGCGTGCTGAGTGAGCTGAGGGGATCCGGTGTGCCGAGAGCCTGCTGAGAGAGAGAGGGGTCCAGTCCCAGGAAAACCCACACAGGTCGTGAGTACTGAGGATAGCCCCTGGGGGTCTGCCTGAAGTTAGAGAGGACCACTCCTGAAGAGGTTCTGGGATCCAGTGCCAGCTAGTTGTAAAGGGGGTACCTAGGTTGAGGACCCTAAAGCTACAGTGGGGGTACATAGTCAGTGGACCCTGAAGAGTTCAAGGTCAAAGGGGGCACCTGCAGTTTGGGCCCTGAATTGTATAACGCGTGCCAGTCAAAGTGACAGTTACATAGAGTTCTGCTACATACTACCTCAAGCTGTGCCAGGCGGGGGAAAGTATTCAGTGATTTTCACAGTACAACAGTGTCAAGAGTTCTACAGTTCTCAGTCCTGGATCTTCTGGACTATAAGTCAAGGATTCAGCACTTCTTTGTTCTACAGAGTGTTATCAGTGTCAGTGAGCGTTGGCTGGCGCCGGCTGGCGTCAAGGAGGCATCAACTGGCATTTTGGAAGTAAAGTCCCAATTGTAATTAGTTAAACCTCAAGGAGTATCCCATTCATTCCCTTCTCCCATCCCCTAATTCAAATAAAAACCACAAACAAAGATGCCGGAGTTGTGGCTGCTTCAGTTGTCACACCCAGGGTCTCAGCACACATTGGCTGGAGAATATTCCATTACTAATGGCAGACCCACATAAGGCCACAGGCCTGGAAACCTTGCTACATAGATATGATAGATTCAATTTTTATATGTGACTAATTGTATCATAAAAATTGTTCAATAAAGCTTACAAAAAAAACAAAAAAACGTATGTATTACTGATTTCTATTTGTATATAAATAAATATGATAAAATAATTAACATTTTCTTTCAGTTCTTCCATTCCTAACTATCCATATGGGACTGGTGATGAGTTTGACAGCATGGCAAACGGGGTATTGGAACATATTAGGAAATTCAATATGATCTGTAATAGTAAAAAGGAAAAATCTACAAATCCAATGTGAAACAGAATCATCAAAACATAGAACAGCAAAAATGTAGTAAATATTATAGTGCTTTCTTATTATAATGCTGTAATAATTTAGAGCACACTCTAGGTGGTTTATTCAATGCCTCAAAGTATGTGAGCTCAGCAAAATATTACTGCACAAAAAAAGAAGGGATTTGCAGAAAATAGCATTGAAAGAAGAAGGCCGTTTACTCCATTAACACTTTTCAATGTGACTGGAAATGTACTGCTCTGAAAACTAATGTAACTGTATTCTGTCTTGTGGCTGAGCTCTATTCAGAGGGGCTCAGTAAGGGGAACTAATACAAGACCCCCTGCCGAGTGCCGATGGGCTGCTGCTGCAGTTGAATTGGTCAATCAGCAGTTTTTCCCAAATGTCCTTCCTTTTTAAAAAAAAAACACTAAACTGCTTTACAGTGAAATGGGCAGAGTTGTAGCCTGGTAGGAGAGGAATTTAATGAAGCCGCTGTGGCAGGCTGCTGTTTTAATTTAAGAAAACAGCCACAACAGAATCTCTTTGTTTAGAGCACGAGCCATGCAGCCAAAAACATCTGCTGTGATGTATTTAATTAAATGGCTCTTTGTTCATTAACCCTCTAATCCTCATAAATACATTTAAATGATATGCAAACAAAAATTCCAAGGAAACTGAGTGCCAGAAAAGCAAAAGTGTTTCTGAAACTGTGCCAGCTGAAAAGGATTGGCATTTCATTGACAGCCATTGTCTGGTCCATGAGTTTAAAGGGCAATGCTGTGTGTAGCCATATTACAGCCCAGACAGCGACCAGTAGACAGATGATGAGTTGGCAGGGCCAAAACTCCATGTCACATTGTGCTTTACACTGCCTTATGCTGGCTGTATGGAGAGTACAAAAAGATACATTATTCTCAGTTCTGTCTACTGGTTAAAGAACTTTACTGAACAATCCCTGAAAAGAACACAAAAGATAGCGACAATTGTAACACTTATCCAATAACTTCTAAATCAGAACAGTGTGATAGTTTCTCTGCCTACTTGGCTGGTCCCCAATGTCACTTTACAGGCCCCAACATTTAGATGAACTTGTAGGCAGGTGCAGTCTACTTTTTCCACTGCAGGTGGCACTCTTCCACAGTGGCATTGCAGTTGGAGAGGAAGTCAAATGGAACATGGTTTACTCTGGTTTCCTGGGTCACCAGGGAAGCTATCCAATTGGATGCTGCCAAACTTTTTGATTCTAGCAGCCATCTTGGGTCAGGCAGAGACCCTATTAAAGACCCTGGCTCCCAGGCTTGGCATGCAATTAGTGAGTGGAAAGAGGAGGAACAGGTACCTCGCCTGCTAGGGACAGTACTAGTGGCAGGGAAAGGTTCCTGATGAGTAGGAAAAGAGCAGGGCTCGCAACTTTTCTGGACATCTTTCTGCTTGGGTACAAGACAGCCAGGCCGCATTTTGCTCCTCCTAACAGGAGCTGTCAGTTCAGCTGAAACCTGCTCTCTACACACTGTTGGACCTGTGAGTGTTCCCGGTTGGGTTGTTTTCCCACTGGGTTTATTGTGAACTGTATTTGCATTATTTCAATACAAGTTCTTTCATTGCACTGGACTGTGTGTGTGTTATTGCTGCTGCACTGCGCTGCACCCCACCTATAAACTCTCTGTTCACCTTGCTGGGGGAACTTCCTTAAGAATACCAATACTGAGAGCAATACAAAGAATGCCATTGCTCACCTTTTGCTGAAAATGCTGCTTGCGTGGCCGTTTCTGGCGTTAGTATTTGGTTCACTGACCTAGTATAAATAGGCAAGCAATGTAGTCAAAACATCTGATCTGCATATATGTTTTAGATCTGTGAATCAGGAAGAGCTGAAGCCAATTAATGGGCATGGCAGACAGATAACTAGCATTTCCAGAAGGAAAGGTTAGTATGGCATCATTTCTTTCAGCATAGGTCTCCTAAAAGACCTGACAACACCTCTCAGTTTTCTTACGGCACTTTACTATGATTGTACATTACATGTTCCTATTTCATCTAGTTGCCTTAAAATAGGTCAAATTATATTTGCTACATGTTATGCCTCAATGTTGTGCAGTGGGTTGGAGTTGTCCTGTTTTGGGGAAGTCCATGCCTCATGGCCACATGCCATCACTCTTTAATTTGGAATTAGCAGCCCAATATGCCAAATTTCCCAGGAAAAATAACAGATATCTTCACTGACCAAATATATTCAAAACTAGCCCCTAAAAAAAAACAATCTAGGAATGATCAGTAATGCTAGCTATGACATCTTAGCAGTGTGTGACATGCTTTGTTGATAAACAAAGCCACATTGGACCACATCAGCACTCACCTGGTGCTCACATAGTTTTGTGTCGAGGTTGATACACAAAATGTGTTGAGAATCGTTCTTCACCCAATAAACTGTTGCTGTGTTCACTTTGAATACCTAATCGTGCAGTTGAAACAAACAACAATTTTCTTTTCACATGATTGAAAAACTTAATTTTTTGCCTTTAGAGAATCAGCCTTAAAGTGTTAGGCCCCTTTCATGCTTGCGGACCGTTCAGATCCGCCTGTCAGTTTTTCAGGCGGATCTGAACGGATGCCCCATGCATCTCTATGGGGCATCAGATGTCAGCGGAGACATGTCCGCTGACATCCGATCCAATCCTGTCCGTTAAATCCGAACGGGTGGAAACCCTATTTTCCATCCGTCTGGCGGATCGGATGAGAACGGACAGGCGGTCCGTTCTCATCCGATTACCCCATAGTGAAGAGCGGGGACCTGACAGCTCCCTCTCCGCACACAGCGCGGAGACTGAGCTGCCATCCGCCTGCTCAGCAGGGAATCGGCGGATCGATCCCCCACTGAGAAAAACGGAGTCCGCCGACGGACTCCAAGTGTGGAAGGGGCTTTAGGGTTAGCACTAGGGCTGTGTTACCATTAAGGTTAGCATTAGGTTAGCTCCAGGGATGAGGTTACTGTGCTGGGTTAGCAGCACTCATAAGGTCACTAATAGGGTTGGTGTTGAGGTTAGGGTTACTCTTAGGGATACTGTTGGAATTAGCACCAGGGTAAGCATTACCATTAGGGTTAGTATTTTGTGGCATACAAACAGTTCTAGCAAAGTTGAAAGAAGCTTCCCTAACCCTCAGAATCTAATATGTACTCTTTAAAACCACCCTAATTTCACCCTCCCAATTTTCTCTAATGCAATTTATAGAGTGAAGAACTTCATCGAAATGTCATAATTATTGCCAAAATTTTGGTACATTAAAAACTCCCAATTTTGCTCATCCCTAACTGTAATGGGGAACCCCAATAAACTCCTTACATTGTTACTGAACTGATACAGACACATTGCATGGACTCTGAAAAGCCTTTGAAGATATAGGAACAGTACGTGATCTATCAGAGAGAGACTTTCCAAAGTGTCAAAAAATCTCTGCGTGCAATAACCAGCATATGTTAATCAGTCCTAATTATCACTGTACCCTACACAGCTTATGTATATCAAATGGCTTGCATTTCTTGCATGTATAGGAACTGCCTGGTAAACTGTACAACCAGCGAGCTCACTCGTAAATGAGCGAAACAAACTGACCCAATTAAACTTTTCTTTTAATCCATTCAGGATCAAAAAATGTAATTTTAAGCTTTTGTCTTCCTAAAGCCATTTGTGTGACAGGTAATTTATCCTGAAATACAATAAATTTCTCAGCTGAGTCATTATTCATTTTCCTGGCAAAACTTCAGTGGTGTCAGGGCTAATACTAAAAGCCATTAAGAAATCTTTTGCCCTGGCATCAGCCATCATCTCTCACATTTCTCAAGCTTATTCACTGCCTCGGCTCTTGGACAATGCCAGCCAAGGAAACAGCAGATCATATTTTCCACCCGCCAATATTCTGCATACTGGAGATACAATGAATGCCAAATTCAGGGCCCAGCTTATATATTTCACAGCCATGGGTGGGATATATGGCACCGGGCCATGCACTTCTCAGCCAGCTAAGCTAAAACTACCTTCCAATGGACCATCAGGGAGAGTAACTAAGAACTACTCCACAAGTAACTAGGCTAAGTACATGTATATATTAATTGTTGTCAATAGAATCAGCTGACTTGAGACTTTTCACTAGAAAAAAAGTACTTATGAAAAGTTAAAGTGGTTATAAACTCTTATATACCCAGTGAAGTAACTAGCCTCATGTGATGCACATAGATGAAAGAAATCCTCCTATATGTGTTGTACCTGTTTATCTGCAGCCCCTGATTGGAAGGAAGGGACACACCCCCCTTCACGCAGCGCATGTGAAGAGAGCTGAGGCTGTCAATCACAGGCTATGTGCTGGGGTTCCCCCCTGTCACCCTTTCATCTCTTAGTGTCAGGAAAACTTTTCAGAAGTGGCTCTTGCTGATAGCAGTGGAAAGAGGCAGCAGGCAGAAATTACACTTAGTGCTCTGGATTGAAACAAGTACACACTATAGGGGTATATGTTTTGTTCATATTTAATGTCAGAGGTTTACAACCACATAGATAAGTATCAGAGCTGGAGAAGGAAGATAACATGACAAGAACCACAGGCAGTTTACATTAGGGCTTATTCACAATTTAGTGCATTGCAGTAACACATGCACTGCAGCGTGCTTTATGCTGTGGTAAGGCAGCCTATCACGTGTGTTGCGTATGTGCGTTGGGGCACTAATCAAAATGAATGGAAAAATAGTCAAACACACTCTTATATACCTGTAAGTAAGATTTATACTTTCATGTATTGTAAAGTCACAAAAAATTGAATGTGAGTGTTTAATGTGAGGTGGCTTAGGGTTGCACTGGTCAGTAACAAGTGAATGTTCCATTTTGAGCATTCTAAACTTAAAAAGCTATTAATACAAAATTAAAAAAAAAAAAAACACACAAAAGAAACAAAAACCCCAAAATACCACACAGAAAAAAAGCCTTTCTAAAGGTCAATCAGCACACAAATTCTCAAAGACTGCAATTCTTGAACCTGCAGGACTCACCTCAAACATGATCTCTGCTAATTATAGCATAATTTTACCATCAAAATGTCCAGCAAACATAAATATATAATAATTATATGATTTGCAAAAAACAGATATTTGAAGCAAATGTAAATTCGAACTGAAAGCTTTGTCCCTCCAAACAGTCCATCTCAGAGAAGCTGTTCTCCTGCAGCCTCTTTGCAGCCACTCCCTCTCTATATTATCTTTATTAATGGCTTCATGTAATTTCCTAAAGTATAACTAAAGGCAAAACTTTTTGTTTTGTTTTGGATAGAGTAGAGAGGGATTACTGTAGAATGCTTGACAGTTTTATTACCGTCTACACCCCCATTTAGGGAGATACACCCTCTCTATTTGTCCTGCATACCATTATCATTGAAAGTGAATGTGAAAGAAAATCCCAAATTTTGGGTTGTCCCTAGAAAAGTAACAGCAAGGAAATCTTCCAATGGGGACACTAGTTCTGGGGATCTAGGGGTCCCCAATGAATTCCCATAATTTGCAGGGATTTCCGCTTACTTCCTGTTTGGCTATGGGACAGGAAGTGAAGGGAAATCTCCGCAATGGAACACATATGGTGAAAAAAAATAAAAAACCTGACAGGGGTTATAACCCTCCTTTGCTAGATCCAAAATTTAAACAAAGTTTTTGTCTATAGTTCTACTTTAAGGTGGGTTTCTTGATAGAGGCAGCAGTAGGCCATGTAGTCGTCATCAAAAGCCCATGTGACAACAGTAGGCCATGTAGTGGCCATCAAAAGCCCATGTGACAACAGTAGGCCATGTAGTGGCCATCAAAAGCCCATGTGACAACAGTAGGCCATGTAGTGGCCATCAAAAGCCCATGTGAGAACAGTAGGCCATGTAGTGGCCATCAAAAGCCCATGTGACAACAGTAGGCCATGTAGTTTCTATCAGAAGACTATGTGACCGAGTTACAAGGCAGGAGCACAAATGAGAGACAGGGACAGAGCGTTGTCACCCTATAACAGGAATTACCTAAACAAAGACCTTCATGGCAGGACCACCAGGCATTATTTTTATAAAGCTGCAGGTTTAAAAAAATAAATAAAAATGGCTTTAGAAATAACATTAACATGTTAAAGGCCTATATGGGATTTCAGTGTTTGGGTTTACATATACTTTAAATAGTTTATTGTAAGTAGCAAAAACTTCTGTGACAGGTTTGTGACTTGGTGAAAATCTTTGCCAGCACACCACGGAGATTTGTGACGTGACCCCATTTCAGTTATGTGGCCTCTAAATAAACATGGCCAACAGGAGTTACCTTGACGTCATGGAAGAGCAGGCCTGAATTGAGGATTTGCTGCCTTTTTATGCCTACTTTGTCAGGTCAAATCTCTTAATCCAGCAACTCACTAACTAGCTATTTTTCGGCAACAATGTTTTTCTTGACTTCTTTTCTGTGAGTGCATCTCTTCTGTTATCATCAGTGTATGTTTTCAGCAGAAGATCTGTGGCCACCCACTTTGAAGCATATCATCAAGGGAGCTGCCTGTCATCACAGTCTTAATAAGTTTCTGTGACGATACATTGCACAAAAGTTTACATCTTACATAAGAGTGACTTGAGAAACTTGCGTGTTTGTGTGTTTGGCAGAAGTTTTTCAAAGCGTTTTCCATTAACTACTTCAATACAGCGCACTTTCACCCCCTTCCTGCCCAGGCCAATTTTCAGCTTTCAGTGCTGTCACACTTTGAATGACAATCATGCTACATGGTACCCATATGAAATTTTTATCATTTTTTTCACACAAATAGAGCTTTATTTTGGTGGTATTTAATCACGGCTGGATTTTTTATTTCTTACAAAAAAAAAAAACAGACAGAACATTTTGGAAAAAAAAGAAGTTTTTCTTATTTTCTGTGAGTAAATTTTGAAAATAAGTAATTTTTCTCCTTCCCTGATGTGCACTGATGAGGCGGCACTGATGGGCACTGATAGGCTGCACTGATGGGCACTTATGAGGTGGCACTTATGGGCAGTGATGAGGTGGCGCTGATGAGGAGGTACTAATATGCTGCACTGATGGGCACTGATAGGTGCCACTGATAGGCAGCACTGATGAGCACTGATGAGCACTGATGGGCAATGAAAGGTGGCACTGATGGGCACTGAGATGTGGCACTGATGGGCACTGAGAAGTGCCCTGATTACCTTTTCTAGGTTCCCCTTTGAGGAGGAGCGGCTGATCCTACTGATAAACGGCACTTCATCATTAACATGTGACCGGCTGTGATTGGACACAGCCGATCGCATGGGTAAAAAGCCAAATCATTGGCTCTTTACCAAGATCAGGCCACAATCATCGCACAGCGGGTGCGCGAGAGAGGCTGTTCTGGTGCACCATCATATGACGGCATACCAGAACAATAGCCGCACCGCTCTGCCATCATTTGACGGTGGGCAGGCGGGAAGTGGTTAAAGCTTTGCATAAGTCTGGTGAATATCATTTGTTTCAAGAATACTGATAATGGGGGCTAGGGAACCAGGAGCTCCGAGAAAAAGAGGATTTGAGCTGCTATGTGCAAAACTGTTGCACAGAGCAGGTAAGTATTACATTTTTTTGTAATAATAAAAAAAAAAAAATATATATATATATATATATATATATATATATATATATATATATGGGTTTAGAATCACCATAAGACAGAGAAAGCATTAAGGTGAAAACATTTAGGCCCCTTACACATGGCCTAGGCCCCGTTGGAGTCCATCCCCACTGAGCAGGCTGATGGCTGGTCCGTGTCCATTCCTCCTATGCAGAATGGACACAGACACAGCCCTCCCTCCACTATGGGCAGTTGAATGTAAACAGACTACTTGTCTGTTTACACCCAATTGCCATTTGATCGGATCAGCCAGGTGGATGAGGAACGTTCGCCATCCATTTATTCTTAGTGTAAAGGATCGGATGTTGGAGGGTCCCTTGACACCTGGCGCTCCATAGAGGTGACTGGAAGATCTGATCAGGTCGGCCTGAAAAACTGACAGGCGGACTTGATCGGTCCACTCGTGTGAAAGGATCCTTACACTTTAGAACCACTTCAACAGAAGAAAAGGGAGCTAAGAAGATACGTTTATTGCCAGGGTTTAGATGCATTTTAAAGAATTAAGAATCAAGAAAAGAAGTTCTTTATTGAAAAAGGCAGCAGACCTGCTAATAAGCCATGAAAAAATATACTGTGAGGCAATTTAGTTTGAATATAATATGCCACAGACAATATTTTTGTAATGTGTTTTGGATGGTTACGACATCATAGTTGATGTTGTTTTAAAATATTGTCAACTATGTATTTAATGAGGCAATTTATAAGAGATTATTCTTTTTTGTGGAAATACAGATGAAAGTCAAACTGTCATAAGTAGAATCAACAATTTTATGTAGTAACAGTTAATAACTCACAGAAGCAACATATGATGACAAACTGTTTGAAATGTTAGACATTTCTGCCTAACCGTAGTTTGTGGTTTACTGTGGACATACACCAATGGAAGTCAACTTTCTTAATATAGGGGGTCTCAAAGTGGCCCCTGACATCACCAAGGGGGTGCACATAAAATTTAGTCAAGATAATGCAACTGTCAGATACCTGATCCGAGGCCAAGATGCTGAGAGGGCCTCTGTTGCAGCTAAGTGCGGCACACCCCTGAACATGGTACAGGAGGTGTAGCGTCCAAAGGCACACGGGTTGCCAGCTGGGTACAGATGAGAAGAACAGAGGAACTTCAGGAGCTTGCTGGGTGGCAGGAAGCACAGCAGGGCAGAGGCCCCTGGAAGGTTTCCAAGAAGCCAGGCAACTGGTGCAAAGCAAAGTCCAGGCAGGGGGTCAAACACTGTGAGCAAACTGGAAGGCAAGTCAGGTAGAAGAAGCAGGAGCAGGCCGAGGTCATTAGGCAGGAGAAGGTAGCAAGGTCAAATGTAAGAAGCCGGGGTCATACACAGGAGATCCACAGAAGCCAAGTTGGGTAGAAAGAGCCAAGGGTCAAGCCAGGAGAAGATCAATCGGAGTCAGGAACAAGCCGGGTCACAACAGGGAATTCAAAAGCAAGGTACAGGAGGCACGGGAACACTGGGAAGCTGACGATAAATCAGCAATGAGAGACACTCCACAGCCATCTTTTATAGGCCAGCAAAAGGCTCCGTCTGTCACGCCTTGTGTATGTGCATTCGCCAATTTGCGCCCTCGCGCCGTTCCGAACACTGGTACGCCATTCTTACACCAAGGCAAATATTGGAGTGTACCAGATGCGCCGAGAATGTCCATTAGCACTACTGGCAGTACTGCCAGTTCTTTCACGGCCATTTTCCTGACAGCAACCGAAAGCTGTCTTATCACCGCAGACAAGCAACAGGAAATGGTTAGACTGAAGGCATCCTACAAAAGTTGGTTAGAAACTGCAGACATGCTTGAGGAAATGATCAGAGACTTCAGACATGTTTTAGGATAGGGGTTGGCAACCCATTGATAGCGATCTCCCTATCAACCTCTGGCAGCTGACTGGTAGATTGTGAACACGTCCCTGCTTTGCTGGTCCTTCCCCTCTGCTGCTCTTATCTTCATAGGATAGTGGAGAGTGGGAGGCAGCACAGTACTGGACAGAGGACAGGAGCAGCACCTGTCTCACTTAACCCTTCATGTTAATCAGCAGTACGCCAGGTGGTCCTAGCATCCAATCACCAGCTTGTTATTATGAAAGTTACCTCCGGCAGCTCCCACCCTCTGTCCAGTACTGTGCTGCCTCCTGCTCTCTGCTCTGCTGTACAGTCATTGCAAGGTAAACATTGCTGTGTGTTTGTGTCTGGAAGATGATGTAAAAGGGGCAGAGGGCACTACTGTAGGGTAAGGGGAGAGGCAGAGGAAACTGCTATGGGGCAGAAGACACGGCTTTGGGGGGGCCTAAAACACTACATTGCAGGGGAGGGGTGATATGAAGGGGGGCAGATGACCCTGCTTTGGGGGGCACATGACACTACTTAAGGGGGAAGGGGGAAGAGGACACTGCTATTGGGTGACAGAGAACACTACGGGGGGGGGGGTAATCTGAAGGGGCAGAGGACACTACTATGGAAGGGATGCAGAGGACAGCACAGTGGGGAGACGGGGTAATGTGAAGGGGGCAGAGTACATTACTGTGGGGGGTTGATGTGAATTGGGGCAAAAAACTCTACTGTGGGGGGGATGATTTGAAGGGAGGCAGATTACACTATTGGTGGGGGTGATGTGAAGTAATGTGAAGGGGAACAAAGTAAACTACTGTGCTACTGTGACACACTATGTGTTCTCCATGACGACATTTTATTGGCGGCTTAATAGTTTTTTTTTAATTTTTTTTAAGGGCTGGACTGGAAACATATTACATAACACTGCTAAAAATCACTGCTAAAAACGTTGTTGTGATGCACGCTGCTAGGGGTTATAAGCGGTAATAATATTACTCAAATATTATATTTAAAAAAGTGGAAACTAGTAAATCGCTCACACCAAACTCTCATAATTGCGTGATCCAACATATAAATTAAATAATTTAATACGATTATTATTCTTATCCCCCCTGAGGAAGCCACGTGTCCCTGTGCCGCAATGCATAGGGGAGGGGCTTTGACGTCACAACGCTCTAACAGAGAATACAGAGGAACACAGAAGAATAGCGATCTGCGGTAATATAACATCTAACATTTCCATGCTGGTGTACATAGCTGATATGTGTTTTACAGCCTGATGCACTGGAAGCACCTTATGCATGTGAGTGTAATATTTGGAGATTTTAGCAATAAGTGGAGTTTTTTTTTAAAGATAAAGCACTATTGACGTTTTTATATTCATATGTACATGGCTTACAAGAGAAACTGGTAGGATAAGGAGGAAGCGATTCCATTATTGAACCACAGGAACTACACTCCAGACCCCTTGGGAGGGAAATAAAAACGTTATTTGATCATATTAACACAAATGATCCATTATCCCAGGTGAGAGCACACCCAGTGGAGGGATAGGGCACAGCATGCAGCATGAGTGATGCAAATGTCACTAGAAGAACACTGAATAGTCACGTGGATCCAAGTGCGTGGCCTAACACTATAAGGTGATATTTATGGACACTTTTCATTGATGGAAAAGATAAATTCGAATTCTGTGTTTTAAACCTGGGATCTTGCCAACATCCCTAATAAATATGGAACAAAAATAACCCCTGAGGATTGGGACTTTCAACGGCAAGAATCAGGACTTGAGTATGAAAATATATAAATTTTATTACACGTATTATAAAGATAAATCATACATAATCGCACATAAAGTATATGATAAAAACAAGGTCATAGATACGTCTTGGAACCAGGAGGGTCTGAGGTGTCTGGATCGGACTAGACGCGTTTCGGTCCAAATGCCTTTCTCAATGGTCCACAAAACACCAGAGCTCAGACTAGGAGCATAAAAGGTAACAATGAGTATGATACAAATGGTAGGTATAAGGTTAGATTTAACATGTATTAAACAATGTTAAAAACAATATAACATATAATTCATTATACATAGTGTTTGTCGTATTTAGATGTGAAAAAAGGGGGGCAAAAAATGCCTCTATGATTACATACCAGATATGTAAGACCTCTGTGGAATCCAGGACGTGAGACCAAAGGGATGGGCCTTGGTGGATGAGAAAAAGGCCTTCAATTGTCTATGGCCGCAAAGGGTATATGCTAGTTAAATTGGGTCTATGCAAGATAGACTCAGAGCAATATGTTAATGTTTATGTGGGTTTCCAGGGGAAATTTCAATAGTTGTAAGCCAAATACACAGTGGTATGGCAAATGACAGTGAGAAAAGAGCTCCACGAACAGAAAATCCCACGAGGATCTCCAAAGTGAGGTCAAAAACACACAGGTCATCTAGAAGGTTATGAAAAGAAATAAAGGAAAAATTAAATGAAGTATATCTATGATGGAAAATAAAAGGGGAAGTGAGGAAGGATATTGTTGGTAAAGACTACCTGTAAAATAGTAGTAGGATGAGCATGTCCCCCGATGAATTTATAATGCTGGGATGTATCCAGCCATGTATCCCTGTTGACATGAAATATGTCAAACATGAAATCGTGAGGGATATCAAAGGGTAAATAGGTAGGGAGTAAATGCAAAGGTAGAAAAAGGCCTCATTTCCCAACGTGAGTACTACAGTTAATAGGAAAAAAGGAAAAACTGAGAAAAAGCAAAAACTGAGTAGTAAGGAGGAATATGGGAGCAGTGTGCAGTCTGAGATAGGAATCACCAATTGGGGGGAAGATAGTACCGGTAGAAGTCTCAAAGGGTGCCCAGGTATCAGAATAAATGTTAGCCAAAGTTCTATGACAAAAAGCGGGTATCCTAAGAGTCAGAGATAGGGGTAACCGAGTGAAGGGAAAATAGTCCTAGTAGAAGTCAAAAAGTGCCCAGGTATCAAAATAAATATTAGCCAGAGTTCTATGACAAAAGCGGGTATCCTAAGAGCAGTTCAAAATGTCCAGGGAAGGAATAACTTACCTGTGTAGGTCTGTGTGTATGAGTAATGGCGGCGCGCTCTGAGTAGAGCGCGATCCGCCATTAAGTACGCCGGCGCATGCGCCGGAGCCTACATCTGGTCTCCTCCCAGGGCGTGTGTGGACCAATAGAGGTCCCCCGTGTCCGGAGCGCACAGACGCCGCCCACACATGGTTGGCCGCGGCGTGCGTTCCGGGCACGCCGACGCACAGTATCCGGGTCTGAGTCTCCGCCCACGGCGGGATCAGGTGACCGGTAATGGGGCGAAAAAACGCCCCTGTGTGCGCCGGGGGGAGAATCTGCACGGAGAGCATACACTGTCATTAACATAATGCTGCGGCTGAGGGGACAAAACCAAGACTAAAGACATATAAACAAGGCAAACTCTATGTTTACACAAAAAAGCCAATATGAAAAGAAGGATGTAAATTGATATTGGATACTTTAAAATAGCATTCAATAAAAACAGGAGCAAAAGACCACTGCAAGGAAGATGTATTGAATAGCCACATGTTTATATAAGAAAAAAAACAAAAACAAATATAGAAAAAAGATATGAATTGATATTGGGTACTTTGAAATAGCATTCAATGAAAACAGAAGCAAAAGACCACTACAAGAAGGGTATATTGAATAGCCACATAGTGGTACTTATATGCTGTGGTATGTAATATAAAATATAGAATAGTAAGTTAGAGAAAGATGGAACAACTAATCCAAAAAGGACTAGAGGAAAATTGGATGTAAATACTGGAGTTCACAGATATTGGGATTAAAGTGGAATGAGGATGTGCAGATTAAATACATCCATTAGCGAAGCCAATTTATGTTTTATTGTCAGGCAGAATCTATGTAAGAATGAATCTATATGATGTAGATTCTATACATGTGAACGAGAGGAAGAAAAGAAATCATGTCCCATATATTATGGGTATATAGATGTATTTTGGTGATTTTAAAGTGAAACATGAATTACATTTAAGGACATGGCCCCAGGGTGTTGTCATAGGATAATGTCCTCAAGAGGGAGAAGAAAGGAAATCATGTCCAGTATGTAGTGGGTATATATATATATTTGATAGTTTTAAAGTGAAGCGGATATTACATTGAAGAACATTACCCCATAGTGTCGTCGTTGAACCACAGATAAATTATGGATCCCATCCTCCTGATGAAAACCCCTCAAGGAAGGGCTTGAAGCTAATGCTTTCATTGAGTCCTGGGGGGATGGTAGCTCTAAGGTTATGAATCCATCTGGATTCCCTCTGTAAAAGAGTTTTGTCCCAATCACCTCCTCTGCTACTGGGGTGCACACGGTCAAGGATGACAAAAAAACAACGTGGAAAAATGCCGCTGTGTGTGGTCAGAACGTGTCTCCCAAGGGGGAGATCGGGATTGCGTTGGCGCATACATGTAATATGTCGTTGAGCTCGTTTATGAAATTCATTTTTCATTTTCCCGACATAAAAGCACCCACAGCAGCAGAGGAGGAGATAGACTACTCCTATCGTTTGGCAATTAGAAAAATGTAGAGGTCTGTATGGAGATCCATTAGGCAAAATTATATTAGGGTCTGTGCAGATGTATTGGCATATATTGCACCCTCCACACTTGAAAGTTCCTAAGCGTTTACAAGGATCTTGGCGAAATTCGCCTGTGTATTCACTTTTAACTAACTTGTCCTTGAGTGAACGGGTCTTACGATAAGTTATCGCCGGTTGGTCAGTAACAAAGGGATTAAGATGTGGATCACATATAAGTAAGTGCCAGTATTTGTTAAGGACACTGTAAACTCTATCATGTTGTTTCGTATATGAGGTTATAATACGTGCCTGATGTTGGATCTGATTATTGTCACGTGAAGTTTTGATCGATTTTTTGAATATGAGGTCTTGTCGTTGTTGCGATTTGGCCCTACGATAGGCCTTTTTAAGGCAAGTTTGTGTGTAGCCTCTGGAGGTCAATCTTGTTCTAAGTTTACCTGCTTCCAACTTGAAAATGGAATCTTCAGAGCAATTGCGTCTGAGTCGCAAATATTGCCCGTAGGGGATAGACCTTATTAAAGGAGCTGGATGAGCACTAGTTGCGTAGAGTATTGTATTAGCAGCAGTAGGTTTTCTAAATAGTGTGGTCGTGATGTTACCTAATTGATTTTTATTGATTGTAATGTCCAGAAATTCAATGGACTTGCTATTGTAGTTGAGGGTGAATGAAAGATTGAAATTGTTTCTGTTCATGGAATGAACACAGTCTAGGAGTGATTCCTCATTGCCTGTCCAGACAATGAGGACATCGTCAATATACCTATGCCATGCCAATATGTGCAAAAAGTGGAAACTAGTAAATCGCTCACACCAAACTCTCATAATTGCGTGATCCAACATATAAATTAAATAATTTAATACGATTATTATTCTTATCCCCCCTGAGGAAGCCACGTGTCCCTGTGCCGCAATGCGTAGGGGAGGGGCTTTGACGTCACAACGCTCTAACAGAGAATACAGAGGAACACAGAAGAATAGCGATCTGCGGTAATATAACATCTAACATTTCCATGCTGGTGTACATAGCTGATATGTGTTTTACAGCCTGATGCACTGGAAGCACCTTATGCATGTGAGTGTAATATTTGGAGATTTTAGCAATAAGTGGAGTTTTTTTTTAAAGATAAAGCACTATTGACGTTTTTATATTCATATGTACATGGCTTACAAGAGAAACTGGTAGGATAAGGAGGAAGCGATTCCATTATTGAACCACAGGAACTACACTCCAGACCCCTTGGGAGGGAAATAAAAACGTTATTTGATCATATTAACACAAATGATCCATTATCCCAGGTGAGAGCACACCCAGTGGAGGGATAGGGCACAGCATGCAGCATGAGTGATGCAAATGTCACTAGAAGAACACTGAATAGTCACGTGGATCCAAGTGCGTGGCCTAACACTATAAGGTGATATTTATGGACACTTTTCATTGATGGACTTTATTTTTGTGGACAATCATCTTGTGGTTTACGCTATTGTTATATTCTCCGTGTTGTGAGAGACACAGGACTCTGGTCTGGAACAACGGATGTTTATTCAGGACTCACTGTACAGCATTACAGGACAGCTCTGCATATCAATACATCTCTACATGTGTCTAAAGATGGCCATACTGCCCCTTGACCCTTGTCATCACTCCTGGGTGGAGCCAGCCTTAAAGTGACAGTACATGTGAAACCCTTCAGGTATAACACCTTCCATCCATACCTAAAAAAAACCAAAAAAAAAACCAACAAAACAAGAACAGGCATATAACAGTAACTCATAATTGTCCAATACAGTCTTCCAACTCAGGAGATTTACATGGCTTCTTCCACGTCCGGATGTGAGAACAACTTCCAGGGACGCTACGGGGAGAAAATGGCAGTGGATCACTTTCGGCGGGCCCGTCGAAAGTCTCGTAACCGGTCTTGCAGCTGAAACCGGTCAGGAGGGCGACAGTGTCGTTGAGGACGGGCACCCAGCGACTCGGGCCGGAGGAAGCAGGGCTGGCCGGAATGGACACCGGCGGGGCCAAGAGGGGATCCCCTAGCTCAGAGGGTGAGCAGACCTCTGGACCAGGGCTGGAGGGCTCTGTTGGAGCTGAGTTCAAAAGTTCAGAGTCCTCCCAAGCATCAGTCTCAATGCCTCCTGATCCGGTAGGAGCAGATCCTTGAGACACTGGAGGTGCAGCCGATGTCAGGGAGTCGGGCAGCTGAGAACGAGGACGCAATTGGTCCGCATGCCTTCTGCAAATGGAACCATCTTCCAGGCAGACCCTATACATTTTGGGTCCCAAAGTCTCTGCGACGATAGCAGGAAGCCAACGAGTGTTGGAAGCGCCATAAGATCGGGCCCATACCTTTTGCTGGGCTGTAAACAGGGGAATCTCGTCGTGTTCGACCCTCTTGTCTTGGGACTGCCGTACATGTTCCTGGACCGTTTGAGGGCGGAGCATATCCAAAACAGTCCATGGCTGCCGACCCAAAAGAAGTTCAGCTGGAGTTTTCCCAGTGGTTGCATGTGGTGTGGTTCTGTAAGCAGAAAGGAAGGAGTCCAGCTGCTGGGGTGACAGGGACTGTTGTTTACTTGTAGCCACAGTAGCTTTGAAATAGCGTTTGAAGGTCTGTACAAACCTTTCTGCTTGACCATTTGTAGCCGGGTGGTAAGGTGCGGTCAACTTGTGTTTGATGTTGTGGGCAGTCAGGAAACCCTGAAACTCCTGGCTTGTGAATTGTGCACCGTTGTATGTGACAATTTCTCTGGGGTATCCAAACGTAGCAGCGAGATGTAACAGTATGGAAATCGTCACCTTAGTCGTTGGCTGGGCAACAGGAATGACCTCAGGCCACTTTGAATGGGCATCAATAATGATCAAAAAGGTGTGTACTCTGATCGGGCCTGCAAAATCCAAGTGTAGGCGAAACCAGGGAACCGTGGGCCAAGTCCAGGGCTGGACGCACCCTCGAGGAGGGTCTCTTGCAGTTTGTGCACATCCAGCACACGCATTCACATATTTCGTGATATCGGAGTCGAGGTTCGGCCACCACACATAGCCTCGGGCCTTTTGTTTCATACGTGTGCCTCCAGGATGACCAGTATGTAGCAAGTCCAGAATGTGTCTCCGGAGGGTCTGTGGAACGATCACTCGGTCTCCCCATAAAACACAGTTGCCAGACACAGTTAATTCCAGACGCCTACGGAAGTAAGGTTCATAATCCTGTGTGACAGTTGCAGGCCAACCGTACCGTACCCAGGAGAGTATTGTCTTAAGGAAGGTATCCTTGGCTGTATGGGCTGCTACTTCCCCGGAAGACAGAAAGGACAGGCTGGTGTAACGACAACTCTTGACAGGTGGAGAAGAGTCTGTTAATGTCCTTGTCAGACGGGACATGGCGTCTGCATTAGCATTGGCATCATGGCAGCGATACTGGATTTTGTAGCTATATGTTCCCAAGAATAGGGCATAGCGTTGAAGACGGGCCGCAGCCGTCTGGGAGATGCCTTTGTCAGGGCTAAAGATCTGAAGGAGTGGTTTATGATCAGTCAGTATGGTGAATTCCCTACCATACAGGTAAAGATGAAACTTCTTAATTGCCCATATGAGTGCCAGAGCCTCTTTGTCAATGTGAGAGTAATTGCTTTCTGCTTTTGTCAAGGACCTGGAGGCGAATGCCACTGGTTTCTCTGACCCATCTGGCAAAACGTGAGATAGTACAGCCCCTAGACCATAGGGTGAGGCATCACAAGCCAAGGTGAGAGGCCTTTGGAGGTCATAGTGCACGAGCATGCGTGACGCCAACAGCTTTCGCTTAGAAACTTCAAAAGCACGTTGGCATGCAGCCGACCAGTTCCATCTGGAGTGTTTCTCCAAAAGCTTGTTTAATGGAAACAAAGTGTGTGCTAGATCCGGCAGGAATTTGTAGTAATAGTTCAGCAAGCCCAGGTATGATCGCAGCTGCTGGACGTTGGTCGGGGCTGGAGCTTTTACTAAAGCATCAACTTTGGCTTCCATGGTGTGTATACCCTCTGCATCCACAAGGTGGCCACAAAACTCCAATTTAGGTACCATGAATTGGCATTTCGCCAAGTTCACTTTTAGACCCTGCTCTTGCAGTCTCGCCAACACAAGCTCCACGTTACGCTTGTGTTCCTGGTCCGTCAGGCCCGTGATGAGCATGTCATCTAACAGGCACAGTGTGAAAGGAATGTCCGCCAAAATCTCATCCATTTTGCGTTGCCAAATGGCTGGGGCAGAGGCTACCCCAAACACCATCCGATTGTATTCATACAGTCCCTTGTGAGTGTTGAATGTTAGAAACTTGCGGGACGAAGGGTGGACCTCAAACTGTAAATAAGCTTGCCTGAGATCAAGCTTGGTGAACTTTTGACCTCCTGCAAGAGAGGCAAAAATGTCATCTACTCTGGGTAGGGGATACTGGTCTATCTCCAGTTGAGAATTTAGTGCCATGCGGAAATCGCCACAAATGCGTAAGTCCCCATTCGCTTTCTTTACTGGTACAACTGGTGATGCCCACTCGCTGTGCTCTACCTTTGAGATGACACCTTGTTCCTCCAGCTTAGTTCAGCTTCCACACCTGCTCGGAGTGCGAAAGGTACCGTCCGAGCTTTGAAGAACCTAGGCTGGGCATTGGGTTTCAGCCTGAGTCTCACACAGTCATGCTTTATTTTTCCCAAATGGTTATCAAAGACTTGTGGCAATCGCTGTTTCAGGGACTTCACCCATCCCTCTTCATCCCCTGATGGGATGGTCACGGTGTTGCAGGGGTTAATGGCGATGTCTGGCATGCCAAAGTGAGCAATCCAGTCTCTCCCAAAAAGAGGGGGTCCCCCATGTTCTAGGATATACAATGGCATTCTTTTCGTCTGACCCTTGTAGGATACCTGTACTTTCACGTACCCCAGTGGGTGGAGTATCTGCTTTGAATATGTCTGCAGTTTGATTGGTGTTGGACGGACAGTTGTTCGGATCAGAAGTTTTCTCCATTGTTTCTGGGTGATAACTGAAACTGCTGCTCCTGTGTCTACATTCATCTTGAGTTTCTTTCCTTCCACGGTTACCTCTACAGTCATTGCTGAGGGTGCTGAATGCATATGATGTATGTCCAATCTGTGGAGCACTTCCTCATCCTCTGATTCAGATGACGATGTATATCTTCCCACCATATATGCCTTTGTCCTGGTGTTCAGAGGTTGTTTATTTCGCACCTTCTTACTACGGCAGACTCGTTTCAGATGGCCTGCCTTACCACAATTATGACAGAGCTGATCCTTAAACCGGCAGACTTTGTGATCATGGTCTGTATTCCCACAACGGTAGCAAGCTGACGTCCAGGCTGGTGAGGTTCTATATTTACCGTTAGCTGCAGTTTGCTTGACTGCTGTTCTGAAAACTTCCTCTTTAACCTCTCCCCTTCTACTCTGGGGGTTCAATGCCTCTGTATCTTTCACAGCCATTTCCATCACTGAAGCTATCTCAATTGCCTTTGTAAGGGTAAGGTCTTTCTCTGTTAACAGTCTCTTTTGGCTAAACTCACTATTCAGTCCCATGACAAACTTATCCCTCAGTGCAGTTGGTAAGTACTCCCCAAAAGACTAGGTAGAGGCTAGTCTGCGAAGGGCGAGCACATAAGCCTTAATATCTTCACCTGGCTGCTGCTGCCGCTGATAGAACCGGAATCTTTCTGCAATCTCTAGTGGTTTAGGCTGGAAGTGATTCCCTAACAGTGTCAGGAGCTCTGCCAAAATCTTAGTTGCTGGTTTTTCAGGGAAAAGGAGATCCCTAAGAGTGTCATATGTCCTAGCACCAACCAGTGTCAGAAATACTGCTACTTGCCAGTCGCCTGGGATGGCATTTGCACAGAAATATTGTTCTAGTCTTTCAATCCAGAAAATCCACGTTGTCTGTTCTCCATCAAATTCACTTAATGTCCCGATCAATGACATTTTCCTGCTGGGCTCTGTGGGTGTTTGTATTCCTGACAATCCAGAGTTTTTTTTTCTTCCTTTCCTTTCTCACACGGATAATAACCTTGTAAATCCCATCCTCGTCGCCACTGTTATATTCTCCGTGTTGTGAGAGACACAGGACTCTGGTCTGGAACAACGGATGTTTATTCAGGACTCACTGTACAGCATTACAGGACAGCTCTGCATATCAATACATCTCTACATGTGTCTAAAGATGGCCACACTGCCCCTTGACCCTTGTCATCACTCCTGGGTGGAGCCAGCCTTAAAGTGACAGTACATGTGAAACCCTTCAGGTATAACAGCTATTATAGACAATGGGCATAGGGTGTTCATGCAACACAGTGGCAGGATCCACACTTTTATATATAAACATAGTATATGCATATATACAGGTGCATCTCATAAAATTAGAAGAGCATCAAAAAGTTAATTTATTTCAGTAATTCAAATAAAAAGTGTAAACTCATATATTTCATATAGATGCGTTAAACACAGAGTGATGTAATAAAAGCATTTCTTTCTTTTAAATTTGATGATTATGGCTTACAGCTAGTGAATACCCCTAGAAAAAGAAGTGACTCTCCTGCTCTTCCTATAACGAATGCACTGCTTGCATGTAGAAAATCCACATGGATACGATCCCACTGCTCCCAAGCATGTCATCTATGTCTATGTCATTGAATGTAGTATATGTCGGTTGCAGTATGTTGCTTGCACTACTGTATCTGTAATTTGAGAATAAGAATATCGGAACATGTTAATGATACAACCAATGTAAATGCCAAAAACATTTCTAATATCTCCAAACATTTTAGGGAGATACATGCAGGGAATCTTAAATCATTTTCTTTCTGTGGCTTGGAACAGATTAAAAAAACAGCCAGAGGAGATGACATACACTGCATCTTGCTACAGTATCTCACAATAGTGAGTACAGCCCTCACATTTTTGTAAATGTTTTATTATATCCTTTCATGTGATAACACTGAAGAAATTACACTTTTCTGCAATGTAAAGTAGTTAGTGTACCATTATTTTTCAGCACTGCCTTAACCCTCTTGGGCATGGAGTTCACCAGAGCTTCACAGGTTGCCACTGGAGGCCTCTTCCACTCCTCCATGACGACATCATGGAGCTGGTGGATGTTAGAGACATTGCGCTCCTTCCGTTTGAGGATGCCCCACAGATGCTCAATAGGGTTTAGGTCTGGAGAAATGCTTGGCCAGTCCATCACCTTTACCTTCAGCTTCTTTAGCAAGGCAGTGGTTGTCTTAGAGGTGTGTTTGGGGTTGTTATCATGTTGGAATCCTGCCCTGCGGCCCAGTCTCTAAAGGGAGGGGATCATGCTTTGCTTCAGTACATCACAGTACATGTTGGCATTCATGGTTCTCTCAATGAACTGTAGCTCCCCAGTGCAAGCAGCATTAATGCAGCCCCAGACCATGACACTCCCACCACCATGCTTGACTGTAGGCAAGACACACTTGTCTTTGTACTCCTCACCTGTTTGCCGCCACACACCCTTGACACCATCTGAACCAAATAGGTTTATATCTTTGTCTCATCAGACCACAGGACATGATTCCACTAATCTATGTCCTTAGTCGCTTGTCTTCAGCAAACTGTTTGTGGGCTTTCTTGTGCATCATCTTTAGAAGAGGCTTCCTTCTATGACAACAGCCATGCAGACCAATTTGATGCAGTGTGCAGCGTATGGTCTGAGCACTGACAGGCTGACCCCCACCCCTTCAACCTCTGAAGCAATGCTGGCAGCAGTTATACGTCTATTTCCCAAAGACAACCTCTGGATATGAAGCCAAGCACGTGCACTCAACTGCAACCATGGCAAGGCCTGTTCTGAGTGGAACCTGTCCTCTTAAACCGCTGTATGGTCTTGGCCACTGTACTGCAGCTCAGTTTCAGGGTCTTGGCAATCTTCTTATAGCCTAGACCATCTTTATGGAGAGCAACAATTCTTTTTTTTTCAGATTCTCAGAGAGTTCTTTGTCATGAGGTGCCATTTTGAACTTCCAGTATATTTGAACTTCCAGTATATTCCAGTGACCAGTATAAGAGAGTGAGAGCGATAACACCAAATTTACCACACCTGCTCCCCATTCACACCTGAGACCTTGTAACACATAACGAGTCACATGAAACCAGGGGGAGAAAATTGATAATTGGGCCCAATTTGGACATTTTCACTTAGGGGTGTACTCACTTTTGTTGCCAGTGGTTTAGACATTAATGGCTGTGTGTTGAGTAATTTTGAGGGGACGGCAAATTCACACTGTTATACAAGCTGTACACTCACTACTTTACATTGTAGCAAAGTGTAATTTCTTCGGTTTTGTCTCATGAAAAGTTATAATAAAATATTTACAAAAATGTGAGGGGTGTTCTCCCTTTTAGGAGATACTGTATATCACATTACCAGTAGCCAGTCCATAGTGTAGCCGTAGGGCACTACATCGATAAATAGTCAACAGAAAAACAGTGTGGAACAGCACAGGAGGATGATCCTCAGGGCAGTAGTACAGGGTAGTGGTACATTTAAAAAAAGGCCTCGCGCTTATGAATCAATATACAGTAATCCCCCGCTCCATCGCGATTCAGTTTTTGCGGTCCCGGTAATTCGCAGTTTTTTTTGTAATGTTATTTTACTATATAAATCATTAAAAATGAAATATTTTTGTGTTTTCCATAGCTCTTGCTCTGTCTCTCAGTATCTTTTATGTGTTTAAATGAGTTTCTATTGTTTTAAAAGTGTGTTTAAAGACCTTAAAATGCTTTTACACGTACAGTGACAGTAAAATAAACATGCCTACAATGCATTTTAATAGGGTTTTTCTATTTCGCGGAATTTCACTTTTCGCGGCTGGGTCCGGAACGTAACCCCCGCAATGGAGGGGGGTTTACTGTAAATGTGTAACTTAGAATGTGTTTCCTTATGAGCTACTGCTAACAAACAAAGGTGACTGTGCCTTTAAATAATAAAATCAAACAGTGCCAACGCTGCTGTAAAAATATACCAATAAAAATATACTTTAAACTGCAATAAGGTGCCACTGTGCAAATAACGTGCAGTAAGGTGACTCAATGCAATATTATCTGTACATTTCAACAGCTATAAACTTGTATTATCAGAATTTTATTTATGTAAAGGACTTTGAGCAGATGATGGGTACTTTCAAAATACCCCCTTGATCTGCCATCCTGCTGCATGCACTTCTGGGTCCTGGGTCCACTTACATCTACAGGGATTTAACTAAAGCCTGCCATGCACTATCCACTTTTTCTTTTTGTCTTTTTTAGCCCATGGGCTAAACGAAAAAAATCCAACAAATTCCTCTACAGAACGAATGGATGAATTTTCGCTGCCGCAATGGTGGCTTTCAGAATACCTGAACAGAGGCTGCCACTGTTCGGCTGACGATTTATTGCTCAGCTCTGTCATTTTTTTTCAGTCAAAGGGTGTCCGGCTGGGGGGTCAGATGAAATGACAACTGTATCTGTATGATACATAGACCAATCATGTTATCAGTTCAAACACCTACACAGTTCTGTTCCTTTTTTGTGTGTCTGGTTTGTTTGCAGACATAAGAACACAAGGATGGTAAACATTACATCTAGGCAGGAGGTCACATTTCAGGTTACCGTGCAAATAGCACCATATTCATTGCATATTCAGTAATAAAACCTATAATACAGGGAATGCTGTATACACCCCCCCCCCCCGACTGCACGCCTGCCCAACACTGCAGCTAGTAGGAAGATGGCTGCTTGGCCAGCAAGTGCCTGTCCCTGGCTCCCAGCCCTTGAGATGGGTCAGACATACCTCCTTCTGCATTCCTTTAGCTGCTGCTTTCCTTGGGCAAGTGCTGGGAGCTGGAGACAAGTGTTTGCTAGCAAAGCAGTCGTCTCCTTGCTAGTTGAAGTTTTGGGTAGCCGTTTACATGTGACCTTTTGACCTCTGGAAGATTTACCCCTCCTTCATGACCAAGCCATTTTTCGCAATACAGCAGTGTGTTACTTTAACTGAAAACTGCTCGGTCATGCAATACTTTACCCATATAAAATTGTCATGTCATTTTTTTTTTTGCCACAAATAGAGCTTTCCTTTGAAGGTATTTGATCATCTCTGCGTTTTTTTTTTTTTGCACTATAAACAAAAAAAGACCGACAATTTTGAAAAAAAAGCAAAGAAGAAAAAAACAATATTTTTTTCCTTTCTGGTATAAAACATATCCAATAAAAAAAAAAAATCTAATTTCTTTATAAATCTAGACCAATATGTACTCTGCTACATATTTTTGGTCCCATATTGTAGATCCTATAATCTTTGTGCAAATCAAACTATGGGCTATATACAGAATTTTTTTATTTATTTATGTTTTTTTTACTAGTAATGGTGGCAATCAGTGACTTATAGCGGGACTGCGATATTGCAGTGGACATTCTGACACTTTTGACACTTTGTGGGAACCAGTGATGCTTTTACATTTATCAGTGCTAAAAGTATGCACTGTCACTGCACTAAAAAACTGGTTGGGAAGAGGTTAAACATCTAGGGCGATTAAAGGGTTAAATGTGTGACTAGCCAGTGCTTGTGTACACTATGTGTGGTGCTTTTACTAAGGTAAGTGATGAATTTTATTCCCTGCTTTGTGGGAAATCAAAATCCATAACTTCCCCACTGACAGGACAGAGCTCTGCCTTGTTTACATAGGCAGAGCTCTGTCCTGTCTCTTTCCTTGTCGATCAGAGGGTGCCAGTGGACATCCACTGGTTGGCACCTGCTGATCGGCTTGTGCTGTATCTAATCACAGCACAGCTGGGTCGATGGCGGCACGTGCGTCCTCTACCCAAAAGTGCCAGATCATGTACTAGGTATGTGATCTGGCACAGAAGAGCTGCTCTGCCCCCATACATCTAAATTATGCGGTCGGTAAATGGTTAAAGGCATAGCTTACCTTTAGCAAAAAAGTACCTATGCAGATAAGTGACATACAATATATACTGTAGATGAAAACAAGCTGTGCAGCTTTGACCAAAATTGAATAATGCCTTTGCTTTAAGTGTAGGCCAGTTATGTGCCTCATCGACTACCTGACTGGAAAACTCCCAGGACATTGCTATTACTGCAAACCTTCACCATCACATGAGTAAGCTCATTCTCCGATTCAAACCCCCTCACATGTGCTTTCTCTCCCCTGAGAGAGCTCTGAGCTCATCATTTGAGAGCTCACTCCTGTGATGGTGGAGGTGAGCACTAATGACTAGGTCTCTCTTGGCAACATCCTAGCAGCATCCTGGAAGTTTTCCAGACAGGCTTCATGAGGTACACAAATGGCCTACAAACAAATAAAGTGTATCTCTATGCCGGCTAGATGTGAAACTGCAGCAACTCAAATTCTGGAAAAAAGAATAAATAATAATCTAAAAAAATAATGGTGCGCGGTTTCAAAAAACTTGCGAACAATCACTTGTGAATCAGCTAAATGAAATAAGGCAAAGAAAAGGGAAAATAAATGTGCACCTACATCAAAAAATAACAAATAAATTAATAAAAATTGAAATTAATAAAATTAAAAAAACAAAAAAATGTGGAATCAAAAAGCTTCAACCAATTGTGTAAGACAGACACAATAAATACAAATAGCAAAAAAATAATTTGCGCTAATTAATAAATAATAGTGCTATATAAAATGTTCATATGCTTCATATATAGTCCATAAATTTGTGTAAAAAGAATAGTTAAAAAATATAGGTGAAAGAAAAACTAATGTGCACTCGTGTAGTTCTTCAATGAAAAAGAGAAACACCACCACTTGTCAATCCGTCACCAGAAAAAGATGGCTCCTTAACAGAAAATCGGACTATAAAAGGTCTTCAGCGCTTTATGATAGACACCACCAGAGCCTCTGGATTAGGAGACAAGCTTGTGATCCCAGTCCTTAGCAAGACTGTACTTCCTACTCGAATGGCTATGGATGCATCTCGCCATGAAAAAAATAATAATCCGCCATAGTGTAAAATCGTATTATTCTTTAATAGTAGTAAAAGAATTGCACTTACAAGCAGTCAAAATTAGAAGGCAGTGAAAAACACCGAATGTTGAACCGCAATAAAATAAAGCCGGCCGGCTCTAACATCACCCGTCCTTCCGGGATAGCACTACATATTGCAGGCCACAAGGGCACTGCAATATGTAGGCTGGACTAAACGTCCCTTGCAGGTGCGTATAAATGAACATATTAGTACTATCAGAAAGGGTTTTAGACAACATTCTTTATCTAAACATTATCTATTGGTACATAGACCTTAGGAATACTATTTTTGTTGGGATTGATAAATTCCAACCTCATTGGAGAGGAGGTTCTTTCATTAGGGGTATATCCAGGCTAGAAATGCCTTAGATTTATAGAATTAAATCCAATGCCTATAGATTGAATACTAATGTGGATGTCAAGGCGTTTATTGACAATTCATTGGGGTTCTAGTAGTTTGATAAAATAAAAAAGGGGATTTTATCATTTCCAAATGAGTTAGATTAGATTTAGCATATATTTATTAGATTAAGAAAGTTATCCCATTGTGAACTCGGTTCGATTTTCTTAATGGGCTATATGCCTTTAAGAATTTGGGAGACATTTAATGAAATAATGTAAAAATATTTTTTATAGTTTTCTTTATATGGCACCCTCCCCGTCAAAATGGAGGATGTTTTTAAATAATTTAAATAATATAGTTGTCATTATTGGTTTTGCATTACAGTGGGTCCCTTTTAGTACCTTCTGGTACTTGTTGGTGAGCATATATTATCTTATAATTATTAATATTTTTTATTTTGGCATGGGAGAGAAGGTTTTACATATTTATTTTACTTTGCTTCACTCTGCTTTAAATGACAGGGATTTTAACTCTAATTAGTTATTTTGTCATTATCTTAATTCAATTTGATGAGGTAATGGCAAAGTTTCCCTCATTCAATATGGCATTTTATGTGTAAATGGCCTGAAGTTCAAAACCGAGACTTGGTTTTAATACATGGTTAAATAGCGGTGAATTAGCACGTCGCCCGTACCCCAGGACGACGTCATCTGTGATGAAACGCGTTGGTACACAAAGATTTTTTTTACTAAAAATATGTAGCAGAATACAAATTGGCCTAAAAGGATGCAAAAAAAATTCTTTTTTTTTAATTTTTTGGGGGGAATCTTATATAGCAGAAAGTGAAAAATATAGTTTTTTAAATTTCGAATTGTCCCCTTTTTTTGTTTATAGCGCAAAAAATAAAAATCGCACAGGTGATCAAATACCACCAAAAGAAAGCTCTATTTGTGAGAAAAAAATGACATAAATTTTCTTTAGGTACATTGTCGCACGACCGCGCAATTGTCCGTTAAATTAATGCAGTGCTGTATCGCAAAAAATGGCCTAGTCATTAGGGGACAAATCCTTCCGGTCCAGAAGTGGTTAAGGAGGATTGGGCTACCTCCAGGCCCACCTGCCCCCTATCTATCAATTAGAATGTATGTGCTTCCATTGTTGAGACTCTCATGAATTTACAGGAGTTAGGACTGCAGGTAATACAGGGTGCTGTGAAGTTGCCTTGCAGCTAAAGCATGCATTTGCATATGTGTGCTACCTAAACCCCTGTTTATAACGCATACTGTTAGACAGGTTAATTCGGTTGGTAAGCAGACTGGTTGGTGAGCTGAGCTGGGAATTTTTCTGGTTTTGTTTTGCATGCATTGCCCTTCCATGTGCTCCTTGCTGTGAAGGCCATTTATAGGTGGGGGCAGGGGCCATTTTGTTTGCTATAGCAGAGGCATTATTTAACTTTAGTCAAAGCCACACAGTTTTTATTTTTTTTTAATCTACAGACATCCCTTATCTGTATAGGCAATTTTTTTTAGAGGTGAACTAACATTTTAAAGATAACATAAATTATAAAGTGCAGGTTTACCTTCTGAACAATAGACCTGGATTGTTTTGGTTTACTGGCTCAGAAAGTACAAAGGCCACAGACAGGTAGGCCAGAAGCATTTCTAGAAAGTCATCAATGGCAGTCATCTCTTTGCAGTACGATTCTCCCAGCATGTTGATTCCAGTCTATATGCACTTCCAACAGACTTTTACCACTGCCACAGTAGAGAAAAGGTTAAACAAAAAAACCCAAAGGACATGGATATAAAAAACTTTATACGAAACAAACATGAATATCCCCTTTTCCACTTTAATTTAAAAAGCATAAACTATAATTTTCTTATCAGTTTTCTGTTTTTCATGGCAAATTGTCATAAAGCAGACAATAAAAATTTTTGCAGTTGAGTTTTCAGCGTCAGTCTGCATGATCAGCAATCATTTCAGTAAATGGACCTCAGATACTGTAAGATTATGGATCCCTTGCTAGCAATGGTAATTCAATGATTTGTTGAAACCAGTTTGGCTCAAATTTGTTTCATCTTTTGCACACATGTAAAAATCAAAATTTTTGCCATAAAAAGTACCTAAAACACCCAGAATGTTATATATTTTCTGAAAGATAGTAGTCGCAATTTTATTTGTTCTGTGATATTTGCGCAACTGTTTATCAAACTCATATTATCAGGGAAAAATACAATAAATGTAATTTTAGTGCAAACACAATATAATACCCAATTGGTGGGTAAAATATAAAAGATGGGGTTCGAGTAAAAAGAAACCAAACATGCCAAGTCTTAAAAATGCGTGATATTGCAAAAACTATGGTACCCAAAAATGTCCATAGGGGACATTTTAAAAGGCTTTACTGTCTATTAGATGCATCCCAAATTAGTTGTGCTGTGTGTATAAAGCATAAACATAGCATTAATTGTGTTACCATCTATAAATAAATAGACAAATATATATAAAATAAATTAAATCATAATGTCCAGTGATAAAGCAATAATAAAGTATAGTTCCCAATGGGTTAATTAGTGAAGTGAACAGATCCGATGTTCAGTGCTCATAAACTAATGTTCATCATTCTCAAATGTGCAACTTCATACTGTGGTCAATGAGCCCACCGCCTCAGCAAACCCAGCCTCTTACCAAATAGACAGACCCCGAGTTATAGGAGGTCTGAAACAGCATGATATACTGTATGTAGTAATGGATCAGCAATGGATAGCAATGGATCATGTGATCAAGAGACACTTAATGGCACTTCACATCAGGACCTCACTTTGTGTTCTCCTTCAGCTTCTGAAGAGACATCGCAGCAAAAAGAGAGAAACCTCAGATAGTGCGATACCTTTTAAAAGGTTTGTCAACGTGCTTAAAAATTACAAAATGTTTGCTTGCAATCACACAATACATAAGAAATGCCGCTGGTGCAGGCTCCAGCTAGGCCTGGGTGTTGTCAGCACAAGCTCCGTCCAACATATGTTTCGTCTAAACAGACATTGTCAAGGGGATCAGCGATTCTTGTAGAACTTACTACCTATTAGTTTAGAACTAACTGTGAGCATTGGTGCTAGAATTATTGCTCTACCTCCAACATGCACGGCAATACCTTACATGTGTGTTTCAATCACGGTTTACAAATGCGCGTGTGCATTTGTGTACTACGTACATCCAAAGAGCTGAAGTGGGTAAAGAGATGCCTACAGTCATTTATTTGTAACCATGTTAACTGTGACCTAAAGAGGTTTGTTTTTAAAGCCTATACACAGTTTTATCGATTTTTTGCCATGGGCTTGATTTACTAATCGCAAATAGACTCTTTGCTTTGCAAGAGAAGTTGCACTTTGCAAGGAGATTTTCCCCAGAGTTTAGTGAATGAGATATAGCTCTTCTGACTTCCGCCATCCAATCATGTGCAAGCAAAAAGGCTGTTTTTTTTTTTTCCTTGCACATAATTGGGTATTCTTTTGCAAAGTGAAATGTTGCCATATTCACTAAGCTCTGAAGAAAATTTCCGTGCAAAATGCAACTCTTCATGCAAAGCGAACAGCATATTTGCCTTTAGTAAATCGACTCCATGGTGTATGGCAACCTTTTTCAACCAGGTGCCCAGGCACCCTGGGGCGCCTTGAGGTATCTTCAGAGGTGCCTTGGCAAAATGCCTAAAAATTGTTAAAAAATTGTATGCAAGCCAGTGAGTGGAAAAAGTCTGCCTTTAATTTCACAAAGCCACAGATTTTAATTGTGCACCATTACAACCTTCTAGCCGCCGGTATATTAACAACCAATGACATCACTAGTTAATAAGGAGGATGAAGGTTGCCTGCACAGAATCCTTGTCTGACCCTCTCTTGCCCCTATCCATCAGCGCTGGGGGTCACATTAGCTGAGTGATGGAGAAAAATTGAGGGGGAAAAGAAACATTGGCCTACTAGTCAGTACCAGTGTTTAAAAGTGTATTTGCTTTGGAAGAATAAATCCCCTCTAACGTTGGCTGTCCTGTGTTTATATTGCTGCGTTATGTAACATTTTTAGAATAGTTTTTTACATTTTGGAATGGGGTGCCTCAAGACTGTCCATAATTTGAAAGAGTGCCTTGAGATTGTCTATCATTTTAAAGGGTGCCTCAACTGAAAAAAAGGTTGACAAAACACTGGTGTTTGGGTATGTATTCTTTTACCAGTTCACTAGAATGGGGTAGCTAAGGGCTTGTTACAAATTGTACATAACCCATAAATCCTACAACCTCCCAGAGCAAAGTGGTGCAAAAGTCTGGTGTGCATCAGCATGCAGCTGCTGTTCTACTTGGATCATTTGCTCTTTGTTAAAGGTGTAGTTACCAACATTTCCAGATTATTGGATGAAAAATTTTCTGTGCCAGGAAAAAATTGGCTATATGTGCAACCAGTCACAACAATTGTTGTGTTGACTGGCAGAATTTCATAAAATATGGGTAGCGTAGGGCAGTTTGAAAAATGGGAGACTTTCCTGATGGTTAGTATCAAGGTCTTACCTTGCCCTCCTGTTGGCAGCCATCTTGGACATGTGCAGACTGCTGCCTCTTCTAGACTCTGATTGCATCATCACTTGCCTGCTGCCTGGGCATCACACAGTGATGATGCTGCACCCCTGACTATATCTATCACTTGATAAGTTGCAGTCCTTGCCCTTGTGCTTCAAGGTGCATCTCTGCTAGCAGTCGACTGTTCTCCAAGTTCCTCCGTGTATGACCTGGCTTCTCTTGGCTCTCAACCCTGCATTGGCAGACAACCCGGCATCGACAGACTACCGGCTTCTGGACTCAACCTGGCTTGGATGACTACCCGCTTCTGGACTTGACCCTGGCTTGTTCCTGCACCCACTTCCTCACTCTTGCTGTGCGTTTATTTTTGTTTGCTCCAATAAACTGCTTTATTTTACCCGTGTGGTCTGGTATAATGGCACCCTGAAAGTTAGGTAGCATTTTCATATAAAGGGAATGCAAGCTTTTTTTCAACATGGTAAAAATCCTGCATGCTCATGGTCCTCCTTCCATGGAAGTACCAGCACATATATATGAAAAGCAGAATGAGTAAAAAAAACAAAAAAAAAAAGAGAAAAAAGTGCTCATTTAGGCCCAGTTAACACTGCTGCAGTGCGAATTGCATCCGTTTTAAGTGCAATTTAGGAGCGAACTTCATAGCACGATTTCTGTTTTGCCAGGTGCGGTTCCAATGTGAACTGTAGAAGTCACAGCTGTGCACGAGCAGGTTGTTAGGAATGGGGCCGGCATGTGCTCATGCTCAGATAAGGGTCTGGTATAAATCTATGGGGGGGACCACACAGTTTTTTTAAATTTGGCATGGGGTTCCCATTAAAATCCGTACCGGACAGAAAGGGGGAAGGGGGGGCTGTTTGCTTTAAGAATTTTTTATTGCCGGCATTCCCTTGTTTAGATTTCAGCTGTCAGTGAGAAAACCCACTGACAGCTGATGAGTCAAATGTGAATATAGGACTGCGATTTCAGTCCGGTCCCCTTGAAATCTAGGAAGCTGAATTGGCACGGCACCAAACTTGCACAAGACACTGTTTTTAGCCGTATCAGAATCGCACTGCATTTCTGTGAACGGCCTTCATTGAAAACAATGTTATTTTAGATGACATGTGAATCTGTGCATCTGGAGCGAACCAAAATAGCTACAGAATTTGCAGCAGTGTAAACGGGGCCTTACAGAGACGTGCGCCACACTGCAAAAATGGTTCAAGAATGGTTTGAGGAACACAACAATGTGTTTGAGGTGTTCACTTGGCCTACAGATTCTCCGGATCTTAGTCCAATTGAGCATCTATGGGATGTGCTGGAAAAACAAGTCTGATCCATAGGACCAACCTCACAACTTACAGGTGAAGAATTATTTTATTGATTTGGCTTTTATTAATTATAAACAAGCAACAGGTCTTAAAGGATCTGCTACTGAAAGCTTGGTGCCAGATAACACAGCATACCTTCAGAGGTCTGGTGGCACCCACCCCTCACAGGTCAGGGCTGTTTAGGTGGCAAAAAGGAGATCTACTTAAAGTGGAGTTCCACCCATTTTTAATAAATCGGATTACATAGATGTATGTAATCCCCTTTAAAACAACTTTTACCAATGGAAAGTTTTTTTTTTTTTTTTTTTGTTGCTAGTAAATACCGGATTTTCTGCTTTATTTATCCTCTTCTCACTTCCGGTTCTGGTCGGCGATTACGTTATTCGGCGATTCGCAGTGTGTGCTGGGATGGCATGAAATCTCGCATTATTACACAGGAGATGAGCTGCACTGTGTGCTCTGCCCCGCCTCCGCCCCGCCTCCTCTCAGTGAGCTGTATGTATGTAGTGTATTTAGGCCGTGCTCCGCCCCGCCTCCTCTCAGTGAGCTAAGTGAGGATATAATGCTTTCAGTCCTCGCTCACTGAGAAGAGGCCGGCGGAGGCGGGGCGGAGCACGGCCTGAATACACTACATACATACAGCTCACTGAGAGGAGGCGGGGCGGAAGCGGGGCAGAACACACAGTACAGCTCATCTCCTGTGTAATAATGCAAGATTTCATGCCCTGAGATAAATCCCAGCACACACTGCGAATCGCCGAATGACGTAATCGCCGACCGGACCCGGAAGTGAGAAGAGGATAAATAAAGCAGAAAATCAGGTATTTACTAGCAACAACAAAAAAAAAACTTTCCATTGGTAAAAGTCGTTTTAAAGGGGATTACATAGATCTAAAGTGAAACAAAAAATGGGTGGAACTCCACTTTAATATTAGCTGGTGATAATGTTATGGCTGATCATGTATACTCTGGAGTATTTTCCTGGTGCTCATTAGAACAGGAAAGTTGGATTAGATAAGCTACAAAAGGCTTCAACATTTACAGAACAAGAAGCGTTGACCCCAAGCATGTTTACCTGTGCATGTGAACTGTCAGTGTGCATGAGATCAAGCATAGCGATGCATTCAATCCAGGACTGCTGCCATTTCCACACTGTCAGCTGGAGCTCCTATCAAGGGCGTTGAGAGGATTTTGGTGCACAGTACTGTGGTGGGGAGATGTGATTGATAAGCTCTGATTCATTCTTTCATGTAAGTGCATTTTTATCATAATGTAGTCAATAATGACAGTTTCAAGTTCTTACTTTTTCCTTCCTTGGCTCACTCAGATAATCAGTCCATGGGGTATTTGGTTGTTGTTTTTTTTTTTTTTTTTTAAATAGGGGGATAGGAGAAGGGTTTAGTGGGATACTCCAATTTGAACTATAGACAATGTTTGAGGATTCTTATCTTTTAATACAGTCAGGCTGTTGATTCACCCTGCCCCTATGTGTGAACTTGGATTAAGTCTCTTTCTTTAAGACGACTTGGTGAACTGACAATCCTCTTCAAGACACTCTCACCAGCATCCTCTTTTTTCTCCACTGCTGACACCCGTCCACTGACTATTCTATATTTAGGGGTGGCCCCCTTCAGGTCAGGCCCCTTGACACGAGTCTCTGTACTCACGATACTGTGGTCCCAGGGTTTCCAGTGTCCCCCCTCTCAGGGAGCTCTCTTGGACCTCTGGGTTCAGCTCCTCTCATCCATTACTCTGGTCCTCAGGGCGACCTCCTGCGACCGCATGGCACCTCTTCAGAGGAGGAGGCAGCCGCCCCTCCCTCCGGGCCTCTGCTCTCCAGCCAAAGACCTTGCAGCACATGTGCTCCTGGCTTTTATACAGTTTTCTGGAATGCACCGAGGCAACCTGCCCTCTGCCAATCATCAGGACTGTATCAAAAGTCTATGCACCCATTCCTCAGGTTTCCTCCCACTGCCCAACATTCCTCCCTATTGGACCAGCGTGAAACATTCTACAGACTGAATGAATCGCATACTGAGCACTATGAGCAGACCTCACTAACAGATCCGGCTCCCTGATAGGCAGAGAACAATATAGATTTACCTGCAGCTCCTCTGGTAAGCAGACAGAGCTCAAAACTATACTCTCTCACTAGCACCTACCTTAGGAGGGTGCTACAATAAAATAAAGGTTATTGCACCAGTGCCCATGCGTTCTTCTCTCTTGTTTGTGTGTTTGCAGTTTCCAGTGCCCGCTGGTTGCGTGGGCAGCAAGGTGGTGGTGCTATTGAAGATTAACCCTTTCACAGCTGGAATTATATTGGCCTTTTGGACCCTCTTTGTGCAGGTCACCTGTGGCATTACCCCAAGTACCGGCATATGAGTATACATGAGAGCAAGAAGCATTGAATTTGAATATCCAGCCAGTGGCATAGAGTGGGGGGTGCAGGGGGGGGCGGGCCGCACCGGGCGCAACATCTGGGGGGGCGCATCTGCAGTGTTACTCTGTCTTTCTGTCTGACTCTGACATACACAGTTCACACACTGTCTGCGGCTGCCTCCATCTTTAGGCTGGGAGATGTCAAGCGCGGCCGCCCTATGGCTGAAAATGGCGGGTCGGGGCAGGGCTGGACTGTGCCTTACCTTTCCATTGGTGTAGGGTGGGGTGGCGTTGTAAGCCAAGCCCCGCCTATGCTGCCTCTCCTCACTGCTCAGTCAGTTTAGCAGCGAGTAAGTCAGCAGCCTGGCGCTGTCACAGAGTGGTTTTTTTTTTTAATCACCTGATTAGAGCCAGTGGCTCTAATAGGCTTGAAAAAAGGGTGGACCCGGGGCGCAGAGCAGTGCTCCCCGAGCCCACCCATTGTGTGACAATAGCGAATGAATATTTGCTATTGTCACACGGATCCTCCTCCTGGCCAATCAGGAAGCGGGTCCGAGACCCTCTTCCTGATTGGCCGAAAGGCGAACACATGCCATTGGCTGAGGAGGAGGCGGGAGGACTCAAGGAGACGCAGGGAACTGAGGAGAAGCCATCTCTGCAGGTAAGTCTCTCTGCATTGAAGGGGGCATGCTGGTCTGTCTGCATTGAAAGGGGACATGATGATCTCTCTGCATTGAAGGGGAGCACGCTGGTCACTCTGCATTGAAAGGGGGCACGCTGGTCATTCTGCATTAAAAGGGAGCACGCTGGTCATTCTGTAATGAAAGGGTGCACGCTGGTCCTTCTGTATTGAAAGGGTTCATACTGGTCTCTCTGCATTGAAAGGGGGCATGCTGGTCATTCTGCATTGAAAGGGGGCACGCTGGTCATTCTGCATTGAAAGGGGGCACGCAAGTCATTCTGCATTGAAAGGGGGCACGCTGGTCATTCTGCATTGAAAGGGACACACTGGTCTCTCTGTATTGAAAGGGGGCACGCAGGTCATTCTGCATTGAAAGGGGGCACGCTGGTCATTCTGCATTGAATGGGGGCACGCTGGTCATTCTGCATTGAATAGGGGCACGCTGGTCATTCTGCATTGAATGGGGGCACGCTGGTCATTCTGCATTGAAAGGGGGCACGCTGGTCATTCTGCATTGAAAGGGGGCACGCTGGTCTCTCTGCATTGAAAGGGGGCACGCTGGTCTCTCTGTATTGAATGGGGGCACGCTGGTTTCTCTGCATTTAATGGGGGCACGCTGGTCTCTGTGCATTGAATCAGGGCACGCTGGTCTCTCTGCATTGAAAGGGGGCACGCTGGTCATTCTGCATTGAAAGTGGGCACGCTGGTCTCTCTGCATTGGAAGGGGGCATGCTGGTCATTCTGCATTGAAAGTGGGCACGCTGGTCTCTCTGCATTAAATTGGGGCACGCTGGTCTCTCTGCATTTAAAGGGGGCACGCTGGTCATTCTGCATTGAAAGGGGGCACGCTGGTCATTCTGCATTGAAAGGGGGCACGCTGGTCATTCAAACTTGTATTTAGATGCATTTTACTTTAATTACATCAGTATTTTCATAACAAACAATACATGTGCTTAGGGGGTAAGGGTTTCTTTAACTAATCTAGTGGAAGAGACTCGCGTGCTAAAATCCCGCGGGTTAGGGGGTGCAAATTACTTGCCTTGCCCCGGGTGCTGACAACCCACGCTACGCCACTGTATCCAGCAAGTTCATAAATGAGAACCTTCATAGACTTAATGCCATCCAGTTCCTTGGAAGTTTTTTTTGCCTCAAAGCTACAGCTAACAATGTATCCTATGTGTAACACCTTACATGTTCTCACAAAGCTAAGAGTAAATGGGGTGGATTTACTAAAGGGAAATTTACTCACTGGCCACTTTATTAGGTACACCTTACAAGTACTGGGTTAGACTGCCTTTATTCTTCGTGGCATAGATTCATCAAGATGTTGGAAACATTCCTCAGAGATTTTGGTCCATATTGACATGATGGCATCAGGCAGTTGCTGCAGGTTTGTCGGCTGCACATTCATGATGCAAATCTCCCACCACATCCCAAAGGTGCTCTATCGGATTGAGATCTGGTGACTGTGAAGGCAATTGGAGTGCAGTGACCTCATTGTCATGTTCAAGAAATTAAGTTTGAGATGATTTGAGCTTTGTGACATGGTCCATTATCCTGCCGGAAGGAGCCATCAGAAGATGGGTACACTGTAGTCATAAAGGGATGGACATGGTCAGCAACAATACTCAGGTAGGCCGTGGCACTTAAACGATGCTCAATTGGTACTAGGGAGCCCAAAAAGTGAAACCGAACCATCGATACAAGGCAGGATGGATCCATGCTTTCATGTTGTTTACGCCAAATATCTGAATGTCGAAGGTAAAATCGAGACTCATAAGATGAAGCAACATTTTTCCAATCTTGTATTGTCCAATTTTGATGAGCCTGTGTGGATTTCAGCCTCAGTTTCCTGTTCTTAGAAGACAGGAGTGGCACCCGGTGTAGTCTTATGCTGCTGTAGCCCATCTGCTTCAAGGTTTGATGTGTTGTGCATTCAGAGACAGTATTCTGCATACCTTGGTTGTAACAGGTGGTTATTTGAGTTACTGTTTCTCAAACCAGTCTACCCATTCTCCTCTGACCTCTGACATCAACAAAGCACTTTCATCCATACAACTGCCAGTCACTGGATATTTTCTCTTTTCTGACCATTCTCTGTAAACCCTAGAGATGGTTGTATGTGAAAATCGAAGTAGATCAGCAGTTTTTTTTTTTAATTTAGACCAGCGTGTCTGGCACCAACAACCATGCCACGTTCAAAGTTACTCAAAGGGCTTGTAAAGGGCAGAGTTTTTTTTTAACTTAATGCATTCTATGCATTGGGATAAAAAACTTCTGTGTGCAGCAACCTTCCTAGCACCCCCTAATACTTACCTGAGCCCATCTTTATCCAGTGATGTTGCAGGAGTATCTGAGCTGCCTGGGACTCCCCTCCTCATTGGCTGAGACAGCAGCGTGACACGATTGGCTCCCGCTGCTTTAAGTCAAAATCATCCAGCCAATTAGAATTAGAAGAGAGAGGAGGCAGGGCCGGATCGCGGCTCTGTGTCTGAATGGACAAACAGAGCTGGGACTCGGCTTGGGTGCCCCCAGAGCAAGCTGCTTGCTGTGGGGCCACTGAACAGAAGGCAGGGGCCAGGAGAGCTGAAGAGGGAACCAAGAAGAGGAGGATCTGGGCTGCTCTGTGCAAAACCAACTGCACAGAGGAGGTAGGTATAACATGTTTGTTATTAAAAAAAAAAAAAAAACACACACACAAGACTTTACAATCACTTTAACCACTTCCAGACTGCCCACCTCATATATACTGTGGCAGGGTGGCCTGGGCTGCGCAAAATCACGTATAGTTACGTGATTTTGTGCAGGGCTTCTTGGGGGAGTGCGCAAACTGCCGGAGCCCCACTTCTGCTGTGATCAGGCACAGAGGGAGCCAATCAGCGGGTCTGGTGGCCGCTGTCTAATCAGCATCCTAATATGCCACACCTGTGAGGTGGATGGGTTATTTTGGCAAAGGAGAAGTGCTCACTAACAGATTTATCCAGATTTGTGAACCATATTTCAGAAAAATAGGCCTTTGGTGTACATAGAAAAAGTCTTAGGCCCCTTTCACACAGGCTTTCCGATCCGATCCACCTTTCAGTTTTTCAGGTGGACCGGATCGGATGCTCCATGCGCCCTATGAAGCAACGGATGTTAGCGGTGACATCTCCGCTGCTATCCGATCCTGTCTGTGTAATCCGGACGGATGGAAACCCTATTTTCAATCCGTCTGGAGGATTGGTTCAGATAAGATCGGATGAAAACGGACAGGTGGTCTGTTCTCATCCGATCTCCCATAGAGGAGAGCAGGGATCTGACAGCTCTGTCTCCACACACAGAGCAGGAACAGAGCTTTCATTCTCCTGCTCAGCGGGGATCGGCGGATCGATTCCCGCTCAGCAAAATGGTCTCCGTCGGACGCACCGCCTATGTGAAAGGAGTCTTAGATCTTTGAGTTCAGCTCATGAAAAATGGGGGCAAAAACAAAAGTGTTACGTTTATAATTTTGTTCAGTGTAACTGGATGATGGAAGTAAGCAGTCCTGTCTTTGAGAACACCCTGTGGGAGGGACGAAATGCGTAGACGTGGTTTCCGGTCTCTCAGTTCGTCACATCCGGCGTCCGTGGTACGCACATTGGAATGCCCGCAGAGTGCAGATCCTGGCACCGGCCATTGCAACTTACAAATACGATACATCTGCCTTCGCCCATATCCTTATCAAGGCAAAATGATGTCTACATTATTGTAAGTGTATTTCTAGTGTTTATATCTAAATAAAGGATCGTATTACACGATCTCTGGATCCTCTCTTCCCTTGTATGAGCCATAGCTTTGGAAAGGACCTATAGAAATGACACCTGGTCTCACTTAGCAGTTAGGCCTGCCAGACCCACATGCTATATGGCTAAGGGGTCTACAAGATATGGCTAAGGGGTCCACAAGATATGGCTAAGGGGTCCACAAGATTTGGCTAAGGGGTCTACAAGATATGGCTAAGGGGTCCACAAGATTTGGCTAAGGGGTCCACAAGATATGGCTAAGGGGTCCACAAGATATGGCTAAGGGGTCCACAAGATTTGGCTAAGGGGTCCACAAGATATGGCTAAGGGGTCTACAAGATCTGGCTAATTGGTCCACAAGATATGGCTAAGGAGTCCACAAGATATGGCTAAGGGGTCCACAAGATATGGCTAAGGGGTCCACAAGATAAGGCTAAGGGGTCTACAAGATCTGGCTAAGCGATCCACAAGATATGGCTAAGGAGTCCACAAGATATGGCTAAGGAGTCCACAAGATCTGGCTAAGGAGTCCACAAGATTTGGCTAAGGGGTCCACAAGATATGGCTAAGGGGTCCGCAAGATATGGCTAAGGGGTCTGCAAGATATGGCTAAAGGGTCCGCAAGATATGGCTAAAGGGTCCACAAGATATGGCTAAGGGGTCCACAAGATATGGCTAAGGGGTCTACAAGATCTGGCTAAGCGATCCACAAGATATGGCTAAGGAGTCCACAAGATCTGGCTAAGGAGTCCACAAGATTTGGCTAAGGGGTCCACAAGATATGGCTAAGGGGTCTACAAGATCTGGCTAAGCGATCCACAAGATATGGCTAAGGAGTCCACAAGATCTGGCTAAGGAGTCCACAAGATATGGCTAAGGGGTCCGCAAGATATGGCTAAAGGGTCCACAAGATCTGGCTAAGGAGTCCACAAGATATGGTAAGTGTGTTTGCTGCTGACGCTGGGGATTGGAACACTGAGCACTGCATGAGACATTGTACAATTTCAACACTTTGGCACTGAAGCACTTTATTTTGAGGAACATCAAGGAGTCTTCACTGGCCACATGCTTGTCACTTTATGAACTTATTTGTTAGCACGCAAGCACTTTTTTTTCCACTTGAGGACTTTCACTGGCTACTTGCTTGTTTATTTGAACATTGAATGTATGTTTTTTTTTGCACCACATGCGTCTATGTTAGGTGGATTTATTATATTTGGTTGCGCACTTTAGCACTTTAGATTTTCCAGACATTTTTGGTGATTTTTTTTGTATCCATTTATGAGGTTCGACTATTGATTTTAGGTTTGCGCTGTGGTTCTCAATTTTACAGAACTTCATCTCATTTACTAAACTAAGGGAAAATCCACTTGCAAAGTGAAAAATCCCCTGCACATTGGACGGCCTATTTGCCTTTGATAATTCATCCCTATAGCACTGGGAGCCATTCCATGCTGAACATTCAGGAGAGTCATGCTGCTCCTTGTTCTACTTCCATCTATGTAGTACCTGGAGTCAGCCACTAGGCGGCGAGGGTCTACCTGTGCGCTGATGTGTGGCTGTGCTCAGTTGGCAGCAGCGCGTTGTCTTTGTGAGTCCGGAGGAACCTGCGTATATGTTGGAGCTGAGCGGCCAGGAGACAGCAGGGAGCTCTCTGGGGGTGACACATCGGGAACACTGCGGTGATTTTATGTGGAAGAGCCCATTGGTGAGGACGCAGAGGGGGAGCTGCCTGCATTGACCTGGTAAGGACTGGTTACATTGGCCAGGTGCTGAGCTGACCCTCTATGGGGGAGGGGAGCTGTGCCCATTGATTCCAGCACACACATACCTGGCTGACTCTGTGCACCAGCAGCTGTTATCCATTATCATGTTGCTGGGGGGGGGGGGGGGGTGCACTGAGCCAGGCCCCCCCAGAGTCTTTAGAAAGGGGGGGGGGGGGTTATCAGTATTGTGCTCAGCTGCTGCCTTGTATGAGCTCTGCATGCTGTGCAGGTGACACCCCCCCCCCCCCCATTTGTGTTACTTGGCCAGCATATAGATGGTAAAAGGTTTGCTTTGATTTTTATTCCATTGTTATAATAACATATCCCCTGTCACATGCATGCTACAACTCAGTGAAAGTTACCCCAGCTGCATATGACGCACGCTGCAACCTTTTAATTAACCCCTGGCTCTCCAGGAAAATAGTGCGTGGTGTCCCCCTCCCCCCCCCTTCCCAGCGGTCACTGCGCAGCATGCAGATGTCAATCTTTTTCAAGAGGTTGCCCCAATTTTATCCACATTATTTTTAGGATCCCCCCCAAAAAGGAAAAAAAAAATACTAGGTGAAGGTAATGAATGAGATGAGCATCCTATCAGTTCAGGGACCCCCAAAAACTTCTTGCAGTTGTGACCCATTTATTTCCTATTGGCTGCAAGGGGGTTAAGGTGGGTGGCGGTGGGTGTTGCATTGACTGTAATGACTTAATGAAGAGATGTCTGCTGGGCGTTCCATATTCTCTAGTAATTACTGCTCCATGTATTCGCACCTTTTCATTTTTATTTAATGTAAATAATTGTAAATGGTCTGTGATGTGACCTGTTACGTGGCCGTGTAATTGCTGGATTATCATTCGCTGGAGCACCATTCTTCGCACCGACGGTAAATGAGGTTTTGTACTTCTTGTATGTATTTAGTTGACATTTTCTAATCTTTGTATTACAAGCTGTGTAGGAGTAAATCTTTTCATAAGTGACTAGCGGACAGTACGCCAAGGTCGATTTATGAAAATGGAGCAAAAGCAGACTTTGTTCTTGTAGCAGTGCATTAGGAGTCCTCTTTTATTCCCTGGAAAGGGGAAAAATAAAGAAATCTGCTCGCAGCTCTGATTTTATTCCAGTTTTTATGTATCAGCTCCAGAATACGGGGAAGCTGGGGTAACGCATGGTGCTAGCTGTGGATTAGAAATGGGGGGCTGCGCTGAAAACTTACTGTCTTCCTTTGGATCCAAATATTGATTCTTTGTAGCGAGAACGCAATGGTACGGTGGACTAGCGCGTGATTACAACAGAGAAGCGTGCACACCGACGCAACAAACATTGCGCTCAGATCTGTACGTTGTATTGTTTATTACAGGGATGTAAATGCAGCGATGTTCTATGCTATGGGCCCTTGCACACCGCTGCATTTTCATCCTAAAACTGCGATGCGTAAACATCTGGAAAATAAAAAAGAAAACCTTTTGCTGGATCATGTTGGCAGAAAGTAAACCTGAATATGGTGCGTATAAATAATGCTTCCATTTTCATGTTTGGAGGCACATAAACTTCTATTTGTGTAAATGCGCATAAACATTACAGAATGTTTCCAGCTTCTAAAGCTGAAAGGGGGATGTGAACTGTATATATGTGTATATGTGGAAAATACTGACCAGTAAAGCCTCTTCATGTTTCAGTATCTGCTTTTTTTGGACTTTATTTCAGGCATTTGTTTTGAATATATTTGCGTGTATTTATGCGCATTGGAGTGTACAATACTTTCCTAGGGAAAATTCATTACCAATTCTGCTCATGTACGTGTACTTGCCCTCATTTATGGGTGTTTGCACGTACTGGCACAAAATACTTACTGGGAACACATATTTTTATATCCTCCCCTTTTTTTTTTTCTCTCTCTTTTTTCCCCTAAAATATGCAGCGCTTGACTACGGCCCTGTGTGTACATGCACATTGTAAACAATAGGCTGCATTTTAGAACAGTTAGAGCCCATTCAGACTAGCGTGACACGACTTTGGGGGGCGATCTGTGAAGTCGCGTGCACTGCTGTACACCCCGACTTCGAATCGACTTGTGTCGCTCCTATTAGAACGGGTCCTGTGCTAACCAATGGACCGCGACCGAGCGCGACTTGTCAGACTGACAAGTCGCGCTAATGTGAATGGGCTCTAAAAAAAACAAAAAAAAAAACTCTGTACTGAGCATTTTGGAGCTGCACTGTGTAAGAGGCCTAACATCATTTATTTTTCAATCTGAATGTGGCACTAGTTGACTGCTATTTACCAGCTTTGTGCACGGGCCCATAGAACACAATGGGCTGCATTGGGGGAAAAAAAAAAAAAAGCCTGCGGCCCTTAAACATTGCATTTTGGGTGCGTTTTTGCAAGGGCCCTTAGTTCCGGTTCACATATGTGCGAGGACAGATGTCGCATATCATTTGGAGCGCACTGTTTTGCAAATCACATGCAATGTCTGTGTGATGCGAATTCAGCCATACAGATTATATGGCTGAATTTGCATCAGATTGGGACTCAACTCGCACAGGACCCTTTTTTGGGTCCGCACCAGAATCTGATTGAGTGGGTGTTCACGCCTTTGCGATCTGATTCATGTCTAACACCGAACTGATCTAGGGGTGTCATCACCTTTGTATTGACACCCCCAGTGATTCGCATATGGCAGTGTGAACTACCTGTTAGTTGAATGCGTTGCGGGAACCCGCAGTGGATTTGCAGGGTTCCCACATATGTGAACCGGCACTTACACATCAAAACTAACGTTTACTAAAGCACTTTACTGTCAGCAAGATTCAGCATAGATGATCAGTAATTTCATTACTGCAGTGTGTAGAAGTCCTTACAACTTCCTTCAGCCTGCACAGGCCCAATAACTAGACCCTGGATTTCAAGGTATTATTAGATTAGTGGAAAGTGATTTAATTATTTTTTTTTAGTTAGATAAAAATTGACAAGCAGGATAGATAATTTTAAATTTGTTTTGCTATAGGTCATTACATAGTCAACAATGTACACAGCATATGCATATATATAATATATATATATATATATATATATATATATATATTTATATACACATACTGTACAGTCACATCAGTCAAGGTTCAGGTAAAATATAGTACCTGGCATCATTCACAAGAGCAGCAAGGGGACAGTAAAAATAGGCAGATGATCCTCATTTTTCCTGCTCTTCAGAATTCCCACAATTCCCACACCTAACATGGCAGCTCATACACATTCTTGAGGCCAGAGTGCTTTGCTCCAGTGCGTTGCGTTTGACAGGTGTTGAAGTCGATGAGAGAGCCCCGCAACCGTGAGCGCAGTACTTCAATGCAAAATCTCCTTTCAGCTGGAAAAAAAGGCATTCAGGAGGCGGCAATATTACCTTCTGATCACCTGCAGACCACCTCTGAAAAGCAATCCACTTGTGTGAAAGAGGCCATAGGTCATCCAGGCATCACAACGGTTTTTGGTGTTCATGTTTGTGTTATGATCAAGTTATAAAAAATCAGTAAGGTCTGCAATAATGCTTAGGCCCTGTTCATACCTGAGCGTATGTCAGCCCGTAAAATGCTTATCTCTGAAGTCTCAAAATGCCCAACAAGCAAAATCCTATTCATTTCAATGGCCCCTGTTCACATCTGAGCGTTGTCTCCTAAAACAAAATGCCTGAAGCTCAAAAAAGTACATGAGCTTCTTTTTTGGCAGATTTGAAGCGTTTTTGTTCGGTCAGTGCCTGCATCCAAACACCTGCAAGAAATGCCTGGAAAAAAGCCCAAAAAAATGCCTGAAAACAATATGCTCAGGTGTGAATGGAGCCTCATAAATTTGGGGGGTTTATGAATGTTCTTGTTTGTATAAATATGATAAAAACATGTTGATTGTTCCAGTAAAAGGAGTGTGTACATGGAGAACAGATCAGCTTGATGTTAAACCAACTAGTCTTAAGCCAGCCATAGATGGTGCGATACTGTTCAAACGATTTTTTTTTCTTTCCTTGGAGAACACAATGATTATTGCTAGTATCTATAGCCATTGGCAATAATCACATGAGAAATCCGACATGCTGGTTGTACCCAAGTCTATCGATGGATTGGATTGGCTTAGGTACAATCAGCCTGCCCATACATAGTTTGAATCTCGGCCAGTCCCTGCTGAACAGTCTGAGATTCGAATAATCTGTGGCCGGTTTTACCCTTGTTTCTATGTATAGGTTGTAAATATGTATACACAGCTCTGCTTTTAGCTTCATAGCACTCAACAATGGTTGTACTTTACTGTGCCTTTCCACAATCCAGGTCAATGAGTTGGCTGATTAACTTCAAAAAATTCTATCTTTGTGGTTTATACCTATTCCCAACAGCTGTAAAGCTGGCAATAGATGGTTTGAATCTTGGCAAGTTCAGCAGGGACAAGCGGAGATTCAAACTGTCTATGGACAAGCTGATTGTACCCAAATCGATTGAACATGTCGGCTCCATTGATTAGCATGTTGGATTTTGCATGCGATTACTGCCAGTGGCTATAGCCGCTAGCTATAATCAACAACCTGCAATGCCAGGACAACACAATAGAGGGATTCCTCCATATATAATGACTTTGTTGATGAAGGAATCAAATTTTCTTTCCTGCAATGCTCTGTGGCTGACTTAAAGTGGAGTTTCACCCTATTTTTATACTTACCTCCATCTTCTCGCTCCGGGTCACCTGAAAAAGAAATGGATAATCGCATATTTTTTTTTTTTTTACTTGCCTCGTAGCGAAGAAAATATACTTACCTTACTTCCTTCTTCCTCCTTCCTCGGCCGCGGCCCGTCGTCACTTCCTGGCTCTGCAATGATTCCTGGGAGCTGAACGTCATAGCTCCCAGGAATCATTGCGCCTGCACCGGCCCCGACGTCAGTTCCGGGCCGCGCGCGTCATCCCCTTCTAAACAGCTTCTGGGCATGCCCAGAAGCTGTGGAGGGGTGATGCGCGCGACCCGGAAGTGACGTCGGGGCCGGCGCAGAGCATCGTGGGACCACAGAAGGCGGAAGAAGACGCCAAAGAGGACGCGCTGGCTTCAAGCTGCCCACATCTGAGATGGCAGCGCTGGACAAGACGTTTGCAAGGTAAGTATTTCGTCTTGCAGGTAAGTGCAACCCGGGACAGATCAGAGGCTAGCGATTGTGGAATGCACTAGCCCTGACTGTCCCGGGGGTATTAAAAAAAAAAAAAAAAAAAAAAAAAAAAAAATCCAGGGTGGAACTCCGCTTTAAGGCAGGGAATATGCTGTAGCTACTTTAGGCCCCTTTCACACAATACCGACTGTTAATTTAATCAGTTCAGTCACGTTTTTTTCAGTCAACATCAGTTTCACATCTGTTTTTCACTCGTTGTCGTCAGGTTTTTCACTCGTTGTCGTCAGGTTTTTCACTCGTTGTCGTCAGGTTTTTCACTCGTTGTCGTCAGGTTTTTCACTCGTTGTCGTCAGGTTTTTCACTCGTTGTCGTCAGGTTTTTCACTCGTTGTCGTCAGGTTTTTCACTCGTTGTCGTCGGGTTTTTCACTCGTTGTCGTCGGGTTTTTCACTCGTTGTCGTCGGGTTTTTCACTCGTTGTCGTCGGGTTTTTCACCCGTTGTCGTCGGGTTTTTCACCCGTTGTCGTCGGGTTTTTCACCCGTTGTCGTCGGGTTTTTCACTCGTTGTCGTCAGGTTTTTCACCCGTTGTCGTCCATTTTCATCTGATCCGTTTTTTTTAATGGATGAAAAATAGGATTTTCATCCGTTCAAAGAAACAGATGTTGACAGAAGCTGATGAAAAAGGGTGATCATCCATTAACATCCCTTTTTCCATAGGAATGCATTGATGTCCGTTTTTCATCTGTCAACGAATGGATGAAAAACAGACGAACGGTCCATATGTGTGAAAGGAGCCTAACATTGCCTTTTATGCCTAATTAAGAATTTGTTGAGGGTAGATTCACAGCTCGGTTCACAGCACAGCATGTGTGTGTCAGTTTATGTTCATTTATATAAGGTGGCATTGTATGATTTTGTGTTATTTTTTTGCACTACATTGCCTGTGTGTGAGTTGCAGTGCTGTTTTTATTTATTTCTTGAACTCCTCTTCCCTTTTTTTTCCCCTAATGCAGACTACAGCGTAATGTGGTGAAATAAAAAGCTGCCGGCTTAATTTTTTTACAGACACACCAATCCAGCGTATTGGTGTCACCTGGGACAATACAAAACCAATACTGGCCATAAATGGTGCAAATTTGCAGGATTCCCCCATCAACACAGAGAGTGCTGACAGGGAAATCAGCAGTTGTCTGGGCCGGCGAGGGAAGCCGTCCCTGCCGAGAGAGGACAGTGATTATTGCTAGAATCTATATCAGCCGCTAGCGATGACTGCAAGAGAATTCAGCAGGCTGGTTGTGCCCAAGTTGATCGATCAGCTTGGTACATTTAGCCTGCCCAAATAATTCAAACCGTTTATGGCCGGCCTAAGGCTTTTTTCCTTCTCCATATGTTTGGACGTGCATGTACTGTAAACAAACCCTATGATTAAAGTTCTTGTTGGAGTTGGAACGCTCACCCACCCAATTCTTTTAAAAAAATAAAATGTAAGCTAAATTCCACAAATATGTACCTAAATCCACAGTCGGCTGACATGCTGGGTTTAAATCTGTTCTTTTTCACTTTGGGTGTCCATGTCACTGCCTAGTGAGATGAGGACTTCCCTGTGTGTTCATTGGTCAGGGTCATACAGAGTCCTGTGGCTTTAGTGACGACATGCTGAGGTGGTGGTAGTGGATCACCAGCTTCACTAGTGGAAAAGACACTGTAATGGTAGGGATAGGGTAGATTTTACTGTTGGCCAGAGTTAAGCCCCGTACACACGTACCAATTGTCGGCCGTAAATATTCGGCCGGTGACCGATCGGCCGATTGTAGGCCTGTTAGTATGATGCTTCCGACAGCCGACAGCGCATTTTCGGCCAAACAGAATCTGTTGTGCAGGCATTAAAATTTTTGTTGGCCAACACCAGAATGGCCGATTGTTCGCCAGTCAGTACAGAATTCGGCCGACAGACAGCAGATTTGCAAGACTGAGCATGCTCAGAGAAGAAAAAACACAGGGAAAGTTAACCATCACATGACATCACTTCTGCAGTCGGCTGTTGTTGGCCTACAAAATTCGTGTGCAGTCTTTTGCACTTTTCAGCGGACAGGACATCCCTGGACAAAAGACGGCCGATCGGTCGGCCGACGATCGGTACGTGTGTACGAGGCATTTCAAAACAAGTACAAAATGTGAAAGTCACATCAAAAATGACTTTAAGGTGCACAGAGCAGTGATGACACTAAAATAGGTGACAGAAACACAATGCACTTTCTCTTTAAATTGATTAGCCAAGAACGTAAGGAGCTATGAATGAAAAAAGGAAGCAAGAAATTCTGGTTGGTATGGGCCACACTTTTCAGAATTCAGTCCCATAGTCTAGCCTTCAGCCTAAAGACTGAAGAGTACTATGGTCCTTCAGAAAACCAAACCATTATTATACCCATCGTGGTTGCTAACTCATTCAGCTGGTGGCACATAAGTTGTGAAAGTTTTTCTTTTTCTATGCAGAAAATAGTGTGTAAGAAATGGTTCTGTAGCCATTCTATTTGAATTTGATAAAGAGCACTTCTGATAATTGGAAGATTGGATTGTGATCCTTTAGGTCCTGTTCACAGTTCACACCTGAGCGTTTTATGGGCTGAAGAACGCTCATCTGTGAAAATCCAAAACACCCAACAATAAAAATCCCATTCATTTCAATGGCCCCTGTTCACATCTGAGCATTTTGTCCCCTGAAGCCCCAAAAATACACATAATGCCCAACAAAAGACAGAAATGCCCAAAAAGCACCCAAAAAATGCCTGAAAACGATACGCTCAGGTGTGAATGCAGCCTTAGCAGAGCTCTGTGTGGTTGATATTCTCGGTTGGACTGTTTGGCTGCCCTATCATAATGGAAGATAAGGTCTTACAGGCTGTCACACTTGGGGCTGGTGAACTGGTACATGTAATCTTGTGACATTTATACATGTTCAGCTTATTTGGATATACAGTAAAAACTCGGATTTAGAATCCATTCACATTAGCGCGACTTGTCAGGTGACTTGTCAGCCTGACAAGTCGCGGTATGTCACGGTCCATTGATTAGCACAGGACCCGTTCTAATAGGAGCGACACAAGTCGCTCCGACTTAGAAAAAGGGTCCTGTACTATTTTGGGGTGACCTCGGAGCGACTTGCATAGACTGTGAAGTCTCTGCAAGTCGCGCCAAAGTCGCGGTGAACACGACTTCACAGGTCGCCCCCCCAAAGTCGTGTCGCGCTAGTCTGAATGAGCTCTAAGTCCCCGTTGACACTAAGGCGACCTGTGAGGCGACCTGGTCGCCTCACAGGTCGCCTTAGGTCGCCTTCCATAGGGAAGCTGCGGACCCGTTCTAATAGGAGCAACACAAGTCGCTCCGACTTAGAAAAAGGGTCCGGAGCTTCTTTGGGGCGACCCGGAGGCGACCGCCATAGACTTCAATGTTATGAAGTCCGTGGCGGCCGCTCCGAGGTCGCCCCCCCCCCAAGTCGGATCGCGGCAATGTGAACGGGGCCTAAGAGTAACTTGTTTTGAGAGTGTTTTGCAAGACAAGCAACATTTTTAAATACATTTTGACTTGATAAACAAGCGATGTCTTGATATACAAGTAGCCTCAGGTCACAGCTGAGTATAAAAGAGAAAAGAGGTGCCTCTAAGTGTAGCAATATGGTTACATTTAATGACGGTACAATATTTAGCAACTCACATGGTTGATGATTAATACAGGCACATCTAAGTATGCAGGCATCCGGGGTAAAGCTGTCCACGTGCAGACTGACAGCGGTGAGAGCCGGCGGTGCCGAGGATAGTCTATGTGGACAACTTTACCCCGGATGTCTGCATACTTGGATGTGCTTCTCTTAATCATTAACCATGTGAGTTGCTAAATGTTGTACCTTCATTAAATGTAACCATATTGCTACACTTAGAGGCTCCTCTCTTCTCTTTTGTACTCTGTAGCTTCTGCATTTTACTTCTAATCCCCTTGTGGTGGAGCCATTTGTGGATTGAAAGGACAATTTTTGCTGCCACCAAATATGAACCCATCCTGATGTAGTAAAAAGATGAAGGACTCCTCATACCCTATTATTTTTTTTTCCCATAGCTTAGGGCTCCAGGTTTTGTGCTTCTTACAGAAGGTTATGAATCTTTGTGTGTTAACCTTGATTGCAAACACTTTTCCACCTGCTGCCCTGCCATCTATCTTTGTAAAGATTGTGAAGGGAAAAAGAAAGCGTTCCTGATTATTCAGAGCCACTAGTTCTGTCTATGGAGGAGTTAGTCAGGTTTTCTTTTGGAGTGTCCTGGTGGAGATTCATTCTCACTTTCTGTTCTGATTGTTGTTGTCATGAAACCTCTTCCACTTGTTTTAGTAAGAACTGTCAAAGGTGGAACTTTTTGGGGGGTCATTCTTTCTCACTTCCTGTTGAGTCTTTGGGAGAGGAAAAGTGACAATATTTCTCAGTGGGGACACAAGACAGCAATGAAAATTTGACAGATGTACTAATACTTTCCCAGTCTATGTAGAACTATAAAAAGTTGGTTGGAGTTTCCATAAGTAAACCATAATGTTAAACCTCCAACTAGCTCCTAAGCTAAGTTGTGAAAGGCACACAGAGGTCGGTGTTTCAGCTTGGCTGAAACACACAATCTTATTGTGCCTGTTTGACAGGAGAGCCGCCTGCTTTGTTTACGCGGCTCTCCTGTCAGTTTCCCCTAAGATCGTGCCAGCTCCTCCTGCGGTCTGGCTCCCGCTTTGTCTAATCACAGCAGGAGCGTGGCTCCGGCAGCACGCGCGCACCGCCGAGACCGCGTGCACATAATCGCGTAGATCTACGTGATTATGCACAGCTAAGCTGCCCTGCCGCATAAATCTGCATGGGGCAGTCGACAAGTTTTAAATACCACTAAAAGGAACCTCTATCCGTCTCAAAACAATGATAAAAATGTCATATGGGTAGAGTACTGCATGACTACGCAACTGACATTCAAAGTGCGTCAGCGCTGAAATCTGAAAATTGGCCTGGGTAGGAATGGGGTGAAAGGGCCTGGTATTGAAGTAGTTAATGTAAGAAAATGGATTTAAATTAGAAATCATTCTTTGCTGTGTGGCTGGTTCATATCTAAGTGCTACAGTTTTCATGTTTTTAAAGAAACATTCATGATCACACACCCTGCAGTATGCACCTACGTGTGAATGGGCTGTAAATGTTCTCAGTGAAGGATGTCTGCTGTGCTCTGGTTTGGGCTTTATTCTAGTTTTGTATATTTAGGTGACCTTTGAGTTGGATTATTTTAGTTTGCAAACTGAGATGACAGGTTTGCTTTAACATCTCATTTAACCTTCTTATACTTCTCCCAACCTTTAACTCAGCGCTTTAAATCTCAATTCCCTCTGAAGGATTTCACCTACTGAATATCCCTAAGGCTCCATGTACACGGGACGCTGGAAATGGCCGTTTAGGAGCAGTTGGGCGTTTTTTTCAGAAGCCCCTGAACCCATCTACATTTTATCTTGTCTGTCCATGTACACCAGGTCGTTTACAGTCATTTGCAGGCAGTTGAGTTCAGGGACTTTTTTTAGAACGCAATTATTTGCGTTTCGAACGTGTTTCCCGGCGTTTCAAACGCAAAAACGCGTCCGAACGCGATGACCCGCGTTTAGCGTTCGCGTTTTTCCATTTTAAAGGGGAATCATTTTTTTGACCTCCTAGGAAGGGTTCTAAACGCAAACGCCCGTTAAACGCGGGTACAAACGCGACCGAACGGACGTTTCAAACGTCCTAAAAATTCCAGCATTCAAAGGGACTTTTAACAACGTCCCGTGTACATGGAGCCTTATCACACTGAAGAGGGCCTTTTAAATGAGCCAGCTTCATCTTTCCTCAATTGAACACTGTGATCCTAAGAAAGGAAAAAACATTCTTGAAGTCTGGACAGCATTTTTTTTAATTGATCATTTTCTGTTGACAATGCAGCTTTATAAATTAAGTAGACAGTTTGTTAGATATATTTTTTGTCCAGTAAGCAGATAAACAGGAATGACTTGGCACTGGGTCATAAAATGAGTGATTGTAGATCCCTTTTAATTATTATTATATTATACAGGATTTATATAGCGCCAACAGTTTGCGCAGCGCTTGACAAAATGAAGGCAGACATTGCAGTTGCAATATAATTCGGTACAAAAGAAATCGGAGGGTCCTGCTTGTTAGAGCTTACAATCTAAAATAAGTTTATTTTGTATACAACTGAATCAGAAGGCTTGGGTTGTGTTTTGCCCCTGGCTGTGAACGGGTTATACAGAACGCCCTTGCATTGTAAAATTTTATGAGCTCGGCAAGTCACTTATTCCACACCTCAAACCGACCTCTCTTTTATAAACGGCAGCTTTTTTAATTTGTTTGTTTTACTTGGAACCATATTGTTTTCTAATTTCCTAGCAGTGAAATGCCTGGCGTGGATATACAATGCAGCTAGGCAATAAATATAAAAATCTGTTTTACAACTTGGTTCTTGTTGGGTAAGGGATAATTTGTTTCACAGGACACCGCTAGGATAGTCAAGAGTAGTCAAAAAAGGAGCTCCACCCACAAGGGGAAGTCCCGCTTTAAGGCCTCCTCCCCCGCTCATACTTGTTAAATGAAGCTTTTGGGGGGGATGAGGGGGGGCGGGTACCCGATTTTGACAGGTACTTGCTCCCACTTCTGCCTCGACTGCATAGGCAATCAGAAGGGGAAGTCCCCACCCCCCCCCTGCCGAAGTCTGTAGGACAAATGACAGGTTCCAGAAGACTGTGGGACCAGTTACAGAGCGCAGCACTGCTCGCGCATGCGCATTGGGCACCCAGCTGTGAAGTCGTAAGCTGTTACATCCAGGTGCCCATAGTAAAGATGCTGGCGAGAAATCGGCTGGGGTAAGCAAATCGCTGGATCGTAGGACAGGTGAGTGGATGTTTATTAAAGGCAGCTGCTACGGTTTTTGTAGCTGCTGACTTTTAATCTTCACTTAAAGCGGTTGTATACCCTGCTTTGTTATTTTTACCTACAGGTAAGCCTATAAGACTTACCAGTAGGTAAAATTATCATCTCCTAAACGTCACGTTTAGGAGATATTCACTCTGCGTGCAGCCGCTGACGTCAGCGGCGCATGCGCTCTAAATGTCCGACATATCGTGCCGGAACTTCAGAGCTTCTTGCCGGAACTGAGGGCACACATGTTGGAGTAACGTCATCACGACTCTGCCCACTCAATGCCGGAGCCCGCAAACCCAGAAGAAACTCCAGGGGAACATGTCAGCCCCCTCATTGGTGACCGGGCACCACTGCGGGGGCTTCTTTTTAAGGTATTTCATAATGTGCTAGTATGCAATGCATGCTAGCACATTATGCCATTGTCCTGCAGGTGGTGTTTTTGTTTTTAGGGTATACAACCGCTAAGAGACTGGCCCTCCTTTAACCACTTAAGGTCCGGAAGGTTTTACCCCCCTACTGACCAGGCCATTTTTTGCGATACAGCACTGTGTTACTTTAACTGACAATTGCGCAGTCATGCAACACTGTACCCAAATAAAATTGATGTCCTTTTTTTTTTAACCAAAAATAGAGCTTTCTTTTGGTGGTATTTGATCGCCTGTGCAAATTTTTTTTTGCGCTATAAACAAAAAAAGAGCAACAATTGTGAAATAAAAAAATATTTTTTACTTTCTACTATAAAACATTCCCAGTAACAAAATTTTTAAAATCACATTTTTTCATAATTTTAGACCAATATGTATTCTGCTACATATTTTTGGTTAAAAAAATCCTAATAAGTTTTTATATTGATTGGTTTGCGCAAAAGTCATTGTGTCTACAAACTAGGGGAAAGATTTGTCATTTTTTATTTATTAGTAATGGTGATCAGCGATTTTTAGCGGGACTGTGACATTGCGTCGGACAGATCGGACACCTGATATGTTTGACACTTTTGGGGGGACCAGTGACATTACTACAGTAATCAGTGCTAAAATAATGCACTTTTACTGTACTAATGGCACTGGCAGGGAAGGGGTTAATACCAGGGGCAATCGAAGAGTTATCTGTTTGCCCAGGGGGTGCTTTCTAACTGTGTGGGGGATGGGCTCACTGGATGAACACAGAGACCTGTGTTCCTAAATAGGAGGAACACAGGATTCCTGTGTTCATTACTGACAGAACAGCAGTCTGCCATTTTTTACATTGGCAGACTGCCATTCTGTCTCTATTGAAGCGATCGCAGGTGCCCAGGGAACATCGCGGCCGCCGGACACGCCGATTGGCTCCCCCTCTAGCCACTCAGCACGTGCGTGCGCCCACACTAACTGCTACACGAAGAGACGTACATGTACGTCGTTTTGTGTAACATGGATGACCGGCCGCAGTATAAATATGGTGGCTGGTCGGCAAGTGGTTAAAGAGTATGTCTAGAAAACAAAAACATTTGCAGTAAATCTCAGAAATATGCACATTTCCCTTTTATGATTTATTCCTTTACAAACACTGGAAGACCGGTACCTGTTGGAAATGCAGTAAACTGTCTGAGCTGACAACTCCGCCTTTTCCACACTGAAATCCATACTTGCCAACTGTCCTGTTTTTGCCGGGATAATCCCGACAAATAGAAACCTGTCCCGGGTAATTTACATTGTCCCGGCAATGTACTTATTTACACCTTGCACTTTATTTATATTTACATATTCCATTTTTTGTATGGTCACACCTGAGCACATTTGACACTTTAGAATTGCAGGGAGTTGTGGTGAGAATTTTAAACTTTAGGCAGAAGTAGTGCAGATGAATGGGAGAATTATTCCAACTCTGCTACTTTTGCCTCAAGTTTAAAATTCCCTTTTCAGTTTCCTGTAATTCTCTATTAAGTAGTATAATCTGATAAGTAGGCGGAGATTATGTGGAGTGGGTGGAGCTTCAGGGAAGAGGGTATAGTAAGTAATTGATAGCTGTGCTGCAAAGTATCCCTGGAAATTTTTTTCAAATGTTGGAAATCCTAAGTAGTGTTGTCATCCCTGCTTATTGTGCCCACCCCCACCCTCCTGTCCCTCCTACCAAACCTAAGTTGTTTTCTTTCTCCGCAAAGTAATATTACCGTTCTGTGGTTGTGCTCGCGTCTGTCATTGGGAGCTGCTGATCATTCCTCCTAGCAGCCGTCCCTGCAACATGTTACTAACCTGTTTGATGATGTCACATGAGGATAAAAAAGCAGTTTTTCTACAGGAACAAGTATTAAAAGTAAAAAACTGATGCTGACACATGCTTTTAAAGAGGGGGGGGGGTGTAATTTATTTCTACAAGCAACTATAGAAAAGTTAAAAAGGTGTAAATGCAGATGACTGCTCACTGTGTAATATATACAGTATATATAGGAAGGCTTCACCTTCCTTGCTAATGCTTTAATTATATAGAGTGCAGGATTTATTGGGTGCTGGTCATTTAGTTGATGCATAGACAGCAGTGAGTTCCCTTTATACTCTGTAACTGGTCGGTATAAAGACTTGTGGCATGCAGACTAGCTGGAAAAACCAGCCCATTCGCCTTCCCTTTTAAGTTTATATTGAGGTTTAGGTGATGAAGTAAAATGTGTGAATTACTGTATAAAGGAAGTGCTGACCATTGCTTCTGCAAGTGCTAGATGTAGTCCCAGGTACGCAGTTACACCCCATTATTTTCCTTTAGTACCGTTTTGAATTTCTTGCTTGAAGAGGAATACAGATAATGCGTTCTGATTTTCATTTGCAACATTCTGGAAGAGGCATACAGATAAGGATTTGGAATGGCATAAAAAAACCTGATGGAGGCTTTAACACTTCTCTATACAAAACAAAATAAATTATTGGTTGGATTAGGCTTTAATAGGTCATAGACGTCATCATACTCTGCTAGGTTCAGAGTAAAAATAGTCGGTGTCAAAGAGGGCTCACATATTTCCTTTGCCACCTACGGGAGTTGTCATTATTTTCAATCCTCCATTGCCTCCAGGATCTCCTCTCAGCACTTAATTTTCCATGGTCATTGCTTTGAAAATTCACATCTATGTGTTTAGCTACAGGTCCCCTGATGACGTCGGCTTATAACGAAATGCGTAGGGGCGTAACGTCAGCACGCACGATCTGGTTACCGTTCCAATGCCAGTGTTTTATGCTTATTGCATTTATTCTGGTAATCTATGCAAGTGCAATACTTTTCTCACGTTAAACCTGTGTTGAGGATTTTACCATATGTGAGGGTCGTCTTTCTCCTGTATATATTATAATCTGTAGGAGAGAAACGCTTTGTGAAGTACCTTGGAGTCTGAGATACCGAGAACTTGACTAAATGAGCCTCACGATTGTACAAATTCTCACTAGGACTGCTCTTTAAGCGTTTGTAAACTGTTGGACTTTTTTTTTTTCTTTTTACACCCTACAAGGTAAAGGATGCTAGCATACTAGCACATTATGTTAAACTTACCTTAAAACAACGCCCTCCTGTGCCGAGATTTCAGAGCTGTAGCAGGCTCCCATCTTCACCCATCTTGCTTCCGGGTTCGTGGATTTTGACTCTGTGACAGGCCAGATCCACGATGATGTCACTCCTCCACATGAGCGCGGGAGCCGCCGATTATGGGATAGGGCTTGGAAGGAACGGCATGGCTGGCCATTTCTTCAGAGCGCATGCGCCAGTGTCCTCACTGGCTGCATGTAATGTAAATATCTCCTGAATGGTGCGTGTTTAGGAGATATTTACACTACCTATAGGTAAGCCTTATTATGGAGTGGAGGAAAGCTAACGTGATTCCAATATTCAAAAAGGGTCATAGGCATATACCGGGAAATTATAGGCCTGTCAGTTTGACATCGATAGTATGTAAACTTGTGGAGGGGATGATAAGGGACTATATCGTAGAGTTTGCTAAAAACAACAGCATCATCAGCAGTAACCAGCACGGGTTTACAAATGGGCGTCCTTGTCAAACCAATCTCTTAACATTCTACGAGGAGGTGAGCTGTGAGCTAGATAGGGGCAGACCAGTGGATGTGGTGTACTTGGATTTCGCTAAGGCGTTTGATACAGTTCCCCCATAAGCGCTTAATTTATAAAATAAGGTCTGCAGGTATCGACAGCAGGGTTTGCTCTTGGATACGGAACTGGCAAAAATGGCGTGTCCAAAGGGTGGTAATAAACAGCGCATACTCAGACTGGTCTGAGGTAGTAAGCGGGGTGCCCCAGGGCTCAGTCCTGGGACCAACCTTGTTCAATTTATTCATAAACAGCATTGAGGACGGGATCAGTAGTTCGTTATCAGTTTTTGCAGATGACACAAAATTGGCCAGGGCAATAACTGCACAGCATGAAGCAGATATCCTACAGGATGACCTGGACAAAATAACGGATTGGGCAACGACTTGGCAAATGAGGTTTAATGTGGAGAAGTGTAAGGTTTTGCACTTGGGGACTAGAAACATAAAAGCACAATACACGTTAGGAGGGGAACCCTTGGTCGAATCAAAAATGGAGAAAGATCTGGGAGTCTTGGTTGATGATAGACTAGGCAATAGCATGCAATGTCAAGCGGCAGCTGCCAAAGCCAGCAGAATATTATCATGCATAAAGAAAGGGATGTATTCCAGAGATAAGACTATAATCCTTCCACTTTATAAAACTCTGGTCCGACCGCATCTGGAGTATTCTGTCCAGTTCTGGTCGCCAGTCCTCAAGAGGGATGTGTTGGAGCTGGAGAGAGTCCAGAGAAGGGCAACTAAACTAATTAGGGGATTGGAGGACCTTAATTATGAAGAGCGTCTGCAATCGCTTGATTTATTCTCCCTGGAGAAGAGACGCCTGAGGGGGGACATAATAGCAATTTTTAAATATCTCAATGGGGATCTCGGCTTAGAAAAAAAGCTGTTCCGTCGAAGGGATTGCATGAGGATTCGAGGGCATACAATGCAATTAGAGGAGAAGCGTTTTAACCTCAGGCAACATGGGGGGGGGGGGGGGGGGGTTCTTTACTGTTAGGGCTACAAGATTGTGGAATTCTCTACCACAAGAGGTGGTTTCTGCGGGTAGTATGGTGGCTTTCAAAAGACTCTTAGACATACATCTCAAGGATCAGAACATTCAGGGCTATGTGAGATGATTACAGCCACACACACCTGCACAGGTTGAACTGGATGGACTATTGTCTTTATTCAACCTCACCTACTATGTAACTATTATAGGCTTACCTATACGTAAAAGTAATGTGTGGAACTTTAATCAGAGAGAGTCATAGGTTTTTGGTAAGTTGTTCTGGAGCTCTATTACATGTTTGGTGGATTCTTGGGGTCCTTTCACACAGGCTTTCCGCCCCGTGGACTCCGTTTTGCTCAGAAGGGGTCAATCCACCGATCCTCGCTGAGCAGGAGGATGACCGGTCCATCTCCGCTCACTCTGCAAAGACAGACCTGTCCTCTATGGGAGATCGGATGAAAACAGATCGACTGTTCGTTTTCATCCGATCCTCCAGACAGATGGAAAATAGGATTTCAATCCGTCTGGATTTTATGGACAGGATCAGATCGGAGAGCAGCGGGTGTCAGCAGAGAGGTCACTGCTGGCATCCGCTGCCCCATAGAGGTGAATGGAGCGTCCGATCAGACCTGATTGGAAAGCCCATGTGAAAGGGGCCTAACAATGGTCTTTTTTTCTGGGAGACACATTCTCTTTCTACATTATTTGGACATTCCCTACATTTCGTTGGATTAAAGATTATCACAAAATTCTAATATTGGTGGATATATTTTCACTAGATCTTAGGATATAGCGCTGCCTTTATTTTTTTGTTAGGTTTAGCTAGACCTAGACAGGAAGAGGACTTCTAAAACTGATGTTTAGGGTGACATTTGACCATTGTCTGTGGCACTGGGCCACACACAGCAATACCGTAGTTGCTTTTTTGCATTGAGAATAGGGATAGATCAATCAGATTGTAAGTTTGATAATATCTGTGCAATTGTGATTGGCTCCTATGATAGGAACATTTGTTATCACCGCATTAGGGTAACCCTAAATTGCCTGTTGTGCCCAAGCGTTGTATCAGGTCTGTTTAGACTGTTGTGGGGGCACTGTATGCGTTTGGTCCTAATCTTGTATCTGATGTGATCTATTTATTCTCTAAGCTGTTCCTACTGTGCATTTGTAAAGAGCCATCAGCACAGCCTGCTGGAAACGGGCAGAGAATGAATGACAGCTTACACATTTGTAGATGACACCACGCTGAGAGGAATCAGAATGTGTTTGGAACCGTTTTTATCCTTACTGGATAAATTCTAGTGGAGAGAGGAGAAAGGAGCATATACTGATATCACTAAGAACATGATTGTCAGATAAATAAAGTAACACAAGTATCTCCATTGAGGGTGTGAACTTTCATAAATCAATAATTGTAAAAACTGTTTTTTTGTTTTATTTTTCTTTGATATTTACTTGGCTGATTGACAGTTTGTTATCCATAAGGCCCCTTTCACACAGGCGGACCGTTCAGATCCGCCTGTTCGTTTTTTTTTTTTTAGCGGATCTGAACGGTCCCCCCATGCATTCCTATGGGGCATCGGATGTCAGCGGAGACATGTCCGCTGACATCCGACCCCCATCCGATCCGTCAAATCTGGACGGATGAAAAACCCTATTTTCCATCCGTCCAGCGGGTTTCGGATCGGATGGGATCTTATGAGAACGGACCGATGGTCTGTTCCCATCCGATTTTCCCCATAGAGATGCATGGGGAACTGACAGCTGTGTCTCCGCACACAACGCGGAGACACAGCTGTCATCCTTCTTCTGCTCAGCGGGGGATCGGCAGCTCGATCCCCCCGCTGAGAAAAGCGGAGTCCGTTTGACGGACATAGTGTGTGAAAGGGGCCTAAATGGTAAGAATGGACGGTCTTCCACTGATTTGATGGATATCCTACTCAAGGGTGCTCAGATATTGATCACATTTGCAACTCTTTCATAGATGGACTATCAATGAGGCCTATTCACACTGAATTGTTTTACTGCAGTAACATGCTTTGTGTTTATTATATGAAAATGCACTTTAATTGTATTCATTTCAATAATTTATAAGCTACAGGGCCTCCCCCACTGTGTATGACCTTGTTAGGCCTCACCTTTGTGCATCCACTCTTCTGGGAAGGCTTTCCACAAGATTTGTGAGTATGTCTATGGGATTGTGCCCAAATGAGCATTAATGAGGACAGGTGCTGATGATGGATAGATGGGGCTCCATGCCAAAAGTCTTCTGTTCACCGAGGCAAGAGCAGCAGCAGGGCTGAGCCGTGCTGTGTGTGTGTGTGTGTGTGTGTGTGTGTGTGTGTGTGTGTGTGTCAATAGACGCATAGCTTGTAGTATCATACCCAATAAGACTTGAGGCTGTAATTGGTGCCAAAAGTGCTTCAACAAAGTATTGAGCAAAGGCTGTGAATACTTATGATGATAAATATAAATGGGTGCGCTAACCAATAAAAAAGGTGGCTGCACTTCAACTCTAAGAACTAGAGAGTAAAGCCCCGTACACACGTACTGATCGTCTGCCGAACGATCGGCCGTCTTTTTTCCAGGGCTGTCGTGTCTGTTGAAAACTGCAAAAGACTGCACACGAATTTTGTCGGAAAACAACAGCTGACTGCAGAAGTGATGTCATGTGATGGTTAACTTTCCTTGTCTTTTTTCTTTTCTGAGCATGCCCAGTCTTGCTAATCTGCTGTCTGTCGGCCGAAATCTGTACTGACTGGCGAACAATCGGCCGTTCTGGTGTTGGCCAACAAAAATTTGAATGCCTGCATGACAGATTCTGTTCGGCCGAAAATGCGCTGACGGAAGCATCATACTAACAAGCCTACAATCGGTACATGTGTACGGGGCTTAAGTAATAAAGAAAAAAAAAAGTGTGCTCTACCTGTGCTGGGTATTATATGTGAGTCTCTAAGCCCACACAACATCAGATAAATGTGATACAAACCAATTTGGTGGAGCACACTTTTTTTTTTTTTTCTTTGTGAATACTTATGTACTAGTGATTTCTTTATTTTTTATTTTTTTTCTATAAATTTGCAAAGACTTCAAACAAACCTCTATCACATTGTCATTATGGGGTATTGTTTGACACATTTTTAAGAAAATAATGAATTTAATCCATTTGGAATAAGGCTGTAACATAAAATGTGGAAAAAGTGAAGCGCTGTGAATATTTCCCGGATGCACTGTATAAGACCGCTGTTACTGCCAATGTGGGAGTGTGACGGAGCACTTTGTGCCCATGATGGGAGTTGTTCATTCGCACTGCTGATGAAGCACCTTGGATATTTTTACATTTTGGCAGGTTGGAATGAGAAGTGGGGCTATTCTGTTCCTGACACCTATGAAGCTTTCAGGACCTTTGTATGAATTAATACAATCTCTATCTTTTTTTTTTTCTCAAAGCTGTCTTTGAGCCCCAGGCTCCATTTCGTGAATGGCCAGGAGAAGAGAGATCAAAGTTCGGCCCCTTTCACACATGGGAGTCCGTCGGCAGACTCCATTTTTCTTGCTGAGCAGGCAGATGGCAGCTCTGTCTCCGCGCTGTGTGCTGAGACAGAGCTGTCAGGTCCCCACTGTTCTCTGTGGGGGAATCGGATGAGAATGGACCACCACAGGGATGGAAAATAGGGTTTCCATCTGTCCAAATTTGACGGATCGGATGTCAGTGGACATGTCTCCGCTGACATCCGATGCCCCATAGAGATGCATGGGGCATCCGTTCAGATCCGCATGAAAAATTGACAGGCGGATCTGAACGGTCCGCTAGTGTGAAAGGGACCTTAGAGAGGCCAGTGAGACCCGCAGTGTCTGAGCTGGCATTGAAGTACAGCAAGAGCTGTGCTTCCCCCTCAGCATGTAAAAAACACATTTGACAGCTGTAGCATGATGGGGGGGGGTGTTCTTTTCTGCCAACTAAATGTATAACTGATGTAATTCTGGTGATGTCTTTGTGTCCAGAGTTGGGCTTAAACAGCTGATTTTTGTGTAATTATTTATTGGATGCAGCTCCCATAGTCTGAAAGTTTTTTGCAAGTTTTTTTTTTTTTGATGTACTAATTAAATGGAAATCTCTGTTGCTGGGTCTCGCAGGACTTGCTTGAATTGGATGTGGAAGTCTTGGCCAGGATCCTGGAATCTAATGCAGTTATTATATTGCTTCCATTCAGCAATGTCCAGTTACAAAACCGCTCAGTGAAGCCTTTTGTGCAGTTGAGCTTTATATTTGGTGAATGTTTATACAACTTATGTATGTTATTAAAATGTTTTTCAACTATTTCATTGTTTAATATTTTGTGCTAAATTTGATGACGCTTTGCAAGACATTTACACTAAAAAGAAGTTCTTGTACTTCTTTTGGGCGGCAGGCGTTTGGGATGCCATTTGAAATAACTATAGAATCAGGTGGGAGTCCCGCCATTTGCCGTGATTCAGGATCGTAGGCAGAATCGTGGCACTGTCACTGTACTAATGGCACTGGCTGGGGTGATCAAAGGGTTAACTGTGTGCCAAGCCAGTGTTCTTGTGTACTGTGGGAGGTGCTTTTACTAAGGGAGGGCATGGATCCTTGTCCCTGCTTTGCGGGAACAAATGATTCATGCCTTCCTTACTGACAGAATGGCGATCTGCCTTGTTTAGGTAGGCGGACTGCCGTAATGCCTCTGTACCGAACAATCGGAGGGTGCTGGCAGACATGGAGTATATACATGTGATCCGATGCATAGGTGCTGCCCTATAGCCGTAAAACTGCTATGGGATGGATCTGAACTGGTTAGGTATAGAACTTTCTTTTGAAATTGGCTTTATCAAAACTATACTGATGGTGACCCAATAGGGCAACAGAGTGTGTGCTGCTTCCAAACATCAAGGAGCTGTCCAAGAAACCTCCTAGATGTGTAAATAATGTTTGAGTCTAAAATCAAAGTGCCACGCTAGGGCTTTAGAGTAAAAAAAAGTAGGATTTTTATCCAAAAGTGTAGAATGCATAAGCCAATGTGTTCCCTCTATCAGGGCTTTAGGAATGATCACATGGATTCTGGTGAAATTCAAGTACTGTCAATCTCCAGGAAATTTGGTCACATTCAGTTTACCTCCAACCAGCAGCTGAATAGGACCACGTTTATTGGAGATTTATACTAGGCCCTATTCACATCTGAGCAACGTTTCTGCTTCACGTTTTTCACGCGTCTTTGTAGCGGCTTTATTCATTTAATGGGCCTCCCTACACTCCAAAATTGTGCCGAAGAAGCTCATGTACCAAATTTTGGCACTGAGCCAAGTGCAGTTAGTGCAAAAAGACCTGCAATTGCTCCCTGCATTTCGGGTGCCGTTAAGAAATAAGGGCAACGCAAGTGTGTTGCGTGTTTTTTTTAACTCATTTGTGGAAACTCCAGCGGAAATCCATGTTCCTGTCCGTATTTCTTGCTATGCTCAGATGTGAACAGGGCCTGAACGTTGTATGTTGGAATTATTGTTCTCCTGATTGTTAGTTTATTTATATTGAGGGGTGTTAGCAAATGCATAAAATGTTACCAATATCAGCATTCCTTCAATAGTCATTGAATTACCAGTTGCCTCAGGAAATGAGTTGTGTTTTAGGGCAGGTGCTGTCAGAACATTTTTAAAGGCCCTTCCTTGAAAAGCAGCTGGTTCATTTGAGTGAAGAATGTCGGCTGTGATGAGGTTCACTGGGAAAGTGAAATATTACTTATGTTAAACCTGACCTTCTTTTAAAGTGAACAACAGGGTGGAGCAGTTCTGCCACATCTGATTGGCTCACACTTTGTCCCATATGACCTAATATTTAACAATGCTGAACAAAGAGCAACTTTCAAAAAACCAACACAGCCTTGAAACGGTCGACCTTCTTCTTTTTTTTTTTTTTTTCTTTTTCCTTGGGCATAGTCCTTTTTAATATGTTTGTGTGTGTGTGTTTTTTTTTTTTTATGTCCGGTGCTATTCATATACACCTATCCTGTGTGTCCCCAGTAAAGGTTACATATTCAGGTATAATCTTCATTGTTTAGATTACAGACAAATGTTTATATTCGGTGGAAGTAATTTAATGTACATAAATATCACCCCTGAAAATAGTAAATATTTTTTTTGTATACAAACTTTTATTGAAGAAAATAGTAAATATTTTAAGATTTGAATGCTAAAGTTTATTTTACATGGAATAAATTGAAATCTAGTTGTTTCAATGCTTTGGGTCCGAGATTGGGAGTTCAGATTACACTCTGACTTCCCTTGCTAGGTGCTTGTCCAGTTAAGTGACTTGAAGCCAGAGAACAGCAAGTCAACTAGTCTATTTTAGGTCACTGGTGGCAGTCTACATATTTCTTGCAGTGTAGGATTTTTCTTGTACAATGAAAAGTCTGTATTGCTTGGGCGAGGACCTAGAACAGTTTTATAATGCTTATTGATCACTGCAATAAAGGTTCATTATTTTGCCCAAAAAACCGAAAGCCTAGTACACAGTAGGTTGAATGGTAAAAAAAAAATGTAGGCGCTCGGGAGAAGCTGTTGTACTAACCATGACGTTAACACAGCAATCTCCCCCGCTGATCGAAGACAGTTCTGACAGGGGGGTGCCCCCCCCCCACCCCCACCTCCAGATCTTGCCAATCGGCAGACCTTGTTTCGGTCATGAAGCTGGCCAAATGGCTGGTTCGGTCAGACCTGCTGCTATACACATGGGTCGACGTTCAACCCTTCACTGATTCACAGAATTAGATAGGCATTCCGAAGGACTTTGTACATCTTCAATGTTCAATCTTATGTTCATTTTCCTGTATAGCAGCTGGGCACAAGGTCTAAATATGATTTTGCAGTCCCATAGATACCCTAGAAGTTCTCTGTAATTCAAATAGACTTGGTCAGGCACACCCCCTCCTATTTTCTGCAATGTATGTCGTTGTGAGGACACTTGTACGGAGAAATGTCTATTATTTAGCTCTGCCAGCTGAGAGCACTGCAAAGTGAGAGTAGGAAGCAGCATTTTCTAGACAAGAAATTCATATAAGGCATTCACAAGCCTAAATCAAGACTGTTGATAGTTGGCGGGCTGCCATAGTGAGTAGTTGAGCTGACCTCCATCATAAAGTGACCTTCTGGGCAAACCAAAACTTTACCCAATGACTGATGTGTGTGGTTGGTGGGTGGAGACCCACCCTCCTGGCTGTGTGGCTTTTCCCCCCCTAGGCCCCAGGGGTTCCAGATTCTGGCTTACCTTCAGCCAGGGGACATCGGTAGAACTCGCTGTCATTCTCTTCAGAGCAGCTTTCTGACCGAATAAATGCACTACAAGGCTGGATGCGATTAACTTTTTTTTTCCAGATTAGCCTCAATCAAATCACAGTTCTATAGGCAAAAAGTGAGAAACAGTTGATATTAAGCTCTGCTAGAGGCTGCTCGCATCTTCTGCAAAGGGCACTCACTCCTTGTAGCTCTGTTAGTCCTCATTCACATTGGAGGCGGGTTTGAAATCGCGTAGGTTCAGCTGAACTGGCGCAACTTCAAACCCGCATTTCATTGTGAGTTCGGGGGCATTTGGCATCTGTGTGGGTTCATGCACAGATATCTATTGAAATCGCCCACGAAGTAGCCAGCGGTAGTACGGGAACAACTTTTTGGAAATCGGTGCAACGCCCCAAAGTTGGACGTTGCACCGTTTTGGACGGTGCCTGCAATAGGCTGGAATTCGGCATGCATTTTGACATGTCAAATTGTCCCGATGTGAATGGGGGGGCTTACTCTTCTCTGCTTGGGTTAGGAGGGTGAGAACTGAAGGTTGGACTAACTTCTGAAGTCTTCCTTGGGACCTGAACTGACCCCCCTGGAGCTGTCCTCTCTCTCTCTGGGCTATGGTAGGGAACCCCAACATGGGAATAGCAGGAATACAATCTGCTAGATGTTGCCTCTGCTCCTTCCTCAATATTTGTGCATTTTATTTAGGCTGGTCACATGTTACTGTTACGGTGTAATTGAATTGTTGGATAGTTAGACTTGTCACTGTAAAACTAGGAAGATTAAAGAGTCATGAATGTTTGATTGGCATGCTGTGTGAGGCTCAGGATTTGTTGACGCAATAAAGAACATCACACATTTATTAGAGCCATCAAGTGTGAAGCCGTACGATGCATGTTCAGCTGGCGGAAAATCTCAGCATTACTCATGTATTTTTATTCTGTTACATATGTCTGCTGTTTGTTTTCCTGAGGAGCAAGAAATTCTTATTCATTTATTTCTTTGCCCCCTGCTAAAACCATAGATGGTAATAAAGGTTTTTTTAGTATTAAGATTATAGTTTTAAGTATTTTTCATAAGATTACCTGTCGAAAAAGCCGCTGTGTTAATTCTGTAGCTGCAACTATTTGACCTTCAGAGAAGCTTATTTCCATACATTTTCTAGACAGTATTTCCTTTAAAGTGCTTGTAAAGGCAACTTTCAAATAAAATATTAAACATGTTATGCTTGGTTTTGCACACAGCAGAACCCCCGATCCTCCTCTTCCCCGGCCCCCAGCCGGTGCTCTGGGCCCCCTCACTTGCTATGGGGTCAGTCATGTGCGCTCCCTCCTGAGTTGCGTTCTCTGTGACCATAAAGGCTAGTACACACTATAAGAAAATCGGGCAAACGTAAGAGTCTTCGTATGATTTTCGGAAAGTGTGTACACTACCTTCGACAGCCAATTCTGAATTTTCATACGGAAGGGACAAACTCCAAAACTTATCTCGTACCATTTTTGTACGATTTTTGTTCAGAAAAGAAAGACTGCGCATGATCAGGAACAATAAACCACAAAAAAAAGCCTTTGTCGTATGAGCATTTTCGTTCATCGTTTCCGATTTGCTGTGAAACAACAAGGGAAATTGGACGATTGTTCGTCCGATTTTGTTATAGTGTGTACCCCACTTTAGAGACAGAGAACGCAGCTCAGCCCTGCCCCTGCTTCATCCTCACTAGCTGTGATTGACAGCAGTGGAACTAGTGGGTCCTGCTGCGGCATCTCCGCCAATGAGGAGGGAGAGACCTCATGCACATCGCTGGTTTGAGATTGGGTTTTGGTAAAGTATTAAGGGGCTGAGAGGCGAGGGGCGCTGAAAGGTAATACCCCTTAGTAGGTGTCCTTCTGCTGGCCAGCCTCCCTTCAACCTGTAAAGAATTTACGAGCACTCAGAAATAAGACATGCAGACAGGTAGGGTCTTTCAGTCTGTATTCAACGGCATTCAGTCGTTTCAACTAAACTAAACAAGACGGCAGAGCCGATATATCGAGGGCCGATCTGCACTTTCCCCGATATATCGGAATTGGCCACCAAGGTGACCGATTATTGCCGATATTTTGGCAAAGTGCTTGTACCAGGGTGATGCCTGCAGCTAGAGGCATCATCCCGGTACCGGCGTCCATAGCCGACAGTCGGCTGTCTTGTAGTGACCGATGTGGCTGAGAAGCCGCTCGGCTGTCATTACAAGGAGCGCCCCCCTCCGCCACCTTCCGCAGCTCGCCCGGGTCTCCCATCCCACGGCATGGCCACTGAAGAGAAGACCCGATCAAAGCCGCATTTGCCTTTGATCGGTCTCCGTGTAAAAACCCAGAAGTGATGTTATGACCTCACTTTCGGGTATTCTGTGCCAAATTCAAAAAAATGACAGCATTCAAAACGGCCAAACTTTGCATTTTGAATGCTTTTAAGTGCAGAGGGGGGGGGGGGGTAGTGGACTTTTAGACCCCCAGATCCCTCCACAAGAGTACCTGTAAATAAAAATAAAAAAAAAAATTTTAATGTACGAAAATATCGGCCGATACCGATATGCGATGACCAAAATATCGGTATCGACAATAAAAAACGATATCGGTCGATCACTAGTATAAACACTACACCATAATGTAAAGCCATTCTTAAGGAGAGTTGTACCTTAGTTCTGGAGTTTCAAAATGACCTGTCCTTCCTATTCTTACCATAGGAATACCGGACCAGATTAGAGCAGTTCTCACAAGTGATTGGCAGATATTTCACCGTTTCATTTTTCTGAATAGGTGTACTCACCCTTTATGACAGTTTCCACTGCCAAGCCCGCCCCCTCCTCCCTCGAAAACTGGCACAGTATTTTTTTTGTTTGAGTGGGATTGGGTTGGATCTCGGCCATGTCTTTACTGGTTTGTATATCTCAAGATCTTTACCCCACTGCTGTCACACATGAGCCAGTCCAACCTTAATCATTCTGCTGTGCAACCGTTTTCACTAGGAGCTCTGTTTAAGAACATTTTGGGTGGAGTTGCTCTTTAATAAACAGATTCTCTGCCCTACAGTTGTGCTTGCATTCCTAATTAAATTAGAAAAACAATTAATGATGTGTGCTCCTTATTCCACCTCACTAAACTTCTCATTAGACATGGGAGATGGTGTATGAAGAAAATGTAAAAAACTAATTGCATTATAAAGACAAAATAATGACTAAAAACATGCTATGTGTTTACCCATTCTTCCTTGAATTTAGATGTTTTATAGCACAAATCTATTGCTCTGTGTCATACCCGTGCTATTATGGCTGTTCGCATTAGAGGTGAAATAAACCGGAGCTTCACCAAAAAGGGAAGTTTTGCTTTAAGTCCTCCTCCCTATCTTCTCTGCCACGTTTGGCAGGTCTTTTTTTGGGGGGTAGGGGGCGGTACCCAGTTTTGCCTTTAGGCAACCTTAGTGGAAGTTCTCCTGTCCCTCTCCCTCCCTGCAGTCTTTTTAATTCACAAAATGCAGTGAGCAGCCGGCTGTGAAGCCACAAGCGGCACGGTCGGCTGCCCACAGTAAAGATGCAGATGTTGGTAAACTAAAATCTTATGAAGAACTAGTGCGGGTGAAGAGGGCACTGGATCGCTGGACATGTAAGTGTCCTGTTAGTAAAAGTCAGAAGATGCAGGATTTGTAGCTGCTGACCTATAATTTATTTAATTTTCTAGAGTGGAGAATTACTTTAAGCCAGCCAAAGATGGATCTAAATTCGACCAGTTCAGCAGGAACCACCCGAATTTTGATCAGTCTGTGGGCAAGCTGGTTGTACTGCAGTTGATCCATTGATCGGCGTTAGTACAACCAGCCTGTTGTTTTTTTTTTTTTAACTCTGTCACTGCTTGTGGCTATAGCCTCCAGCAGTGGTCCTTGCACTGTGCTGGTGGGAAAGGCTCCCTGCCAAGTGCCAACAGAGCACAATAGCTCTGTGGGAGGGATTCCCCATCAGCATTGACTGTGTTGATGGGGGGGAATCTAGTAGTTTTCTTTCCCCTCAACCTTTGGTTAAAGGAAAGAAAATTGCATATTACATAATGTGCAGTGCCTGAAGACATGATGGAAATCTGTGATTTTTTTCTTTTTTTTTTTTTTTTGTGATCTTAATCTGTATGTAGAATTTTTCTTTGCAAGGTTTCACCCCAGTCAGAGCCTGAACAGTTTACCTTTATCATAGATGCTGCTAGATGGCTCAGATTGTGGACACACACAGGGTAGATGCATGGGCGTCCGCAGAACTTTTTTCAGGGGGGGGCAACATTTTAAGGTCACCCATGCTCTGCCCCTTTTCAGCAATGTCATGAACTTTATTTTGAGTATTTATTTTTAAAGAGCAAACAGCAGCTTTAATTTTTAAAGCATTTGTTAACCTAGAAAAATGTTAAACAGCACAGTGCTTTGCTGTCTAATTTGCCCCCCCCCCCCCCGTATCACATAAAATACCTGGCTAATCCTGCCTGGCTATGTCCTCCCATCTGTAAACTGACCATTGTATACCATGGCGGCTGAGCCCTGACACTGTGGTCAGTTTACGTGCCTCCATCATCCTGTGTGCCCCTGTGTCTCTCTTTTATAAAAATAAGCCATTCTTTACAAGTTTTCAGAGCGTTGATTGCCGCTCACGAGACCCACCGCCATTCTCCTCCTCTCCCCCTCCCCTCCTCCTCCTCTCCCCCTCCCCTCCTCCTCCTCTCCCCCTCCCCTCCTCCTCCTCTCCCCCTCCCCTCCTCCTCCTCTCCCCCTCCCCTCCTCCTCCTCTCCCCCTCCCCTCCTCCTCTCCCCCTCCCCTCCTCCTCCTCCTCTCCCCCTCCCCTCCTCCTCCTCCTCTCCCCTTCCCCTCCCCCTCCTCCTCCTCTCCCCCTCCCCTCCTCCTCCTCTCCCCTTCCCCTCCTCCTCCTCTCCCCTTCCCCTCCTCCTCCTCTCCCCTTCCCCTCCTCCTCCTCTCCCCTTCCCCTCCTCCTCCTCTCCCCTTCCCCTCCTCCTCCTCTCCCCTTCCCCTCCTCCTCCTCTCCCCTTCCCCTCCTCCTCCTCTCCCCTTCCCCTCCTCCTCCTCTCCCCCTCTCCCCCTCTCCTCCTCCTCTCCTCCTCCTCCTCCTCCTCCTCCTCCTCCTCCTCCTCTCCCCCTCTCCTCCTCCTCTCCCCCTCTCCTCCTCCTCTCCCCCTCTCCTCCTCCTCTCCCCCTCTCCTCCTCCTCTTCTCCCCCCCTCTCCTCCTCCTCTTCTCCCCCCCTCTCCTCCTCCTCTTCTCCCCCCCTCTCCTCCTCCTCTTCTCCCCCCCTCTCCTCCTCCTCTTCTCCCCCCCTCTCCTCCTCCTCTTCTCCCCCTCTTCTCCTCCCCCTCTCCTCCTCCTCTTCTCCTCCCCCTCTCCTCCTCCTCTTCTCCTCCTCCTCTTCTCCTCCTCCTCTTATCCTCCTCCTCTTCTCCTCCTCCTCTTCTCCTCCTCCTCTTCTCCTCCTCCTCTTCTCCTCCTCCTCTTCTCCTCCTCCTCTTCTCCTCCTCCTCTTCTCCTCCTCCTCTTCTCCTCCTCCTCTTCTCCTCCTCCTCTCCCCCTCTCCTCCTCCTTCTCCTCCTCTCCCCCTCTCCTCCTCCTCCCCTCCCGACTGACATCAGTGAGGAATCCTTGGCCCCGCCGCTGCAGGCAGCTGTCAGATGGGGAGAGGAGAGAGCTGGTGGGTCACGTGAGCGGCGCTCGGCCCTCTGAAAACTGGTAAAGAACGGCTTATTTTTTAAAAACACAGACACAGGGGCACACAGGATTAATAAATGGACGAGACAGGATGGTATAAAGTGGCTTAACAACCACTTGAAAGGGGAACTTGAGATTCCAGGGGGGGGCATTTCCCCCCCCTGCCCCTACCTGCAGACGCCCATGGGTAGATGTCTAGTTATTTCAATCGGTTTTAATTTCAAAAACCATATTTTTGACTCAAGGCACCATACTAATAAGAGCTTATATGACAGGATGGTGCTTTGATCTCTTTATCATTTTTGGTGTGAAAAGCTGATGGAAAGTGGTTGACCATTGCTGGAAAATTCCAGAGTGTGTGTGTTAGGGGTCAGGAGGAGAACTTTGAAAACTCAAGATACATGTTTTATAGTTGGCTGTAGGAGATACAAGTCGGTGTGCTTCCTGCACCTAGCACTGTCCTCTTTAGCCGTCAGAGGTACAGATTGCACAGCACGGTGTTTTGAGGCTGCGCCTTGAATGCACAGTTACAGCTCCCCTAAATTTGGCTTATAGGGATCGTTTACACTCGTGCTAAATACGTTTATTACATAAAAAATACCACATGTTGGCTTCTAAATTGAGCTGACTGACGATTATAGAAAGTCATAGTATTAGAGGAAATGAAAGGAAAATATATGCAGCTTGGATATTGTATGTGTGTATATATATATATATATATATATATATATATATATATATATATATATATATATATATATATATATATATATATATATATATATATATATATATATAATGTGTGTGTGTGTGTGTGTGTGTGTATATATATATATAAATTTTTTTTTTTTGTTTCCTGAGTTTTTCAAGTGGTTTGAAAGCCTGAAGGTTTTTTTTTCCCTAATGCATTCTGTACATTTAGGTAAAAAAACCTTCAATATGCTGTTCACTCTACCAGCTCCCCCTTATACTTGCCTAAGTCCAATTGTTCACGGTGATGGTCAATCAGAGGCTATCACAGCAGTCACTGTGCAGCCCGTCCATATATTTTCTTTCTCTCTAAATGGAGAGAGAGCTACATTGTATCTTCCTCTCCTTGCAGGGAGAAATGTATAAATTGATGAGAGGGCCCTTGGATTCTTCCTTTTATTGTATTGTTTGCCCCAATGTTGTAAAGCTCTGTGCAAACTATTGGTGCAATATAAATCCTGTATAATAGCAACAATAATAAACAAAAGTGTTTTAATTTTTCTTTTTTTTTTTTTTTTTTTTAAATAGCTAGAGCAACTTTTGATCTAAGTTAATGTTTGGGTCAAAGTAGGTGTCAAAGGTCAGGGTCAAGGATCGGGTTAAACGTCATGGTCAGTATATTTTTGGCAGGTGTTTTATAGGAAAAAAAAATTGTATCCGTGATTATGTTTTGGTAAGGATAAAAAAAAAAAAAGCAAAATGCTCACTATTGTTTCTTGGCTGCACTACCAGGGGTACAAACAAGAACTAACATACACATGTGGCTTTGCTGCAATTGTCAGGAGCAGAAAATGTACGGTTTTAGGAACGCATATCAAAGTAGCAAAATTGTGTTCAGACATTAACATTTGTTTTACCCTCCGTCACTAAGGCCAGCCATACAAGGTTCGAATCTCGGCTAGTTCAGAAGGAACCAGCCGAGATCTGAACTGTTAATGGGCAGTTTAATGTACCAAGTTGATCAATCGATTAACTTGGTTACAACTTACAACCAGCCTGCCGGATTACTTTGTGATTATCACTAGCGGCTGCTATAGCCACTAGCGATAATCACTATCTTCTCCCGATAGGTACAGCTGCCCCCCCCCCCCCCCCCTGTTGGGAACAGACATTTGCTTGGCAGGAGGGATTTCTCTGTTGGCACTGTCTGTGTTGATTGTGGAATCGTGCAGGAAAGCAATTTGCACCGTGTATTGCCTTTCTAAGGGGTTAAAATTTGAAAAAAAAAAAAGTTTACAATCATTTTTAGTTGTGCATGTAATCGGATCTCCTGCTGTGATGCACATAGGCTGGACAGGCATGTATCTTTCATTTGTAAGCATATTTTTATCCGGTTTTGTATATTGTTTCCAGTAAAAAGATGATTGATGTGTTTTTTTTTTTTTTTTTTTTGTGTATTTATTATCTCCATGACGGATACGTATACTGCTGCAGTTTCTCTTATCTTTTGACTGCATCAGTGCACATGTTTAAGTAGAAAAAACCTTCCTGCTTCCAAATTTTTTTTTTTTTTTTTTTAGGCCTTTGGTTGTTCTATCACTAATCTTCTGGCCCGTACACACGATCCGAAAATCGGACGAAAAATAATGCTTGTGAAAAGATCGGACGATAATCTGATCGTTAGTACACAGCTGACAGTTCGCCCGATATTATCCGGTCGTGCAAGCTTAAAAATTTTGATCATATTATAACACATTGTACGATAATCGTATTATCAGTATGTTGTTCGTCCGAAAAAAAATGGTGAGCAGTAGACATCATTTCCCCTCACACGCTACAGCGTGGTTACGCATACCGGAAGCTTTTGAATAATCGTCCGAGAAAATTCGTATCGTAAGTAACCTCTCTAAGATGCAGGCTTCCTCCAGATCCCCCCACTAGAACATATCTATGGCCACTGGCTGGCAGTGATTAAAACAAGCCAATGGGTGGATCTCCGCCTTCTTTTATAGCATCCCCCCGTCATACAGTGGGAACTCTACCTTTGTGGCTAATGATAGGTCAAAGGTGATGGAAGACAATTATCACACACCTTTGTTTGGGGCTGCCTCTTTTGAAAGGCTAGCATATTTTGAATTGCTGCGTTTTGTCCTTCAGTATTACTTTTGGAGAAGGTAAAGCAGTTGTAACTTAAACCTCTTCAGCTCCGGAAGGTTTACTCCCCTTCATGACCAGGCCATTTTTTTTGCGATGCGGCACTGCGTTACTTTAACTGACCATTGAAAGGTCGTGCAACGTTGTACCCAAATAAAGTTGATGTCCTCCCCCCCACAAATAGAGCTTTCTGTTGGTGGTATTTGATCACTTCCTGTGATTCTTATTTTTTGCGCTATAAACAAAAGAGCGACAATTCTGGAAAAAAAAAAGCATTATGTTTTTACTTGTATGCTACAAAACGTATAAAAAAAAAAAAAGGGAAAAAAATCACATTTCTTAATCAATTTAGGCCAACTTGTTTTCTGCTACATGTTTTCAGTTAAAAAAAAAAATCCCATTAAGTGTAGATTGATTGGCAAAAGTTATTGCGTCTACAAACTATGGGATAGATTTGATAGATTTTTTTGTAATAGTAATGGTGGCAATCAGCGATTTTTAGCGGGACTGTGACATTGTGGTGGACCAATCTGACACTGACACTTTTTGGGGACCAGTGACACTAATACCAGTGTCCGATCCAGACACCTCAGACCCTCCTGGTTCCAAGACGTATCTATGACCTTGTTTTTATCATATACTTTATATGTGATTATGTATTATTTATCTTTATTATATGTGTAATAAAATTTATATATTTTCATACTCAAGTCCTGATTCTTGCCGTTGAAAGTCCCAATCCTCAGGGGTTATTTTTGTTCCATATTCATTAGGGATGTTGGCAAGATCCCAGGTTTAAAACACAGAATTCGAATTTATCTTTTCAAAAAAAATGCACTGTCACTGCACCAATGACACTGGCAGGGAAGGGGTTACCAGGCGATCAAAGGGTTAAATGTGTTACCTAGGAGTGCTTTCTGTGTGGGGGATGCTCTGACTGGGGGAAGACTGAGATCCGTGTTCTTGCTTAGCAGAAACACCAGATCTCCATCTTCCCCTCTCAAAGAACGGCGGTCTGCCTTGTTCACCTCGTGAACGGGGTGTTGGCGAACATCAGGTCAGTCGGACCCGCTGATTGGCTCCCACTGTGTCCAATCGCAGTGAGAGTGGGTCGCTGGCGGTGTGCGTCATTTTGTGCAGGAGGGCTGTCCTGCCGCAGTATATTTGCGCGGGGCGGTCCAGAACTGGTTAAACATTGTTAAACCCTTTACATAACTCCCCGTATTGTGTTTTTCTTTTTGTCTTTTTTGATGTGCAGGGCACATCATCACTGTGTGTTTTTGATTGATTCAGACCTGCTGGTATGCTCTGGGATTCGACATCATTCAAGGCAATGAAACGCAAGCATGCCCAGCTGCTACATAGGAGCAGTGAAGGGGAATCCACAACTCAAGGCGGAGTAGGGGGGCAGCGATTTCTACTGACCACGGAAGGTACAGGCACACTATGCTTTTCACAGCCTGCCTGTACAAACTACAAGATGACACAAGACAAACTGACCACGCTAGCATGGGTCGGCAGTAGAGCTGCGCGATTCATTGTTAATAAATTGCAATCTCAATTCACCCCCCATGATCCTAAAATGGCATTTCCTCGATTCATACAGAGCTGTCAAAAAAAAAAAAAGAGCCTCTGGAAAAATGTTTATCAACATTTTTACGTTGCTAGATAACTATCAATACAATGTTTTACAATGTATCTTTTCATTCTTTTATATCAAAGGAATGAACTTCCATCTGTAAGTGAGGGCAGTTCAACCTCCTAAAGACTAAGCTTTTTTTCTGACACTTGTTGCTTACAAGTTAAAATCAGTATTTTTTGCTAAAAAAAATTACTTAGAACCCCCAAACATTATACATATATATTTTTTTTTAGCAGAGACCCCAGAGAATAAAATGGCGATCGCTGCAATCTTTTATGTCACACTCTTTTTAAACTCAGTTTTTTGGAAAAAAAAATACACTTTATGAATTTAAAAAAACTAAACAGTAAAGTTAGCCCAATTTTTTTTGTATACAGTAATGTAAAAGATGATGTTACACCAAGAATCGTGAGAAAATTGTGATCTTTATTCTAAGCAAAGAAATCGTGATTCTCATTTTATGCAGAATAATGCAGCTCTAGCCAGCAGCCATGCTAGCGTGGTCAGATTCTTCTCAGGAGGAGGGACACAAGCAGGATCAACCAGGTATTTTTCAATACAGGCAGCACCAAATGAATAGCAACATTACAAAGAGTATTATTATGCTTTAAAGAGGTAGTAATGTAACTTTTTCTTTTTTAGGTTTACAATCTAACTGTGTCTAAGCACCACAAACCGAAAACGCTATTTAATTCACTGTTACTATTTAAAGCAAACACACCCATCAATGTCTCCATGTTTTATTTGACTTTGAAAAACACCCCCCTAGCATTTCTAGCAGCAGGAATCTTGAGTAAGGACAGGTGAGGTTATTCAATTAGCTTTTACCCTTCGTTCGCACTGAACACGGTTTGGAAATTGTGCGACTTCATCTGAATTCGCATGATTTTAAAGCTGCATTTCAGTCTGACTTCCGGGGTGGGTTCATGCATAGATGTCTATTGAAGTCACCCCCGAAGTCGCCAAAAGTAGTGCAGAAACTACTTTTGGAATTTTTTCCGATTGGGACAGTGCCATTGCCTGGAAATAGGCTGTGATTTGACATGTCAAATTGTGCCGATGTGAACAAGGACTTACTCCCTGAAATCCAGCTACCTTTAGCTCAGGCAGGAAGGTGTGCTTAGCTGAGAAAACCCCTCCTACCCTCCTCCAGATGAAAGAATAGAATTCCCATGAAGACTCCTGGGATGTATGACACCATTTTGGCCTAGGCCACAAACCAATAAGCAACTGAAGAAATAAAAAAAAAAAAAAAAAAGTAAATATTCTGTAATATACCTTGCTATCTATTTACTAAGGCTAGAAGCACAAGGATTAAAATTAGTTGTTGCCTGAGAGTGTAAAGTTCTGCTTAGGCCCTTTTCACACTTGTGCGACTTGTCCTGCGACTTGGGACTGAAAAATCGCAATGGCAAGTCGTATCCCATGATTTCCAATAAATACCGTCCATATCCAGTGCGACTTCAAGTCTTAACGACTTCAGAGTAGTCACTTTGGTCCCACTTTGATGCGTTTTGAGGTCCATAGACCCCAAGATTACACAGGCATTGCTTCAGTTCAGTCCAAATCGCATGACTTTTAGGTCGCACAAGTGTGAAAGGGGCTTTAAATAGTCCACCACTGTGGCAGCATCTTGGCATACTGTTTTTCTTGCTGTGGAGTTTGGTACTTTCCAGCAATATGTATTATTTATCAGATATAACTTGAAAAATAAATATTGCACTTGGATTACAGGGTTGAGTAGTTTAATTGTTTTAGCTATGATGACCCTTCATTAAAAAGCTACTAGTCATACTTCTGTAACATGGTCTTCTAACCTTTTCCTGCTGGATTAGCCGTGTTCAGATGTATAAAACTCCTTGGTAATATTTTGTTTGCCGGTAAATGAAACAGCGAGGTCACGTCTGAGCTTTTTTCAAAATCCTTCATGCACCAGGTGTTCAGATAGACGGGTACTGAGCAATTGCTGAGAGCCACATCAAAGGTGTCTGAGAGACCGTTAAGAGGTGCACATGGCTCTTGAGCTACTGACTGCCGGAAGCAGTGGTCTAAGAATTTTGTCTTTGCTTATGAAATGAGAGCATTTTCCAGTAGTTATTATTTCCAGTAAAAGCTTGGGTTGGTAATGCAGAAACCAAGGTCACAGCAGTTGCCATGGAGACCGAGGCCCCAAGGGAACAGGTAGCTGCAACTCCATCTTTGTAAAGCTGGCCATAGACAGTAGATAGTGGTTGCAGTTTGGCAGATGATTCCACAACCAAACCAGATTTCCCCAACAGCCACATACGCAATATCATATCCATGCAGAACAAAGCTCTTTTTACATGGGATTAATGGGCTACTGTACCGTGTACCACAATTCAGGTCGTATATACAGTACATGTTAATAAGTATAGCTGTGTAAAATCCTAAATACATTGAAATCTAAGAATCTGTTATATCAGACCATGGTGTGCATTTTCTCATATAAACCATGGGTTATTGGCCTAGAAATCCAACACCGCTTTTATACTTTTTTTCTTGGGTGAGCTATTAATGTCTGCTGTTTTTGCAGGTACCCAAACAGCCATGCCAGTCTTTGACCAACCTAATTTATCTTTAGCTAGACCCCTGCTCCAATGTTCACAGCTTTTGGGACTGACAAATAAGCAGAAATGACAAGCTGAAATAACTTTCCATAAAGCCCAACTTTGAATCCCTGGACACTTCAAGGGTTGGCTGCTTGTTTGTATCTCGGGGTACACAAATAAGGATCAATACTTTACTCCTCACTCCTGTAAGCTCCCTTCATCCATGGGACCCGTCCTGCAAAGCCTCCCCTCCAGGCTTTGGCTGCATGCCTGCCTCCCTTGAATTCAGTGCCGGGGTAATGGCCCTGCATTGTATGTAATGACATCAGGGGACCATCCAGAGAGTCAGGGAGAGGTGAACATTCAGGAGCCTGCTGGAAGGGGAAAGATAAGTTAGGCCTCCTTCTCATGGCCACTTAGAAGCAAACACTGGATTTCAGCAGTAAGAGTGGTGGATTCTTAAACATGAAATGACAGGTGCATGCAAATAGCGACGAGTCACATGTAATCGCACTCCAGGGTTATCTATGGTTAGGAATGGAGATTCGGGCCTGGACACAGTTGGCTGCATCTAGGCTTAGGCATCTGTCCCTAACCACTGGTAACCTCTTGGTGTGAGGCTACATGCGAACAGCAGTGGAATCTGTCCGCCTGCCATTTTTAACATAGGCTGAGCAGCTGCTGCATTTCACATGCACCTGCCATTCCAGCTGCAGGAATCTACTGATTCTTGCCACTGGAATCCAATGCATGCGGCTAAACCAGAAATTTTATAGCTCCTTCTAGACCTAATGAGCATTTACCCCTGCAGTGTGTTTGCATGGGGGCAAGTACTTATACTTTTGGTTATGTAATCTGCACACCAAAATAGGTGTCGTGTTTTGTTTTCTCACTCAAGTGAGGCCTTACGACATTTGCATGTGGTGTCTTTTGTTGGACAATGTGTCCTACTTCCCTGAATAGCTAAATTACTAGTCCTGTAACGGGTATGAAATGTTTTTCCATCGTATCTGGCAGACCTGCTGATTGATTAATTTTCATTTATGCATCGTGTTTCTCAATGTTGGTTTTAGAAGTAAGGTCATGATGACCCAGTCATTGTGACTCCACGGTTTGGGCTTTACCTTTTACGTAGTTAGATAATACATGAAATAAACAAAAAAACAAATCTGTATTTCTGGAGAATTCCAACCAAAACACTGACTCCATGGACAGCGCCGGACTGTCCTACCGGGATACCGGGAAATTTCCCGGTGGGCCGCTTTGAGATGGGGCCGCCCGGCCGCTGCCAGCCCGCTGCACTTGAGCGCTGCCGCCGGATTCTTTTCAAATTCCTACACCAGCCGCTGTGAGCGGCATGACGTCATATCCGGCGGGCGGCGGCGGATCGCCTCTCCTGAGTCTACTCCTGCTTGACGGGTCACGGCATCGATCTCTCCCACACAGACTTAGACGCGTCACAGCAGCCAGCAGCAGCTGGTTGTCTGAGACACACAAGTGAGCGGAGCCTGCCCTGTGTTGCCCTGTTCAGCCAGGTAAGAGTAAACTGGCTTGGGAGGGGGGGACCTCGCACTCGTGTATTGCATTTGGGGGGGAGTCAGACTTTTAATTAGGTGCCCCGAATACAATGCTAGGGGGAGGGGGGATCAGCATTGTATTAGGGGGGGGCTACGGGGAACAGCATTGTATTAGGGGGAGTGGGCCAGGGGGGTCAGCATTTTATTAGGGGGAGGGGGGTCAGCATTGTATTAGGAGGAGGAGGCCGGGGGATCAGCAGTGTATTAAGGGGAGGGGGATCAGGATTGTATTAGGGGGATGGGGGGGGATCAGCCTTGTATTAAGGGGAGGAGGGTCAGCATTGTATTAGGGGGAGGGGGTCAGCATTGTATTAGGAGGAGGGGGCTGGGGGGGGGGGACTGCGTGTATTAGGGGAGTGGGGGTCAGAATTGTATTAGGGCCCCTAATACAATGCTGATCCCCCTCCTCCTAATACAATTCTGACCCCCCCCTCCCCCTAATACAATGCTGTTCCCCCGGCCCCCTCCCCCTAATACAATGCTGATCCCCCTTCAAACAGCTTTGTGTTAGGGGGAGGGGGGACGGGTGGGGGAACAGGCATTGTATTAGGGGCGGGGGGAGTCAACATTGTATTGGGGTGGGAGGGATCAGCATTGTATAAGAGGAGGAACAGCATTGTGTTAGGGGGAGGGGGCTGATGGGGGGGACAGCATTGTATTAGGGGGAGGGGGGTCAGCATTATATTAGGGAGAACTGTAACTCTAAACTGGTAACCTGTAGAAATTTTGAAAGTGTCGCTGGTGGGGATTTTCAAGTACCGATGTTTGTCGCCATTCCGCAAACGTGCGCAATTTTGAAGCATGCAAGTTGGGAATCCATTTACTTGGCGTAACATTATCTTTCACATTATAGAAATTAATTGGGCTAACTTTACTGTTTTCTTATTTTTTAATAAAAAAAAAAAAGTAATTTTTTTCCAAAAAAATTGCGTTTGTGAGACCGCTGCACAAATTTGGTGTGATAAATATTGCAACGATCTCCATTTTATTCTCTAGGGTCCCTGCTAAAAGAAAATCTATAATGTTTGGGGGTTCTAAGTAATTTTGCAGCCAAAAAAAAAAAAAAGATTTGAAATTGTAAACAAATTGTCAGAAAAAGGGCCAGTCCAGAATTGGTTAAATTATGTTCCATATATGAATACTTGATGACGTTGTGCTGGTATGACGACGCAATGCTATGGGGCTGGGATGTAATTTTTTCCAGGGCTGGTTTTCATGCCCAGTCCGGCCCTGTCCATGGATTTGTTTTAAAGGACAACTAAACCTAGTCAAAAAAACGTAATATATTGCAGATTACCAGTCCTTATGTGGTGATTGCATTAGTATTATTTTTAATTTTCAGCAAGAAAATGAAATATCTACGGATCTTGCCAGAAATGCAGTGCTGTCACTTTCTGTGAGTTAGGTTGGAAGCATAAGACGTGTCAGATTTGTTTTGTGAACCACTAATCTCTCCATTCCCCATGTATTGGAGATAAACAAAAGAAGACATGGTTGTAGTCCAGCCAGGATGGCAACCATGACTGTTTCCATACATACCATAGAGTGAGTAAGCCTAGTTACCTAGGGACAAGAAGTGTGTTATTAGCAGGATGAAAAAATCAAACACAAGAGAATGCAAATGAGTGAACCAATTAGTGATGGAACTGATAGACATAAAATAAATAAACTGTAATGATCAATAACTGGAACATCTCTTGTAATAGTCCCCAGTTTAATCCAGAGTTGTTCAAAACTCAGGCTTGATTTTTATTAAACTGGAGAGTGCAAAATTTGGTGTAGCTGTGCCTGGTAGCCAATCAGCTTCTAACTCCAGCTTGTTCAATTAAAGTGATATTAAAGTTTCCTTTTTTTTTTTTTTTTTTTTAGAACGATCATGTTATACTTACCTGCTCTGTGCCATGGTTTTGCACAGAGCAGCCCATATCCCCCACTTCTCGGGTCCCACACTGGTGCTTCTGGCTCCTCCCTGGCTCCTCCCTCCTGCCGGGTGCCCCCACAACAAGCAGCTTGCTTCAGGGGCACCCAAGCAGGTGTGCTCCCGACCCGTGGCTCTGTGTGGCCATTCACACATGGAGCTGTGACTCGGCCCTGCCAGCTTCATGCCTTGATTGGCTCACTGGCTGTGATTGACCGCAGTGGGAGCTAATGGTGCCCACTGGTGCTAAAAGCCAATCCAAGAGTGCGAGTCCCCAGAGAAGCAAGGCTCTCGTGGACATTCCTGGATCAGGAAAGTATTGGGGGGGGGGGGGGGGTGGCTGCTGCACACCAGAAGATTTTTTACCATTATGTGTAGAAAGCATGAAAGTAATTAAGACCACTTTAAGCCTTGATGGAAAAAAAAACCCTGAAAGCTGATTGGGTTCTATGAAGAAAACCACCCCACTGTGTCAAGAATAATAACGGCTTGATATTGATACCAACATTGGTAAGGAAGGAATACAAATTGATCATCAATGATGGGATAAAATAACCTTTAATTAAAAAAACGTAGGAACTCACATGTAAGACTGTGTCTTAAAACCCAGAGATGCTGATCAAGCAGTGTATGGCGCGCCTTCTTTGCTTCAGTTGTGGCCACCAGTAGGAGAAAGATCGATCAAGTCCATAAGCTGAATTACCACTGTAAGCTGTGTGGGTAGCGAGTGCAATTGATGACAAGAGTAGAAAATGCTCCAGGTGGTTTTAGAGTAGACTAGCGTCCAGGTTGTCTCCATGACAATGCCTTTTTGAGGTTCTAGCCTATTTGTCCTCTCTCAATTTGGTTTAACAGACCTGGCTTTATTGCTAATAGCAAAAGAATAGGCGGTAGAAAAGAAGAATGAAAGAGAAGACACTCCACAGACACGTTTTACACAACCTGGCAGTACACAGGGTGACCAGATATGTACAAAAGGAATAAAAAAAAAATGAGCACCACCAATATGTATGCTTTAAAATAAAACCAGTTATCATAAAGGCAATAAGCACTTATTGAGATTTTGCAGGTGTATAAAAGAATACAATTTTAAATTATATTGTGTCCCTTTTGAAGAGGACCCTGGCAGGGGTAAGTATACAAATAAAATAAATCCTCTTTGATAACCAAAAAAATCAAACGCTGATTCATATTTAATTTTTAAATAAATTACAATAAAATGACATAATACTTTTTATTTTCAAGTTTTTGAAAGACAGGCAGTGATCCAAAGGAATATCATAATTCAGATGATAATGAAACAACCAGTAAGGAAATCGATCTGAAGAAATTTATATAAATATATAATTGTTGCATTAATGACCAAATCAGTACTGGATGATGTGAGAAAGGTAATCCTCATGATGATATAAATGTTAGTGATAATTCCATTGTGGAAAAAATTTTGTTACCAAGCAGTGGCAATACTATTATTTTATGTCAATCAGGTGTATCTCCAGTTAGTTTATTTGCGCTTTTTATTTTGGTAATTTTTTTTTTTTTTTAACTTGGTTTAACACCATCCTATCTGTTCAGGGCACTTGGGGGTTTGTTACTGTTTTTTTTTTTTTTTGTGATAACCAGTTAAAAAAAGAGTTGATATAGCCACCACATCTGATAATTGGTAAACTGCAATGTAGTATTTTTCATTTTTGAGTCTAGATGAGCTTTATTAGTGGTTAAAGGCGCTATTGTCTGTATTGCGTGTAAGAAAATCTTGGTTTCCCAAATGACAATTTAACAATGCAGGGCTAAAACAGGCTAAAATCAGTTCTTTCTTTAAAAGGTTTGGTAAATGAGGCTGATCTGGAGCTGGAACCAAAACCCCATGATCATTTGCACTAATGCATACTAGGTGTCAAGAACGCCACTTTTAAAGACCTAAAACATTTTTCTCTTACGTCCTCCGACAGTCGCCGCCTCTTCATATTCGTCACAATGGGGTATTAGACTTTGCTCCGAAGGAGTAGCTAGGCAACAGAATATGTTAACATTAAAGCTTTTAACATATCCCACCCTCAAGGGGTGGTCCCCTCAGTCAATACCCTCCTACTTCCTGCAACCATATCTCAGTTTCAATGTCTAGCTTGTCAGGAGTAGCTGGTTCTCTCTGTGCTGGGGCTTTGTGCCCCAGCCTCTTTCTTCTTTTTTGATTTTTTGTTTGAGTTTTTTCTCTCTCTTTACTTAGCTGTTCTTTTTGTCAGCATTAGTTAGTTCTTCTGACGAAGAGGATCATGCGGGCTGGGTCTCGGGCTGATCCCCCTGGTCGTAGGTCGTGGATCAGTGGCTTTCCAGCCTGCCATCGAGCGTTCAGCCAGGTAACGCTCCTGGCGCAGTGAACGACCCATCCCTGTTCGGTGCAGGGATGATTGGTGAGGTGGCTACCTCACTGGACGCTGTGCGGTTTCTTAACCCCCATTTTGTGCGTCTTGTATGCGACTCTCCCTGCCTCATGTGCAGCGGCTTGTTCGCCTGTGCGGGTCCCCCACGCCATTGAGAGGTAAGTGTATCTATGTGGGGACCTGTCTGTCGGGGGGGGGGGGGGTGTCAGTCTGGGACTGTGTAACCTGCCTCTGTTCTCACTGTTTGTCTCCCTATCACTCTGCTGCATGCTGCGGGCTGCAAGGGGGGGGAGAGCGGTGTGACACTGTCTGTGTCAGCCTTGTTCAGTGTGAGAAGCTGTGTGCTGTGGGGCATGTTTTGTGGCATGTTGGGGCACGATACAGCGATCGCTGCGGCGATCTGCCATGTTTTTTTATATGGATGGTGTTATGTGCATGACTGTACTGTAGGAGCGGCGGTTTCGGCACCAAACGGCGCCATTTTGCCTGCATTCGCTCCGGCCGCATGTTCTCCATGCAGGCGGCCATTTTCTTGTAGCCTCCCATAGGCTTTAATAGAGCGCTCTGGTTTCATCACTTCCTCTTCTCCTGGGTGCACCGATCGAAGCAGCGGCAGGGGTCTCCTCAGGTTTTATCCTTCTGTTCTTGCTATATCCATTGCCTGTGTTCAGTTTATTGTCCCTGTGGGGGTCTCATTGTGCTTGTGTGTGGTGCGGTGGGCTGCGCTCGCCGCGCTTGTTAAAGGGGCAGTTAACCCTTTATTCTCCGGCATATCCTATTGGGGCAATGGATTCTCAGGAGGGAAAATTTCCTGCCACCTTGGTGGAAAGCCAGGGGACCGCTGTTTCCCCCCCAGGGGGGGATTTGGCCACTATTGTGGCTGGCCTTGCTGCTCAGGTGCAGATGCTGGTGGCTGCTCAATCTACTAAAAGACCCAGAGTTTCCACTGATGAACGGTGGTGTGTGCCACCCCCGGTGGATCACGCAATTGCGGTTTTGAACAAATCCACTGCGATTCCTGCAGAGGATTCCCCGGTGTTCCGTGATGCCACGGATAGGAGAATGGAGTCTCTTGCCCGTCATACTTATTCTGTTTCGGGTTCAATGCTTAAAGCTCTGTTTGCCTCTCTTATGGCGGCCCAGGCTGTCGCAAGTTGGACGCAGATGCTTAGGCGCGTCCTAGTGGCCAATTCGGCCTCGCCGGCGACCCTGGATATGGTGGATCAAATCCACCAGGGTGTCATGTATCTGTGTGATGCGGACTTGGACTTAGTCCTGTTGGCTGCCCGTGTACACAGCGTGGCGGTGTTGTCTCGCCGCCTGGTTTGGTTGAAGTGTTGGTCGGTGGACCAATCTTCGCGTAAGACCTTAGCCAATCTGCCTTATGATGGGTCTCGCCTTTTTGGGGAGTCCTTGGATGCGTTGATTAAGGGGATCACCGGAGGTAAGAGCACTCTCTTGCCCCATTTCCCCAAGGCTAAGGGGGCTTCTGGAAAGAAGCATGCTAATTTTCGGCCTCCTCAGGGGTCCTTTCATGCCTTTCGGTCGCACTACAAGGGCAAACCATTCAAGGGACAGGGCTCTCAAAAGAAGCCTTGGTCTGGTAAACAGAAGTCCGGTCAGTCCGGACCCGCTGCCCATAACAGTGCGGCCTGAAGGGGCGCCCTCACCCAGTTTTGGGGTTGGGGGACGCTTGCTCGGTTTTCTTCAACCCTGGTTGGCCCGCGTGCGGGACCGGTGGGTTTAGGAGATCGTTCGATCTGGTTACAAGATCGAGTTTCTCTCTCGGCCGGAGAGCAGATTCTTTCCCTCAAATCTTCAACTGTCTCCAGAGCGTTTACGGGACCTGCACCTGGCGGTGCGAGACCTGAGGGCTCAGGGAGTGGTGGTTCCGGTGCCTCATCGGGACAGATTTCGGGGGTTTTATTCCAATCTGTTCACCGTGCCCAGGAAGGAGGGCAAGGTTCGTCCGATTCTGGACTTGAAGGCTCTAAACCGCTCTGTGCGGGTTCGCAAGTTCCGCATGGAATCCCTGCGGTCGGTGGTGGCTGCCCTGGTTCCGGGGGAATTCATGGCCTCCATCGATTTGAAGGATGCGTATCTTCACATCCCGATTTTCGAGGGTCACCAGAGGTACCTTCGATTCGCCATTGCGGAGGATCATTACCAGTTCGTGGCGTTACCTTTTGGTTTTGCCTCGGCTCCACGGGTTTTCACCAAGGTGCTTGCACCGGTTCTGGCCTTGTTGAGGGCCCAGGGCATCTCTGTCCTGGGGTATCTGGACGACATTCTGGTTCGGTCTGCGACCAGCCAGGGTCTGGAAAAGGACCTGTCTGTCACGATGCAAACTCTGCAGGGGTTTGGTTGGACGATAAATTTTCCAAAGTCGACACTGAGTCCGTCGGTTCGTCTTCCCTACCTGGGAATGATCCTGGACTCGGTTCAGGCGAAGGTCTTCCTGCCGGAAGACAAACTCAGGACTCTTCAGGAGGAAGTCAGGTCCCTCAGGGACGTTCCGCACTAGTCTCTGCGGACGTGCATGAGATGTCTGGGATTGATGGTCTCGGCCTTCGAGGCGATTCCCTTCGCCCAGTTTCACATGCGGGGTCTCTAATCGGAGATCCTGTCCAGGTGGGACAGACGACCTCAATCTCTGGATCTTCTAATCTCGTTGGGCCATCGCACCAGAAGGGACCTTCTGTGGTGGCTCCAGTCCCCGATGGTGTCGGGGGGCAAGTCTTTTCGTCCTATCTCGTGGACGGTAATCACCACGGATGCCAGCCTGTCGGGCTGGGGTGGTGTTCTGGGCGTTCTGTCCGCCCAGGGAACTTGGTCGGAGGGGGAGTCCTCCCTTCCGATCAACATTCTGGAATTGCGTGCGATAAATCTCTGCCTTCATCATTGGACGGACCGGCTGCAGGGCTGTCCGGTCCGGGTGCAGACGGACAATGCTACGGCGGTGGCCTACATCAACCACCAAGGGGGCACCAGGAGTGCCCGAGCGGCTTGAGAAGTGACCGACATTCTGTCTTGGGCCGAGACTCATGTCCCGGCGATAACGGCGGTTCACATTCCAGGGGTGGAGAACTGGCAGGCGGACTATCTGAGTCGCCAGACCCTGGATCAGGGGGAATGGTCTCTCCACCCGGCTGTCTTCCAGATGTTGTGCGCGAAGTGGGGTCTTCAAGATGTGGACCTGTTCGCGTCTCGTCTCAACAACAAGGTGAGAAGGTTCGTGGCAAGGACGCGCGACCCTCGGGCAGACGCGTCGGACGCGTTAGTGGCCCCGTGGCATCAGTACAAGCTGATGTATGCGTTTCCACCGATTCAGTTGCTGTCCAGGTTCCTTCGCAGGTTACACTCGGAACGCAGCACGGTGATTCTTGTGGCGCCGGATTGGTCTCGCCGGTCCTGGTACGCAGACCTCGTAAATCTGGCGGTCGACGCCCCGTGGCGTCTGCCTCTTCGAGACGATCTCCTGTCTCAAGGGCCGATATACCATCCTGCTTTACAGTCGCTGGCTTTGACGGCCTGGCTGTTGAGACCGAGGTCCTGAAGGAGAGGGGTCTCTCCCCTGAGGTCGTTCATACCTTGATAAACGCGAGGAAGTCTTCCTCGGGGAAGGTTTACTTGGAAGGCCTATTTTGCCTGGTGTGAGTCCAGGGGGTTTTCACCCCGCACGTACTCTGTTTCTCGAGTATTGTCCTTCCTTCAAACAGGTGTCGATCAGCGTTTGGCGCTGGCTACGATAAAGGGTCAGGTGTCTGCGCTGGCCGTTCTTTTTCAACGTCCCGTGGCTTCCAACTCCTTGGTTGGCACTTTTGTTCAGGGTGTGCGGCATCTGGTTCCTCCTAGGAGGGAACCTCTGCCTCCTTGGGACTTGAATCTCGTTCTATCTGTGTTACAACGTGCTCCTTTTGAACAGATCAGGGAGATCTCGTTGCCTATGTTGTCCAAAAAGGTCGCCTTTTTGGTTGCGATCACTTCGGCTCGCAGAGTGTCGGAGCTGGCGGCTTTGTCCTGCAAGTCTTCGTATCTGGTTATTCACTTGGATAAGGTGGTCTTGCGACCTAATCCTTCCTTTCTCCCGAAGCGAGTTTCGGAATTCCATCTCAATGAGGATATTGTCTTGCCTTCGCTGTGCGCGAAGCCTAAACATCCGAAAGAGGTGAGGCTCAGGCTACATTCTTTGGATGTTGTTCGGGCGATTAGGGTTTACCTTAAATCGACTGAGTCTTTTCGAAAGACGGATTCTTTGTTTGTTCTTCCAGAGGGTCCTCGGAAGGGCATGGCGGCGTCGGCCTCTACCATCGCCAAATGGATCAGGCAGACCGTTGAACAGGCATATGTCTTGCAGGGGAAAGTTCCCCCTATGCCTGTGAAGGCGCACTCTACTAGATCTCTGAGTACGTCTTGGGCCTGTCGTCATGGGGCTTCTTTAGCCCAGGTGTGTAAGGCGGCGACCTGGTCGACCGTACACACTTTCACAAAATTCTACAAGGTAGATGTTCAGGCATCGGCGGATGCTTCCTTTGGCCACAAGGTTCTTAGTGCGGCTGTTCCCTAGGATCACCTGTTGGGATCCCTGGCTGTTGGGATATGTCTTTTATCCCCTGGTTATTTGTTTTTCCTGGGTTGTTGCTCCTGTTGAGCAAGTTTTTTCCTATAGCCCAGCTGGTTTCCTTCCTTTGGTAAGGTTCCTTTCATGACTCCTTATTACTTCGGGGGCGACTTGTGCATTACCATGCACCACGACTTACCTTCGTTCCACTTCCTCTTTATGCGGCCGTGGCCCCCGACGTCACTTCCTCCTTTGCATTGACTCCTGGTAGATGAGCGTCATCAATCCCAGCAGTCAATGCGCCTGCACCGGTGTCCCTCGTCACTTCCAGCACAGGTGCGTCATTCCCTGCTGAATGAATTAGAACAGCTTCTGGGCATGCGCAGAACTAGCTGTGGGATGACGCGCGTGAACCGGAAGTGACGAGCATGGCATTCTGGGACTCCGATATCCAGGAAGAGGGACGCCACGGCTTCAGCTGCCCACACTGCAGATGGCAACGCTGGACAAGAAATTTTCAAGTTAAGTTTTTCTTCTTACATGTACACTAAACAGGGAACAGTTCAGAGGCTATCGTTGCTTAAATGCACTAGCCATGGCTGTCCTAAGGGTATTCTTCTAAAACAAAAACATTTTTGGCCGGAACTCCGCTTTAAGGACATTTAGGAAGCACACCCAGCATAGTTCTCCCTGTCTTTCTTGTATCAACGAATCAGATTATGTACATACTGTATATATCCCACTCCTAAGTGCGTTTTAGGCTGGTGTGAAGCTGCCACTTTCTTGCCTGCTTGATGGAATGCTTCGTGCTAGAATCCCTTCATCAGTGCATTCCATGGCTAATCCTCTGTCGGAGCAGCAATGACTGTGGGATGGAGATCTGAGAATTGTCATCACAGCAGGGAGCGAGGGGGACTATGCTTAGTTTTTATATTTATGTCTGGGCTCGCTCTTCATGGGGAATCGCAGGTTTTGGCAGGTGAAATGTAATTACAGCTACTTTGGGTGTTGAAGCAGTAGTATGTTACCTCTATGCTGTGCAGTTTTATATATGTTGTGGCAGTCCTGCTGGGCGGAACAGTCACCACAATAGTCTCTCACATCACAATATTGATATGTGATAATGATGTGCAATATTATTCTTCAAACATTAACGTTCTGTGATTGCTTTTTTTGCAACTGGCACTGAAAGAGCTTGATGGACATTCCTAAGCAAATTAATATGAACTGTAATAAAGGCCTCTTCCAGATTCTAAAGTGAATGCAGTCAGAATACTGGAATTAACAGCTTCAACATTGCTCCAGGTATGTAGAGGGACTTTTCATGTTCTGAGATATTCCATCAATAATTGGTAGCATGTAGTCAAAGTCTTGAGCTGATTATTTATATATTTTTTTATATTCTAGGGGTAGCAGAAATAATTTTGTAAATGCGATGATCAGTTCATGGCTCAGTACATGTGATTACCTATACATACATGCAGTATTTTGAGTAGAGTTAGTGCTGTGTCACACAGTTGATTTTGATGCTAGTGACAACTCATCCGCATCACAGAGAAATTGCTTTCCAGTCTCTATGCAAGGCTTATTTGGCCACATTCAGGACTATCGAGAGAGGGATTCTACAGGAAAACAAATCTGAAGGCTCCCCTCCATGTGACATCAGCCTTAAAGTGTATTTTCACTTTTGCAGTTAAATTTTAAAAATATTTCTTAACTTTTCAGTGTTTCTAAGAAGGCATCATGGAAGGAGGTTTTCTGGACAATGTCAGAGTACGTGTGCCCTAATGATGGAAGTAGCCCATAGATGGATCTGTTTATTTTTTTTTAACCAGCGGATTGATTCAAAAAACTTCCCCGGTCCACTCATTCGAAGTAGATGGGGGAATCCTCCCTGATAAGCTATTGCATTCTGACAGAGGAGAGACTTCCCCAGTGTCAGAATACATTGATCATCAATGCAGGCTATATCAGTAGAAGCACCTACTGGAGCAGAGCAACATCCTGGATGTGGATAATTGTCAGCATTTTATTCAAATGTATAGCCACTTTCATGTATTGTAAGGAGTGGCATTACCTGAGACCATCCCCTGGAAGACCAAAGTCTTACGCCCCGTACACACGATAAGAAATTCGGAAGGGAAATTTCGTCCGACGACCGATCTGCCGATTTTCGGGTTGTTAGTATGATGCAGCCGACTCCGACTTTTCGGGCCGAAAAAATCCTGGTGTGCAGACTATATAATTTTTGTCGTCGGTCAACACACGTCCGATTTTCGTCTCATTAGTACAGATTTCGACAGGGAAAAATCTTAAGAGAAAGACTAGGCATGCTCAGAGAGAAAGAACACATACAAAGCAATCCAACACATGACATCACTTCTGAAGTAGAATTCTGTCGTACGGGAAAATTTGTGTGCAGTCTAGAGCACATTCCAACTAACAGACACCACTCTGGACAAAAGACGGACGACCAGTCAGCGGAAATTCGTAGCGTGTGTACGAGGCTTTAGGCTACATGTAAACTAGCCTACTCTAACTGAGGCCAAGTTTTACATTTCCTCAAAACGTTTCTATCCTGACCACGATTCTTCCTCGTTCAGGAGAGGTAGTTTTAACCTCACCTTAACTCGGCAGCTCCTAAACTCTGCTAAAATGTGTACATGGACACGTAGGCTTTCATTGAGTTGAGTTTAGGAGCTTTGGCAAAAAAATGGCAAAAGCGCCTAAACTCAAGTTTAGTAACTGCCAGTGTACATGAAGCCCTATATGTAGCTGTGATTACTGTGATCTACCATTCGGGACATACAGTATGTGTGTTTGTGTTTTAAGCAAACATACTCTTTCTCATGCTTGGGTCATAAGCCGCATAAAAAGATGGTTGATATAATTTAATACTTACTGATATTTGTGGTAACTATTGTATTCCAAAGCACCTTAGGTTATGTTGATGAAAATCAGAGGATCTTTATGACCAGTAACTCCTACTCGTCTCATTTGAAATAATCCCATATCCAATCTGACTATAGTGACATCAGAATAACTGCCTATGATGCTGCACTTTGCACATTGTCAGTCCTTGTTGCACTGCTAAATATTTTATTAGTGGATAGCTATGGAAAATTTTGAGCAGAAGCCAAATTGTTTCTGTAACCAATCAGGATTGTTTATGCTAGCTAAAGATGAGTCTTTTTTTTTTTTTTTTTTTTTTTTCAACCAGGAGTTGGAGCGAAAAAAATTGACCTGATTCCCTTATCCATTTATTCAAGGTGGTTTAAATTTGGCAGAGCGATTTGAACAGAAGCTGATCAGTAGAGCATCTTATCTTCAACCACAATGACCATACATGGATCGAAATTTGCTCCACTCCCTGCTGAACCAGCTGAATTTTGATCCATGTTTGGCCAACTTAAGACTCCTTTCACACAGTAAGTCCGTCAAACGGACCCCGCTTTTCTCAGCGGGAGATCGATTCGCCGATCCCCTGCTGAGCAGGAGAATGACAGCTGTTCTCCGCACTGTGTGCGGAGACACAGCTATCACAGCCCCATAGATCTCTATGGGGGAATCGGATGGGAACGGACCGTCGCTCTGTTCTCATCCGATCCCATCCGTTCCGATCCGCTGGACGGATGGAAAATAGGGTTTCCATCCGTCCAGATTTGACGGATCGGGTGTCAGCGGACATGTCTCTGCTGCCATCCGATGCCCCATAGAGATGCTTGGGGGGACCGTTCAGATCCGCCAAAAAAACGGTCCGCCTGTGTGAAAGGGGCCTTTAGCTGTGTAACGGATCTTTGTACCCCAGGTGGGCACATCCGCCGGATCTGTGTCTCCTGTCCTCCAAACGCACCCACAGCCTGCAGAGAAGCCATATCCAGCCCTTAACCCCTCAATCACGAGACAATCCACACAGGTGTTGAGGGTTAACCATCCAGAGCTTAAAACTGTTTATTACATTCCAAGACACAGTTTTACATACAGTTAGGGAAACTCCCCTTAGCCTTTCCACAGAAGGGGGGGAAGGGAACCAACCAATGAGAACTGAACATTTGTACATTTGAAACAAGTAGTCTTAATACACACCCCCTGCGGAGAGATGTCTCCAACTCAGACCATTGTCTGCCATGAATCCACACACTTAGACACAGAACAAGGAGGGGGGGGGGGGGATGGGTTGTAACATTACATTACATTAACTCAATGCCATGAGTCAGTTGTTCAGAGGATGAATAAAGGGAAAATAAAATGCAATGTCCCAAACTCATAAGAAAATGACACAAAGGGGTTTACAATCCAGGGACAGGGTGATCCGTCACCCATAGTGACGGTTAGTAGCGTTACATCTCTTCCCCCCCAAAGGTAGACTAATCCAGGTACTAGACCTCCAACTGGTCTGTGCCTGAATTAGTCGGGTAACAAATCCCAAAGAGTCAATGTCTGTTTGCCTGGATAATTCGTCGACGTTGCCGTTTTGCTTCCCAGGGCAGTAGTGGATGGTAAAGTCAAAAGGCTGCAGTGCCAAACTCCAGTATCTTCTGGCCCATAGTCTGTCGGTAGGAGGCTTACGCACAGTCCCCTCCAAAACACACAGTGACAGTGGGTTCTGTCACAAGCTGGTCAAACATGGATTGAAATTCTGCAAACATAAAACCAGTTATTGGATTTATTGCTATAGGTGACAGTCCTGGTTGTGCTGCAGTTTTTTGTTAATTTTCTATAAGGAACACAGTATGTTGATCTTTTAATGCTGACCTTTTCCGTTTTATAATTTTAGAACATTAACCATTTTTATTATTTCCATTTGCAAACAGGAATATTGCAGCAGTTAATTAAAAAGGGCCAAGCCTTTTTTAATACATGGGGTCTTTGTGCTTTACATACACAAACTCTTCCAGTAAGTGCAGTCATAAGACTGGAAACTCTGACAAGAGGTTCATAAATTAGGCCCTCTCTGTCCATAATTCATCGTTTTATGAAAGGACTGACAAGCTTTCCAGAGCAGCGGTCATTCGGGAATTGCAGTAGATTAAAATCTTTTTAAATTGTTGTGGAATTAAATCTCAAGGCAGTTGTATGAACCATTATTAAATGTGTAAATAATAAGGCAGACCTGGGAAAAATTAATAGCCATTTGCTCCCCATACAATGGTAAAGGATAAAAAAAAATAAAGTAAAATACCCGTCTGCAGAAAGAGCGTCTTCGTGGGGAGTTTTCCACATGTCTGGGTATTGGTTATGGAATGGCAAGGGACATTGGGGACTGATGTGAAGATGCTTTTGAGGACTGATTTTCTACTAAAATCAGGTGTGCCTGAACCTTGATTGTATTCTGTATGGAAATAAAGATGTAGCCCATTTTTCTTTCAAAAGGGTTGGTGCCTGGCTGTCTATTACTTGGTGTATCTAAAACCAAAACAGTTTCAGGTTTGGATAGTGTGTGAATGGGGTAAGTGAGTGAAGTAACTCCTGTTAGGTTTTTATTACTGTCTGAGTCCCCACTAGGAAGATTCACGCTCCCTTTTTGTCCTTGTGACAATTGTCAGGAATAAAAGTCATTGGAAATCCAAAATTTTGGTTTGTTAACACAACAAGAGTAGGGAAAGTATTCAATTGGGCTCACTTCTTCTCAGGACAGCTATCTAATTTCTCCTAATTCCTACTCTATCTTTAGGACAAAAGAAATAGGGACTTCTCCCCAGTTGGGCACCATTCCACACTCTATCTGATCACTTTCTGCTGCTCTGTTTAGTCCCCAGGTATGGGAAAACATGTGACCTGGGCACCTGCATGGGCAAAGCACAGGTTTTCTTTAATACTTTTTTTTAGTCAGTTGCCTGTTATCAACATGCACTAAGTGAAGAATGAATTTTAGATTTATGTACTTATTCCAGGTTAGTGGCTCAGAGAATATATCTGTTGGATCAGCATTAGAGCCAGACATCTAGCCCTTTCAGAAGAGGTCAGCAATGACATTCTGCTTTTTTCTCCAAGTACCAGTTTCTCTTAAAGTGTATTTCCACTTTTGCAGTCATAGTTTTCCCAAATTTATGTATATTATGTGTTCTCATTCACACAGCATACTTATTTTTTTTTTAATATTTCTTACCTTTTTTAAGAAATTTCACAGAAGAAGGTATCATGGCTGACTGCAAGGATTATTGAACAGAGTTGAGCTGGCTATACATGGATGGAAATTGGGCTGGTTCAGCAGGGATCACATTTTGATCCATGTTTGGGCTAACTGGTTGTATACTAGTTGATCTATCAATGTACTTGTGTGCAACCAGCCTGTTGTTTTTTCCCCTTTGAATGATCAGTGCCACCAGCTATAGCCGGCAACACTGATTATTGTATTCTGCTGGGAAGGCCCACCAACAGCAGAACACAATAACGCTGCAGAAATGATTTCCTTAATCCACATCCAATATGTGGATGGGGGATTGACCCTTTTTTGTTCAACCCACTGGTTGTGAAAAAAAAAAATGTATAATGTATGACCTGCCTTAAGCCGACCATAGATGGATCGAAATTAGGGGAGTTCAGCAGGAACTTGAGTGCAATTAGAATACAAAATCTCATGTGTTGATGGCGCAATCTTGTTTTGTAGGAAAGAGAATTGCTTAATGTATGGCCGTCTTTAGTGTGTCCTCATTAACATATAATTCAAAAAGTATAGCCTATAAACCTTTAACCTTTTGTTAGGACAGACAATGTTCAAATCTAGTTACAGCTGATAATGAAGATCTGCCTGCACAATACAGAGTAAGGCTGGCCATAAACAGAATTATTTATTTATTTTATGCAGGAAAGAAAATCACTAGATTCCCAATCAACACAGTGTTAATGGGGGAATCCTTCCCATGGGAAGAGGGGGGGGGGGGGGCGGAAGCTGCTCCTGCCACTAGCAATAATCCCATGTAACATTCGACAGGTTGGTTGTATCTAAATTGATTAATGAACTTGGGTACATTTATCCTGCCCATACATAGTTCAAATCTCGGCCAGTTCCTACTGAACTGGCTGAGATTTGAGCTGTCTGTGGGTCGGCTTTAAAGTAGTTGTAAACCTTGGACATGAAATCTGAACCAAGCACCTCATTCTATAGTGTTTACTTGCCTCTCTCAAAGAGCTAAGTGTCATTTCTCTCTGCCGTTCTGTTCCTCTGCTATCAGCATGAATCACTTCTGACAAGTTTTCCTGACACCAAGAGAAAAAAGGTTACAGGGGAGGGAGCTCCAGCTGATTGACAGCCTCAGCTCTGTTCCTGTGTGCTGTGTAAAGGAGGGGTGTCCTTTCCCTTCAGTCAGCTATCCGCTCTCTTGTACAGTATGTTACTGTGGCTCCCCGCCACCTGCTTAGTCAATCCATGAAAAATCCTTTTAATCTGAGTTTACAAGGATGTACTGGACAAATGTCTGCAAATAAATAGGTACAACTTATGCAGGAGGATTTGTTTCATCTCTGTGAATCATCTGAGGCCAGTAATTTCACTGGGCATAGATAAGAGTTTGCAACCACTCTAACTATGACAAAAGCCACTGCAAGACCCCTTATAAACAAAAAGAACTAGTAGGATTTTCCGTGCTGGAGTGTCCAGAATGGAGCATCTGAAAATGTAAGCTGCAATTTTTAAATATACAGTTATACTTTGTGAATGGGGACATGTGACAAATATAAAGAAGGTGTTCTCCTAATTGGGCTGCAAAATTGAAGCTGAAATCACGTGACCAAATGCTTTAAGCCTTAGGCCCCTTTTACACGTTCGGACCAATTAGGTCCACCTGTCTGTTTTTCAGGCGTACCTGATCGGGCCACCCATTCTACTCTATGGTGAGGTGAATGTCGGCTGATGTGTCCGCTGACACCCGTCTGGCATCCGATCCAAAAAGATCCGCTGAAAACAGACGGATGGCGATACATTCGCCATCCATCCAGGGGGTCGGATCAGATGAAAATGTACATACTGTCTATTTTCATCTCATCTCCCATAGAGGAGAGTGGAACTCTGACTAGTCCGTCTCTGCACAGTGAGCGGAGACGGACCTGTCATCTGCCTGTTTAGCGGAGAGCAATGAAGCGATCCCCCGCTGAGCTAGCGGAGTCCGTGAAAATGGATCGGCCCATGGCTAGTTTATAAAGATTATATTTAGGGGCCTTCAAATATGAAATTACCTTTTACAGCTGATTCTGTTTCATCTGTACGTAGCAGTCATAATGATGGATGTTCGGGGTTACTGCACTTGACACATCGTGTGTGGTCCTTCTGGAACTATAAAAATGTATTTTGTTTCCTCTGGTATAATGCTCAGTTTCTTTTTATCTACTGAGAATCATTTATAAAGGGCATTAAACAATCAATGAAGTTCAACGTTGGTTTTCTGCCAGCAGCAACGAGATTTTCTACAGAAGTCTTGTGGGGAGATGTTCTGCTTCTGTGTTTTTTAGTTTTTAAGGAAAGATAATTGTCTCACACTTCAGAAGAAAACATTTAACATCTAGGTATGTCTAACCTACCGTATAATCATTTTTATTTGAAAACCTACTTTGGAGGCAATAGATGGGACCATTACAGATTCTATGAAGAACAGGAGCGGTATTCAATGGACTGGAAGACCAGCCATGAAACCACCAAAATGTGGGACTTTAAAGGTGTATGGTAATGACACAGACAGGGCAATTGAAGATGAATAAAAAATCAACTTTAATGTTTAACATATTACATTAAAAAAGGTACAATAGTTGTACCAGAACATTGGTGGTCAAATATATAAAACAGACATTACAGTAGATATACAGATGAATACTACGTTCATTAGAAGCCGAGAAGATGCAGGGGGTCACCGAGGTCCTACATGTTTCGCCATTTCATTGGCTTCATCAGGGACTAAGTGACTTGTGACCTCTCGCAGTGGCTCTAAATACTAATAAATAAGAATGTTACTAGTGTTCATATGTGCATATAAACGCACAAAATCCAAATCAATATATTGGCATTTAAGGCATATAAATACAGATGAACATTTGAAACTTACCAAAGCGTAATAAACATAAACACAGCAACTGTAAACTGCATGACTGGACGTGTGCATAACGTGGTGCCAGACCTCCCCCCGAAAGTCCCGGATGGACGCGGGGTGGTGAGTACCTTGAGAGGCCAACCAATGCTGGACCGGACTGGGACACAGTAATCGGCTAATTTGTCAAATGCGAAAGGGTAGAATAATAGGTTCCAACCTCTGAAAGGGGGAAAGGGGGGGATAGGTTGGAGACTCATTAGAATATGTATTGGATCAAGCATATTAAGCCTTCAAGCAATTCGGCAAAAGATAAAAAACATATATATATGTATATATATGTTCCACATCAAAATCGGGAAAGTTAGAGGGTCCACAAAGGGAAACTATAAAAAAGAAGAACCAAAAATGCCAGAATAAGTGTAGGAAACAGAATAAGTGTAAGTGTGAAAAACCAATAGAAGACCTTGTGCCGCAACACGTGCATGCAAAAGGACTCACGGAGAAGCAGTGATGAACCAAAGAAAAAAGGAGTGAAGGTGAATAGTAAGGTGGTGTATGGGTAGTCCCCTATTGATTTAGGGGGCGCCATGAAACAGAGACTGAAAAAAGGGGGGGGAAAAGAGAGATGGGACATAGGTGCCGATAGTGAGGAATTACAACGTGTGGACAGTGTGTACATATACCGGTGGACTAATAGAGAGGGAGTGAAAACAGATAGTCCAGGTGCAAAGTGTGATGGTTTGGAGAGGATTACCAAGTGATCAGACCTTTAGTATGGAAACCAAGTAAAACCTAAATAATCAAGGGAGAAAAGAGCCCCAGGTAAAACTAAACAAAGAAGGAAGAAATAGCGAGTACAATACAATATTCCTAGCCAACAAGATGAGCCTTACCATAAGCCTGAATTAGATTTACATCCGTCCCGCGCAGCGCAGCGTCAGGTAGTGGTGACCTGATCAAACTGCGCCGCAATCGGTCCTTATGTAGTCCGGTCCCACCGGAAGTGACACGGCCATAACCGGCCTCTATAGGTCACTTCCGGTGCGGGCGCCAACTAGTGGTCGGAAGAACGCACACCGCGCATGTGCGGGGAGCGTCAACATCCGGCCAAAACATCCGTCCCTCGAAAGGGCGGATGCGGGAACCTCAGGGGGAGGAGCGGATAACTCCGCTAGAACGCCCCCCTAGCCCCCGGCTTGGCGCCCGAGCACTGGCCGAGGGCCAAAGGGTAACTCGATAGGTATTGGCAACCAGAAAAACACATTCCATTGAAGATGCAGTAGGCAGTTTTACATACAGAAAAAACAATTAAAACAAAGTATTAGAACAATCACTTATCAATTTGCGTCACTAAGGGCATATCCCTGAGACAGCATAGCTGTATCAGGGCGCAATCAATGCACATGTAATTATATAGAACAAAATTGAATGCAATAGTCGCATGGGAGTAGCGACTGAGAATTAATTAGAAGCTGGTGAGAAATCATTAGAGAAAAAGGAACGAAAAGGAGGAAAAAATAAAAGGAAGAAAAGGGGAAAAGGAAAGACTAGAAGGGGAGAGAGAACTGGAGGATCAAGAAGATCTATATCAAAGCTCAATGTGACCAATCTATTCCAAAAAGGGCTTGTAGGATATAGCGGTATTTAAACCGGGGTATTTAGTGGCCTGAAGTCTATAGATCCACTTAACTTCATTTTTGAGTATATTGTTATCAAAGTTCCCACCCCGTGGATTTTGTTTTATTACTTCCAAGACAGGGAAGAGGATGGTATAGGGGTCAAACTTGTGGTGAACGCCAACGTGCTTACAGATGGGGGTGTACATTAGGCCCGCATCGATGTAATACAGGTGGTCATGTATGCGCCGAGCGAAGGGCCTTTTCGTCTTCCCGACGTAAAAGGCCCCACATATACAAGTGGCCAAATATACAACCCCCTCCGTAGAGCACGTGGCATAGAATCTAGGCTTGAGTGTGCCACCCCGGGGGAGAGGCAAGAGATAACCTTCTCTAACCCAGGGGCTGGTTAGAGCAAGGTTATCTCTTGCCTCTCCCCCGGGGTGGCACACTCAAGCCTAGTTTCTATGCCACGTGCTCTACGGAGGGGGTTGTATATTTGGCCACTTGTATATGTGGGGCCTTTTACGTCGGGAAGACGAAAAGGCCCTTCGCTCGGCGCATACATGACCACCTGTATTACATCGATGCGGGCCTAATGTACACCCCCATCTGTAAGCACGTTGGCGTTCACCACAAGTTTGACCCCTATACCATCCTCTTCTCTGTCTTGGAAGTAATAAAACAAAATCCACGGGGTGGGAACTTTGATAACAATATACTCAAAAATGAAGTTAAGTGGATCTATAGACTTCAGGCCACTAAATACCCCGGTTTAAATACCGCTATATCCTACAAGCCCTTTTTGAAATAGATTGGTCACATTGAGCTTTGATATAGATCTCCTTCTTGATCCTCCAGTTCTCTCTCCCCTTCTAGTCTTTCCTTTTCCCCTTTTCTTCCTTTTATTTTTTCCTCCTTTTCGTTCCTTTTTCTCTAATGATTTCTCACCAGCTTCTAATTAATTCTCAGTCGCTACTCCCATGCGACTATTGCATTCAATTTTGTTCTATATAATTACATGTGCATTGATTGCGCCCTGATACAGCTATGCTGTCTCAGGGATATGCCCTTAGTGACGCAAATTGATAAGTGATTGTTCTAATACTTTGTTTTAATTGTTTTTTCTGTATGTAAAACTGCCTACTGCATCTTCAATGGAATGTGTTTTTCTGGTTGCCAATACCTATCGAGTTACCCTTTGGCCCTCGGCCAGTGCTCGGGCGCCAAGCCGGGGGCTAGGGGGGCGTTCTAGCGGAGTTATCCGCTCCTCCCCCTGAGGTTCCCGCATCCGCCCTTTCGAGGGACGGATGTTTTGGCCGGATGTTGACGCTCCCCGCACATGCGCGGTGTGCGTTCTTCCGACCACTAGTTGGCGCCCGCACCGGAAGTGACCTATAGAGGCCGGTTATGGCCGTGTCACTTCCGGTGGGACCGGACTACATAAGGACCGATTGCGGCGCAGTTTGATCAGGTCACCACTACCTGACGCTGCGCTGCGCGGGACGGATGTAAATCTAATTCAGGCTTATGGTAAGGCTCATCTTGTTGGCTAGGAATATTGTATTGTACTCGCTATTTCTTCCTTCTTTGTTTAGTTTTACCTGGGGCTCTTTTCTCCCTTGATTATTTAGGTTTTACTTGGTTTCCATACTAAAGGTCTGATCACTTGGTAATCCTCTCCAAACCATCACACTTTGCACCTGGACTATCTGTTTTCACTCCCTCTCTATTAGTCCACCGGTATATGTACACACTGTCCACACGTTGTAATTCCTCACTATCGGCACCTATGTCCCATCTCTCTTTTCCCCCCCCTTTTTTCAGTCTCTGTTTCATGGCGCCCCCTAAATCAATAGGGGACTACCCATACACCACCTTACTATTCACCTTCACTCCTTTTTTCTTTGGTTCATCACTGCTTCTCCGTGAGTCCTTTTGCATGCACGTGTTGCGGCACAAGGTCTTCTATTGGTTTTTCACACTTACACTTATTCTGTTTCCTACACTTATTCTGGCATTTTTGGTTCTTCTTTTTTATAGTTTCCCTTTGTGGACCCTCTAACTTTCCCGATTTTGATGTGGAACATATATTTACATATATATATGTTTTTTATCTTTTGCCGAATTGCTTGAAGGCTTAATATGCTTGATCCAATACATATTCTAATGAGTCTCCAACCTATCCCCCCCTTTCCCCCTTTCAGAGGTTGGAACCTATTATTCTACCCTTTCGCATTTGACAAATTAGCCGATTACTGTGTCCCAGTCCGGTCCAGCATTGGTTGGCCTCTCAAGGTACTCACCACCCCGCGTCCATCCGGGACTTTCGGGGGGAGGTCTGGCACCACGTTATGCACACGTCCAGTCATGCAGTTTACAGTTGCTGTGTTTATGTTTATTACGCTTTGGTAAGTTTCAAATGTTCATCTGTATTTATATGCCTTAAATGCCAATATATTGATTTGGATTTTGTGCGTTTATATGCACATATGAACACTAGTAACATTCTTATTTATTAGTATTTAGAGCCACTGCGAGAGGTCACAAGTCACTTAGTCCCTGATGAAGCCAATGAAATGGCGAAACATGTAGGACCTCGGTGACCCCCTGCATCTTCTCGGCTTCTAATGAACGTAGTATTCATCTGTATATCTACTGTAATGTCTGTTTTATATATTTGACCACCAATGTTCTGGTACAACTATTGTACCTTTTTTAATGTAATATGTTAAACATTAAAGTTGATTTTTTATTCATCTTCAATTGCCCTGTCTGTGTCATTACCATACACCTTTAAAGTCCCACATTTTAGTGGTTTCATGGCTGGTCTTCCAGTCCATTGAATACCGCTCCTGTTCTTCATATTTTATATCAGGGATGTGGTGTTTTTGGTTGGCTTTAGGTGCAACTTTGTCAGTCACCCAATTTCAATTTTTTGCATTACAGATTCTAATAGGGACCAACCTCCTTGGCCAGTAAACTGCCCCTAAAGTGTTTGCAAAGCTAAAATGTTTTTAATAATTTTGCATAGCATATGTAATGGTTAAGACCCCTGTCCCTCTGTGGGGAAATTTTGCCATCACTTCCATTACCTGTTCCAGGCGCAGGAAGTAAAATGGGATCTCTCCATAGCGATGGAATATCCTCTCTTAAGCTGGCCATATACGTAACAATTTTTTATGGTTCCTAGTGAACTAAAATAAATTCAAGCTATGGGTTGTCACTTTTGGCATCCTCCATCTCTACATCCTTCAATCTGAAAATTAAAAGCGTCAGGCAGAAAATTGTCCTTTGAACAGTGGCTGCATCAACCTAGATGCAGCCACGGTTTGGGTATTCTGATCGCTGCAGTTTCTGGCTGTCAGAATACAACAATCAGCAGGGGAGAGTCGTCATCTGCTGTTTATTGCATCTGCTGGGCTAAACGTGGGGTAACTTCCAGCGTATGGTCAGCATTAGACAGTTGTCAATAGAACAGATTTCCTATTTGGAATATTTTCCTTACCTTCTGCTCCTGTGAAACTTTCCTTTCATTGTACTGGAGACAATGGTCCCCAAGACAAAAAGCAGTGGGGACTCAAAAAAGAACACTCCGCCTTAAGCCTGGTACACACAATTCATTTTTTTTCGTTCAACCCAGTGGGCTGAAGAAAAAAAAATCTGAAGGGCTCAGGAGGAGCCACTGTACTAACTATGCGATGTTAGTACAGCGATCTCCCCCATTGAGTTATTGTTTTCTGACAGGGGGACAGTCCCCAATGCCAGAACATGCTGGTCAGCGCTCTTGGCCATTGGATCAGGTGCTGATCATCAGACTTTTTTTGGTCATGCCCATTTGACAGAAGCTGGCCGAACGGCAAATGTTTCTGATGAACTGTCCGTTGCTGCCTGATATTAGGCCCGTTTGTACAGGCCTTTATATTCTAATTGGTAAGGTAAGATACCAATTTTTGAATTCGATTTTTCTTTTTTAAAGCCCTTAAATTGGCTGCATGTTAAAAGAAAAGAATCATGTGCAAAAAAAGATTAGAGCCCAACTATGGGCTCAGTGTTTATTTTTTTAATTTTTTACTTTTAATGGCTGCTGATAAATATTTGTCACTCATAGCCCAAGTTGGACTTGTGCTTCAAATGTGTATGAATCTAGCTGTTTTGAACTACTGTGTATATTGTGCAAACAGACTAGAGCACGATAATCAAATTGACTTCCTATCAAACTACTTGAAAATACTGGTTCCACTCTGTGTATAATATGGTATATAGCAGGGATGTCAAACTGAAATTTATCGTGGCCGCATCAGCAGTGTGGATGCCCTCAAAGGGCTGGTTGTAACTGGGGTGCGTTATGTACAGCGTGCGGGGCTCGCTGTGTACAGAGTGCAGTTCCAGGGTGCACTATGTACAGAGTGCAGGGTTTAGGGGTGCGTGATGTACAGAGGGCAGGGTACAAGAGTGTGTTACTTAGAGTTTACTGGTGTGCTGTGTAGAGAGTGGAGGGTTTAGGGGTTGCGCTATGTGCATGGTGCAACCCCAACCCCCCTACAGAGCTTCCTCGCATTCCTCTCTCCTACATGGCTCGGCTCTAGTACCTCCCTGTATAGGCGGCTCTGCCTCCCCTGGCAGGAAAATCACTCTCTCTGATTCTTGAGATCTGTCCCCGCCGTGCCTCGCCATGAGTACATGCAGGTATCTGTTAGTTCTGGAAGCCGCTGAGAACAAAACTGTCCCTTGTTAAAACAGAAGGCTTCTGTGTCTACAAGTGACAGCAGGGAGTGGAAGAAGAGGGTGAGAGCTGGAGTTGGTGGAATTGAGTTCTGACATGTTTTAGCTGCAAAACTGGGTGCAAGGGCCACATGACAAGGCCTAGTGGGCCAGATTCAGCCCGTAGGCCTTGTGTTTGACATACAGTATCTCACAAAAGTGAGTACACCCCTCACATTTTTGTAAATATTTTATTTCTTTTCATGTTTCAACAATGAAGAAATTACACTTTGCTACAATGTAAAGTAGTGAGTGTACAGCTTGTATAACAATGTACATTTGCTGTCCCCTCCAGAATAACTCAACACACAGTCATTAATGTCTAAACCGCTGGCAACAAAAGTGAGTTCTCTCTAATTGCCTGGAGTTCTCTTCCTCTCCTCCATGACGACAACACAGAGCTAGTGGATGTTGGAGACCTTGCGCTCCTCCACCTTCCATTTGAGGATGCCCCACAGATGCTCAAAAGGGTTTAGGTCTGGAGATATGCTTGGCCAGTCCATCACCTTTACCCTGAGCTTCTTTAGCAAGACAATGGTCATCTTGGAGGTGTGTTTGGGGTTGTTATCATGTTGGAATACTGCCCTGTGGCCCAGTCTCCGAAGGGAGGGGATCATGCTTTGCTTCAGTATGTCAGAGTACATGTTGGCATTCATGGTTCCCTCAATGAACTGTAGCTCCCCAGTGCCGGCAGCACTCATGCAGCTCCAGACCATGACCCTCCCTCCACCATGCTTGACTGTAGGTAAGACACACTTGTCTTTGTACCCCTCATCTGGTTGCTGCCACACATGCTTGATACCATCTGAACCAAATAAGTTTATCTTGGTCTCATCAGACCACAGGACATGGTTCTAGTAATCAATGTCCTTAGTGTGCTTGTCTTCAGCAAACTGTTTGCGGGCTTTCTTGTGCATCATCTTTAGAAGTGGCTTCCTTCTGGGATGACAGCCATGCAGAGCAATTTGATGCAGTGTGCGGTGTATGGTCTGAGCACTAACAGGCTGACCCCCCCACCCCTACAACCTCTGCAGCAGTGCTAGCAGCACTCATACGTCTATTTCCCAAAGATAACCTCTGGATATGATGCTGGGCACGTGCACTCAACTTCTTTGGTCAATCAGGGCAAGGCCTGTTCTGAGTGGAATTTGTCCTGTTAAACCGCTGTATGGTCTTGGCCACATTGCTGCAGCTCAGTTTCAGGGTCTTGGCAAACTTCTTTTAGCCTAGGCCATCTTTTTTTAGACCAACGATTCTTTTTTTCAGATCCTCAGAGGGTTCTTTGCCATGAGGTGCCATGTTGAACTTCCAGTGCCAGTATGAGAGAGTGAGAGCGATAACACGTAATTTAATACACCTGCTCCCCATTCACACCTGAGACACTAACGAGTCACATGACACTGGGGAGGGAAAATGGCTAATTAGATCCAATTTAGACGTTTTCACTTGGGGTGTACTCACTTTTGTTGCCAGCGGTTTAGATATTAATGGCTGTGTGTTGAGTTATTTTTGAGGGGACAGCAAATGTACACTGTTATACAAGCTGTACACTCACTACTTTACATTGTAGAAAAGCGTCATTTCTTCAGTGTTGTCACATGAAAAGATAAAATATTTACAACAATGTGAGGGGTGTACTCACTTTTGTGAGATACTTTGTGGTGTATAGAAATAAAGTCAGGTTATTATTTTTTGCTTTGGGAGGTGATGGGAGATGATTGGAAGGAATTGCGTATTTTAAAGGTTATGTTCACCATTTCACAAAAAATAATAAATGCACATTTATTTGCTGGTTAAAAATGTGCATTTATTATTTTTTGTTGCAGGAACATGTAAAGCATTGCACCAGCGATCAGCAGATCTGTCAGTGTATTGCCTTGCTCATATCTCATACGGGGAAGCCAATACATTCTGACAGGATGACTTAAAGTGGAACTGCACTGCATCTGGGCACCACAAACCAAAAATGCTGTTTCATTAATTTTTAATATTTAAAGCAAACTCCCCCATCCATTCATGTCTCCATGCTTTATTTTGCTGAGAAATAATTTTGAAAACGCCCCCTGGCATTTCCGGCTGTGGCCATCTTGAGAAAGGGAAGATGATTCATGTAGCATTTTCTTCCTGGAATCAGTCTCAGGCATTAGCTGAGCTGAGAACCCTCCCTCCCCTCCTCAAGACTCTTGGGATGTATGACATCATTTTGCCTAGGCATGGAAACCAGGAAGTAACTGAAGAAATGCAAAAAAAAACAAAACGGTAAACATTATATACTTTCCTATCTATTTACTAATACTAGCAGCATAAGGATTAGAAATGGTCCATGTTGTTTGAGAGAGCGAAGTTCCACTTTGTTGAACTACCATAATGCTGTGGTAGTTCAGTGAAAACTACAAGCCGACAGATGCAAAGGCTGCTGGACCTTGTAGTTTTCCTTTTTACAGGACGTTTGTTTTTAAATTGTGACAGCTACGGGGGAAGACCCCCGATAGCTAGCACAGCAGCGATCGGGGAGGTGGGGGTGTTTTAAAATTTTGTCGGACCCATGAAAATTCCGGACCTCGTCAACTCCGGTGACGCTACGTCATAACCCAGCTGGTGCGAACCCTGGTGTGCATGCGCACAAGACATTTTCAAGGTTCGATGAAATTCTAAGACTTAGCGAACAGCTGATTGAGAGGAGGAGGGGCTGAGGTGGGACATGCACACTGCCGCGGGAAAATTGCTGTCACGGACGAACCAAAGGTGCTGGAGACCCTAAAATTGTATAATAGGTGGCCAAGACACTCCCCTACAGCTGATAAAAATTTGGGGTCTCAGGGATGAAAGGGCGTGGAGCAGTGACCCCCGAGAACCAGGCCACCCCCAGCCATAGACTCCAATGTTAAACCTGGTCACCTCGCGGTTTGGTCACGGTCCCTTTGGGGAGCTGTCACGGACGAACCGTATGTGCTGGAGACCCCAAAAAATTATCGTAGGTAGCCAAGATGCTCCCCTACAGCTGATAAAAATTTGGAACCGGGGCTTGGGGTCACTGCTCCGTGCCCTTTTATCCCCGAGACTCCAATTTTTTATCAGCTGTAGGGGAGTGTCTTGGCTACCTGCTATACAATTTTGGGGTCTCCAGCACCTTTGGTTCGCCCGTGACAGCAATTTTCCCGCAGGGGTGTGTGCACCGGGGCTCGCACCAGCTGGGTTATGATGTAGCGTCACCGGAAGTGACGAGGTCCGAAATTTTCATGGGTCCGACAAAATTTTAGAACAGGTGGGGCGCCCATCTGTTTGTAACATGTCACAGGTTACACCCTGAATATAGGTGTAACATGTTACGAAAGGTGAACTTATCCTTTAGCCTGGGTTCACACTGAATGCGGGTTTGAAATCGTGCAAGTTCAGCTGAGCACAATTTCAAACCGACATTTCAGCCTGACGCCAGGGTGATTTGAGAGACATCTGTGTGAGTAATGCACACATATCTATTGAAATCGCCCCCGAATTCGCCAAAAGTAGTGCAGGAACTACTTTTGGTAATCAGTGTGGCGCCGCAAAGACGGCTTTGTACCGATGCGGGCAGTGCCGTTGCCCGCAATGGGCTTCAATTTGGCGTGCAATTTGACATGTTAAATCTCCCCCGTGCCTATCTAAATTACCAACAAGGAGGAATTATGCTGGTCAGGAGTTTTAACTATAGTCTGATTTCCCTTGTTGTTTAGGGTCAGGGAATCAAAGCAGTCAGACGATCAGCATGACAGAAGTCTATGCATTTCTCTCATGATTAGGTTTTCTTTAATACCTTGCTGTTTGTATTTCAGCATAACGATAAAAGAGGTCCCACTTTCTCATTATTCTATGATCTAGATCTGTCAAAAGAAAGGGCATATAAAATAACCATCCGATTGGCAGCTGACCAGCAATTATTTCTCCTCAGTTTATGGGTTCCTAAACTATCTGACAGGTTATTTGATAGATTGCTGATGGGAAACGTGATTTATGCTTTCGCTTCTACGTGTCTTGCGCTTTACTTTTTTCAAGCTAATCTTTAATCCTGTTCTGTAGACACAAAATAAACTTGTAAATCTTGAAACCGTTCAATAGGCAGGGGCTTCTTGTGATGACTGACCTAGTACAAAGATTATTAAGCACCAACTGGAAAATGTTCATCCTCAAAGCAAAGGCTTAATTATGTCTGTGAACAACACTACTGGTAGTGTTGTAGCAACCAGGGCAAAGTTTTGTTTCTCTCTGAGCCTGCTTTATATCTGCCCCTTCAATGCCAAAGCGTCACATGTACAAGAAGGATATCCCAATTTCACTGTAAGAAGTGAATGCCTGACTGTGCTTATCACTGTGTTTAATAAGTAGCATAATGTTCTAAATCAGAGGTCTCCAAACTTTCTAAACAAAGGACCAGTTTATTAAGCTTCAGACTTTAGGGGGATCGGATGGTGGCCATTTAAAAATTGTTCTGGCATCAGTGGGAGTAAACCATCCATCGTTGGTAATAAAGGGAGAAACCATTCCCCATCATTCGTGTCAATGGAAGAAATAGTGGCCCATCACTTATGTCTGTAGCAGGAACTATGCCCCATTGTCTGTTTCAGTGGGAGTAATAGTGTCTTGTAGCAATGGGAGTAAAAGTGCCCCAAGGGCCCAATAAAGGCAAGCAGAGCGCCCTCCTTTTTGGAGACCACTGTTCTAAATGAATGGACTACATTATTGCAATACGACAGAACGTGCAAGTTTGAGGGGCCCCTAAAATGAACCCATTGCACACAAAATA